>NW_027466473.1:7402500-8002500 GCF_050575085.1 Anarhichas minor | reverse complement strand
TTAAAATGACGTACAGTAGAGATAATACTCATCGAGCTACTTACACAAGGTACGGATCTTACCTTGTGTGCACTTTTCAAAACCTAACTGTGAATTAGCAGCTGTCTGCAAGCAGAGTTGTACAGACTGTGTTCTCTCTCCAGCGATTTCACTGCATGTCCCTACGCCATCGAGAGATCAGAGACTTCCTCCGCAAAGACAGCTCCGGGATCATAGTGGACTTTGTGTTTTTGTCGGGAAGTTGCTCTCTATATGCTCAGTGACTGGACTCTGTATGTTGCCCTCTCTCGTTCATGTTCTTACTGTATGACATGTAGCAAATGGAAATGGGGGGGGGGGGGGGATTAAAAGGAAGTTGTATTTTGTCTTGGAGTTGTGAGGCCCTTCTTCGTGCATGCGAGTCGTTTCTGTTGGTGGGGTTTACACTGTGATTTTGCAGTGTGAGGATATTCTGCAGGGAAGAAAAACATGCTGCGCACATTCAAATCAAAGCACAGCCAATTAAAATGTTTCTTGGTATTTCTGTGAAGTTAAGCAACATGCAACTCATAATATCTAGAAGGACTATTATACATTACACACAAAACAGGTAAAACAGCCAAGGCACAACGGATAGCTCCAGATGTGCGCATTTTCAGAAGCTCACCATAGGACTAACGTTGTGCCTCTGCATTACGGTTACTAAAATGTGACTCCTGCCCATAGTCAAAATCGGTTTCTGAAATGGGGGCTAAAACGTTTGCCCCAAAATGTATTTTTGATGGTCAGTTATTAGCAAATTGATATTTCCTATAAAAACTGATGGAACGCAATAAAAAAGCTGGAATGCCGAGTAATAAATAAACATGTTTTAAGGCTGCGCTGGTGAACTTTGGACAGACGGTGCTGCAACAATTCACCCATTTGACTTCATATATTATTTAGCACTATAGAGTAAAAACTGTAAATCCTCAAAGCCCTTCTCCAAGAGAAAAAAGCCAAAAACAAATGCCCAACAAGCTTCGGTTTTTATATGCATCAATTATATCAACAATATTAACATCTAAACCTGAGATTTACAAACTGCGATGCAACAGACAAAGATATAATATAGTCCTAAAAACTAAATCTACTTAAGTCTTTACAGAGCGATGAACAAAGCAGAGGGTTCTCAGTGTACTGAGTATTTCCAATAAATAAAGGCTGTGCAGCCGTCTACAGACTCTGAAGGTTAGTGTTGCTGTCTGGCTCCGGTCCAGTCCTCACTGCCCTGTAGGTGCCTTCCACTAACCGCACAGGAACGCCATTACGTTTAAAGCTGAAGCACCTCATCTTCTCTCAGCACGCCGGGGGAAAACGAGCCCCCCCACCCCCACCCCCACCCCACCCACGTGGACATAGAAGGTTAACCTTCTATGTCTGCTTGCTATGATAAATCAAACGATCCATTACACATCGAGTGGCTGTTGTTCATACCAGCTCGGTTACTCGAATATAATAGCTGTATTTGCATAACATGCAGGATAGAGAGAGAAATATTCAAGATAAATCTTTGAATTATTGTGCCGCTGGTAATTTAAGCATATTCACAACCAGAAACATACACATTACTGGGAGTAAATAATAATATTAGCGGTGTTGTCACAAACAAAATAATGAAAGTAGTAGCAAAATATAGTCTGCGTAAAATGAAAGAACCGGGCGAAACAAGCAATCACAAAAAACGCGTAGGTATAATGATTATAAATGAGAAAACATGGTGCTCGACAAAAGGACGCCCGCTCTCACTTCCACAGAAAAATGCAAAGTTAAGAGTTATATCAGGCATGAGAAAAGGTATAGTGCATTTGTGTATCACTTGTACAAAATGAACAAACTGATGACCTCAGTTATCATGGTAAGCCAATAAACATGCGACGCTAAACATGTAAATAGCTGGGCGTGCTTCCACTCTGGGACGTGAAGTCAGCACTGTGAAGGAAAGGAATTGGAAACCAGGAAGAGAAGGAAGTTATCTGATCTCCACTGACTTGTGAGGGCGATGAGGGGCCAATCTCCTCAGACATAAAACTACAATTCCCCCTTGCTGTCCACCTTTGTTAACCGCCGTCCTAAAAAGTATCCACCTTTTCATTATTGAGGTTTTATGTGAGGCGCTGCCGACAAAACAGTTTCCATCCTTTTTTTTGTCCGGGAAGTGCTGTTCTTCGCAGTGAATAAAGATGAAGAGCTTTCACGTGTCTGTTGGTGTGACCGAGTGTTTTGGTGAAGTACACGACAGGTTTCAGTTAATGAAAGACATTACAGAGAACACTGCAGCCCAAAGACATCCACAGTAATTGTCTGGTCGACTGAAAGCCACTCGTGGGAGTCTTCAATCTCACAGACATGCAGGTCTGCAGGGGGGGAAGGGGGGTGGGTGGCACCATTACGCTGCAGACGGCTGGGGGGCACATAGTTCAAAAGGTGCAGGAACAATCTTAACATTTCAGTCGGGCCGACTCACGATGGAACAGATTCATGTGAATGCAGACCGCCCAAGGTTGATGTTTTGCCCCGGCCTCGTCATTTCCTAACCCAAGAAAGCACCAAAGATCAGCACGTGGTGTCACACGGCAGAAATAACGGAGTGACAAGAATTAACTCCACCCCACCACAATCATATTAGCCAACCTGACGCCAGAGCGTGTCAAATCCACTAAGTGAGGACACCGACCGCCATGTTGGCCGTCACCCAACAAAGCACCTCCAAACACTGCAGAGAATGAACTATGAAATAAACCGAGATGGACAACTTTTTACCCAGTAATCCAGCTAGATATGCAGCAACAGGCAAAGATGCCATCTGTGCAGCAAATTATTTTTGAACTAAAGCATATTAAACTCACAAAAAAAATGCATGGCTTTGAAGCAGACAATCTATAATGCGATGCAGTTAAGCAGCAGATGACCTTAAGTATGTGGATATGAGTTTAAGTTGGCAATAAGTGCAGCTGAGTGTAGCAGCGGCATTAGAAGAAGAAGAAGAAGAAGAAGAAGCTATAAGCACTTAATTGTGACCCATTACTTTGAGCTGCAATATTTATCTGATGCCGAGCTGAATATGAAGTCGGTGGAGAAAATGTTGATATGTATCAGTCACAAAAGAGTTTTCTGTAAAGACAATATTGTGAGAGAATGTTATGTGCGCAAGACAACGGTCACATTTACATCCTGAAAGCCAAAAGGCTCACAATATTATCCTCTACTAGAGACTCTCAAAACAACAAGAAGCTTGAATAAATAAAAAATATTTATTCTGGTAAACTAATTCAGCTCATAATATTTTTGACATTTGAGTCATGTTGGGGTCCAACAGCCTGTGAGAACTCATAACTCATAACCCAATATTTAGTATACAAACAGCATGAAAGCATTACAAAGCACCGGCCACATAACACCAAAATAGAAAAGCCACTACTAGAACTTCACTCACGACAAATAAAACATAAAAGCAATGCAAACACTCCACACAGATAGCAGCACTATATAGCAAAAAAAAAATTTGAAGTTAGCAGATGCCAAGAAAGCGTCCAAAAGCAGCTCTGTGATGGGAAGAGCAAACAACCAAACACACCTGGCTGCAGCCTCAGCAGACATTTTTGCCAAGCACATAAACAGACTGAGGAAGACTGAAGAAAGCGTGCTCCCAAACTGAAGTTTGTGTTTGAGGCCAACAGGTGACAGATGAGGGACACTCCTCCACAGACTCCTCCTGAAGACGTAATTGGCTGCAGGTGAGCGAGACACTTAATTGCCATATTACAAGCGGCAGCGCTCGCGGCAAAAGTGTTTGTAGTCTTCACAGCAGAATGTGCTAATTAGCGCTAATAGAGCAATGTTAGTCAAAGACAGTGTGTGTTAGTATTAAGCACAGACTGTGTATTTAGCTTAAATGGACCGCCGTTGCTCTAAGGGTGCGTTTGATATAAGTAGCAGCAACTATCAGTGTGCCACGTGTAGCAGCTGAGAGTTGTCTGAACCGTCTTGTTTAAACAGTCTATGGTCTGAACTAGCATGAAGGGTCACAATAGGCCTTTTTTTCTGCACAAAACAGTGTTGCTGCTATTAACATTAAAGATGTATCTGTTCTACTTAAGTGCCCCAGTGAGCCATAACTAATGCAATACTACCATCATCATATTTTTTACCTTATGCTTTACTTGGATTATATTTCAGTGGGAAACATTTTCCTTTTTACTCCACTACATTTATCTGAGAGTCTCGATGCCTGTTGGAGAGCAGCTGGTCACAGTTGTGTGGTTTTACTTGACTAAAAATGGAAGTGCCTGAATTGAAATTGAGTATTTTTACGGCGTGGCATTGCTACATTTACTTTTAGAAAGGGTCATAATTTGTCTACCACAAAGGCAAATCTTAATTGGACTAATATGACCTCTCATTCAACAGCACACCGTTGCACCCACCGCCCTCAAATATGGCCAGAAGCATATTAGTCCAAGCCATTAAAGGATGTCTCAAAATGTTTTATGTTTAATGCTCCTATTATCCTACAAAAGGTGTCCAATCAAGGCAAAACTGTAAATGATTTTTAACAAAGACACTCAAATACATCCAAACTAAGCCAACCGTGTAATGTAGCGTTAATGCAAAAGGTGTATAGGGCTCTTAACTATCACTACCACAGGATCTAAATAAACACGCAAACATTTTTTATGTTTCATAAAAAAAAAAAATGACAGTTATTGACACTGACCAAAACCTCTGACTGTAACTTGTCCTGCTTCTTCATATTGTATATATAAAACGGAAACTTTTTTTTAAATTACTAATTTATGAAAGTACTAATCCCTCTGGGAGGTAAAAGGAGAATTTATTTTAATTTATAAATTGTCAGGCAATGAGGTAATTATTGGTTCTAAAAGAAATGAACAGAGAGGAAACTTTCAACAGAAAATTCTCCTGCAAATTAACTTACCATGTAAAATGTACTAACTACAGTTCAGTAATAATACAGTTATTATCATCAGGTCTGTAGAGTAGAAGTGAAAGCCATTGTTATTTATAATGTCCTCTTTCATGGAAGTGCTGTCCACATATCCCACTAATGTGTGAGGTAAACCTGGACTAACCAGCATTTGTTTACTTTGATTTTTTCCCCTCTAGGGCCCCCTCTACTTTGACGACATCTTCCCTGAACCTCGGCTTGGCGGTTTTCACTGAACGAGGTCCCGCTGGCCCCAGGTGTACGCTACTTTTCAGTGATTTGTTCAGGTACTGGAGCTCTGCAGACAGATACTCTGCCTGCAGAGCTTGTCGGGAGCTTTTGTTGCTTTGTTGTTAATTAGGTTGCTTGTTTTGTACTCTAGTAGAAAACAATGCTTGAATTGTCCCCATTCATTTCGTAATTTTTCGAGTACTCTCAATCTCCAAAAAATAAATGATATTTATTCTGGAAAACAATTAATATTAATCAAATGAATCAAAGTGCCTTATAGACTACTAGCACAAACTATTAGTGTGAAGTGTCTTCTAGTGGCATAGGAGGTGCACAATGCGAAATAAAATCCAATATTTGAATTGATACATTTGGTTACTTTAAAACTTGTAAGTCACGTCCTAATATAGAATTTACCAAAACAAACAGGAAAAAGAGGTTTTTTTAGGCCGACCTTGAATCGTAAACTGTGGAGGATTCGCATTTGCCAATGTAGTTTCCTACAGCTGCCGCTAGATCTTACCAAAGAGTCGAAATCTACCGATTGCATCTTTAAGGCTCCAACAAGTTGGTTTAGAGTTATAAGGATTAAACCTGAACGAGTTAGGCCCCGTGACCACTGAACACAGCAATCATTTCATTGAGAGCAATGTATTTGCTTTGGGCTGGGTATTGTCTTTTAACACCCTTTGAGCTCTTCGCAGGCACCTCTTGTCACCAATATCAGTGGCGCTTGGTAGACGTTTGCTCTTCGGTAGAAGAACTTGGCACGGGAATTTTTACCAGTGCCAAATACTTATGTTTCCTTAGGAAATACAGCCGTTTTTTGAGCTTCTTTCACAAGAATTGGAGATGTGTGATGACCATGTCAGGTTTTCCAGGGTTTGAATCTGATCTGGGATTTCTTTTTTTACACATGTCATTACCATGTCTCCTTTCACTGTACACTTAGCCATAGGGAGAACTTCCAAAATAATCTTTGTAAAAGAAAGTATTGCTCTGGTTGTTTTCTCGCACAAAAGAGTGTGTTTTATGGTTTGTCATTTTATCTGCCTGGGAAGAGAATGCCTCATAATCTTTATTGATTTCTCAAGCAGACTGCAGCAGACTGCTTGGTCCAAACATTAGGATGAGGCCATTCATCTCTTTCAGTTGTGACGCTGCACTCTGCTGCTGGGACAAGCAAAGACCCCGACGGCTTTGGGACGACTAACAAATGGGTTTGGAAATGAATTATGTTATGACCCGATGAAAACTTTTCATGGAGAAATGGTGGTACTAACTTACTTACTTGCCTTCAATGAGGAGGAGACACTGGGATACACACATCACATCACATGGACGTCAGTGGAACATTGTTGTCACAGCTGCAGATAGCTGTCACCAGTGAGTTCTACATTTCTGAAATACAGGACTGACATAACAAGGCTGGGAGACATGACTTGTCTCTGCTGAAACCTCGACAGTTATTTAACATTTTCTCAGCAAATCTATTGGCTTTTGTATCACTGAGTTTTGACAGATCCAGTCGTATCAGTACAGCTGAATATGGAATCGATTCAAAATCAGCCTCTTTCCAGCCCGACTTTAACTCCGGAGCAGTTTCATTTTATATTCCACCCATGATTCGAAACTTAGATTATGCCATCGATTAGCAAGTTAAGATTGACTATGCGGGAGTGTTTCTGTAGCTGTTGACAGTCGTGGTACATCAGACTAGCTGTGGAGTGGAACTCTCAGATGCCCTGCAGTCAGTATGCGGTGCCCTCATGGAGGAGCAACTCCACATCTGTACTCGTCCTTGGGAAGATAATCCCGTACGAGCGGTTGAAACAGTGGGGGCAGAGGAGACTATTTTTTTTTAAAAGGTGACGAGAGAAAATGAAATACAGCATATTGTAGGTAATAAGAAAAGGAACTGGTCTTGAATTTTAATATTTCGAGGCCGCTACTTGTGTGGCTTATTGGAACGGCTGGAGGATTAGATTGCCCTGAGATGAATCACATTAACATATAACTCTACAGCTTTCCTCTTTTCCCTCGCAGGACACTCGTGTTGGTCTTTGCCGGTTTTGGACTGTGGCGTTCTCAGATCCGCCTGACTCTGTTGTTTAATGCATTGAACGCATTCCAATGTGGTCCAGTGCAGCTACGCATGAATTCCGGTTTTGATGGTGCCAACCTCTTCAGCTTGGGTTTTTATTGTCTGTGTGCCTAAAGTCAGCCCCCATCACATCTCCTGAGATGATACCCTGACATACTTACCCATTCAACTCCCTCCCTCAAAGCCCCCCCATACCTCCCCCAGGAGATGCATGGATGAGCAAGCTTATTCTCCTTGTGGGGTGTTCCCCATGCATGACTGATGTTTAGATTAATATCCTTGACTGATTCCTGCTCTGCGGTGAAGAGGCCTATCAGAGCACAGCCGCCCCCTCAGGAGGCCATTGATTTTCGCACCATTCTGACAAACCTAAACCTTCTAGACCCACAACATACTTTATTTGTTGTCCATTCAGATGCCATCTCCCCGGGCCCAGCTGTCCACATCTGCCTCTTTTTTTTTTTAAACGCCTCTGTTTGTCCGTTGTAGTTTGTTTTGTTTTTCGTCAGTGTTTGCAAAATAGAGTCTGCTGCCTGTTATTTATTGTTAATGTTATACACTTAGGACATTTTTATTTAAATATGTGATATGTGAATGCTGAATGTGAATATACACAAATACAAATCTGATTGCTTGTTGTTTATTTATTTGTTTGTTTGTTTGTTTGTTTTATTTGAAGCCCAGACAGCTTCTTCTGAAGCAGTAAAATTATTTAATCAATATTTAATAAACACCTCAGACAAGGCAAGGCAATAAGCAGCATAATGTAAAAGGAGACAAAACAAACTAAATCAGCAGGAACATTCGTGTTGAACTATAATGACTTGCATTGATTCATGTATAACGGGACTTTTAATGTGGTCCGGCAGCTGCCCAGTCTTGATTTGGCTTCGAACACTTTAGTATTTGCAACTGCGAAAATGATTCTAGTACAATAAAATGCTGTTTGCAATCATTAATATGAGTGCACATTAAGCCGCTGAAGAGCTAAAACCGAATCAGGTCTGTAATTGGACTGTATTTTAAAAGGTTCACAAGTATTGCTGCTTTTTCCAAATATCCTCCAAAAAGCCTCAAGTGGTAACTGCTGAAATCCACCTCGGAAGGGAAAATGGTAATATCGCCCCCTGGTGACACTAACAAGACAGCATAAAAAGCATTGTGCTTTTGAAAGAGGTTGAAACTGCATTTCTGTACGATTCAAACTCTAAATTAAAATTAATTTTGTAAAGATTGTTTATTTGGTGTTCTGTTTCATCCGGGGCATTAGCTTACAGTGTACAGAACAGCAAAGTACAGACATTACAGGCAGCACTGGCAACTGTGATATACAGGATTTCGTGCATCTCTTTGTGCACTTTTGCTTCCGACATAATCCATTTCATCTTTGAACAAGGGGTTGATTCAGTAGTAACAACACTTGGCTCATCATTTGTGCAGTATGGAGAGCCGGAGAGTCAAACCAGCTTTGAATCCTAATGCTTTTGGGTTTACTCGGAGCTTAAAAACCGACATGCAGCTCAGAAACAGACTCTTTTTTTCCAAGGCCAACTTGTCCTGGTTAACGATGCAAAATCAAGCAAATGAATCTTACAAAAGCACCAAAGTACCAGAATGTAGAAATGTAGAACTTAAAGCTGTACTGCAGGTGCCTGCTTCAGCAAAATCAAACAAATCCCATCAAATGTTTCTGACACATGGGTTACACTTGCACTAACAGGAAGACGTATCCCTCACTGGAGAAAACAGGCAAATGCTGAAGATGACAGCTTGTAGGTGGGAAGAGCTGTTGTTAAGAAATACTGCATTCTTATTTCTCCACAGTGACCTTCTGCCTTCTCTGTTTCCCGACAAACCGAGCAGCCTTGAACCTAAATGAGCAAACACAGTATATTAAGAAGGCTGAAAAGCATATTGTGTAACTGAGGCCGTGCTGCTGTTTTTCCTCCCTGTTCAGATGCTCTTCCCCAGTCTCCTCAATTTACGACTAATTGGACTTTTTCCACGAGACCTAAAGGGTCTTGATTTCACTAAATTGCTCCGATCTGACAGTTTATTTCTCGAGGAGTTCCGCACCTCGAGCCGGGAGATCGACTCGCTCTTTATCCCTCAGGATCAAGTGCTGGGAAGCCGGTTGATCTTTAGCCTTCTCTCTGCTCCTCTCCACAAGCTGAAGCGAGGCCTGGACTTTACAGCCCCCCATTGGATTATAAACTGAGTCAGTATGTTCCCTTATGGGACTGAGCAAACACAGTGTATTACCCTTTTAGGAATGTTGAAATGGAGTCCATTTTATTTTTTTGGGCATGAAAGTCATAGTAAAAAGTCTGCTGATGAGACACTTTCCTTATCAGATGACGGCAGGCCCTCAAGCTCCTGAATGGAGGCCTGAATCACCCTGTGTGGAGTCTTCAGGTTCCTTTCTCACACCTTCTAATATCCCCTTTCTACAAATACGTGCCTTAAGAAACGTAACTTTATCGTTCACCTTGATCTATGGAGGCACTTGTCCATAGAAACCAATGGCAACATGAGTCACATGAACCTTGAATTCCAATAATGTGTCATAGACTAATGGGATCTTTTCCCTCACATAAATATCACTGTTTGTATTGAAGCCTGCTGGATTGTTTTCATGGTACCGTAATTGCATTCTCTCTCGTGTATTTTTATTTTTATTTTTTTACATATGTATGTTTTTATGCATTATAAAAGAATAGTGACATGTTTACCTGTTAGGAAAACATATTAGCCAATTTCAGGCGCTCTATTGATATTAATCCTTATAGGTGGACTGGTTTATATCAGTCTATACTAGCACAAACAAAAAGGTCAAGTAAAGTAGAAAAAAAAATTTATTCTAATTCTATTATTCTGTGTATGTGATAAAGAAGACCTCAATCTATAATTTAAGCTATTTGTTAGAAATATTTGATGGGATGGATGGATTTGATGATTTATTCATGGGGATAGAAATGTTGCTGCATAAGAGGATTGACCCATATCTAACTCACCTGTTTTCCTCTTTGTGAGTCCTCTTTGTGCATTAATCAGTAAATCATGTCCTTTAGAAATATCCTTTTGATATAAAACTCGTCTTATTTATACAATAATATTCAAGACCGGGAACTCATTTCACATTCAGGCTCAGTTTCAGCCACTACAACATCGGTACAACCAAACCGGAATGTCATGTATTCCCTTACTGTGCATAGTAAAGCGCTTTTGGCCACAATTACAACATGGAGTCATTTGCTGGACCTGCTTTCAAACAAGCCCTGCGCTACTCTGAGTGCTACACACACACACACACACACACACAAACACAGCCTTACACTAATGGAACTATGTCAGCGTGTGTTTATTTAAAAAAAATTAGCATCGGCCAACCAAAGCAGGCACTGTGGGAGACATTAGATGCCTCTCAAAGATGTTTCGCTTCTCCTCTTTTCTCAGTTCATTCCCCGCACCCTCATTCATTCCACTCTATCTCCCCTGGCTTGTTTGTGAAAGATATTCTCCATATTGAAGCATATCCCAAACCAATTAGTGTGGAAAGTACGTCACTACCACCTACCATGATGGAAACACAATGCCAAATGAGCACGGAGGAAACCAACTTGCAAATTAGTTCTTTGTGCACTTTCATGTTGGCAAGTATGTATTTTGAAATTCACTTCAATCAGACTTCGTTGTTCCTTAAGGAAGTGGTTTTAAAGGAAATATATGGATCCCGTTGTAATCTAAATCAGACAGCCTTCCTATTGATGTGGCCCTTGATCATGTTTGTCCTTAGATATGAGGATACAAATGGTGTGATAACACTCAGGTGTGATTTGGTGTAGTGTATTTGTAAGGACAGTTGAAAAGACTGAAGCACAGTGTGACACGTCAATGAATGAATGAAAGGTTGCTTTCCCCCAACATGATTCACAGTTACCAGTCATTTTACCACCTACTGCATATTAAGGAGCACTCCTCATTTGGTGAGAAGTGACAGTGGGTATGGATTTTTTTGTCTGACAAAATCAGGGCTAATCATTAACTGTTGAACTACACTACATAACCAAACAAGTTTGTCCTGCTTGTGACTTAAAGCTCACGAAAATCGATCTTTTTTTCTTCTTCATTTGGATCAATGAATTTGTACGGGGGGGGGGGGGGGGGGGGGGGGGAGTGTTTATGGCTAATGTTTCAGTGGATACGTAGATTTAAAAGTTGCAGTACTTGGAGAAAGGCAAAAAGGGAGGTAAAATTTAAAGGTTTCCCTGCTCTTGGGAGAATAAATGTCATATTGCAGAGAAAATGTCATGCCACTCCTTTCATTTGTTTTCAAGATAAACTGGCCAGAGTTAAAACAAACCGATGAAGACGGACACATTTTATCAGTGGTGGAGCTAATTAAAACTATCTTAAAGACTGAGAGTAACTTTACTGTGTAATTCTGTTACCGTATACTTACCATAAGGAAAAGGACCAGCTCCAAAAGAATTAGAGGTCACTATCAAAGTCTGACCTCCATGAATCTTCGAAACATTGACTAACAGGAGCTATAGCTGGGAGGGAATGGGATAACACACACTGCTGTCACTCTGTGATAAAAAATACGTTGTATTCATTTGGTCCAAGTGACCACACTTAAACTATTAGAATGCTATGGGAGCTTACTGTTACTGCAGACTATGTGTCATGTCATGTGTGAATGCATGGAGGTTTGATTGTGTCTTTACTATGTAGTGGCAACATCTGGTCATTAAATACTGCTCTGAAATAAGTGTAATTGGCTCACGTTAGTTAACTTTATAAATGCAGGTAGGAGTGATGATAGGTTTTTCATGCATAACATGGAATTGAATTACTGTGTTTATCATAGATGTTTCCCCGTGGAGAAGAAAGTCCATTAACACAATAATGAATATTATACAGTTTCTCATTACCCAAACGTGGTTGAAACATAAAGTAATACGCAGTCGGCTGAGGAGCCGTTATGCTGATGAACAATGGAGGTTTAGAATAGAAACGTTACCACATCTGCATCTGACGGCAATTTACTTCTCAATACTTGAAGAAGTTTCCGGATATTTCATGAACACACCATCTCAAGTATCACGTGTGTTGGGAGTCCTCCGTGGCTCTATGATGTTATTAATGCCCTCAGATTTGGCTCTCAGGCAGAGTACCCTGGCTGTCGGTTGGGATATCTGAAGTTTAAAAAAAAAGTTTACTATCATAAATGTGCATTTAAATATACAGCTGCGAATATCACTGGTGTTAATATACTCAACTTTACGAATGTTTTATTCAATTAAATTGCTTAATTGTACAGTTAACATCAATGTCTCAATTGTAATGTGTGCACGTGATTGTAACAGTATGCATTCAGCGAATAAGTAGCGATGGCAATCAGCAAGCAAGAAAACTGGCCTCCTATTTTGGTCTCTGGATGAAGCACTGTGCAATGAGATTTGAGCTAAGCCTGAGAGGCTAAACTCGGGGTAATTAAAAACTCAGTTCCAGTTCAGCAAGGTAGGATTGGTATCTAAGCTAGCGCCTATCCGGTGTCTGCACTGTTGCTAACACACGCTAACTCAACCTCCAGCAAGCCGCTGTCCCGCTTGACATGACTAAGAGCACGTAGCCGGCATGACTGCTTGTTCCGCATGATGCCGGTGCCAATCTGACTGTCAACGTTAAGCTAGCAACTGTGTGAGGGGCGCGAAAGAAGACTGTGCCGGTACCACCACCACCACCACCAGCAGCAGCAGCTACCGGGTAGTGTTGACTACAGCCCTGCCTCCCGCTACTAGCCGAAGTTCCTCATCTGCCCGTCGATACGGTAGTTTTGGCGAATTAGCTAGCTTACAAACACGCCGAGGCGGTGTGGATACATGTCTGCCTCTCAACCGCGAGACGAGCTACGAAAGGGAAATCTTGCAGTTCATGTTTCGCCAAGAAGTTGGTGCGACGTCTTTTATTCCATCTCGTTCGTCTCTTTTCCAACACGAGAAGAGGAATATGTCCAGATATAACGTATACAGCCTGCTGGACTGGATCTACGGCGGGGTGGACCCGAAGTTCGAGGGCAACGGGGGCCCCGCGTGCGCCGCCTTCCTCGCGCCCCAACAGCGAGTCAGCGAGAGTCTGGTCATCGTCCTCGTCTCCCTGGTGGAGGTATGCGTGGCGCTCAAGAAGATCAACCTCTCCAAAGAGCTCAAAGTGGTGGGGAAGGACTGCGCGCGGTTGAAGGAGGACAGTCTGGGCAAGAACCTGTTGCTGGTGGCCCTTTGCATGACTTTCGGAGTGGAGGTTGGCTTCAAATTCGCGACCAAGACTGTGATATATCTGCTGAACCCCTGCCATCTCATGACAATGGTTCAGGTAAGGATGAGGTGTGTGTGTGTGTGTGTGTGTGTGTGTGAGTGCGTGTGCGCGCGCGCGCACTCCCAGGATGGGTTGCCCACGTGAAAGCAAAACTGAAATGTGTCTGAAGACTTTACTTTACTTATCTCCTTGTCTTCCAAACAGAGAGAGCTTTATGATTTATATTGCAATGTGTGATTTGACTTTGGCACTAATCAGCTGCTTGTTTTGGCTGACCCTGCCCATCTCAGTATGGTCCAACACTGTGGTTGGTATTTTACAATCAGTTACCTCAGTACTTTTTTACTTCCTCAAGATGCTTTTTTTTACTTGAACCTTACAGATCTTGAAAACAAAACAGTTAAGTAGCAGACGTACTGTTTTTTGCTTCTTCTTTTTTTTACATTATCTGGCAATCTGATGTGTGTAAACTTTGCACAGTGTTTACACTGGGTGTGTATTAGTAATAAACAACATCATCTGATTTGAAAGCCATCTGATTGTTGGTGACCGGGCTTTATGTGTCGCTGCACAGGAAGCAAGTTGAGTTCTGTTGATACAAACAACCCTCTGTTGCCATGAGAGTATATACTCAGGGGCAGTGTGATGAATGACACTGATGAATAACTCGCTGTGATGAGGAATTGACGGATGGTCACCAAATGGCCTTTGCCTATGAGGACCACGGTTAAGATAATCCACTGTGGTGTATTCCTCATGCTTGTTGACAGTTGAGTGTGATCCGAGGAGGAAATAACATAAAGGACGCGGTGCACTGAAAGGAAGGTGGAAGTTGCCATTTTCTTGTCAGAGGACAAGACAGGGAGTTTATTTGTGAGGGAATAAGGCCGGGGGCGAGCTGGAGATTGACTTTTTAGTATCAGGAAAACAGGTGGAACATGAAGTGTGTTCTGCTTTATTGAAGGTGATGTGTGTTGATGGTGCTCTGTTAGTGCAGATGAGTTCTCAATGAGAGGGCCGGGCAGGCATTTTCACATTTGTTGACTATTTGAGATCTTAGTCATAGGTGATTGTTTGTTCCCAGGATGCTACTTTTGTTACGTGTGCTTTTATTGACTCATTTTATAATCTGACTCCACCCACCCGGTCTTCATCACAGTCTGGGATCAGCAGTACATGGGTTTGGTACATTTTTAATCCCTAAAATCAAAATGTCTCATGAGGAGTGCAAAGATCCTCAGTCGACCACTTGTCCATGTCTCCTTTTAGCGTGTTAATCCAGCAAAAGTGCATAAAAGCGACGTGTCTAGACATGAGGGCGAGAAGTCCAGAGTTGTGTGTACACACTTTACAGGCTGAAAACTTTAGGCTCTTGTAAAGTTCTCATGTTGCCCGGGGAGAAGAGCTGAGTGGAGTGTTGCTGTAATCTGAAGTTGCCTCAGCTCTTGACTAATCAAGGCGCCAACCCACCCGAGTGTTAACGATACAACCACTTGTCTGTGTCGCTGTGCTGCAGCAGGTTACACAGCAGCCATGTCTGCCTGAACGCCTCATCAGCATTGGCTAAATTCTACATATTCAGTCGTGTCAACATTATTACTAAATACTTAACACAGTATACTGCTACTAAGAATATAAATATTGATGGGGAAGGAGTCTCACACTTTTTAAATCAACACTGCTGCCCAAATAATGCTTTGTCATGCGTAGTGAGGCTGTCAGTTGCCATTTGAGATCACACACACGTGTATATAAAAAGAAACACCAGGTGAGCAAGCGTCTCTCAGATGTGAGAGAGAGCGCCGACACTTCGGGTTGAGGAGTTCAGTGTCTGATGCCTGATGCGTCGATGCCTCACATCTGACAACACCGATGTCTGTTGTGTTTTCCTCCGCACGAACCGGGAGCAGTCACGCTGCCACGCCGACAGACGTCGGACTGGATGTGACGGGGCCTCCGTGAACAAATGAATCAAAGCAGCAGATACGGGACATGGCGGGCTTTTAGCACTGTGTCGTAAGGGTGTAGTTATTACAAAAGTATACAGTCTTTCTTCTGAAGTTCAGACTGACGGGTGATATCGCACCGTGCCGAGATATTTTGGTCTGCAGTTGATAAGATTTTGTATGTAGCTCAATAAGGGTCATTTTCAGTTGTTTTTTTTTTGGGGGGGGGGGGGGGGGACTATTTTGGTGTGATGCTAACACAGGATGCTAAGACCCCTGTTTTGAGGTCCAATACAACCAAAAGCTGGTATAACATAAGGAAACCTAAACCCGATCTTCACATGCCAGGAATCAGATTTTAGATGCTACAAAAGGCCACCGTGAATATAATAATAATCATGATTAATTCTGCTATCTCGAATGTTTGAATCTGCCATCGCTGTAAACATGCTGCCCAACACCGTGGATGTTCTTGGACCATAGAGAAGCTAAAGGGAGTGGGATTTCCCCTTGGTGTCTATGGGGAGACTCGCCACCTCCTACAGGATTCTCCACTCGGCTGGGAGTTCACTTTAAACCACACACACACAGAGCCCCCTTATCAAGTGAACTCTCCTCTCTTGTAGATCTTGCCAGGGCTCCGGTGTGACGGATCATTTAAACCCATGATAGATTCGAGGGAGGCTGATGATAAATGCTGCTTCGGGCTCCAGCTCCTGGCATTCCAGCAGCAGCTCAGACTTGAGTTAGGGAGGAGTTTAAACTGCTGCTAGTTGGCACACGGCAGCAATGAGCATAACGACTCTGGGCTTTGTCTTTGAAGCACCATGCTGCTAACACACACTCTGTATCAACATAACGTATACACAGTTACAGTATCAGCATTATCTTTAAATACAGCCACATTTATCAGCTGTAGACATAACGCCTCGCAGAGCACATTGTTGACTCAGTCATTCAGACCACGCTGAACGCACTATACTGTATTACTTATTGACTAGACTTGTAAAGAGGAAGTGTGGCTTATCAGTAATGACTTCTGTCAATCTGTAAGTAGGCCATTGGTGTTTTTTTCTTTTAGTGTTTTTCTTTAAATGGTGTTATAGACTGTGTGCATTTTCTTCCAATGTTTTATATCTGAAGTTCTGTGAGATTTCTTGCTTTGGAGTCTGCCAACGTCTGGCTTTATGCCTCAGCCTGCTGAACCTCCGGATGCATTTATAATTCAGTTGTGAAATTAATTGAGAGAAACGACCATCGTCTGTAATGCTGCGACAACACCATCAAGGCTGGTTTGACTCTCATAAGCGTGATAATCGATGCAGATATAGAATCTGGGCCGGAATGTTTATTGGAGCTGCAGAAGCTCGCTGCAAAAATACTGAAGAATTAGTCTGACCGTTGAAACGGTGACTCCTCTTGAGTCGTATATATATATATGCATGCACATACTTTACTGATGAGGAGAGCTGATGGCAAGACCACAAACCTAATTACCACATAACTGGCTCATTGCATTTGGCAATGGTGACACTAGAAGCACACAACAGGAAGTGGCTGCCCTTTCTAAAGAACTAAGACACGCACTTTGTGCCAACGCATCTTGTAAAGTCGTGATGAAATAACATTGGCAGTTAAACTGTAAACTGCTGGTGCTTCTCATCTATAAATAAGATAATGATTGTTGGGACAGGTTAACCCGACTTCTAGACTGAAGTGGCCTTTTGACTCACACGAAGTTAGTCAGGGACAGCAGTATGTCAACAGTGACTCATGCATTATCAGGACAGTTTAACTGTGGACTGACTAGCACCACCAGCCATACCAGTCTTTATAGACAGAAACTCAGCAGAACTTGCTCTCTAATTTGCATGTCAACCATTTCCTTGTGAGGCGATGTCACTGCTGTCATATACAGAGAAGTGTTGTACCCACAACTAAGAACTGTTCTCATGCAACTGTTTCCATCAGCAGCAGGTGTTTTACATGTTGCCCAACTTCCCCTTTAACACCTTATCAGGTGATGTTCATCACTTTGGCTTTGTTGGCGCTAGCTAACGGGTGCTAAAATTGGTAGCAGTTGTTGAGCTCTTTAGCTTGAAAGCAGTGGGGGGGGGGGGGTGTCGTTGACATCAACCCATTTCATGAAAAGTGACATTATAAAATAAAAAAGCAACAGTATGTAATATCAGTGTTTCTATACTGCAGTAAACGTTCCTGTTCAGCAGTGTTCTTATCATTCGCCTCACTGTCTGGTTGTCAGGTCGGTCATCGGGGCTTTTTGGTAACTCCTGGTCCCGGAGCTCCCAGCTTCTAAAACTCAGGCACTGTTATTCCCTCCCTTTCTCCTCCTCTCTCTCTCTCTCCCTTTCGTCACTGTTTACATGGCGCATTAGTTCCTCTTCTGTTCCCTTTTGTTTATTGTACTTTGAAACTGACACACACACGCACACCGCTCTCTCCCCCTACACCACTGACACCACTTCCCATGCCGTTAGATGTTCTGCTATGTACAACATTTGAAACTGTGTGTCTCCCACTTTGTCGTATTTTACACGTAGTTTGTAATTTTTTTTTATCTATTTAATGTTAAACACTTTGGGGCCCCATGTAAGGGAGCGGTTTGTAATTGGTTTGATGGCTCTGACATGAGACGAAGGATCAGCCTGTTACCGTTTTACCACAGGCAGCATAAACACACACACACACACACGGTAAACAATATGGTGGCCCGACAATAACCGTCCTCTTCAGGAATTTGCAAGGACCCAGGGTGCACACCTGTCAGTTAAAAAAAAAAGCTTTATCTCTGGAAAATGTCTCCATGTATTTTTAAGTGGCGGATTGTTCATCCAATGGATCCTGCGTTGTTTGTTACAGATGTTGTGTTCACAGTGCAGGTTAATATGAGTTGATGGGCGGGCTGCAGATCAATCACTGAGACGTATGTTCCCCTGGCCTGTGGGTAGTTGTACAACAGATCTCAACTAAATTGCTTTCTTGTAATTCTGTTTCCAACCTTTGCCTTCCAGGCAGACCAACTTTTTTTTTTTTTCTCATGTCAGATGGTGTTTCGAACCAATCCATGTGTGCGGTATCCTCCAGGCTCCCAACAGCACAGCCACAGAGCATAGATGAGATGTTAACTATGATGACAATGCACACTGTAGCCCGTGTTCTCATTGGATCAGGAAGCCGACATGTTGATGTGAATGCTTTTCTAGGGAATTAGAAACCGATTTTAAACAATATAACATGTTAAATGAAGTATCCGCAGCCTTCACGTGGAGCTGTGAATATGTTGTTGTTCTGGTAAACCGTTTGTGGTTCCACTGTAGATTTAACCTGGACTCAAAAGGTTTGAATCCGTCAGTCGTTATCGTAAAAGCTTGACCAAAGTGCATCAGTCCTTTCCCGATATCGCAGAGAATTGTCAACATGAACTCGGTGGAGTGGGCTAATTCAAAGCAGCGTCAGTCCAGGATTCATACACGTCCATGGTCATGCCGTTCTCTAACAGAAATTGATTATTTTCCTCCTCCCGGTTCCACGGGCAGTGAGTTGTAGAACGTTTCACAGACTCGACAAAAACAGGAGTTTTAGACCAAACAGGAGTTTGGTCTACAGCTGCCTCCATGGGTCAGTTAGTCAGCGTTATTGTGTGACTCTGGTGTTTTTAAAGGGTTGAGTTGGGATTCGCCAACACCTGCCAGTTATTTGAATACATTCAAATCCGCCATAACTATTTGACCAACTTCCTGGGTCCCGTCTGGACTTTTTTTCTCATTCGCAGCAAGAAGCCCTGTGCAGTCTTATTATATCAATAAAGACTTGTTAAAGCAATCTGTCCGTTGTCTTTACTTACAGCACCGAACGCTAGAAGCTCTTGGAGCATCCAAGCTGTTCCACAATGAGTGCGTTTACTGTGACAGTGTGGTTTCTCACCTCTCTCTGTGCTTTCCTCTACAGATCTTCCTGCTGGCCTGCCCGCCATGTAAAACAGCAATGGTTGTATTTAGGTGAGTACATTTCCCCCTGGCTCTTTGATGTTTTTTGGCCGTGTAGATTTGTTCAGTGCTCATTATAAAAAAAAAAAGGGGGGGCCACGACTCTCAGTCATCCACCCTCCACGTCAACCGATCAGGTCCCCGTGTGTACTGAATGTAAAATAAATGTCGGGCAGACGGACTCAAATTACACCTGGGTTTTACGGTCGATGATTGTAATTACTCGTGGCGTTTTATTGTAATGGATTTGTCGGGGTTTATAGTCTTTCTCTTCTCCACAACAGCTCCGGTCTGGGCAAGTTAATTATTCAGGAGCAATGAGAACACAACACAACGTTGGATTTACTCCGAAATAAAGACAAGCCGGGTCACTTTGTGTTGCATGTAGCTCACGGGAGCCACATAGCGAGCAGCTGCAGTGAGCCCCGTTTCAGCTGAAACGACCACAAAGTAGTGAGCCATAATGAAACTGGGAGTTTGAGCAGCTTTATGGAAACAATTTCCAACGAGACAACAAAAATACTTCAGTAGAAATAATGTTTATCCATCAGGTCAAGATGTTCTCTATTTCTATCCTGGTTCAGGAGATTAATGTTTTATCTGCACCTGGATAAGAAAAGTGCAAAGTGCAAAGTATTTGCAGCATAAACCTAAGATACAAAAAACAAAACATCAACGCCTGTGGTTACCTTAGCAACAGCAAGGGTGGTTTAATACAAGGGCAAACAGTCGTTGAGCAGAAGTACAACAGAAGAGTGTCTGTTGACTAACACACAAACTCTGGCGGTAATGGAGAAGTCGGTGAATAAACTGCCTTTCTATCGTGGAGGTAACAATGAAAACTACTTGATAGAGAGGCACATACATAATGTAAATACATTCACCGGCAATGGGAGAGTAAATACTGATTTACAGGGTAAAGCAGTTTGACTTTAAGAACAAATGTTTCCATCAAAAGCAGAGGCATCAAATCACCAGGATTGTGAGTGGGAGACGTTTCCTGCTGCCTTTTATTTTTATTTTTATTTTTTCTGGTGATCAAAGCTCAGTGAAAACGTCTGACTGTGAGAGAGGATGAAACAATATTTAAATTGTTTGCTATCTGTGCCTCCTCTTCTTGCATATACGCAGCTCCCGTTGTTGTGTGAGCGTGAGCGTGACCGAGTCGAACAAACACTTCGGCGCCGGCATCTGTATTGTGGAACGGGGGGGGGGGGGGGGGGGGGGAGACTTCACTTTCCACACAAGTAGCCTTCCCTTCTGCTTGGTTCCAGCTCCTTGTGTTCACTACTGCAGGACAAAGCAAACGTAAATAATTACCGTGTGACAGCAGAATAACAATGGATGTCGTATCATAGTGTAATTATTAATATGTCGTGATCAAGATGAACGCCTATTTTCCACATAACAGTATAGCGACAGACTTGACTTGCACATAACCGACGCGTCTTTATAGATATGTCATGATGAAATACAACACACACCGGGCAAAGGTGGCTCCTGATCAATAATTGTGGTGAATTTGAATTCAAATGAAGCGGATTGTCTTTCCTAAAAGGTCTGGAGCCCCCCCCCCCCCCCCCTCTAGAGTGACAGCCGGGCTCACT
Source organism: Anarhichas minor (assembly GCF_050575085.1). Classification (NCBI taxonomy): domain Eukaryota; kingdom Metazoa; phylum Chordata; class Actinopteri; order Perciformes; family Anarhichadidae; genus Anarhichas; species Anarhichas minor. Next base: position 7,981,318 of record NW_027466473.1, on the reverse strand, counting down.
TGAACCGACATTCCGGCAGCACTGCTGTTTTCCCAGTGACCTTGGCTGTCACAACAGTTACTCTGGCTCATCTGACGAAAAACGAGCAGTCACACGGGTCCCGGGCTTCTGCGAGCGGTGGCTCCTGGAATAACTGTTGGTTAAAAGGAAATGTGCAGAGGTTAACCGAGTGTGTGTGTGCTAAAGACTAGATAGTATCTGAATGTCTGCTAATGGTGAATGAGTAGCTAGAGGGGCTGATATGTCAGAATCGTGACGGCTTTGTGTGATTTCTCCATGAATCATGGACATGTGGAGTCTCTGCAACATACTGTACACACACACAGAGAGAGAGAGAGGCTCTGATTGCCTGCACCGTCAGTGACCCGGCTTCTCACCATCGACACTCCCCACTAGGACCCGGCCCCGCCAAAGACAGCTGCTGCTGCTAACGGCATCAGGGAGCACTCTGATTGGCTTTCAGCAACGCCCGAACCTAATCCACGCCGTCCTCCAGCTGTCCGTCCGCGCTCCCATCGGCTCAAATTCAAACTAATATGTCGATAATGCACCGATGCGTGCGGTGTGGAAATTATTGTTAAAATGTTCCTCCGGCAGATGTGATGGAGGACGTGAGGTTTATCGGAGCGCTTGGTTATTCTGTGTGTGTTTTCAGGCTGCAGGTCCATATGCTGAACGGTGCGTTACTGGCTTTAATGTTCCCAGTAGTCAACACTAGACTGGTAAGTCTTCCCCTCTCATCTTCTGTCTCTGGAGTCAGGACGCATACGTGTCTTGTTCATAATTCATATATTAAAAAAAAAAAAAAGAAGACTTTTCATGACAGCCCCAACAGGAGAGCAAGTTGTAGCTCGATATGTTCTGTGAAATCGTCTCTCTTCCTTCTCAAAAATGTGACGTTTATATAAATGTGGCTCCTCTACTAGAGCCTGAATCTGAACAATACATTCCAGCATGCAGACAAAATGTTGAGCACAAAGTGGCACAAAGTACAAACTTAATTGATGATGGAACTGAGCTTTTTTTTATTTTTGTGAAGGAAATCTGAGGCAATCAGTTAAAATCAGCACGGCCTCCTTGAAAGGCTCTCGCTAACAGCTGCAGACGAGGACCAGATGCAGCAGATAACATGCTAACTTTAAAGTCTACGCATTTGCTGAAATTAAATCAAAGTTCTGACCGTTTGAACTTCGTCCAATTCTAACGTGACCAGCTGTGAAGTTCAACAGCTCCCACTACAGAACAGTTCTTACCAAAGTAACGCTTTTCTGCCATAACTCTATTTCCCTGTTGGATAAAGGGAAGCATGCCTTCACAGAGCTGTGGAGGTGTGTAATGGTGGAGTCATTTGTCAGCGTGGCCTTCAAAATAGTTTTCACTGCAGATCTACCAACCGAAAGTGTGAGGAATGACCAGGAATCAGTTTTAACATTAAGGAGTCCATTGCCTTCCTGTTCATATTGTTCACGTTCTAATCATTTTCTGGTGCTGATCCCAGGTCTACTGTAAGCTCTCTGCTGTCACGTTGTCACGCCCCCTAATGACTCTATTTCACCAGCAGTAGAATAATCATCCCTGAGCTTCGCTTCCTCCATCTTTCTTCTGTCGGAGTATCGCTTTCAAGCAGCACTAGCGATCAGACCACGGTTCAGACCACAGCCGGCTCCGGTTATTAACGCTGGCCTGGGGTCAGTCCGTCAGGTGCACTGCTATCAGCAGAAGTTCAGATGCTTTTTCTTTATCTCCTTGTAAATAAGAAAACTATCCAAGCATTACTGCAACAAGGGGGCTAAGAATGAATGACATTTCGGCTTAATGTGGGTTGTAAAAAAGAATCTAAATAGTTTTCTTCTCTCCTCAGCTTCCGTTTGAGAAGGAGATCTACTACATCCAGCACTCCATGCTGTACCTGGTGCCTCTCTACCTTTTCAGGAAAGGAGGTAGGTGTCGACACCGAGGGCTGAAACATCTCTCACCTGCCGACTGACACCATGACGTCTTTTATCCTCAGATGGATTACCTCTTTGTTGGCGATCTTTGAGTAGCCGTAGAAACCCCGCTTTGTGTTTGTCCGCTCAACCGTGTGGGACATCGCTGCCGACGTCGGCCACACGGTTGGCTGTTTGCCAGCAGGAACTGCCCTTAGAGTCCCTCGGTGGACTACAACTACAAACATACTTAAGGGCAGGCAGGTCAGATTTCAAAAACTGGCCCACAGGGTTTGGAGCTTTAATCGATAAAAGATTCACCGAGGGTGTTGCACCGTGATCAAACCTCTGCATGCGCTGCCTCATATTCTTCATTGTTGTAGTTGAGCTGACATGATTGGTGCACATTAAGTGTCTTGACTCTTGTAGTGCTCTTAGCAAATGCCAGCAGGAGCTCAGGACACAAGAAAAGCCAGTTTGTCTCCACATCATGTTACTGGCTGCGCTGCAGGCTGCAGGTTGTTCCACCTGCTGACTCGACTGACTTGTTGCTAATGCACCAGCACAGGGAAGTGAGGGGTTTCAGGTGGCTGGCGTTTGCACGAAAAGATGCAATTCTATGCGCTCGCTGTGTGTTGAACCCGGAAACCGGATCACGTGTTTTTAATGAGCTCTCTCTCTCTCTCTCTCTCTCTCTCTCTCTGTCTCTCTCTGTCTCTCTGTCTCTGTCTCTCTCTCTCTCTCTCTCTCTCTCTCTCTCTCCCTCTCTAGGTGTGTACAAGCCTGAGCCTCTGGGGGACATGTGGTGGGCGCTGCTCTCCACCGGCATCCTGTTCCTCTACCACTTCCTCTTCCTGCAGGTCCTCGGCTTGGTAAGACGGAGCCCTCTGCTGGCCGCTACGTGATACTTCAACTGTGCAAAGCACACGAGAGCAGCAATCGCTCCTTCAGTTGTGAGATCGGTTTCATGTGAAGGAAGAAGTCATTTCTTCAGACATAGACGTGTGTTCAACACGTACACAGTGAAATATAATGCAATACAGTTGTGCTTCAGTAAATTATATAAGCTTCTTATTAAAAAAGGTGATATTATTACACACCCATTTGACAATATTAAATAAGAAACTTCATGAACAAGCACCACAGTCTAGACAATAAGTAAATATTGCATATGCATACTCATGCTTACAGACATAAATACATACATGTGCATGTGCACACAAACACACAGATGCTTATTCATGTAAGACTTTATTCAAACAAATGGTCTCATTTAGACCTCTGTATACAAGAATAAACAGTTTAAAAGGAAGACTTCATCCACAAAATGACTATTTGTATATAAGTAACGGCTCAAACCGTTACCTCGAATTCTTAAGGAAAACTTTGTTTTTCCTCTCGTACTTCCACTGACAGAGAACTCCTTCCTGCAGCTGGTTACGTCAAAATGAATAAACTGTTCTGTGACACTTGCAATTATTTTGTCCACTCGCTGTACGTTGAAATTCGAGGCAGCAGCACGAGTGACTCATATTGAGTTGAATACCAATTAGAAGTATAAATCCACTGAAGTTCAAAAGTGATTTTCTAAGCTTAACTTTCTAAATCATGAAAGCGTCACAACTTCAGTATTTACTGCAGTCCCCCCCACCGCCACAGATGCCAAACTATAATGAAAATCTATAGACGTCCAAATAAATTTGAGATCAGCAGTCAAAGCAAACTATGCAGTCAGATAATGAGCTGTGGAGGCTTCACAGGCCGTGAACTCATCCTTCGGTAAATGTAATGATAGTTGGAGCACAAATCAACGATAAAGTCCACCATGCAGTTCGCCAAAAACCTCATTATCCAACTGAGTAGTTCTTATTGTTCCAACTTCTATTAGCGTCACATTAATGCTCACGCTTTCTCCCCCTCCAGGCGACTGAGGTCAACCTGAACAACATGCTGTGCCCGGCCGTGTCCGACCCCTTCTACGGGCCTTGGTACCGGGTGTGGGCGACGGGCCACCAGACCCTGCTGACCCTGGTCCACGGGAAGGTCCTCACGCTCCTCTCGCAGCACACGGGCTCGGCCTGCCGCTGCCTGCTGGACACGCTCCGACTGCGCAGCAAGAAAGTTGACTGAATGTCCGCGAGGACGCGCACAGAACTAGCCTTTCATTCTAAATGCCTGCTCTCATGGAGATGTTTTTCTTCTTTCTTTTTTTAACATTTGAATGCATCTTTTTAAGACTTACCATCTGTTTCAATGAAAGAAGTGAGCGTTTGGGGGGCCAGTGAATCAATGTGTCATTTTTGTGTCTTCGTAGGCTTGCATACGTGCTTGCATGCACAAACATGAGGTGGCGTTTTAAGGCTGGTAGTTAGCGTTGTGCAGTTGGGCGGATTTAGCCTCTTTTCTTTCTTTCTTTTTTTTTTTCTTTTTCTTTTTTTGGGAATACAATTTCCAGAAACAACGTAAGTGAATTCGGGGGAAACGTCTCAAGCTGCCTTTTTGTAAATGTAAAGTTTTACGGACAAGGGAAATGTGAGTCACCCGAAATGTCGATGCTGACCTGCAGTTGTGACACTTTTTTAGTTCTGTACGTAGTTGTTATGCTAGATCACATGTTAGTGGGTAAAGCTGCCATTTCTTGTCTCAAGTGCGTTTTGAAACTGATTTTGAATGTGCGAGCCGTTAAAAGTTGCCTTGTTTAATCGTCGGAGGATTTTTATTTGTCATGACAGACAATACAAAGTTATTTATGTTCCTCCGTTCCCCTTCTACTCCACACATGTACAGGGTATGAAAGCAATTTCTAGTGGCCTCCTGTGCGTTTCCGTCTCCAGCCTGTTCAGATCATTCCAGTTGAGATAATCAGGGGACACGAGGATGTAGTACGTGCTGAGAGTCTAAGTGATGAATGCGGGTTCATGGATCTACACTGGGGTGTATTTTTTATGTTCTTGCGTTATTTTGTTACGATATTGGACCATATTCAGTTGGGTATAAAGTTCAGTTGTTGGAATGAATGTGACGTTTGCCAAGGGGGATCTTGACAAAATATGTATCTGAGCTGGAGTCATGCATCATGACACTTGACTTGAATTTGTCGCTTGATCTTACAAGGCATCCTGAATTCTCCCCACCGCTACAACTGTGTGACAGCGAGTCACGGGCTCAGTTTAGTAAGAAAAATTAAATTAAATACAAAAAAAAGAATGCATCGGATGATCTGCACGAGGTCACTCTGGGTCACTAGTTGACGACCCATTCGAAAGAAAGTATTAACCAGCATTGGAATATTTAAGTCATGGTATATATCATTTCAAGTGTGTGGGGTGTGTTTTACTGTAGCATATACTGTATTTCACTGTCAAAAAAAAAAAAAAAAAGGGACAACTTTTGTATTTCTATTGGTTCCAGTGTATGTGCTGTATTGACAATAAAAGTGGTTTCATTTAACCAAAGTTCTCGTTTTAGATTTTTTTTATTCTAACCATGTCCAGGATGTCTTTTTTTTAACACTTATCTGTCCTCTCAGCACACCACATATCTATACTGAAGCGTAGTTGCTGCCAGACTCATAAACTCCAGCTGTTGTAACGTGTGTTTGGGCACACTGTCCCCTGTGAGGCCACACCGGGTTACAAAGCAGCGCGTTGACTGACGGGAGTTTCCACCGGTCTGTAGCCTCACGTCAATACACTTAAGGGAGGAGAGGTCGATCTAAAACCACCCCAGTGGCTGCGAAGAGGTCTCAAGGTGAGAGAGGATCTAAGGATTGAACATGTGTTCATGTATGCTGCTCTTCTCCTAAAGCGGTCGTGACAGATGCAGAAACGCACACGGCACAGGGACATCTGAGGGATAAAATGAGCTTGATTCACACGGTTCCATCGTTATTTGAGAGTAGATGGAAGGAAGCAGAGAAGCATCGTCACTTACTCGGTCAACACAACCACTGCTTCAGGTAACGGCTGGTAATGGAATTGATAAAGTTGACTCGTGTCTCAACACAAATGGAAAGGCCTGGTGAAAGGAAAGTGGACTTTAAAACAGCAGTTTGAAGTCCACTCGGTATTGTTTATTCAGACAGATGGACGTCCGGCGGGCTGACACGGCAGAGAAAGTAAAGCGCTGGTTGGAGTTGATCTCAGGCCAGCACTGGTTGTGCTTTCCATACAGGCAGCAGACTGAACCAGTCAACTATCTCCGAGCGCTTGGCCCTGAATATCATGTAACCTGCAGCAATGTATTTTCAGACTTCTCCTGACTTGGTGCCGAGTACTTTGGGTGGAGGAACTGGCAGAGAGGCAGGCCGAGCATGTGCTGTAACCAGCACCAGAGTATGGAATGTTAAAAATGGCAATGGTCGGAGAAACAGTGTTCAAAATCTAAAAGCGAAAGGAATTAATAATAAATTCTAAAGAGACATGATGCACTCACAAAATTGATTAGACACGTAATTTATAACAAGATTGCACAAACACTCAACCTCTGGCCTGTACCCATTTTTGTTACTGGTTATTTTCTATAATTTGCCAACAGTTGTCTATTCAGTAGTGCAGGAATGAATCTAAATTAACATTTGCTATGAAGGCAGTGTCATTTCCACATGTATTTTAAAACAAAGTTTAAAAAAAACGAGTCTACATCCAGGTGAGCTGGTCTTTGAGCTAAATGCTAATGTCAGCTTGCTAACATGCTCACAATGCAGGCTGGTTAACGCGCTTACGTTGAGCAGGTAATACCATCTTAGTTTAGCTAGTTAGCAATTTGTAATTAGCACTAAACACAAAAAGCAACTGGGGCTGATGGGATTTTCTGTTTCCACCGAACCACACAATCTCACCTCAAGCTCCATTTAGTAGCAGAGCTTTCGATCAGATCACATGATCTTCATCAGCAGATGTTTGCCCAGATAATGTTCTGTATCTGCCGTCACATGGAGAACCTTTTCAGTGACTGAGAGCTTCCTTGTTCCGTTTAAACCACGGGTTTGTATTTTCTACTAGAGAAACTTGAAAACTGGTGACAGCAAGTTTAGCATTCGAAGAAGGCGACCAGTACACGAGGTCAGACTTTATTACGGATCCTATCGAGCATCGTCCTGTTTCATTTGAGGCCATTCGGCATCAACTGCACACTGACCACTAACTGACCAGCATGGATCAAGCTGAATATGAGCATGAATAAAGGAAGTGTGAACTGTAAATGACCAAATGACGTAATCCAATAATCACTAATCAACTAAACAATCCCAAAACACTGTAGTTATCTGTAGGCGTGTGTGCTGAAAGAAAACAGAATGACACGTGTTCTCCTTTCAGTTGATTTTGTATTTTTTTATTGAATAAATGATTTTAAAAGGTAATAACAATGTTTAAAACTACATTATCTCCACAGCCATTGCTTACTCAGATAACCCATCTATATATATTCTTTCAACCCTCCCAACACTTTTGTTTTGCTTTGCTTTTTTGCTTACATCTTTTTTTTTTTGTGTGTTTGTTTATTTTTGTTTTGGATTCATATTATCTTAATAAATGCCCATTTCAAATATTGTCACACTAACAGCAATGCAACAGGAAAGGAGAAAGGGTCTACAGGGGATGGATTTGAAGTTCCCAGTTCATATCATTCCATCAACATTTTCCCAAGTTACTAAAGAAAAAAAAAAGATCCAAAAATCAAAAGGAACAGAAATTAAAATTGGTATGAGGAGTTACACCAGGCAACCCTCCCAGCCCATCAGGCCATCGCAACAGAAAAGTCATTTTGTACAGCGACACGTCTTAGAAGTCAGTCTCAAAATTTCAGAACATAGAAAACCACTAAAATCATTTTGAAACTAGATCCAAAATATTCTTTTGAAAAGAATTTATTTTGATGTACAAAAACAGTCATTTTCTTTTTATTTGCTTTTTAAGTTTTTTTTTTTTTTTTTTAAATAAAAGCTTCAAACACAAGTTTATTGTAGTTCTTATTTCATTCGTTATTAATAATTCATTTATTCTTTTTTTGTTTATTTTTTTTATTCATCTATCAGTGCGATTGTATACCAGTGCAGCTACTGGGTCCAGAGTAACGAAAACAGGCTTTTTCATCTTTAATGGCATAAAAAACAAGGAATCCATCTTTTATACAAAGTATAACTGCTGGTCTTTAGGGAAAAAACATTTATAAACCCATAAAGCTAGGAGGCACACCATGGGATTTTCATTTTTGTAAATCATAGTAATAATAATACTAATAATTCTACTACTACTAATAATAAACAAAATAAGTACTGTAACCACAATTTGCAACCATTTTATTTAACCATCATTGATGCCGTGTACGGCTTCAGAGATGGACTCAATGAAAAGTTGAGAAAAAAAAAAAAAAAAAGACAAAAAAAAACATTTTGTCAATTGCAGGGGTTTCTTTTGGAAGGACAGGAAGCCAGGCCTGAAGAGCAGCATTTGGGCATGGCCGCTGGCATCTTTGGTTCAGTCAAACATACGAAGGTAACATGAGCTTGAGCATTCCACGAAATATGAGAATGACCACACAAGGAATGCTGAGGCTGAACTCTGTAACCCTGGTATGGAACCAAAACTCAATCTGCTACAACAAACTACACATGTCGCTCCACAGTATCCCATGAGGTATCAATGCTTTAAACAGTTAAAATCAGTACAGAAAGCAGGACTATTTTCTGCGTTGTTCTACGTAAAACATTAGCTCTGCGTCCCGTTACAGGAGACGCTCACCTTCGACATATAGTTCGAGGGGGTCTGCGACGGCCTCGGCAACGGGACCTTTTTTCGCTCGTCGACGAATCAAACCCGTGCCTTTACAGAGGTCATAGGGATGGAGCAGCTAAAAGGAAAGCGGAGGATGCGCTCTGAAAAAAGCAGCATCCCATCTTCCCGGAGGAGGCCGACGGTCACTACTGCTGCCGCTCGTCTACCGGACGACACACCTTGACAAACCCGGCCGCGAGGTTGGGCCACAGTGTAGGGTGTAATCGAGGGGAGGGGGAGGCTACGTGTGACTTCGTGTCCTTTCAAACCTGCAGGGGTGTTGACTTGCACTGGTAGGATTTAAAAATAAAATTAAAAATAAAAATAAAACACCTGTTGAACAGATCTGCATATATCAAGGATAGTAAAAGGTAACACATGTAGGACTTTCTCTAAATATGTCGCCGTTAAATCGCAATGGCGGCCATTAATTAACAGTTCATTGCGCAGCCCCTATGAGGTGTTTGCTGCCGGGACCTTTTCCGTCTTCATTACCATGTGTTAGAATAGCAGTCTCGTTTTTCCCATAGGGAATTGATCCCAAAGTTGCCCGCATCGGTGAATGAAAGCCCAGAGGCTTTGGGGCTACCGTTTGCGTCGGTCACATCCTTCAGTTTTAAGAATGTGCCGTCACAAACTGGATTCACAGCGACACACTCGGGAGAAAATCTTACATGCAGCATCTTTAAAGTATGATATGATCAATGAGTCCGCATGACCAGTCACGAGCTGTGACCACCCCAATATGAGGTCCGATAGCACCATATTTGTCTTTTAAATCTCTTAATGGTTAAATAAGAGCGTCTAAGCCATAGATCAAGCATATCATGGATAAAACCATAGGTCTCATACTCATACATGCAACTAAATACATTGCATGTGTATACAAAGACGTATATGTAAAAGAGCATGGTCAATTTGGTTTTGCAGCAGAAGAAATTCAGGTTGTGCTGTGTTGAATGGACCGGGAAACTGAACGGCCGACTGCTCCTCCTCTTTCCCAGCTTTTGATGTAGCGTGTGCATCGTGTGAAAGCGTACATTTGTCGAGGCGTGAAGCCGTCCTCCCGTGGGTTTCAAACATTTAAGGGGTAACGACACCACAGTGCCCGACATTGTTTTTAAGAGAATGTGTTTATGTGGGGCTTTCAAAAAACGAAAGAATTGAGGACCAGCAGCCGGGTAAGACGTGAGCAGCCAGGAGACTGCAGGCATACAGGAGCCCCCGTATGCACGAGAAGGTATTAGCATTCAAGTGAGGAGCACAACATCTGAGGCCCTTTCCTACACTGTGGTGTGAATATGGGGGAGGCGGGAGCGAGCGAAACCCCGGGACAGAGGAGCAGTCGGAGCGTCAGCAGTCGGTCCATCGTTTACTAGATCATTCGTTTAAGGCAACACAACTTAAATCTGGGTCATTTCGGGTTACTGTGGATGGAGTTCCAAAAGCCCTTGACATTTTTTTTTTTTTGCATAAAGAAAAATAACCTGTCAGTTAGTAAAGGCTGTTACCAAGAAAGACGTCGTGCAACGAGAACCTCTCAAAATCATTCCAGTCAGCAGAACTAAAGCCGAACCCAAAGCAGGCGGATCGCGGTGATCCTCGACAGTTCGAACACTCGTGAACCAGCCTAGTGTGTGTGTGCGTGGATGTGAACAAGTAATTGTTGGATGAGAAATGGCTTCTTGAGTCCCAACAAAGCCCCGGCTTTTTATTTGTGGACTTTAACTGCAAGCCACCGGGCCCCACGCAGAGATTCCGCTCCAACTAATTCAACTGTGTTTGCTCTAACAGCTGACTAAACAGACCACAACTCCTGCACCGTGGACACACAGATCCGACGGGTATCTCGCTGAACTGCAGAGTGTTTAGAGGGGGGGGGGGGGGGGGGGGGGGGGGGACCGGCGGTGGTGCGGTTTTAACAACTAAATCAACTTGCTGCACCTGCCTCAGGATCTGACGAGCACGACGACAATGCTTTCCTAAATGACACAAACGTGTTAGTTACATGCCTCCCTTTGTGACGAGTGAGTGACAAATGGTTAGCTGTAATCTGAAGAGGCAAGACAACGTTTTCACGACAATACGGGCGATGTGGTCGGCATCTGACTGAAACCGGTGGGTTTGACTGGTGTCAGTTTGCATTCAGAGATTATATATATATATATATATATATATATATATATATATATATATATATATATATATATATATATATATATATATATATATATATATATATATATATATATATATATATATATATATATATATATATATATATATATATATATATATATATATATATATATATATATATATATATATATATATTAGAGGTTAGCAACGAAGTGGTACCGAATGCAAACACTTCAATCCAAACTGGTTACTATTACAAAGTGTGGAATAAAAAGAGAATATGGCTTTAGCTATAGCATGTCAAGTGACTCCCTGCCAGTAAACTCAGAAACCAACAGACAGCCAATTCAAATGAAAGCACTGCTCATGCAAATTCTTTTTTTGTTTTTGTTTTTCCCCTATGGACCTGTAGTTGCGCCTGCTCACCCTCTCCAATGCGAGGCAATCAAGATCCACTTTGACATTAAGAAATCCCCCGCCCTGACGTGATTATCCTCAGACAACATGGCTTCCTCCGCAGACTACCGTACATTTAAAAAAGTTAAACAGAAAAGAGGGAGCGCGGCTGAAAGCTCTAGCCAAACAAACTCAGTCCGATGTGTACAAGTCCCACCACAAAACACTACAAATACCGAGGAGAGGATTTTCAAAAAACAAAACAAATCTCTGTGGGGAATCTTTCGGTAAAAATCAAATTTCTAATTCACTCTACTGGTTTTCATCTTGTGGCAGATCAATATCTATACCCACACAGAAGAACACACACGACTGTGAGCGCAAACAATACACACGACCAGCAAAAGGGCATCACAATCCCACAATCTAGACTTTGGAGTATACAGATCCCGATATATATAGTTCCAACTACAACACTACGAGAGTTAACAAGGCTCAACAGTCAATCACTTTTTTGTGGTTTTTTTGAGAGGAGTCAGAATAGAGACGACACAGCCTTTGAGAACTGCAGTTGCCTTGCTACATGGCATACATGTCTGGATAGTAAGTTAAAGAAAAGGAAAAAATAAGATCTTTTTATTTTATTTTTAGATAATGTAAAATTGTAGCAAAGCCTAAACAATATAAGCGCGAGACTAATGCACCGAAAAAGACTTCCTTCCATCCACAGAATCAAACACCGGATTAGGTTTGCTGAAAACAATCTAATAGTCGTTTAATTTTCAAAAAGATTAATAGATAGGGGCGTTGTAGATATTGGTATACATATGCTGCAAAAACTTAACCACGGGCAAAGAAACAGAAATGTGGATTTCTTGCCAGAATCAAATGATGCTTCGTTGCCACCCGTTGCCATGTCAACGTCTGGGAGACGGCCAGCATGGCAACGGAAACTATCATCATAAAATGGTACAGTAGTAGAAATAGCTAGACCAGGAGGGGGCGGGCTCTCCTGGGAAAAGGTCCGCGGAGAGGTCCAATGATTGGTCATGCGGCTCGCTGTCAGGAATAATGGTTGTAGGGTGGTAGAGGGTGCCCGATGCCATTCTGGTAGTGATGGTGCTGGCGGTGGGCGATGTACTCTGCATAACCCATTGTCATCTTCTCGCTACGGTACCTGAGGATGAGACGAGATGAGTTGGTGAAGGCTGGCTGACGTGAACGCTAGGAGAGCTATGATCGGCCACGGTCCGCACCGAAACACAGGACATTTGGGTGAGTTATTGTAACAGGCTACAGGGGACTGGTAAGCTCTTCTTTCTAACTTTGTAACTTCACAATTTTTTCATTTTCAAACTTCACCTGATTAAATTGCCTCAAGTGACATCACTTAAGGCAATGTACTCAGGTGAAGTTTTAGGACTTTCCCGTCCTATTTTCGGAGACATGGTTCTAAATGAATGTATGTGGAAAACAGAGTGCACATCAGTGACACACGATGTCTGTGGGTAATACAGTGCAATCTTACCTGGTTAACTTAATGGTCTTCCTGAAGTCGTTTGTGATGGGAGCTTTGTAACCTCCCTTTCGTAGTAAGGAATCTATGGTTTGAATGTGGTCCCAACCTTTGTAAAATAAGAGTTTAAATCTCTTTACACATTGCTGAAAAATGCACATCGGGCACAACATACACTGTCTTTTCTATAAAGCAGATTAGGCTGAGATGTCAGGGGCACAAATGGATCTTACCTTGCTCCTTTGCAACCTCTGGTAGATAGGTGGCGGTGCGCTTTGATCCTTTTTCATTGAAAAACTCTATCCTAATACCGTGAACACCCACCTAGAATTCAAGAAGGAAACAAAGTGTTTTTGCAACTGTTCAAATAAGTCACAGCACGATTAGAATTTAATTTACCTTTGAAAAAAAAAATGAACCTCAATACAATGTGGAGGAGCTGCTGTGTATTAATTTGCAGAAAGACCTTTTTTTTTTTTTTACAAACCATGTCTTACCTCCCAGTCAAGGTAATCACCGACGTCTTCAAAGTTGGTGAGAAGAGACACTGAGCAGAAGAGGCGAGCCAGCTCATCCCTTGTCATAGGGGGGAAGCGGCTGTCTTTAAGGGCACTGCGGGCACAGAAGCACAAAGAAAAACACCGTTACAAGACGTCCAATGGTTTGACAATGCAATGCACTCATAACTTCATATTTTTTTTTAAGACTAAAGGGCAAATTTCCAAACATGTTATGATGGATCAGCGATGCCTCGTCTCAGCTATAGATTGACCTATGGCCATACAGAGACCAGCGTGTTCGCAGCATGGACTCTTGACCGTTGCTGCTGACCTGACGTTTGTAATGTGTATATTTGTACACAGCACCGGTAGGAGACTGTGTGTGTGTTTACATACATGTGACACGTCAGCAGTGTCTGCCCTCAGGTCAAAAAATGCTGGTGAAGAAATTCCACAGCAGGTACTTGCGGACGGCCGTGTGTACACTGAAGACACTCTCGTTCTCTCTTCGTTTGTTAGACATTAATATCAGTAAGTACATTCCTAATTGAAACACTCGACCACCAAAGCCAAGTAGCGCCCAACCGGCGTTCAACCCACCAGCCGGATGAACCACCAACGTGGGTTTAACCCGTGTCACTGCGTTTGTCTGGACTTCCCAAATACAACTACACAAGGACTCTTTTATTATCACAGCTTTACATTTTTTTTTTGTATTAAAAACATATTTACATACATTACAGTTATAGTTGAGTTGTCAATACATTTCATTTGTGTCACTGCCTGTCCTTTTAAAATCTCAGGACTGCCATGTCACCGACACTAAAGTATTTTTGGCATCTTCTACATCACATCGGTGTTGATAACAAACTGTGTTGCCAGCATACTGTAACTGCAGTTTGTCTGACTATTAAAGAAAGTGCTTACACAAAGACAGTAAATTGTATCCACTTGTCTAAAATAAGTATATGTCAAAGGAAGATGGTTAATGGAAAAACCTACTTAAAAAGACATGAATAACGTTTGAATATTTTTTTTGAAGCCCCAGGACCTGGGATCAATGGAGATACGCGCTCCACACAGCGCTACAGCGAGCTACATGAATGAAACAGAACAAAAAAGTAAATACTATAAGAAACAGAAATTGTGTTGTTTTTTTTTTGCACTCATGCACAGGCAAACTGTCAGTTCCGGGGGTTATTTACTACTACTGTTGGTACAAAGTCACCCTTGTTGAGGGTCTAAATTCTAATATCCCTGTTGTTCACTTCAATTTACTACTACTTCACTTTTGTACCGTTGCAGCAATCTGTCTACAGCTTGGAAACATAGAAAAGTGACTTTGTATTGTTGCTTACCTGGTAAGGGTGTACTCCCTGAGTCCTGAGTGCAGATTCATGGCAGAAAATGTACCTATACAACCCCTCAACCGCTTGTCTCTGCCTATTTTCCATGTGACAAACAGCGGGCTGAAAAACAACAAGGAACCATGTTTAAGCAGCTGAACTTTGAATAACGTGCACATCCATTGTACATTCCTGTAGGACACAAAAGTTGGTTAGTAGCACACATCGGTCCATTCTGATGTCACAGCTGTTCACTTTTGGTGGAATATGCACAATTGTCTTGGATCAGCATTAACATTGGGCCATGTGTTTATTTTGAAAAAGTAACCTTTCATGAAGAGGGATTTTCCAACTTTTTTAATCCTGCAACCATTTCTACAATAGCATGTAAATTAGCCTAGCATATTGATCACAATAATAATTTCTGACATGATCAGATATAAAAATGTATCACTTGTCTTCATTAACAAAATGAGTTAATGACCCAATAAATAACGCATAACAGAACCCAACAGTTCTCCATCACAGTATACGATGATAACAGGTCAAAGCTATCTCATTTGTGTTTGCATAAGGAGTGTTCACTGCATGCATGTCTGGTGGAGCAAACACAGAGTTACCCATTATAACGGTCTACACTGGCTGCATAACTCCTGCTTCAATGCAACCGAAAGTGTCTTTTTTTATGTTTCAGTGTACTCTCTGCCACAAAACTACAATGATTGTGTATTTTGTTGTGTGTCGTCAAGATGCTTCAGATCCACTGTGACCCTGACCGCTTCTGCCCGGGTTGCTCGACAGTAAATGGAAGATTTCATTTTTGATCTTCACTGCGGAAAGTTAATCCCACTGATTTACTGTAGCTTGTCCTCCGATGCCAAGTAATGCCTTGTTCACTCTACACGACTTCAGCCCAGATTCTCCGCTCGCTGACAGTTTTTGGAGCTGGCGGACAAAAGCCTCAGATCAGAGGCAAATCTAGCAAAGACGTCTGGAAACAGGCTATTGCGCGAACCGATGACAACAAGAATAACTACGCTACGCCCGTATTGCATGCGTTTTCATGAAAAACTTAGTTTGGATTCCAAATGGAGTATCTTGTGATGTGTGAACCTCTGTCGCCGGTCAGTCATGCAGTGTGAAAGCCACACACTCCCTAGACTCCCGATTATAGAGCAGCAAATTGTGTGGACGGAACAGCGATCTGACGACTTTGGAGGTCGCGTAGTGTGAACTTGGCGTAACATACCATAGTAGGGCTCCACTCTTTCCTCCCTCCCTTTAAAATGAGCACAAGTCCAATTTAAAGGGCATCAGCTAAATTCAAATTCAGATCGACACCTTCATATTTCAGCACAGTTACTTGCGTCACTGATTAATTCTTTGGTAACCGATTATTTAACCTAAGACTTTTTTGTTACTTGTTAGAATTTTTTAGATTTTTTTTATAAATGGATCAATACGAAGCCTCTGCGTTTCTGTAAGTGGGACTACTTATTCAGCTACTTGGTGATCTTTTTTTCTCTCTCTCTTCCTTTATGAATGAAAATGAACCCTTCTAAAGAGAAAGGAGAAAAGGGGGAAAAAAAGAGCTTAGCGTGTTTCGCTGGTGAAGAAATGTTCAATACCAGAACCAATACTGATACTTCAACACTTGCTCGTCTATGATGTTTTTAGTTTAATCCTTTAAGTCTTGAGCTATACTGTTAAAAAAAGGCTTTGAAATTCCAATTTTACAAAAAGAAACATACATGAGACATTTTCTCTTTGAACATATCTTAAATTTTATTTTTAGCTTCTTCACATATGAAACAACTGTTTTACAAAACCAAAATTTCGATTTCTGACTCAAAGTTCCAGTAAAAAAAAAAAAAAAAAAAAAAAAAACGAATTACAAAGGAAAAAAAAATTACAGCTACAGACAGGCCATCGGTGCAAATAGTCTCATGAAAAACGATGCGTTTTCTAATGGCCACCGCTGTAGACTTTACTGTCTTACAGGAGTTTCACCCAGCAGTTCCTCAGAGAACCTGTGCATGGTAACTGTGCTGTGGCTTCATTATACCTTTCCTGGAACATCTCCCCCTTCTCCTCCAGTGAGGAAACACTGGTGTCTTCTGGTGTTGTCGTCAAAAGGGGTAACGACAGAGGAAAGGGTCGACGTAGAAAAGACAAGATTTCTAGTGTTCACCAATTGGTAGCACAATGGATGAGATAACATGCATTAACAAGGTAGCATGTTTGCTAGCTAGTTTTTAACTTCTGAATTGCAATCTTTAACTTTGTTTAGCTTAATAAAGCTACAAAATGTAAGTAGCATACAATATACGCATCTATGTTAGCAAGCATTAGATTATAGAAATATAAATTAACATTACCCAACAAGAGACTACATTTGCCTTATCAAGTTATACAACCAGTCATCCAAAGTAAGCTAGCTAAATTAGCTGTCGAGATATGCTAACGTACCTGCAGCAGCGCTAGCTGGCTGGCTAGCGTGGTCCGTTGGTCTTCTTGAGGCAAAAAGTTAAGAAATGTCTGCTGTGTTGGTGCTTCTTGAAGCAGCTACCTTTGCGTATATATTGAGTCACAGCTCTCAGTGTATGCTTTTTTTAAATTACTAAATACCAACAGCCGGTCTAAACAGCAACAACACACACTGCTCAAGGGGATCCACAATTGCGATTCGTTTACCATTATGACTTAAGATAAAGAGCACATTTACAAGAAGCAAGAGCTCCTATTTCTAAATTTTAGTACCACTGTCTCCCAAAAAAGATCACGAAATGTTCCCGATTTGAGGCCCCGACTTGTTTACCGGCTAACTTTGCAGAGCACTGTCTGTCAAATGTTGGAGTTGTTCTGAGCATTTCAATAATTCATTCTGACAAGAACCCCAAGTGAAGGGCGTGTCGAGGACGCCACAGACCAGAATTTGAGAGTTTCTAGAGCATCCAATGGCTTTCTGAGCCCTTTATGAACACTTTCCATATGTCCCCGCTTGAGGAGATTACACACACTTTACAGTGTTCCAACGATGACAGAAAAAATACAAAAGGGAAATTCACAAGTCTACATAGCAACAAGGTCATTGTTCAACATCATTATGTTAATGAGCTGTTATGATCAAAAGGAGCTTTTACAGCTTAACAGTATTATTGTACTATTTAGAAAGTCAGCAGCATTAATATTTATGAAGGCTTAATGATTAGCATGGATATTGGGACTGGGCCATGAAGTAAGGGTCCTCAAAAGCAAGTTTTAAATGGTGCATTCATTAATAGAGGCAGCCATTTATTAAATCCAGAATGTATGAAATGAAGTGTTGGCTATGCATTTCTCCATTATCTGACACATTTTTGGTTATTACAGCTGACACCAAAAACGCGGTACAGCGAGCTGCATCCACTCTGTCTGGGACATGTCAAGTCATTGTTCGGCGTTTGCCACATCACTGTCAGGATTGAATGGTTCTCATATTTGAATGTGTAAAGCCTTTTGTTTGGAATTTGCGGAGGTGATTTTAAGTTGACACTAAATAAGAGATGTTTGTATGGTAGTTTTTTTTAAGGATACACTTATAATTAAAGGCCCCAATGTGTTGCATTTTCCTCAAAGGGTTAACCTGCAAGAAGGTCATCATGCTGTGTATATTTCCTTATCTTTGGTATTGAAAAATAACTGACATGAGTGTGTGTGTGTGTGTGTGTGTGTGTGTGTGTGTGTGTGTGTGTGTGACAGGGGCTGTCGGGCTGCACTGTTAAGCATGCCATACAGCATGATTGTTTTTCTGAGATGGCCCATAATAGATAATGATTACCTGCAAACACCCTGAGAGTGTTGAAACTGTTTACATAGATACACACCAATTCACAACCCATCATAAGCATCTGAAATGTATGAAACATCTTTAGTGTCAGTATGGTGACGTGAAAGAGTGCCTGTCACTTAAATGTGTTACATGACAATAGAAAGACACATTTAAAAACACAAAAAAAAGCATTTCCGGTGACTGTTTTGACCGTGCTGATGCATTTAAACATGGTCCCTGTCATTCCAAAGTGTTGTTTCTCTCTTCAGGTCAATACACAGAAATATTAAACTGTAATTGCGATCCTTCAGTGGCTCGAAATGTAAGTAAACGCCCGCAAAGTCATTTGCTATCACATTACAACGCTCGACTAAGTTTGGGTCAAAATGTTTCAGTGGAGGGCGCAGGAGTGCGGTTACCGGCAGGAAACTATTAATCTTACTGTTAATTTGCTCATAATACAAAAACAAAATCGTTTTCAGTGAATGCTTTAAATTATTAAACACTATATGCGTTTGTTATATTCAACAGTGAATGTTGTTTTTTATTTAGTTAAAAGGTGGGCATATGGAATGCTTGGGACTGCTTAGTACTTAGCAAGAACCACATTGTCTTTGTTGGTTTGTGCTAAAGTCGGTTAACGTTAGTGTCCCTTAATTCGACATAACACGTGACGTTACCAAACAAAACCTGCTGTAAACCGCGCGAGTAGTATGGCCGGTTATCTGCTCGTGATAACAGAGCGACTTTGAAGACATACACTGTTAAATTAATTAATTAACGTTACCCCAAGCCCATTGGTGCTTCGTTGCTAAGCTAATGTAGCTCGTAGCTAACACAGCTAAGCCTGTGTGTGGCAATCCAGAGTTCATTGAGGGCAACATAAACGATTAAGACGTCTAATTTAACTTTATACGTTTAGCATTTTCGTGGTTCAAGGGTTATATCTTAATTAGCAACACCGCTTCAGTTGAACCGAAAAATATGATGTTGTCTTTCTCGTTCCACTCTTTCTTTTAAGTGTTAGTGGCTAAGATAGTTAGCTAACGTTAGTGGCAAACAGGCTTAACGTTAGCTAACGCTACCCAGTGTTTTTAGAGTTACACAACCAGTATCGCCAACATTTTTTTCACCAAGGAAGCTTAGCGACGGAACATCTTAAAGTAGATCAGAGTTCTTCATTCAGGGATAGGTGACATCGCATGGTAATATCATATATCATTCATTTTAACGTTAGCATAGCGCCGCTGCGGGCCAGTGCCGACAGTCTGTTCGACAGGCCGCAAATTCCAACTTGGCCAAATTAAGCTCTGATCGCGAGCTTTTCACATCAAATTCACTGTAAGTAAAATGTTTTGTCGATGTGACAGTTTGTGCCCTTAACACCGAAGCGGCATCCAGAGGCAATCCCGTCAAAATACATTTGTTTAGAGATTACATAAACGAGCTTTGACATGCAACAAAACAACAAAAGACAAAAATACTCACTAGGGATCATTTGTAAACCTGGGTGTTCTCGGAGGTTGGTATCCGTACAGATGGCAATAAAGCACGTCAAAACAGAAGCAGCACATCTCCGCTGAGACGACCATTTTCCTGCCTCCACTTCCCGAACCAGGTCCCGAGCTGATATTCGGGGAGAGGCCGGATGAAGAGTAACCGGCCGGGGCTGTGGACAGAGCGTTCGTGCCGCTGATACCACCACCACCACTACTACCGCCACTACTACTGCTGCTGCTGCTGCTAACGTTACCCCCGGGTCCCCCCAGGCCGTTGGATCTGCTCATGTTCGCCGCTGCTGCAACGGTGGCTGAGGAGCCAATCCCCAACTCCGAGCCACAATGTCCGGTTCCTGCCACCCCGCTTCCCGCCCCCACCCCGCCGGGACCTCCCGACCCGGGCGATCCCGACAGTTTCTGCTTCTTCACCCCGCAGCACCCGGCCGCCATCTTGGAACAATCTGCACCGACACACCGCTTCCGACCCATAACCGTCACCGCGGGAAGGGTGGGGGGGGGACGCAGAGCAGACGTAGAAATCCCACTGCGCTGATATGTGCGACGGACAATACTCCACTTCCACTCTTTTATTTTTTTGTCGGACGACGAAATAACCGATGTGGTGAGAAGACTGCAATGTCACCCTAGCGTTGCCTTTAAAAATGCGTGACTTTGCTACGCAAAATCCATAGCTGGACGAGTAGTAAGCCAGTCCAGCTTTGGACCACGGTGTTCCAGTGGATCACCGATAACACCAAGTCCAAGCCAAATATTCGCCCCTTTTCCTTAACACGACACCAGCCGAGGCGATATTAGTCAGTTCTCCTTAAAACATACAAGTCCAGGGAGTGCACAGTCGGAACAGGCCGCAGATGACAGTAGTCGGGCGGTCCAGATGTGAAGCCGACAGCCAGTGCGCTGTAGCCCAGCCGCACACCTCTTCAAGTGGAAGCCGGGAGCTTGAGTACGCAGGACCCATAAGCTTCAGCACGAATTGCGCACAATGCCTTGGACAGCGTAGCTTCTCATTGCACCAGCGTGTTTTGCCACTGCCTCACGAACTTCTAATTGCACAACAGGCCCAGTATGTTGGAATATTCCGGACGCTGGGATAACGCAGAGTAAAATGGCATCTGACAATGCGGGGTTATATGGCACAATGAAACGCGTCAGCGTCAGCGCCGAGCAAATCATTTCAGTAACGTTAGCCCACAGTTTGCACCTGCATGATGCCTGTTCTTGGACCTGGTTTAAAAAAAAAAAGGAGGAAATAAAATCTCAATGGCAGCTCCGCGTCAAATGTAGAACTGAAAGTTTTCAGTGTAGGTTTGTTTGGAGGCTGTCATCCGTTCATGGGGATACATATAGAAGAGCATTCTAGTCCGCGAGCCGTGAGAAATCCTCCGGGTTTGGCAACCCTCGCTCCGCACCCGCCTCTCAGCTGCTACCATTCAGCGCTGTTCGGGTGAAAACCCTGTGATCAGCCTGTGAGTGTGCACAAGCATCGGTGTCGTCTGCACGCCGGAAGCGGATTCAGAAAGTGCGTTGCGCCCAGTTGCTACACATCCTGCGTAGATACTTCTGGGGGTATCAAATGTGCAATTTAGAAGACGTGTCCGGGGCCGTGGAAGCATGCGCGCTCCCGATGGTCATACGCGTGCATGGTGAAGTATCGGTATCCCCGAGATGTTAAAGGCACGGAGGCCAGAGCTGGCCTATTCTTTAGATGTTCCTTATTAGGTCCTGTAAAGGGAATTGTCTTTGCATTTCAGTAAGATGATTTATCCCTTCCTTTATTTGAGTCTCTATTGGTTCAAACAAAGGTTGCATGAAATCTTGTATATATGAAATTGGCCTGTTTTCAGGGCCCGCTGGAAGAAATTCTGGGCCTCATGGACACAGCTTTCTTGGCACCCCAAAACAATAAATATATATGACAACTGTAATCATTCTCCAACGACCCCCCCCCCCCCCCCCCCCCCCACACACACACACACACATTCTGCGGCCCTATCCTCTCGTCACAAATAAATGTGTCAATGAAGAGAACAGTTGTCTAAATGTCAGTGATTATTACACCTATCAGCTGATGATGACCGTGCTCTGACTCATGATGACGGGTAAAACATCATGACATTGAAACAGTAAAATTCCCTTGAGGGTGTGTTTTCTTCTCCCATGCATTACAAAATACTTATGTAAACAGTTATACCTGCACTTAAGTTTAATTAGGTTTGAAGCACCACTGCCACAGACACAGTTTCCTCCTGTTATACAGATTCAAGGCACAAATGAATATGTTTTCCCATACTTGTTTTTCAATTAATGGGACATTTGTCAGGTGAAGTATATTTGATCATAACTCATCCTTCTTCGAGGTTTATGGGCCAACTTGATTTTAAAACTTGGGCAAAGCTGCTTAGGCCAAGACAGTGCCTAGTGTCCAAACGATCATCATTATTCAAACCTCTCAGAATAAATTATCTCAGAGGAAGGTGCTCCCTGTGGCTCAGCCTTTAAAGCCTCACTGACAGAGGACGATCTGGTGGTATGTTAATGTTTACAGTAGCCTGTAATATCCTCAGTGCTATCTGCTTTATGTGTGCTGTTGATTCTCAAAACCAGCGGCAATCAAATTGATGTAAACAACTGCACTATTGCAGTGCCAAAATAGTGCTTGTGCTTATATTAAACATGTATTTATGTTCATTCAGCGTCCATTTGCTTTGTCTTTATTCCCACTTAATGTCGAGTCCAGACATATTTGAGTTCATCATCTAGGCCAGAGGAGTAAAGAGCAACCCACAGAGCCCCCTCCCATGAGCTCATGGCTGACTCAGCGTGAGGCTTCAGGCCTGTTTTAAAATGTAAAGCTAATTATTGTTGGCTCTTGTGGATATTGACTGAGCATCTGCCTGGTAACAGGCCTCTTTGAGCAGACCAAAGTACATATTAGGCTTTATTTACTTTAAGCAACCATCATTCTCCTGCATGAATCACTTCCCCGCATGTTTTCTGTTTAACTTTTTGTAGAAAATAATTTAAGAAAACGTGT
Source organism: Anarhichas minor (assembly GCF_050575085.1). Lineage (NCBI taxonomy): Eukaryota > Metazoa > Chordata > Actinopteri > Perciformes > Anarhichadidae > Anarhichas > Anarhichas minor. The sequence continues at coordinate 7,958,352 of NW_027466473.1, read as the reverse complement.
ATATCTTACAGAAACTGATGTGATACTCGATTGCCTGATTTGGATTTACTGGTTTTAGTAAAAATTTGTATTGCAAATGAGGCACTTGCTGTACCGAAGAAATGACAGCAAAGCCCTTGAAAATCATTGTGTCACGTCTTTCCCATTTATATTCAAACGTGATATCATGCAATACAATATGATCGTTATATTGTCACATTCAGTATAATATGACTTTTTATGAATGTTTTGACTTTTTTAGACATACTATCCAATGACTTGTATTACACTTGGTTTTGACATGCTATACTACAACTTTTTTAGAACTTTTCTCGACGTTCTATAATGACTTTTTTCAGCATAGCATACATTATTATGACTTTTTCTGACTTTTTTTGACTTACTATAATATGACTTTTTTCTAAACACTATACTAGGACTTTTGAAATATTTTTAACATACTTTTTTGAAATACTACACTATGACTTTTTTGACATACTGTACAAGTGCTTTATGGCTTTGTCAACATACTATACTATGACTTTTATCAACATACTATACTATGACTTTTACATGACACACAATAATATGACCTTTTTCATGACATACTGCACTCTGACCTTTTAGTTAATTTTTCATGACTTACTATACTTTTTTTTAAACTTTTGATTACATACAATACTTTTACTTTTTTGTTACTTTTTTCAACATGCTAAAGCAATTTACAGTTCAGCACATAAGTAATGAATTCAGATGAGTTGTGAAAAATGTACACAACAACAAAAACCTTCCCTTCAAGTACAGGCTACCTTCTTGACATAAATAATTATCAATAATGGCGATGTTATTCTTTTTTTATGGTCAACAAATCCGATGCAAGGTCCAAAATCAACAAAGAATTAGTCCGTTCTCTCAATATGTTACAATTTCGCTACGACTCCCTACTGAAGACGTACAGTATATCTTTTCAAACGCATCAAAAATGTTTAATTAAATTTTCCTAAAAAGGCTAAGTAGTTTCTCAAAATACTTGGGCACAGCAGTTTTAAGCAAATGTTACCCAAAAATGCGTAAGTGGTGCTGTTGTTATGGACTATTTTTAGCCGTGGATTGATACACATTTGGTGTTCTAGTGAGTTTACGTCAAGACAGTGTAAGTGGCAGTGAGTCAAAATAAACTACAGAGCCCATGTTTATCAGAATAACGAAACATATTTGGGGGAACATAGTGTGGCTCACTGGTGTGTTTTGAATAGTTGAAAACAATGGAGCTCTATCTAGAAAACAATGGAGCTCTATCTATTGGCTTTGTAGCATAAGCTACAAAGCCAATATTTGTTGCAGTCAAACACTGTACATATGCTTTTACTTCTAAAACAATATAGTGAACACTCAGGCCGTGCTTGGACCTCTACACACACGCTCGTGGATCTCATTTGTGCTTGCGGATTTTGACATTGATTTGCCTTCATACCCTCAGCAACTATGAACGTATCTACAACACCACTCCTGACAGATGGCCTCCAGTGTCGATAGAGAGTATGGAAGGAAGCTTACTCTCTAAATTTCCTGTGTGAAATTCATCGAGAGAGGTGTTGTGTTCATAGTGCAAGTCATACCTCGTCATCATCGACAGAGATACAGCAGCAGAATGTCCTCTTGGCCCAGGAAAAGAAGCGCTTGAAGCAGTTCTTCTTCTTCTTCTTTGTCTTCTTCTTGGGCTCCATGTCGTCTGAAAATCAAAAGGAAATTTCAGTAGGATCCACAACAATGTGAAATAACTTCCCAATTCAGACACGCGTGGAGGCAAGCATTTCCTACCAGATGTGGTGGAAGTGATTTCTTTGTGTTCCTGTTCCATGTTACGGTCCACTTTTAGAATGGGAGGGGGGTCACATTTAGACCCCCTGGGGTACTCCACTGGACTTTGTTCTGCCGGTGCAGGTCGCCCCACGATAACACCCAGATATAATGTGTCTGGGGTCGATCCGCAAAATCCACAGGTGGCACTGGATCTATGGAATTATGACACAAGCAGTTCAACAGACAGCTGACTAGGAAGTCATCCGCTATTTGATGTTTTAAAAAATCCAATATGGCCGACATGAGGAGAGGAAATAGTCTCACCAAGTTACATCCACCGACGATGAGCTGCTGTCAGTTTGTGGAGGTTGAGCAGAGAGAACAGCTGGCGGTAATGCTGAAGCTGTTCCAGAGGTTTCATTTGTGCTGTTGAATGAAGACAGGCGCAGTTTCTCAGAGGCACAAAGCTACTACAAGTTACGTTCCATGTTGATGATCCACCATGGACCGCATCTGCAGACAAAACACGGCATCACACCAAGATAAGAACAGGACGCCATTCATCTCCCACAGTCAAAATAATATCTTTAAATTTGAATGATATATTGCATCTCTCACATTAGAGATTACATGACATCTGCCCCAGAGATGCCGCCAAATCAGATAGCAGGCCAAATGTTGCTTCATGCAATCGGATTACCTAGAAGTTCATGATTGGCGAGATCTAATGCTGTATTCCAGACGTCTCCAAACTTAAATATGTTCAACCTCAAAGTCGGATATCCTACATTTGAACCCGGGGGGAAAATCCATCTACCACGACTTCATTAAGAAGAAGTTGCTAAAATCTTAAAAATGGCAAGAAAATGTGGAGGCTGCACTGAGAATTCAATTGTGCAAATTAATTAAATTCACTCTAATTACCTGATACTCAGCAGACTTCATTATTTTAGCTACTTTACACGGATTGCATTTTTTTTTTATCATAAATTACATTTTCCACAGTTAATTGAAAACCCCATCATAGAACGTTTAGCTCGGCAGAGCCGAGGTACTGGTATGTACACATGGCTTAGTGCAGCTGAGCAGAGTGTATCCTCTTTAAAAAACCCATTCATGCACCCATTGGATTTTAGGCATGGATGATTGCAATGTGATCCACCCCGTGTAGAGTGTCTTTTGAAACTACAACAGGAAAGAGGGAAGCATGTCTGCTCTTCCTCCCATTCCAGCGAGAGAATCAGAGCGGGCACTGCTGTTCAAGGTCAAGGTAGCTTCACAAGCCAAATAGGCGGAGCTGAGAACATTATTCTTGCCATTACAATCTTCCTATTTAGGAAAAGTGCCCACATGCACAATCATCACTTAGTGTATATATGGAGACAGGAGACCGGTTTGTTCCATTCATTCGCTGTGCGTTCTATCCCTGGGAGCAGAGATAATCGGGCATGTTGCTGTTGGTTCTTGTGGTAGAATTTCCTCGAGCAGCAGGACTCACTCGCTTCGGAGTCTCTGCGTACGATGATTCAAATAAACAGGATGTTCAGTAAAACTTCAGAGGTGCAGGAATATGACTGTTTTACTTCCCTGTGGCATATACTGGCTATAGTATCGATATCAATGACCCAATGATTACTTCTCCAGTCTCCTGCTGGGATTACTGGATATCAAAATAATAATTTACTGTTGGCCAATCTCATGTTTCAGCACAAAATGTCTCCACTCACTCGAGTTTCAAGGCCTTGTGGATTCCCTCCACCTTGTGTATTACTATTACCTCTATGGTTTCAACTGCTCAGCAATGGCTGATAAATAATCTATATGATGGATATTCAAGCCAGCAACCAGCGTCAAAATACATTTTGACAAGAATTTGCAACGTGATGTGAGACATGTCAAAATGTCCCTCCCATAATCTGCTCATATACTGTGAAAATGTGATTTCATTGTTTTGTGTGTGTGGGTCCGGCAGCCTCTGTCACAGGAGGGGTGGAGGCTGAGTCAGACATCCGTGTTGGAGAGGATAAGCTCTATCAGTGTTGTTGCAGCTCCCCGTGGTGACAAGGTTGATAAAAGTCATGGATTGCATATATAGGACCCAGCTACAACAGTGCTGTGGTGCTCTGTTACTTCGTACATTCGATAAATCCTCTGACGTGTGGGTAGGACTAAACGTGGACGAAGAATCATTTTATGTGACGCAGCATTGTGGAAATCATCTTTTGGTGGATTTTCTGGAAACAACTAACGCAGCTTATCAGAAGCACACAACTGTAACACGAGTCCATGCTCTAGTCTTCTGGCGGTTTATTGCCTGCTTAATAACTCTCTCTTCCCCGCAGAAACCCTCATCACTTTATCTGGACTCAGATGCTTTCCCCTCTGGCTCTCGGTGTAATGACCTCTCTCTTTTCATCCAGAACAGAGAGTCACTCCCCATTTTCCATCACAGGGCTGAAAACTCATCTCATCAAGAGGGATGTCATGTCACTAACTCAGCTTCCCTTCTGCCGTATTGTCCTCCTCTAAAAGCAATTATTCGAAGCAAAAAATAAATCTCTCCAGAGCTTTTTTATTTCTTAACATAGCATGTATATCGTACACAATCACTGATTCACATGCTGTCTGCTGCAGCGTTGTTTTGATGCTTGTTCTCTCGATTCTCTATCACACCCTTATTTTGAATTGTAATAACGACCATTTGAATTGAGGGTATAGAAAATACTGTCACTGTCAGGTAGCGACAGTGATTCACCTCCTGTCTTCTCTCTGTCTCACGTCATAAAATTGTGTATTGTTGGTGTATTCAGCTTTCAAGTCACCAGAGAGGCTTCAGTGAGGTAGGTTTAACCTTGCAAAACAAAAATCCATCATTTAGTCCACTTGAATAATAGAATGCATTCAAATTATATAAATGGCCTTCGGTTCACGAAATAGTCATTAATCTAATATGTGCTCAGCTCATTTGGACAAGCATTTGAATGCTGAATCATTTAGGACAAGATGATTTGTTTCAACAGTCGGAATTAATCGAACCCTTTTGAGTTTTTGGTCCTCAAAACCTTGATGAATTTTTTACCACCACCTACTTTATATCCAGTTGAGTGAATGCACCAAAAGATCAGGAATCTGCGTGCAGAAAAAAACAGGTTCAATAACGGTGAAGAGTGAAGGAAAATAGGTGACAAATAAATAAATAAATTACAAGCTGAATGTATGTGTCATGTGTGACGTAGAGTAAAATGATCAAGGTGAACGGTTAAGGTAGCAATGTGTTGTTGTTGTTTTTAATCTTTGTTGCGGTATTGTACAAATACTGTGTTTCTTATTTTATCCTGTGGAGGGCAGTGCCGCTGCCGAGTCGCGTCGACTCTGCAACAAAACTACAAGTAGAAGAAGGAGGAGGAGGCGGAGCTGGGTGTTTGAAAGTGGCGGGCAGTAACAACACTCGTCTCAAAGACAGTGGTTACACGGGCAAAGGACAATACTTAATCAAGTTAGCCGAAACCAGCAACATTCAAAATTGGACTTTTTATGAAGAGTGTTTCACATTAACGCTGACCGTCTTCAGCTAGAACCACCGAATGCAGTCTTTGTGACATCTAAACTTTGGCCCTGGAGGAAACGTGAAGGTAACGTGAAGTTAAAGTTGAAGTCATCGTCTTCATGTCCAACGCTAGCTTTCTTTGCTAGGTTGACGTTATTAACGGTAAACTGACTCCAACTTAAACGTTGTTACAAAATGTCAGCTGGGTTGAAGACTTAATTTTGCCCACCGGTAATGTTTTCAATTCAATAAAAATGCACTTTAACCACCGCTAACTAGTTAGCTGGTAGCTTGTTTTGCCTCAACGGTAACGTTTGGTAAGTGCACGTTATAGTTAACTGTTAAGTGGCTTTCGTATCCTTAAAATAGGTCAATTGAGTAAAAGCACACTTCCGTAACAACTCCTGCTTATTACACAGCTCGGGTTTGATCTTGGTCTCTAGGCTCTGATGTGTTACTCAGACAATCATGCTCCATAGATGGAGAAGAATGGACCAACTCATTGGACACCATGACAACAACAACTGTTAATTCACCGAGACACGGGGACACCATTCACCACTGGACAGCGTCCATTACTCCTAATTAAAAAACGTTTCAAACTATAAACACGCTCGTGGTCAGTGACGCACGCAAGCAATTGGTTTATTCCCAGTGTGTTCTTTCCGCAATTATTTTCTAGTGATATTATTTTATTTGGCAATGTTAAGCAATCAAAGTAATGTACATACAGTCAGGGCCATAAGTATTTTGACTGTGACACAATTTTTCTAATTTTTAGTCTTTACACGACTACAGTGGATTTAAAATGAATCAGTCAATATGTGGTTGACGTGGAGACTTTCAGCTTTAATTCAATATATAAAACAAAAATATCACATTAACCGTTTAGGAATTACAGACATTTTTACACAGTCCCCCACATTTTCAGAGGCTCAAAAGTAAATTGGACAAACTAACATAATTGTGAATATAATCATTATTTTTAATACTTGGAGGAAAATCCTTTGCAGTCAATAACTGTCTGATGAAGTTAATCTTGGTTTCATCTTACCAAAGAATATTTTTCCAAAACTGGTCAGGCTTTTTTTTTTTGATGTTTTCTGGCAAAGTGTAATCAGGCCTTCCTTTTCAGTGTTACCAGAGGTTTGCACCTTGTTGTAAACCCTCTGTATTTAGATTCATGAAGGTGTCTCTTGATTGTAGACTTTAACAATGGTACGCCTACCTCCTCCAGAGTGTTCTTGACTTCAGTAGATGTTATGAAGAGGTTTTTCTTCACCAAGGAAAGAATCCCGCGATCATCCACTTTAGATGTCTTCCGTGGTCTTCTGGGCCTTTTGGTGTTGGCTAGCTTGCCAGTGAATTGTTGATTTGGTCAATCTTTTTGGTCCGCATGCTGAGAGTTCCATGGACCAGCTATCAAATGCTAATTTAACTTTTTGAATCCTATTATCTGCATCATTTGTCATGAAATAGTGACAGAACCGACCACACCTGGCCATGAAACCGGTTGTCTGACAATTGTCCAATTACGTTTGAGCCTCTGAAAATGTTGGGGACTGTATACAAATGGCCATAATTCCATCACAGTTCATGTAATATTATTGTTTTATCCATTGAATTAAGGATGAAAGTCTCCACTTCAACAACATATTGACTGATTAGTTTCAAATCCACTGTAGTCGTGTAAAGAGGCAAAATTAGAAAAATTGTGTCACAGTCCAAATACTTACGGCCCTGACTGTATATGCCACACTAATGCATGTGCCACTCACCCTTTCAACCATATACACAATATACAGTATGATTCAATGTAGTGATGTCATGGTTTAATGATTAATGACACAGCAAAAATGGTAATTTTGAACCATATCTGGTTTAGATGTCTTTTGTAGGTCAGTACCAAATATTGTTGTTTTCCTCAAGTATTCAAGCAATACATGTCTATTCTGTTGACATGACGGAAGTCACTGTATCTCAACATCTGCCATTGCAGTCAGTATCAACACTGCTACATTTGAGTGGTGTCACTAATTACAAATACGGGATTTTTCAAAAAAAAAAAAAAGTCCATTCACGATATTTCAATATGTCACATGACTGGACTGATATTGCTTGGTTTCATTATGATAACCCTTTTTGTTTCTTTTATTTTTAGGTATCTAGTTTTTCATCATGACCCATGAGGATGATAAGGTGATCCCAGTGAGGGTCGCCTTGCGATGCCGCCCGTTGGTCCCTAAAGAAACCAACGAGGGCTGTCAGTGCTGTCTGACGTTCGTGCCTGGAGAACCGCAGGTCTGTGCTCAACAGTTTAGGGAAATATCCTTTTTTCAGTGTAATATTTTGTACCACGACTAATATATCCATGTGTATATAATGTGTGTTTTTGTCTTTCTTTAAAGGCCATGGAGCTACACTATGTAGTAAGTGTAACAACAGCTCAATTCTTGTTGTGTTTTCAGGTGATCGTTGGCACAGAGAAGGCGTTCACCTATGATTATGTATTCGATCCCACCACCGAACAAGAAGAGGTCTTCAACACCACCGTGTCCCCCTTGTTGTGTGGGCTTTTCAAAGGTAGCTGTACCTTTCTAACACGATTCATTGCATTCAGGAAGAAAACTCTCTTCTTGTTTTAAACCCAGAAACAGATTGTGCAACATCAAATTCATGGTTTTGCTAAAACACTTGACTGTCCTGACCATTGGCTGCACACAAATGAAAAGCATAATTAGATGAAAGATTTTAGGTAGTTCTAGAGATATTTATTTTTCTCTATTGTCTTTTGAATCATTTTACATTCTCACTAACGTGTCCTGTTCGTAGGCTACCATGCCACAGTTCTTGCATACGGACAGACGGGATCAGGGAAGACCTTCTCCATGGGAGGCACGTACACATCGGCTCAAGAAAGTGATCCTTCAGTCGGAGTTATTCCGCGAGTTATCAGAAGGATCTTTGAGGAAGGGGAGAAGAGGCCCGCCTGTGAATTCAGTCTGGCGGTATCTTACCTGGAGGTCGGTGGAAATGTTGTTTACACTTTTGTTTTCACGCCATTTAGAAATGTATTGTGTTCCATTGGCCTTCAGCAGGTGCTGTTTTATTGTGCAATCAAAGTGATTTCCTTTTTGCGATTGTAGATCTATAATGAAGACATATTGGACTTGCTGTGTGCATCGAAAGATAAATCAGGCCTCAGCATCAGGGAAGACCCTAAAGAAGGGATTAAGGTGAGTGACCGACATGTTTTACAAAGATGAACGCACATAGTGTGGCATCTCTTTGAAGCTCAGAGTAGATGGAAAGATAAACCTCATCCTATTCCTTGGTGACGTATTTCAAGTCAGTGCAGTGCAGCAGTGTACAAACATAATAGTGTGTCTGCTTTTAGTTTTAATTGAAAATATCCTGTTCCCCAGATCGTGGGTTTAACTGAGCGGAAGGTGGTCACCGCCCAGGAGATGGTGGGTTGTCTGGAGGTCGGAAATTCCGTTCGCACCGTGGGCTCCACGGCGATGAACGCTGCCTCCTCGCGCTCGCACGCTATCTTCACCATCACGCTGGAGCAGCGCAGAGGGACAGACAAGTCAGTGTGGCGGCGTCTTCTCACACAATCACTTTGTAATGTGTTCGGTTAAACAGTGGAATCGGTTGAATATTTGTGTAATCTTTTGTTGCAGAGCCGACTCGGTTGTTTCAAAATTGCACCTCGTGGATCTGGCTGGTTCAGAAAGGCAAAAGAAAACCAAAGCAGAGGGAGATCGGTTAAAGGAAGGTAAACTGAATATGTTCTTTTTTTCTCTGAATTCATGATCCTCCCCACGCTATATGGCGTAGTGTGCTATCTCTGGGTTGTCTCTTTTGTATTGTGAAAGTGCCCTCAATTACAGCCTTTCTGTTTCCGATGCTGTTCATTTTCATCTTCAGGCATCAGCATCAATCGGGGCCTTTTGTCTTTGGGTAATGTGATCAGCGCCTTGGGGGACGAAAGCAAGAAAAGCAGCTTTGTACCTTACAGAGACTCCAAGCTCACCCGCCTGCTACAAAGTAAGCTTTGCGTTACGTGTTGAGAAGTTACTCCGTGGTCATTAGTCTCCGATGCCGTCCTCACGTTCAGGATCCTTCAAACACGAGCAAATCGAGGCTGCGTCGCTTGACTTTTATTGTCTAATGGCATGTTTTCAGACTCTTTGGGAGGCAACAGCCACACTTTGATGATCGCGTGCATCAGTCCTGCAGACTCAAACATGGAGGAGACCATCAACACGCTGCGATACGCTGACCGAGCTCGCAAGATTAAAAACAAGCCTGTCGTCAACGTTGACCCGAGAGCTGCAGAGATGAACCGCTTGAAACAACAGGTAGAGACATTTGTGGGGCGCGTGTGATGATGCTGCAAGTTAAATGCAGTTCAGTTGCTTGTTTACAAGTTCAACATCTTTGTTGAAGATCGATTGGACAGAAAGTGGTGCCGATAATAAATTAATAAATGATACACACCTTACTACTTCCATTTCAAACGTAATAAATGTCCGAATTGTCTTGATTCATACACTCGTTTAGGTTCAGGAGCTGCAGGTGATGCTGCTTCATGCCCGTGGAGGAGTCGCTCCGGTGCTCTCTGGGTAAGACATCACATTCTTCCAATAAATGAATGTCCCATCAGGATGTGGGATGAATGCACCCACAACAAAGCCCAGTCTGGGGCGGGCTGACGAAAGGCCTGTCTAAGGAGCTGGAGAGGGAATAAGAACAATGCTGCAGGATCATTGGCATTCTGTCTTCTTCACTGAGTGAAAGGTGTGATGAGGCCGCCCTGTTTACCCTCTCATCGAGACGGTTCACCCCCCCGCCCCGCACGATTTTCTACCTGAAGCCTCAACACCCACTCGTAGTCACATGGAAATTGTAGTGCCCACAGGCAGCATCAAAAGACTTCTACTTTCTTTTATTTAATTGTTTTATAAATGACTTATTTTGCACCTTTTATTCCTCATGCTCTTAATTGTCTTGAATTGTTTTAAATGGTCTAAAATGACCAAATATTTAGGGTGTAGAATGCTGATTTCCATGTATGTTTGACACATTTCAGGATTCACCGTTTAACAACTCTCTTTTTTCACGCTGCTGTGTATCCTGGCTAGTCGAAGCTTTTAATAAATGAAAGTGATGACAAAAGGCCATAACACTCTGCGTTCTGTCACAGGCCAGAGTCAACGGCGAAGGTGACGAAGCTGTTGGAAAGGAATCGCGCTCTGCAGGGTGAGAACAATAAGCTGAGCAGGGAGCTGAGTGAGGCAGCGGGACAGACTGCCCTCATGTTCGAGAAGATAATTATGGTGAGCAAGACCGCGACAGCATCCGCTAATCCTTCCTGCAAAGTCATTGGAAAAACTGGAAAGCCAAGACAAAAAAAAACAAATTAACTTGTAAAAAACAAAAAAGGGGAGGGGGGGGGGGGAATTATGTTGTCGACACATTTTTGATGTTGTTTCACTGTTTTGCGTTGTCCTCCATCACGTTGTGTTTGCTTCATTTTACAGACGGAGCATGCAAATGAGAAACTACAGAGCAGAATGGAGCAGCTGAGCGACCATGCAGCGTGAGTTTGTGAAGCCGTGAGAGCTTCAGGACGAGTCTAACGGCTTATTCCCGTTAAATGTTGTGTTTTGTTTTTAATGGCAGTCCGTTTTGTTCATGATTGCAGCTATTGTTTTTTTTTTTTTTGTTGACCGATCCCACGATGATCGTATTGAGCCAGACTCTTTATGAACCGTTATTTCAGATGTACGGTGGATCTGGAGAAAGTGTTGGAGACGCTGGAGGACCAGGAGTTGAAGGAGAACATCGAGGTGATGAAGAACCTGCAAGACATCGTGTTGGAGCTCAAGGTACAGAAGTCATCTCCCGTTATACATCCAGCAGCTTTGATTGAATGTTCATAATGCGGAATATTATGGTTTACTGTTTGTTGTTCTTCCTAAGAATGAGAGTGAAGGCATCGCCGCCTCCATCGACGCCATGGCTGCAGGAGAGGACGGACGCGAGGTGTCCGGGAACGGCAGTAAAAATGACGAATCCTCATCAGTACGTCGACACTTTTGTTCGTTGATGTTCACGTTAGATGTTGATTAGTATCAAATATACTTTACAAAATGAAGAATTCTGAAAAAAAGTTTGATCGAAGAATGAAGTCTTTCTGAGACCGATGTAAATTAAGATGTTCCCCACCTCTAACACGTTTAAACAGGATGCCCCAGAGGGCTTCACGACCCATCATGCACTGCGACAGGCTCAGCTCTCCAAGGAGCTGATCGAGCTGAACAAAGTGCTGAGCTTGAAGGAGGCTTTCGTGAAGAAAATGTGCCAGAATGACACCCAGCTGGAGCCGATGCAATCGGAGCACCAGGTAGGCACTCTGGCAATAATCTCAAAATCATTTAGAGTTCAGTTGTTTCATTAAGTTCCCATCCAACGGAAGCTAGAGCATCCTTGGCTTCGGTGACGTGATGTTTTTCTGAATGAAACTGAACACGAGTGCAGGGTTTGGGTGGGAGAGGATTTAAATCTAAACCTACGTGAACGTAAGATTAAATGTTGCAAAATAAATTTTTGATCATCATTCATCTATTAGTAAGAATAAGCGGTGTGGTGCGACAGCTATGGGACGCGGTTCCCATGAGAGTTTTAATGTGTTTCATGATTTTAAAGCACAGTCTTTCTGTTTTGATTATACTAACAATGAGCCATATGTTTTTAATCTTCTTGACATTCTGTCCCACAGAAAAATGTACACACTCTACAGTCCGCAGTGGATTCTCTGCAGAAGGAGAAGGAAGATCTGGTTTTGGCGCTTCAGTCTGCAAAGAAGGACACGAACCAGGCAAAGTATGAAAACTTGTGCCTGGAGCTTCATAATTTGACAAAAAGTATTAGTGATTTGTTTTTGACACAAAAGTAAAGTAACCTCCTAAGCCTTCCCTGTTTACTTCCTGCTTCGTCTTGACACACACCACCTTGTTTCAGGCTCAGTGAGCAGCGCAGGAAGAGACTGCAGGAGCTCGAGGGCCAGCTGGGGGACATGAAGAAGAAGCTTCTCGAGCAGTCCAAAATGCTGAAGCTCAAAGAGTCCTCCGTTAAGAAAGTTGGCAACCTGATGCATGAGATACAGGTGAGCAGGGTTTTACTTTACATGTAGTTCCTTTAAAGGTGAAGGCTGCATTGTGTGTTAAGTGTAAACGTGCACTACTACCATTTAGGATGCATGTTTTTCTAATATCTCCATGGATCTCACAGTCCATGAAGACCCAGCGTACACAGCTGATGAGGCAGATGAGGGAGGACTCGGAGAAATTCCGAAACTGGAAGAGCCTGAAGGACAGGGAGGTGCTGCAGCTGAAGGAGAAGGTAATGGGGAGTTCCTCACTGCAGGACATCAACATCTTATTCATAGAATTATTAAATCTTGCTGCTGAATGGTTTATCACTTGGTTCCATAAACATCTCTGTTAATTGTTTATCTGTTTGACAGGATCGTAAACGGCAGTACGAGTTGCTTAAACTTGAGAGGGATTTCCAGAAACAAGCCAATGTTTTGCGACGTAAAACTGAGGAGGTGAGGCCTCTCGGTCTGTTTCATTTCATTCACACCATCTACAAATAAACATGCTGGATTTAATGTTTCCAACATCTGTAAAGTAGCAACTATTACCACGACCAGTAACCTGGTTGCAAACCTCTGAGTCACTATTAAGCTAATCTCAGACTCTTAGAATTAAATGGAACTGGAAATAGTTTAAAGCAGCTTATTGCAAGTTTGTCTCTCTCCCCCCCCCCCCCCCCCCCCCACAGGCTGCAGCTGCAAACAAGCGGTTAAAAGATGCGCTACAGAAGAGAAGTGAGGCAGCAGATAAACGCAACAGAGGAACAGAGGGATCTGCTGCAAGACTTAAGGTAGTAAAACTTGTTGTCCTTAAGAAATCTATATCTATATCTATATCTCAAAGGGATCCAGATTAGACAATAAGAATGTTGCCGCCCTAACTCTGTTGTTGCCTTCATGTGATCAGACATGGCTTATCAATGAGTTGGAGGTGATGGTCAGCACAGAGGAGGCCCGGCGCCACCTCAACGATCTGCTGGATGACCGGAAGGTCTTGGCTCAGGAGATCAACCACCTCAAACAGCAGATAGAGGCAGGGGACCGACCAGCTGCCAAAATCAGGGTGAGTTGTAAAGTCTATACTGTTGATTTAAAGAAGAAAAAAGAATAAGTGAGACATCCAGTGCGTCAGCGAAGTAGAAACAAAGAGTCGATCCTTTTCTTCGTGGTGTCCTTTCCGTGCAGCGTCGGACGCTGATCATCTCTGAGCTGGAGACTCGAGGAGCGCTGGAAACACCTCTGACCAAACAGGTGGAGAACCTGGAGACGGAGATGGCCCTCAGGTGAGTCCGGCGGAGCGACGCGGTCACCGCATTAAACTGCTTTTTTAAAAATCTGTTGCGCATTCATCGTACTCTGCTTCCCAATAGGTTGAGCTACACACCCTTAAATGCGCTCACACACATTTTTAGCAGTTTGTTTTGCAAAGAAGTCTCTTCAGAAAACACGGAAGTGATTTTGAACCCTGTTGCAGGAATTGTTAAGATGTGAAGAGTGATTTGTGTCTTCACAGGAATGCCCAGATCGCTGACCTTCAGCAGAAAGTCCTCGTCGCTGACGGCGAGGGCCGTTTGAAACAGCGCCTCGATAGCATCACCAGCATAGTCGACGCCAAGTACTCCCTTAAGGTCCTCATGTCTGAGGTGAGCAGATGCTCGTACATTTTGATCTCACACCCGTGTGTTGAATTAGTGAAAGTACGTTCGTTTGTTGCCTTTCGTGTTTCCAAAAAAAAAAGAATTTCCCCTTTTTTTTTTATTTAGCTGGTGTCTGCAAAAACAGCAGGTGGCAAGCTGGAGAGCGAGCTCAAACAGGAGATGGGGAATTCACAAGATTTAAGGAAGATGATGGCTGATGAGAGACACGTGATGTCCACCATGGACATGGAGCACCAGCAGCAGTTGGTGGAACTAGAGCAGCGGCATCAGGAGAAGGTGCTCATAGCTTTTACTCGCATACCAGTTTGCTTGTATACTTGTGAAATGTTCTGTTCTATATACTTTTTTTTATTTTTTGCTATTTCCAGGTCCATTACCTCCTTAATCAGCTCCAGAGCAAGCCCATATGTGAAGAGCCAGCTGAGACGAAGCAGACTGATGAGGAGAGTGCAAAGGAGAAGGAACTTCTCCAGCGCCTCAAAGTTCAGGTTTGTCTCCACCGGCTGAAAAGTGTTTCATCAACAAGTTGACTTTGCACTTTCCCTTCGTTGTGTAGGAGAAGCAAAAAGGTAATCGTGCGGTTATTTGTGACATCGTTTTAGGAAGAAGAGCTTGAAAAGCTACAAGAATTAAGTGAGCGGAACCAGACACTGGTGGAGCAGAATGAGACGTACAAGGAGGTAAGCTTTATCATTAAACTATTGGTTTAATGTAAAGTTAACTTATACAGGATGAACACCATACACTCTCATACCACACTGATGGGAGGAGGGGCTTAAGGTCAATGATCAGACGACACATCATTTGTGACTGAATGATTTAACATGGCTGCAGGCAAGAAACGCTTCCCATGGAGCTGCACACATTTGTAACAATGTGCCTCGTTTTCAGTGCTGCATTTATCTTTACTTAAGCAGTGTGTGTGTGTGTGTGTGTGATATTTGTGTGTGTGTGTGATATTGGCTCAAACCCAACCATGTTTTTTCTTCCACAGAAACTCTCATCGCTCTGCCTGGCAAGTGGAAAGAAAGTCCTCGCGCCCGCGACCAACAATGAAAAGAACCCGGAGGACTCGTTTGAGTACGTTCCTCCGAAGGTAATCGCAGATATTCTACCTTCCTCTTCGTCGTTGTTGTTGTTTTCATACACGGGTACTTCACTTCTTAAAAGTAAGTTGGCTACTGTAGGTTGTTCCCCATAGTCATCGAATATGATTTAGTCAGGACCAACGTTTAACTGAAAGAGAGCTTTTCACCAATAGTGAATTATTCTGTGAACAATATCTTTTTATTTTTGAGAAGTAAATGTAAAATTCTCTGATTGAGAACTTGAGGGATATTCATTTTGAAGTCCACGTGTGTTGATTTTTCTTTCTTTGTGTTTTCCACAAACCAGCCTAAAGGGAAGCGCTTCACCACCGCTAAAGCGCCGCAGAACACGACCATCAGCATCGAGGAGCTGATGTCTCCCAGCGAGGACGAGAGTGGGGGGGAACAGGACGAGTGGCGCCCCGAGAAACCGGAGAAGGGACGCAGAACCTCAAAGAAACCGAAGGCAACCGGGGTAAGACCGAGATTAGGATCGGGGGTCATCTTCAAACGGGCTGTTTGTGTATGAAACCTGTGAGCTCGTCGGTCCACGGCGCTTACTGAAGGCTCATGAAGGGCGACAACAAAGGATGTCCAGGATATTAAATCAGCCTGCTAATTAATGAAACACGTCACCTGACTCAAAGTGCACTAGATAAGAGTTATTTAAAAAAGCACACATTTCCTCCGGTGCCGAGCTGTAAACGTCTTTTTTTTTTAGGATCGGGATAGTTCGGTTACTCATGATGCAAAGAAACGTCACGACTTCTCTTCCTTTAGTGTGCGTGTAAAGGTCGCTGTGGCAACAAGCAGTGCAGGTGCCGCAAAGGAAAGCTGACGTGCGGAGAGAACTGCCAGTGTGATCACGAGAAATGTCGAAATATGGACAACCAGGTGCTTGCTGGGGTAAGTCATCTCATGATTTCCACTCGTCTCATCTACCGATAACTTGCACTGTGTTTGTGTGATGCAGGTATATCTTGAAAATATAAAGTTTTACAAATCAGTAATTGCAAAAATTGTAATTTTCTGTTGTCGTGTTTGTATATCAGCGTGTGACATCTTGACATGTCGTGGTAGGAAAAACACAGGTGAAGATTGTCAGGACGTGTTTTATCTACGCTGAACTTTACGGCTAATGTTAATATAATAACTGCTCTACAGTACACGCTCATCAGAATGTAATAGATGAGAATAACCCTCCAAACCAAAGTTATTATTGGACTATTAGTAATTACTCGTATTTCTTTCATCACCAATATAGAATAGAAATATTAGATATGTTGCAGTCATTAGAAATTAATTAAATTAATGATTAATAAATAATAACTTGGTACTAGTTCAACAGATTAATACGTAATTTGGCATTTATTACAATCGTGCTTCTTCTTTCTAGTCGGATGTAACTTTCATTGACAAAGAATACCCTGATTTGCTTTGGTGAAGATGCTAAAGAGGCTTTTATGAAAATATAATAAAGACCCATAAGCAACGTTCAAATGTCTTAACTTTTTACTCATTTCAGGATGCAAGTCAGACAGAAATCGTCTCCAAAGACTCGATGTCTCTTCAAGATCCCATATCCGACAGCCCGGACAACGCCACGTTCTTTCAGCCGCCGTCTTGTACGCCCACTAAGAAGGTGAGCGGGCTCCTCCTGAAGGATCTGACCAGTTAGTGATCATTTCTCTGTAGTTCTCGATCTTTCACCACCTTTTTAAAGGATGTGAAGCAGAGCAGACTAACGGTTTGCTAACCTGCACTGTTTCAGGTGCTGAAAGATATCGGAGACATGGGGCATGCCACCGCTGACCTGAAGTTGGTCAGGAAACCGTCCTTTCCAGAGGAAGAGGAGGAGGAAGAGGATGACTATGGGAAAGACCGGACTACCGTCAGCTTCCTCAAGAAGAAGAAACGGCTCCTGACCAGTTTTCAGAACAGTTTTTTCTCCGGATGCACTCCAATCAGAGAGGAGTCTTAATCGGGACAGAGCGGGGTCCCGTGCTCTGCCGTAGATGTCCGTGTTTGAATGTTTTGTGTATATGTGACTGAACTGTCTTGTACTGTAACATGAGAGTAGCTGTTGATTCTAAGACACTTTGTTTTCGGTAACTAACGGACTGTGAACAGCATCGAATCTTTTACTGGAATTCACAATGAGATGATCAAGAAGCCTGTACATATTTTAGTTTAACGCGTTAGATATGATATTTCTTATATAGTAAGACTAAATTTACTTTGCTTGTTTGTCAAATCAGTCGTCCACCAATTTATCCGAGTACTATTCAACACATCAATTCAACACCGCGTCCTTTTTAGGTTTTTTTTCCCGGTGCTTTTACTATCTGAGCTGAATAAAGTCTTACAGTCAAATCTTGCTTTTAAAGAACAAACTGTTTTTCTTTTTGTCTGAATGTGTACTAATGTTTAATATCTGTGTCGTAAGTTGATGGAAAATAATTTATATAATTCTTTAGTCGGTAATGGTTAATGTTTTACATTGCTGTCTCTTTAGTGGAAAGTGGAAAATATTCAATTAAAGAAAATAAAATCTTAAACTAAAGCGCTGCATTATTATTATTACACTAATCTCAAATTGTACTGATGAGTTTTGAAACTTAATGCACATTTCTTTCCCACAGATCCCCAAATGCTAAAACGAACAAAATAAACGGAAAAATAGCCGAATCACGTTATGTTTTTTTGTATGAGGCTGTTTTCCTTGTTTTGCTGCTTATTTACTCCATTTTATTTTTCTTATCCATTTCTGCAAGGGCTGAAGAGCCTGAGGAGTTTGATCTTGTGACCAAATTCAGTGCACTGATTCGCTTTTCTGTTTCATATTATACGTCTGTAGCAAACGCTTCACAATCTACTTCAAATGCTTTCTGGGAGATTTCCTTCAGGCAACAAATACACAAGTATTTCCTGATGCATGATCAGTAGTCCAACATTTTTTGGAGCGCCCCTTTATAAGGGTTTCACGTTTTTATAATTGGATAAATAAAATGGTGCAATTAATATTTTAAAAACTGTACAGTTGAGTTGTCTCTGTACATAATTATGTTTCTAAACAACTTAAATTGGGAAACCAATTGTCTTTTTATCGAGCAAAACTTCCAAACATTTAATGGTTCCAGCTTTCAGGATTTTGGACATTTGCTGTGTGAATTTCACACCAGAGCCTTAATTACCATTAAAAAATAGTTTATTAAAGAATTATGACCAAGATTTAGTGATAATAAACTTACCGTGTCTGACACAAACTGCCTCCACTGCTGGTGGAGCTTCTCATTCGTCACAAACAACCTCAAGAACAACACCTTGGTGTTATCAAATCACAGTTGCACACTGTGAAAGCAGCAGCTGGTAATAAGAGACTGATCTGATGGCTTCTGCTGGGAGAGTGTGCTGTACAAAACAGGTGGCCGTTGCAACAACAACAGAAAAAGAAGCTCTACATGAGCACACTACTGAATACTGGTAGCAGCTGTGACTTGACATGTCTGACTTTCAGCTCTCCCCAGCCTCTACATGATGTAGGGACAAAAGCGCTCCCCATGACGGCTCGTTCAAATCGCTGCCAATTCCTCTCCAGAACGCTCCAAACATTTCCACCTGATCAACAGCGGAGCTCTGAACAAAGGGACGGTTTTTTTTTGGCTGCGATGGCTGCTTCCCAAGGCCAAACTGGAGAGCAAGACAATGCAGCATTGTTTGACTGGAAAATCTGTTTATTTGTGCTTAAAAAGCAAAGTACACTCAGACTTTGTGTCCAAAAAGCGGTGAACATGTTGCACCGGACAGGGAGGCGGAGGAATACACACGTAACATTGTACAAGAAAATAAATCCACAGGATCAGCATGAAAGAAAACAGGCATGCTGAGAGGAGAGAGACTCCACCGGGGCCTCTGGGAAATAGGTTATTATGAAGGCTCCCTTCATGAATACAGAAAATATTCATCACATCTCTGACAGTGGGACGGAGGAGAAATGAGAGGTCGCTTCCATTTGATGACGATCACTCATTCAGCCAGGAGAGCTGAGGGGGCGAGGGCTTTGTTTAAGGATTTTAGAAATAGTTTAAGGAAGAAAGCATGAGTCCATCACATGCACAGTGGAGCTCAACATTCAGAACATTTGGAGTGGGGAGTGGAAAATCCATCAAATATCAGACTCGTCCTTTGCCATTGATGTATTTGTATTAAACTACAAGTAAAACCTGTAATATTTGGGAAAGAGTCTTTATGTGAATGCATTTTGGGCTTTGGAGCATTCATTTTATAGGAATCTACCCATTCAATAGAAGCTTTTTGGAGACTAGAGTGTTTTCTCGCTCCAAATATGATATTGGTGATTACCATAGAGAATTGATGTTTGGTATTTATGCCTTCCTGCTGCACGTGAGGTATGAAATGTGTAGATTGGTTGCGTACTTGCAGCCACTCCCTATTTAAGATGGCTTCTCATTGTGACAAATCCTTTCCCTGCTAAAGATGTAGTAGCCAAATGTCACCACTAAATGTACTTTTGCAGGTCAGACAGTGTGCAGGATTTTTACATCGCGACGTCTCACAATATTATTAGTTGTGATGGATCTCTGCTCTCGGCTGTGGAGCTTCTTTCTAATGTGGCTGTGACTGATGCTGAGCCAGAGCCCTGCTGCTGTTGTTGCAATGCATTCTGGTCACAGATATGAGGCGATAGAGGTCAAGAATACTCCAATCACAATCCGCGATGTGAATATTTCAATACCAAAGTGTATTTCTACCTCTGTGTATGAACTTGTAGATCATTGGGCTGCTGGGCTGCTGAGCCGCTCTGTATCAGACAGGCATTAGACATTGGGCTGCTCACATCTACAGTATCATGGTTTTAAGGTAGGGGGCAGTGCGGGTATTTGTTTTGGGTGCTTGTATTTGCAGACATATGCAATCAAATTAAATTAGCTCCAATGGAAAATCTGGATTATGTGTAAATAGATCATTTATTAATTTTAGGTTTTTTAATACTGCTAAAGCACTTTAGCCGGTTAGCTTGCCAACGCCACTTGCTTCTATATCTTCATAACATGATCTTCATCTTAATGTCTCTCGTGTTCACTGAGGGCCACAATGGAAAACAATGAGTTGAAAGATTAAATGAGCTGCTGAAAGAGAGAGAGAGAATAGTTCAATGGTTCAATAGTTTCAGGGACTCCAGTGAAGGCTGAACACTGACGGGCAGATATGGTGTGAATCCGAAATGGGGGGGGGACACAAATACTGTCGGTCCGTGATGAAGGCCTGATGAAGATATTTTAAAGCCTCTGAAAATCGTTGAACCTCATTTTAAGGTATTATAACACTGATCTATGTCATCAGGAATGTGCGGGTGCGGCTTGATCAAACAAGCCAACAGTCATCGGTTTTGATTTAAATATTGCTAAATCCTGATTGGTGCAAAAGAGGTATGTGAGATCACCTTTTTCCGACTGAGCTCCGCCCCCTGCAAAGCAATAAGACAAGAAGTCTTTCATGGATGTATTAAAGAGAACTGTTGTAACGTTGGAGACGGTATCCCATTCATTCCAATGAAAGTTTCTCAGAGGCGCATGAAGCAATAAAAAGTTAGACTTTTGTGTGTACAATTCAGATAAGACTACCTGGAGATTCCGGCAATCCTCCATATCCGTGGCTAGAGGAATCAAAAAAAGGAGACGTCATGCGTCAGAGTGACAAGAGAGGGTGGAGCTAAGTACAACCAAACACTGATTAAGACATTGCAACCAAAATGTTACGATGAACTTTTATCAACTGAAAAAGCCCGGTGAACGGGTAAAAGTTGTGGGATGAAAACATGGAAAACAGCTCCCAGACCGGACGCCGCCATGGAAGAGATCTGTAAATGACCGTAGTTTACCAAATGAACATCATGCGATATTGAAGAGGACTTGAAACTATAGCGACTGAGACCATAAACTCATGTCTACAGTGTTTACTGAGAAGTAAAGTTATTTTCTCATAGACTTCTATACAATTGCAACCAGAGGAGTCGCCCCCTCGTGGCAAGTAGAAAGAATGCAGGTTCAAGGCACTTCTAGATTTTGGTGCACTTTTGGCTAAAAGGCTCAAAGAAGGTTGAAAACGTATTGTATATCGGCGACCCTTCACTGATTCGAGCGCACCCAAAAAACTCTGTCAGGCCGAGCGCAACCAAAGAGGACCGAAGCGGACATCATCCCTTTATTTCTAGCGCCATTTGCAGGAACACTCCAGCATCGCAGCTCCAGTTACACTGCACCATGTGCCATATACCCCAAAGCTCAAGACCTTGTCCCACGCTTCATTTAGATTCGATACGACACGATTCGATTTAATCTTTATTGGCCCCTTAGCGAAATTTGTCTTTGACTCAATTGCCGCACAGATGATATGGCACATAACATATTGTCTTACCATCATAGGTGCCTCCATAGAAGTGAATACAAAAGAAACAGACAAACAAAGTAACGTTTACTAAAGCACATTATAACCACACATTACACGTATTGCACAATATCCATTCAATAGCCTTGATCCATGGGACCAAGCACACTAGAATTTCACACTAGAAATTTGTTTTAATATGTTTTCATGGCCTTCAAAAACAGTCTTCTTATTTTTATACTGCAAGTTCTGTTGTCATGTACAACAGAACTGACAGGGCCAACATGTCTGGACAGGTAAAAATGAAGTCACTGCAGGTGGATTATTTAAATGTGATGTCACACTACTGAATTTCTCTGAACGTAATGTTAAACAATTCAATCCAGTCAACGTAAATGTAAAAGAAAAACGTCGTGTTTGCTCTTGATGTGAGCGACTTTAGTTTATCTGAGGCCTGGCTGTGTGAAGTGGAAATGTGTTTGAAGTACAGCGTGCTGGAAGAGTGGAATTAATTGTCTTGTCACATGTTTGACTCAGTCATATCGTTGAACACGCTCAAACATTAGCGCTTTTTCTTTTGATCTCAGCTTCTTTGGGAAGTTTAGCACCAAAGTCCAGTAAAACTGAGAGGAAAATATACAAAGAGCAAAAAGTAAAGTAAGAAATGTGTCACATGCCGCGTGTGATTGAGCCTCTTGTCAAAACGTGGCACATGTTAAACATAGTTCACGGACACAAAACAAAATGAAAGAAACAGACTCCAGCTAGAGATCGTCTGAAAAGTAAAATTAGCAAATTGAACTCAGAAAACGGAACATTACGCCCATTAAGAGAAGAACATAATGGAGGCAATCATTTCTGAAAGGAGAACTTCGTGCAATGAGATTCGAGTGACGCACGTTGACCTCGTGCGCGAGATAATTTCATGCTCAGCAGATTGAGGTCGTTATCTGATGTAAAAGTGATGATGACCTTATAGGCACCGCAGATTCAAAGGAGCAACAAAGGACTTTATCTGTGTGACAGATTAATGCTGTGCACATATTCTCTCTCTTGGAGACACTGGACTCTGCACTCGGGCATACCAACCACTTGAACTTCTGAGATAAGATAGCCCGAGTATATGAATAAAGGAGGAGGCAGAATGAGGAAATGCTATAAAATGTCGATATCTCACTATATATTAAATATCTTTAACGACATTTAAGGAGTTTGTGATGCAGTCGCATAGTGAAGACCTTAAAACTGTGACTCTCATGAGGAAATGCCTCGCCTACCTACATGAGGACAGCAGCCTGACCTGCTAATATACATTCTGTTTCATTATGACTCTGTTAATGTAACTTTTGCCCCTGTTAGGTCAGATAACATCTCCTTTATCCTTCAGGCACTCCTCTGGCAGATCAGATAGGAAGTATGATAAAATAATATTAATGTTAGAGAGGAGTCAGATAAAGAAATTCAGGTTACATAGCGATATAAAATAAAATACAACACTCTGACGGGAAGAGATACAGTTTATTACCAGTAGTTTGTGTCATGAGTCACTTTTACAGTGCCCGAAAGTTAAAGAATTACACATCTGGTAGAGTTTATCATTCAGGGTTTATCATACCATAGCTTCAAATGTTAAATGATATAAGAGCGGTTTTTTTTGTGGTTGCTCTCTGTATACTTAATATGATTATTTGTGACGTTTTTAATACTTCGTATGCATCACAAAGTACTCTCTGCTCCCTCCTCCTCCTCTCCCAATCTTCAGCAGCCCTGAGTTTCACATCTGCTCGTTCCGGTAACTGTGCGTACGTGTGTGTGTGTGTGTGTGTGTGTGTGTGTGTGTGTGTGTGTGTATGTGTGTGTGTGTATATGTGAGTAATGCATCGGTAATTGTCGACTGGGCTCACGTGCTGATACTACAGTACGCCATTTTGTAGCTTGCGTCGTGCTGCATTTCAAAGGAAGCACAAAAAGCAGAGGGATTACAGTCCAACTCATTTTGCCTCGACCTTTACGGTTGATAAGGGAAGGCCGTTCCTTTCGCATTATAAATATAAATGAATGTGGAAAGAAATCCTGTGAGTTATGACATGGTAGTTCACGCTGATATTGCAGTGCACTGTTTTTTTTTTGTCTGCAGGCCTTGAATACACATTTTGTGCCGGGGACAAAAGAGATGTGCTTGCTGCTGGCCCTACCCTCTGTGTCAGTCAGTGTGGAATCAGGATGTTGGACTGAGGGGCAGGGCGCTGGGCCTGTTAAATATTGACTGCAGGTGTAATAATTAACCATCCACCAACTCCTGATCCCTTAAACTGGCTGCTCGGCCTCGCTGCCATTGCTTCGCCGTCTTTGCTGACATTGGCATCGAAACGCTCCCGGCAGCTGTTTCACTGTCAGCATCTCCCTCTGTGTCTCCACCTGTCTTGGTCTTGTCTGCTCTGTTTCTTCTTCTCTGCATTTCCCCCCTCTTGCTGCTCTGGCCCACCCCCCCCCCCCCGGGCACCCCTGTGTCTTGACACCCTGCGGCTCTTGAAACCTTTGGCCTCGTTCTGCCGCGAAAGCCTCCGGACGGGGCCACGCATCTAGAGGTGAGTGCAGCTCTTACCCCAAAACTGAATCGTGTGTGAAATGTTCAGGATTAAAATAAAGTACGACGACAAATCCAATTATTTTCTATCATAAGAACACCTGACAAAAGTAAGTGTTAAACGAGAAATATGCATATTACTACATCGACATGGCTCTATGTTTCAGGATACATTATGTATTTTGAGACAAAGTCTGTCTACTTCAATTTGCTGAAGATCTTGACTTAGTGCTTCTTTTTTTTTGCTTTTTTTTTAAATGAGAAAAATTAAATAAAACAAACTAGGTGTAATAGTAGTATTTTTCGAATTCATGTCAATGTTTCTGTCTTTGGAGGGCCGATGGATGCCGTGTGATTGGTCTATTCAACAGACTAAAAAGTAAAAGCGGAGATGGTCTAACAGAGCTGCTAATCATTTGATTGCTTTATTGTTCTGTTTTTTGTTCTTCCTGTGCAGAGTTTTATTGCGAGGCAAAGTCTACAGAGATATCGCTCTGTAGCTGAGCAAGGCAGGTTGAACGTGAACGAAATGCCTCACAGGATTTGAAAAATAACTCGATTAGGCTCAAACTGATTGCACATTGGAAAACTATGACGCCAATCTTTTAGTAATCATGAGGACGAACGTCAGTGGAAGCAGGAAATGCAGGGCCGGCAGGTACATAGGTCAGACACACCCAGATATTCACATATTGAAAAGAGCCCTCATGTTGACAGCAACCATAAAATCTGCGTTATCTATACAGGCCTTGGCCCTTTGGCCGTGCTGTTGGAAGAGTGTGAGCAATGATGCAGTCTACTTGAGGCAATAAAACTGGGCGGAGGAAATTGCCGGGTCAAAGTCACTCGCAAGGGGAGACTCCTCTCGTACTAAAGCAACTGCCTCCAAGTCCAGATCCTAAGTCAACCTCGGTGCTCTCTCCTGCTCCTTTTCTCTCTCTCTCTCTCTCTCTCTCTCTCTCTCTCGCTTTCATCTCAGGTATTTTCCACGCCGGCGGCCAACACTGGAAGTGTCATTGTAGGTTTGTCCATCTGCAGACGTGACCGACTTGGAGAACAACTGATGCGGATGCGGTTTGCTGTCAGCGGGGGAGTCTTCTGGTGCTCTTCTGGATGTAACAGCAACTCCATGTGGAAGCTGTGTCTGTTCCAGTGGAAGTGCTGTTACCTGCAGAGAGCCGCCGAACGCAACGTCGAGCCTGAGCTCTTCCTGACAGGTTTTTAGTTTCAAGTGTAGCTGAAGAGCGATGGGACGCAAGGCGATGACCTATGAATTGACAGCCAGTGGTTGTAACATCTGCCTGTCAGTTCTGTAGGCCACTGCTGTGTTTGTCCCTCTGAATGCCTACAGAATGTATAAACAACATGTTTTGGGTTTCATGGATAACTCAAGAAGCCAACTGTGTCTCTTGTGGCTTTTACGTGAATAACAATTGTTTTTTGAGCACGTTTTACAATGAATAAAGTCTGAACGTGTTACTTTATGAATGGGTGAGTCTGTCATGTGTCCTCTGTTGCTCTGTTGAAGATTATTATTTGTTGCCGAGTCACTTTTATTTAGGCAACTCAAAATTATTTTATAGGGATTGAGATGCGTTAAGCAAACATAATTATGATATACTATAATAATAATATAATGATAATAGTCAGAAACAAGTTGATGCAGTCTACTTGACATTTTGGGGCATCCAATCTCAAAATATTTTTTTTTTATTTACACATTAACTGATTTTAAATTTAAAAATTTCAATTTGTCAACATGGAAATTGACTAAATACTTGATTTAGAGTGCCTTTAGTTGAAATCCAAAACTAGTGTGTTTACAAAATCATCTTAAAGGTGCTCAATACCAAATTCAGTCTGTTGTCTGTTGCTTCCACACGGCTCTAAACATGGCGACGGCTGAGCTGACCGCTAGCTGCTAACGGTGCTAACAGTGCTAACAGCGCAAGCAACGGCAACAGTGCTGACAGAGCAACCTGCGTTTACCCGATGGAGAACCAGAGGTGGCTGCTATATACTTCTGCAACAACAATCAGGCAGGTCGTTATCAGCTGTAACCACCAACCCCCCCCCCCCCCCCAAAAAAATTATTTTGCATTCAAATATTAATTCACCATTTTGATAATGGCACATGTTCATGTTACTGGGGATTCAAGTTACAAGAAAATATTGTAAAATCTCAGCAGCTAGTCAGTGGGTCAACTCCATATGCATCAACATTTCTCGCCATGCTTCCACCAATCAGCACAAGACTCAGCCATTAATATTGGCTGGGTTTTTCCTTATAATAAAATAAAATAATATTTTTATATATATTTACCTTAAAGTGTCACCAAGTGGAAGTACTGAAGGGCTAACTAGTCCAGTGTGCTGACTTGAGTTACCAGTACAGTCCTCCACTCTGAATATCCCCTTCAATGAATTATGAGTTGGAAGACAATCAGCTACAGCTATTTAATAAAGTCTGAGTGCACGGACCCCATGGTCATGAGCAATATCATTTAGTTGAATACATTACCACAAAATGACAACAAATATACAAATCATTGAGCTCACGTTCTAATGGGACCACACAATTACTACAAAAACACAACCGAAGGAAGGGAGTTTTGGTCCAGAAAACCAACCAGCAGCCATGTGCTGGAATATGACTTGGCCACAGGTGCACTCTGGGTCACCTTGTTTGCTGTGTTATTAAATGCAAATTTGCATTGGAATATGCACCAGGAGTGTACACACAATATGAAACAGCTGCCTTTGCTGCCACCTGGCAGCCTGATGGACACATTGCTGTATTGAATCAGAGTTGGGTGTGTTCAGCAAAGACTCCAGACCGAATATTTCCAACTCATTATGGTCACTGAAGTCAGTGTGGAGTTACTCTTTAAGACTACATGTTTAAACAGGACCTCTACCGGGACTGTATTACTGCCTCCAGGCTATGCTAGTAATGCTCGAATTAATTTTAAATAATGATGTGCCTTAAATTGTGCACATTACCAATCAAATGTATCGAATAACAACAAACTGCTCAAAACATGGTGAACAAAGGCAGTTGCTTTTTTTGCCTAGTACGGATAAAGCATTAGATTTGAGCTGTTAAAAGCAAACAGCCGAATATCACTTCCGGGCACGTTCAATCCGTCCGACGATAAAAGCGAACGCGGAAGTGGAGTGAATCACATTGTATTTCTGTACTCTTCGTGAATTGTGACGTCTCATCAACGGAGGTCTTTAATTTAATAATCATGAGCTAAACAAACAAAGACACAGAGTTACATATAATGTATGTGTGTCAGTTAATTGATTATATATATATACAGTTAGTTAGAATGAATAATGATAACTGTGCGCTAAATGGATGTACAGTAGTTTAATACTCAGAACAAAGGATATAAAGAGAAACACTGCCACCTAGTGGCGAAGCGACGGACGACCACTTCCCGTGACGCAGAGAAACGCGGTAAAACGATATTCCGGTGTGCAGAAGGAGGACAGCAGCATGGCATCCGACAGCGCCATGGATAACGTAAACGGACGAGAGACCGTCTCCCTGAACGGGGAACCGGTCGTGAAGCGGCCGCGGGAGACCCTCTCTCAGTCTGCTCTCCGGGTCCCGAAGGAGCCTCAGAACAAAGTCACCGTCGTGCTCGGAGCGCAGTGGGGCGACGAGGGCAAGGGGAAAGTTGTGGATTTGCTCGCAATGGATGCGGATATTGTATGCAGGTGCCAGGTACAAAGCTACACGCTCGATTTACCGTTCACAAGTAGCATTCAAACCGACCGCGTCGTACTATGGCGGTGTTATTGAAACGTCCGCTAATCGTAACACGGGTTGTTTGGTGAAAACCGTCCCCCACTAGCATCCGCTAAATATTAATGAAGTGGTTCCGACGTCAACAACCGTGTCTGACCTCCCGGATGTAGAAGTGCTAAGTATATGCTAGTGAGAACTACGTGCCTGTTCAGCTTCTTTTATAAATGTATATCTGCTGTGTTGGGAGCTAAATGTGTTTTGAGTCCAGCACATGACCTCCACGTATTGATAACCGTCACTGTGTGTTATGTAAGGCATCGAGCGCCCATTGTTGTCCAGCTGTTCGCTTTCAACCCAGTGACATTCAACAGGAATGTGTTGCTTTAAATATTAGCATGTAGCGTACCACAGCCAACTAGAGCCTGTTCTCAATGAAACACGCAGGCAACGTTCACCGTCCTCTGGGTTGATGGGTACTGGTGCTTGCTCTCCTTCAGTGGCTGATCCCCCCCCCATGTTTGTGCTGTTTGCAGGGAGGCAACAATGCGGGTCACACGGTGGTCGTGGACAAAGTGGAGTACGACTTCCACCTGCTGCCCAGCGGAGTGCTCAACAAGAAGGCTGTCTCCTTCATTGGTATGAGGCGATCCGTTGTGTTTTCATTTTTGAAGTTGGCGGAAAGATAAAGATCCTAATAAAGCAATAAAATCAGTATATACTTCAGAAGCACTGCAGACAGCCGTATCAGTTGTTGTGTCTTGTAGTTCGGTAAGTGACACCGAGCTGAACAAAGAGTGTGCATGGGTACATATAACAATCAACACCTACTGCACATGAGACTTGGTGTTCTCTTGATTAAGCATTTCCTCTTTTTGGTAGATGTTCTGTTTCTAGTACTATGAACACATGGGAAGAGGAACCATTAAAGGAACTGTTGTTGAAATCATTGGTAACAAGAGATAGCTTGTGTTTTATATAAATGAAACCTCAGGAAGAAACGAGAGCCACATAAGAAATGTCTTTCAGCAATGGTGCACGGCTTCTCACGCGGTTTGTATAAGTTTATTTTTGTTCGTCACAGGCAACGGAGTGGTGATACACCTACCAGGTCTGTTTGAGGAAGCTCAGAAGAACCTGCAGAAAGGCAAAGGTAAAGGTTTCTAAATATGTCATCAAACTTACGGTGTTTTTAAACATAGTATTGGTATTTGCTTCAAAAACCCAGATGCGTCCCCTAATAGGCTGGAAACCTGCAATGAAATGTGCAGGATGGGGTCATGACTGGTATCGGTGACGTATAGCCAACATGTAACGTGGGGTTTGTTGTATTGCGTGCAGGATTAGAAGGATGGGAGGAGAGATTAAAGATTTCTGATCGTGCCCACCTTGGTGAGTAAGCGGTTCCTCATTCAAATTTCTTAGTTAGTACTGTCGTCTTATTGACAATCTCCTCTATCCGCCTCTAGTGTTCAACTTCCATCAAGCTGTTGATGGAATCCAGGAGCAGCAGCGGCAGCAACAAGAAGGGAAAAAGTAAATCTACTATAATTAGTTTAAATACTGTATATCTGTTAGTCTGGTGAGGTTTATATTTAATACTCAAGCTGGAGGGATTCTATTCTATTAAACAAATGGGTTGTTGTGGTTGTTCATGTTCCCTTTTTTACTTGTTCTTCAGTTTGGGAACCACTAAAAAGGGAATCGGTCCGGCCTACTCCTCCAAAGCTGCTCGCAATGGTCTGCGAGTCTGTGACCTTGTCTCCGATTTTAAGGTTTTTCAGAACAAGTGAGTTTTCCTGTTGTTTTTTTCTTCTAATTTCGTTCATTTCCATATTCTCATTATATGTTGCCAACTCATCAGTGGTCTAAAATATATTATTTCCAACTTCATTGTGTGAGCAGCATTTAAAGTCTTGTCTATTCAGGTTTTGGTGTTGCAGCACTGTGACACGCATCTCTTTTTAAAGGGCAGTTGTATTTGAATCCCTAAATGTGAGGATCTTCCCAAGATACAAGTTTGTGTTCAGGAACACATTTTTGAGAGCATTTAAATCACATTTGAACAAAAACCTCATAGACATTCGGGTGTCCATAGTTCTATTTATGAGTGTCATAATGCATTGCCGTAGTAAGTGTAGTGTCCGTATCTTCTCCTGCCACCAGGTGGCAGCACATGCAACGGAAGCATTCACAATGGCCTGTCCGTGATGCAGCATTTGCATCCAGAAGGGGATGCAAGTACACTTTTACAAACATGTGTGTGTGAGCAGCCTCCTGAACTCCGTCCTCCTCGCAGGTTTCGCATGTTGGCCGAACATTTCCTGACGATGTACCCGAAACTTGACCTGGACGTCGACGGTGAACTGAAGCAGCTGAAGGTGAGGAACACTGACGGAACGACGTCGCAGTACCTTATTGTGACAATAGACCTTTTTCACGGGAGACATTTTTCCCGTGTCAGTGGGAAATGCACATGTGTAAATAATACAATGAACGGTTGCGGAATTTAGCTGCCTCAGTTTCAAGGTCTTGGTATTGTGCGTACAAGAACAGAGAAATCACTCATGTTGTTAACTAACACCTGCTTGTACTACTGTGACAATTTAAAATGTCTGCTGTGATGAAAAACAGAAATCAGGACGATGCATTAATCAAGATTAATGTTTATTTACTGGTTTCATATGATAAGGGTGTTCACCATAGGGTGGTGTTTGAATGATTGACAGTTGTAATTTGTATTTATTGCTGAACAGAATTCAGTGTTTTCATTATTTTGGTAACTTGTTGGTCTCTGTTTTTCAGGGCTATGCAGAGAGGCTGCGCCCCCTGGTGACTGACGGGGTGTACTTCATGCACAAAGCTCTCACTGGGCCCAGTAAGAAGATCCTGGTGGAAGGAGCCAATGCTGCTCTGCTGGATATCGACTTTGGTGAGCACCACTGTTTTGTTTTTTTCACGGAGTTAATTATGAAGACGGATCAGATGTTTTGCCTCCTCGGGTTAACCGACGTTTCTCTGTCCAGGCACGTATCCTTTCGTGACGTCTTCTAACTGCACCGTGGGCGGAGTGTGCACTGGTCTCGGCGTGCCTCCGTCGTACGTTGGCCGAGTGTACGGCGTCGTCAAAGCCTACACCACCCGGGTGGGCGTTGGCGCTTTCCCAACAGAGCAGGATAATGTGAGTAAAGACGCATTTGAAAAAAGACTCGTTGATGAAAAAGCTCCGGCTAATTACCGATTAGACTCGTCGGGCTCAGAAGACGTCGATGTTGTGATTAAAGGATCAAATTCATCTTGCCTTCTTCTCAGGCTATTTGTAAAATAGCCAACGTACTCCACCGGGTTGAAGTAGATACACACTCACAACAGCAACGTTTTAGTATTTTAGATGTTTATCCAACATTCAGAGAACAAATGTGAATTATCATTCACTATCGCTGTCATTATCACAGTATTATATGACCTTTAACTTGATAAGATATCTTTCCAAATGGGTAAGTTGAATTTGTTGACGTGGTTTATGAGTTTCATACGGATTGGATTCTCCTAATTCTGAAATAGCGATTGTGAAACACTTCTCAAAACATCCAGAGACGAAAGCAGAACAAAAATCACTGAACAAAAACGCACGGTGTCGTGGTGAAAGGTGCTGCAGAGAGATGGAGTAAATCATCCGACTTGTGTCTCCTTGTTCAGTAACTGTTAAATAGAAGCTCACTTTATCAGCAGTAGTTTTAAAAAGTGGGTGAATGCAGATTCCCCCGTGAGCCGAAACGACCCCAGTGACCTCAGGTATGGAGGTCGGCTTCAGGGGCAGACTTGTGGTCAGACGTGGGTTAGTTCAAATCTAGGAGACTGCTGAGAGAACCTTTTGTGGAAAAGAGGTCTGCCAGCGCTGTGCTTTTTAAAAAGACACTTAACGCTCAGCGGTCAACGGTAGAGGAGTGTGGTTGTACTGGGCAGCTTCCACATGCTGAAGCAGGACGTTACTGGGAAAGGGAATGTGCAGCTAACGGTTCCGACACAAATACAGGCGTCAAAACGAGCAGAATCGACACAGTAGCCCTTAAAGTTGCTGGTTAATCTGGTGGATTTTTAAAGTGTGCTCCTTGTTTGTTGTATTTTAGGAGACTGGAGAACTGTTGCAGTCCAGAGGGAGAGAGGTCGGCGTGACGACGGGCAGAAAGAGGCGTTGCGGTTGGCTGGACCTGATTTTGGTCAGATACGCCCACATGGTCAATGGCTTCTCTGCGTAAGTCTCGCCATTTAAGTCACGCCATTTCAGAATATTATGCCCACCTGCTGATGTAATTACTGGAGCTGCAGTTAAGCTTTATGATGCACTCTGAACTGTCCGTCGTCATCAGAGTTGAACGGAGTGACTTCTTTTCCTTGCAGAATTGCCCTGACCAAGCTGGACATTCTGGACACGCTGTCAGAGATTGAAGTGGGCGTGGCCTATAAAGTCGACGGAAAGTCTCTACCAAGTTTCCCCGGTAGGTCATAACCATCTCAATGATTTCTAGAACAGCTCTTTGTCTGCCCGTTACAGAGAACATAGTGTTGGATTTCACATGTAACATTGCCTTAAAGTAGGGGGCAGAGATTGATGAAAAGTGGGGATGCAAGTGATGATTATATTTGTTTTCTGTTAATTATTTGTAAAATTAATTGATCGAAAGACCTGAAAATAGTGAAAACCGCACTTCACAAGGTATCAGTGATGTAAAACGTGGTAAAGCAGCAAATCCTCACACTTTTGAGAAGCTGTGACCAGTGTTTGTCATGCATCAACTGTTGACTACAATACAAGGTGTAAATGGTCACGTTTTATCTTGATGTCCTGATCTTTTGAGTGAAGAATATTCACGTCTAAGACTATCCATCGATCGACAAACATTTTAGCGGCAGAAACGTGATTACTGTAAACACGGGAGAGGACCTGTACTCTCAAAGGGATCATTGTTTCCAGAAGGACTACTCAGCCTTTGGTTAAAGGTGAACAAACGCAGCTTTTATGCTCCTTAATGCCTTATTTCACACGGGTCAGCTTTTACTAGCAGGAAATGCAACATCTTGGGCTTTTCTGAAAATCTATTTTTCAGCAGATTTGACGGTGCATTTATCTTCAGTCACTCTCTGCTTTCACCGCCAAAGCAAAGTGAATGGTTAAGCTAATGAACCAGAGGATGATGAAACCACTTCTCTCTGTGTGACACTGCAGCTGCTCTCGGCCAGCATGTCATCACTGATTGCCCTCGTATATTTATCATCTTTATGGTGCTGAATGTTTGAGGGGGCTCTTATCCTCAATTCAACAATTAGAGAGATACACATTTAGGAGTAAAGGTGCTCCGATCCCATGACCTATTTGAAGCCTTCTATTTATTGTGTATTAAAATGAAGAGATGAGAAAGTATTGGCAGATGACACATGCAGCGTATTTCCGAAACTCATAGTCGACTTGCACGATTTTGTCGACGAGTAGATAAGATGATTTACTTTACAGAACTATAAAACTTGAGGTTCTCAGTTCCACTTTAAATCTTGTGTTTACCAGAAATGTGCTCATCAGTTTCTTGGAAATGGGTCATTCATCAGGAGGAAGCATTAAAACACGACTTAAGAAATCTTAGTTGACTGAGACCAAAATGAAAGATTAGTGGACTAATCGATAAGAGGGGGACTCTCTCTCTCTCTCCCTCTCATCGCCCCTTTTTTAATACAGAGATCCTGCAATACTGCTGTAAACGCCGGCTTAGCGGCGAAGCAACAATGTCCCCATTCTGTCTCCGTGCCTCTTTATTCAGAACAGTGAGGCGGAATAACGGCGCAACAGTCCCGTCTTTGTGCCATCTGGTTGGCTCTTCTGAGCGACCTTTTATAGAGTCCACCGATCAAACCGTTTAGAACAAATAGCAGCTAAAACAATGGGTGGCCGACTGGAACACCCTCACTTAGGAGCATCACATCCTATCGGATGATAAAATGTATCCGTGACGCACCATAAATACCACTAAAGGACAGCTGTCCGGTGTGTTGTTTAGGCCAGACATGTGATGAATCGGTAACAAAAACATCATCTTTCACTCGTTCTGTCGTAGCAAACATGGACGTGTTGATGCGGGTGTCGGTGGACTACGAGACGTTGCCCGGCTGGTGCTGCAGCACCGAGTCAGCTCGGAGCTTCGAGGAGCTTCCGCCGAATGCACAAAGCTACATTCGGTTCATCGAGGACTTCCTGCAAGTGCCAGGTTTGTAAACGGGCACTTTACATCAACGGATTGGACTGCAGCCAGATGGTTAATCGCTTTGCCAAACCTGCCAGTCACACCTTGTCTGTTTTTTTTTCTTTCTCTCTCTCTCTCTCTCTCTCTCTCATTTCAGTGAAGTGGGTCGGAGTCGGCAAGTCCAGAGAGAGCATGGTGAAACTGTTTTGATCCGTCTGCCGACCTATAAGCTCAGATCGTTTCAGGGTTAGTTTAAAGTGCAAACTCTCCTCGAGGAAACTCTTCACCAGCAAGGCTATTTGTGAAACCTTTTGTTGCTGCTTGTGCATCACATTTGCAATAATTTTTCCCAGACATCATTTATGCATTCCACATAATGTAATGTAATTTATTCGGGTGTTCATTTTTTAAAACGTGGTGCAAATGGATCGGTCTTTCTTCCATTCCGCAGTAAAGCACAGTTTTGTTTTTTAGCATTTGAATCTAATTAACCCTTAATTGCTAACTGTTCTCCGTGTTGTTTTTTTACATGTATTTCAAGAGCTGTTACTGAACAGAACACTGCATCTCAACACGAGAAAGCAAGAGACCATTTTCAGGCTTTGTAGTGATTGAAAGCCATTGTGCGATCAGTCCGTTAGTGAACTTTTCTATTGAACAATTTTAAAACAATTTAGAAACATGAATGCATCTCAGTTTGTAACAATATTTTCATGAGGCGTGTTGGAACGAAGACAGTGCTTTTTAAATCATCCTCAAAACGGATAAACCAACACTAAACAACTGGAGGTTGAATAGCTGTTTGCTTCACAATAATTGAGGAAAAGTAGAAATTCCACAGACACATTTGCCGGTCTGTGAGAAGTTTGTGTAAATGTGAAGAAAATGGGCAATAACGTACCAGAGAATATTTCAATGTGTTTCCTACACCATTTAATTCATTGTCAATGATGTAAAAGACTCTGCTTGCTCTTATCAATAAAAGGAAACTAACATTATTTTAATTTGTCATTCATTCAGGTTTCAGTAAAGGGTTTAACCTCCAAGTCTGGAGCGAAGAACTGTTCTCAGGTGTTAATGTGAAATGTTACGGTGTAATCATGTCCTCACATTGTTCTCTTCCTGTTGTGCAGCTTCAGTTTATTCCCTTCACATCAGTATTTCTTGTTGGGGTTCACAAGTAAATGTAGGTGCTTCTGGCCGCTGCAGTGTTACTCATTATGCACACATTATTATCTGTGTAAGGTGGCCCATTTGAAATCTGCACCTAAGAAGATGTGTGATGCCGCGTCTCTGAATGTCTCCACAGCAAAAACGTAAGCAAGTTTAAAAGCTGCTCTGATCAAAAAAAAAAAAAATGTATATCTTGGGACGGATCATATGAATGTGTGTGATATGAGAGGTGCCACAGTGATTAACCAACAAAGAATTATAACTTGACTGCTCTTGCCCTCGGGTCTGTGGAGCTTTGGTTCATTCTTGCCTCAAACGGTTGCGTCTCCACATGCAGCGGGCAGCTGATTCAGCAAGAAAGCCCCGATGAACTCGCTTCATACTAAATTAAAAAAAAAAAAAAACGGCTGAAAGAAAAGTGAATATAGGATTTGAATTTGCCGGTGGCCGGAAACACAAATGATAAAGTTGCTCTACATCTGCTGCTGAATGTGTAAAATAAGTCGTCTGTTGACACTTCTGCTTCATCAACTTCACACGGCGTCAGTGGACAGATGACTGCACTCGTCTTCATGCCCCCTTCAGCCCGCAAGATTTTTCTCTCACTCTTTCTTACTTCACACCCTCCTTAGTTAGCCGACTTCCTCTCAATGTTTAAAAGCTTTTCAGGACCGGGGGGGGGGGGGGATTAGATTAAAGTGTAAAGTGGATGCCTTGGCAGATCGATGGTCTAGGTGTAACAGAGTCCTGGAGATTCTCAGATATTGCAGTCTAATGCGTTAAAGGCCCTGCACACCCTCACAGGTGTCATCAGCTGTACAGGCCGATCAGACCTCCGCTCAGGTTGGTGTTGGGAAGAGATGTGCTCGGAAGTGATGTCATTAAAGTCTGCATACAGATGGACATCGTAAGGTTGGAAAGAGCAGTAAGAAAACTAACTAACGGGACAGTCAACGGCCCTGAAATGATCAAATAACAATGATAGAAAATAGTAGCTCAATGTTGAGTTTAAACCTAAAATCTTTTAAAGTTAATTCATAAGCCATTGTCTTATTATTGTTGATGTATACTTGCAGATCATTTGCATACATTATTTTAAGTCACAAAGGTTTGTTTTGAACTCTATTCCACTATATTCCAGACTACCATGGAGCCCCAAACAAAGTTAAGTAGATACTACAGTAATGAATAAATTAGGAATTAACCAAACATTTCCATAATGTCTTGATGACACCAAAATCTGCCCCAACCACAAAAATATCAACAAGCACCTGTTAGCTAAAACGACTAATTCTGAATCAATGATTTAGCTGCTGCTGTGAATAAACACACACGGTGACGACGTTTTCCTTTTATTTTGGTAACGATCTACACGTTATCAGCTAACTAGCTACGTTGGCTTTTTCCCTGGAATTATTACAGAGTCGGCGTCAAAGTCGAGAGGCAGCAGCTTGCTGCCAGACACAACACTCTGTGAAGGACAAAAAAGGACAGTTTTTAGTTGTTGCTGGATGGCTGGGGGCATGTGATTGTCTGAAAGATGAAGGGGCGGGGCACTTGTGTCATTGAAATGGGACATCATGAAATAAAAACACAATTGTTTAACGATGACTTCAAATGCAATATTCAATAAACTCCAATAAAACGGTTAATATGAAAATATAACTAAACTTTGGACATTTTGTGGCTCCACACATCACACAGCTCCTGCATTCTGCTTAAAACCTGAATAGCAGTCCCATGTGCTTCTGGATTAATAATGTAGAGGTTAAGAATATAAAATTTAACAGGTAATTACAAGTTCTAATAGAATTACAAAAACATATCGTACTTTCTTTCAAACATAGAAACCTGGTTGTTTTTGTGCTGCTGCCCTATAGAGTAAAAAAATATAATTTTCTGACGTTTTGTCGTCTTATGTACGTCGAAAGTGCATCTCCCGTTAAATGAGCAAAGTTGCAGACGTTTGCTAACCAATCAATTTCCAGTCCAAGAAGTCCCTGCATCATCAGAAATGGCAGAAAGTGAGCTTACAGTAGATGCAAGAAGGCTTAATTGAAAATAAAGTGCTCATAATAGCCGTGTAGTCCTCCTCCCCCAGGCGTTTCTGTCGGCCCCCTCCCTCCCTGACTTTTGTTTACTACCACCTTCCTTTACTTGTAATTGAGAGCACATTTATCAGCAGGTCAATCAATTTGAGTCTGTTATTCAAGTGTAGCTATACCTCTCAGATGGTCCTCCCTCATCAGATCTCTTTCCAAAAGCTGTCTCTGTTTTATTCCCCTCCAACGGCTGGATGTTAATTCATTTACCTTTACACTGCCAGCTCAATCATACATTACATTAACAGGACACCTGGAATTGAAGCCATCGACCTACTAGAAGTAAGCATTTTCAGATTGTCTCTTTCTTTGCATGTGTGACCAGGAGTTTGTTGAATG
This sequence comes from Anarhichas minor, assembly GCF_050575085.1. Lineage (NCBI taxonomy): Eukaryota > Metazoa > Chordata > Actinopteri > Perciformes > Anarhichadidae > Anarhichas > Anarhichas minor. The sequence continues at coordinate 7,920,510 of NW_027466473.1, read as the reverse complement.
TCAAGGCAGATCTTTTATGTGGTGAATATGGAGGTAATGTAGAGGTCCAATTATATGCATTTTTGATATCAGCATGCCCTGAAATAAAACTACGGAGTAATCTTTGTTTTATCAAAATGTTAACTACTTTTCTATGATGATGAAGAATCAGAGGAGTGGAGGAGGGGGGAGGGGGGGGGGGGGGGGGGGGGGGGGCTGGGAACGGGTGTTAGCAATGCAAAAACTGCCACGGTTGTCGAATTGTCTCCCCGTGCGTTCCACAGAGCTCTCTGATTAACATTGATCACTGCATTCATGAAGAATCCCTCCTTTATTCCTTCCTCACTGTGTCAGGATGTATGTATAGCCTCAGCAATAAGACACCTGTTTCAAAGGGGGTTGGACTGCGTTCAGTTTTGGTAAGAACAGAGAGACGGCAGCTCTCACACAGATTGAATTGAAGGAGCTAAATGTATTTTACAGTTTATTGGGAGAGTGCATGGAATAAATCCAATTCCGCAACTCGGCAAGTAGAAACCGAGTATAAAGTATTTGCAGGGAAATACGGAGAACGATGTGTAAAGTTTGATCTCATTATGAATAATGTACTCATTTGACAGATGCATGTAAATACATTATGACATAGTGTACTTGTCTAGTGTATTGCTCTAATACTACGGCAATGTACCCGTGTCTGCTTGTCATAACAGAAATACTACAATGTGCTAGCTCAATCACCAATTACTGATAAGAGATCATCTGTTTAATACTAAACTAGTAAATAACATATCAGTGTGCATGTCAAATACTGTTTATTTTAAAACACAAAAACAAAGTGTAGATTGCACAGTATATCAGTGTCTTCCTTGCTTAAACGTGTAAACAAATCCTCAGTATTCTTTAACATATCAAAACTGCATTTATCCATATTTTACGTCACATGAAGTCCCACCCCTTTCTGTTCCTGTAAAGAGTAAAGTAAGCTCATGTTGCTTGGGAGGGCGTGTCAAACATTTCATTTCATCTGGATGTGATAGATCTGCAGATGTGCTGATCAGCTGATCAATAAAGCAACATTATGCCATGGTGTGCAACTGACTGTCAGTCCCTGAAACTGTCCCCCCCCCCCCCCCCCCCCCCCCCCCCCCCCACCATTTCCTAAAAGGCTTTGGTTATGAGTAACAAATATGGGAACAGCTGTATCTCCAGTCGACAGAAGAACATTTTAATTTCTTTAATAAAAATAAATATTCATGGAATCCCCTTTGGATGAATTTGCTCACTGAATCATGCTTAAAAATTAATAACCATAATATAAAGATGCTGCACGAACAACGGGTCACAATAGCTTTTGATATGTTATATTAACTGAAATTGAATTGCATGTTAACTTTTAAATAAATAACACGTTGATATAGATTGTTACTGTCTGGATGCCATGTTAAATCATTTTGCACTGACCTTGTACTGTTACTTGTAATACCTCCAATTTGAAGTCCCAGTTCCCGTCTGAACAATAACTCTGTCCACCCCTCTTAGCCTGATATATTGTCCTGGCACACTTTGCCCTTTACAGTCTGGAAGCTCTGCTGAAGTTGCTGGCAGAAAGTTACATTCCGCTCCTGATTGGGATGAATTTTATTAAAAGGAGATGTCTGGGATTGTTCGACTGATTATTGATTGATCACCATCATCCCAGCAGCTCTCGATATGACTCCTCACTTCCTTTGTGGTCAGGAGCAACAACATCGATTCAGTCAGGAGGCTACGCACAAAAGCCTCATCCACAAAATTTGCCATTTAAAATCAAACAAGTTCTTTTTTTATGTTCGATTAAACCGATGTGGCGAGCTACTCGGCATCAAATTCCCATTTGTGTTTTCCTTTAAAATGCTTATTTTAACTGAGTAATACATTTTAGCTCCATACGGCCGGCCCTGACTGAGCAACACTGGATTCTTGGGAATTTGCCAACTTGGCTTTGTGATCTTAGTTTTCCGTCTGTGTCGTCCCATTTGTCTCTCTTTCAAAAGACAAGAGACAACATTTATCCTACATTTTCTCTTGTACGAGCCTTCTTATGAAGGTGATAGTAGTTTATGTAGGCCAGTTCAGTGAAGGTACAGTCAAATAACAGCAAATACTGCAAATATATATACAGTAAAGCAACATTATATATGTCGTATAGCTTACATGAAGATAGTTTTTACTTGTCATTGGAGAACATATATTCCCAATATTTTGTGGTCAGCTGTTTAATACAGTGATGCAGTGGCAAAGGTATGAAGAGCATTTGCAACAAGCACTTTTTATTATTAGCCATTAGCAAATGTTAGCATGCTAAGATGGGGAACATGGTTTGCAGTATGCATCCTTTGCATCAGCATGTTAGCATTGTTATTGTGAGCATGCTAGCATGCTGATAGTCGCATTTCGCTCAAAGCGCTGCTGTGCAAAAGAACAGCCTCGAAGAAGCATCTTTATTTTGTTATATTATGCTGAAACTTGAAGAAGTCTTTTTTTAAACTACGGGAAGAAAAATCCCTGCAGTTTAAAAATCCCTGCAGTTATTCAAACTATACTAATGTATGACTAGGCTGACTATTACATTTAATAGTAACCAGGAGTTATTGTTTGTTTGAAAAGGGACAATGTTCATAATTCGAACAAATGTAAATGTACCTGAGTTAGCTGAAAGGCTATCAGCAGTCCTTTTTGCCTGGTATTGTTAGGCATTCTACAATAACAACCTTACAGATCTGGAGGAACATAGGAATATCTGCCTGAGAAACCTCACACACACACAGAAAGAAAGAGAGCAGCAGCAGTTCTGTCAAGCAGCTTGTGTTGAAGATGGGACATTGAGAGCATGAAGGGTGGCTGCGCTTGGCTTCCCCCTGCAGAGTCGGCAGTCAGATCTCAATGAATCTCAAACATTGATCCCACAGAGGTATTGATAGGACTACAGCCACGACTGCATTGGACATTCAGTTTAACTCACTGGAGTAAAACTCTGGAATATGAAGAACTCCACGTACAAATGAAGCTGCATTATGTGTTCATGTCTTTATATAATGATATCTTTACGTATTGTATAAAAAAACTGATCTAACTGAAGTCTGAAGAAACTGAATAGATCCAAAACTCCATCATCATCTGTGCTGCCCTCCCCCCCCCCCCTCCTCTCTCTTTAACTCACTCTCTCACACTCTATATAAAGTCAGTTTGATCGAGTATCTTTTTCCTCTCTTTCGTGCTCAGCAGCAGCATCCCTCCCCACCCACACCCACACCCACACACACTCATGCTCACACCCACACCCACACACACGCCTCGCTGTATGCGGCTGCCTGAACTCATGAAACACCATGCATGGGGCGACTGTTACTCTGGATTCTTATGATCCTTCATTTTGAGGTAAGCACACATGGGTGGGAATCTCCGGCGGGTCGGTCGGTGCCATACATTTTTACGGACCAGGAGGGACCTTAAGTGGTAATAAAATGGGATCACTATACGGCTATGTCTCGGTTACAGCAGCAGCACAGTTGGCACTTAATGCAAGCCGTATTACAATTTCCTTTTGTCTAGTGGTGTGTAACCTGTCTGGCTCTCTGTGTTGCATTCTGCGGTAGGTGTGCAGCAGATAACTGCTGTTTTTAACTGTGTTGTTGGGCCAAAAAATGCTTCAATTATATATTTGGTGTTGGTAAAAACTACTAGTATATTGTTACTCACATCAATCACACGTATATGCTGTATTAGTCTCAATGTAAACCCTAAAATCCAACCATTTAAATTAATCTTACCAATATAGATATGAGTTACTCTGCTAACTTGTGGCTGTGTTGTGTTCAATTTGGTAAGTGAAGAGTCTCTTTGTGTATTCCCAGCAGCTGTAAAACTGTGGAGAGAAGTGTATATTTTGCTGTCACAGTTTATTGCTTTAATTTCATCAGATCTGCTGACTAAAGCGCTGCAGCCACCGAACTTAAGAAGATGGGAGCTGGTTTTATTGTTCTGGCTTGCAGTCCAGTGTTGCAGATTAAATTGGAAATGGCAGGTTTACTGGTCCAAATGATAAAAAATCTTAAATCATTTCCGGCGAAATTTGGGGACAAAGGGGAGTGTCGGACACATCTGTTAGTTTCTCGACTCCATCGCTTTAACATGGCAAAGATGCATCGGAGTGCAGAGCCTTGGCTCCAGTTTCAGTTTTAAATGAGAATGCGTCTTGGCTTGAGCCGGCGATGACCAACATCACCAATCTCTGAAGTTCACATCTGATGCATTTGGAGGTACCTGCACTTTGTATTTCTTCTGCTACTGCTGATCTGCATCACCGAAAGGAAATACATCTTCTTCTATAATTGTTTTCTCCACCCTGATTTCACAAAGCTGTGGCTGGAATATAACAAAGCTGAACCGTCTCTCATCACAATCGAAAGGCGCACAGTGTGCATATGATTAGAAGATACAGATAATGTGTAACCATCAAGAAAAGACAACAACAGGTGGCTTTGTTACCAGAACCTGAGCACTGCCACGCCTGACAGCTTCCCCTTGTTGTTACCCGTCTCTGAGGATTATCCTCACTACTGACACCTTTTGTGAGAAAGTGAACGTAAAGCTGTTCTTCTCTTATTCAAAATCATTGACGTAAATTCTGTGAATGCTAAAATAGCACTTGGGAATATGTGCCTCTGCTTCTATCTAGTGTCCCCTCCTTCGGAGTGTGAGGTGGACGGGCTCCCCACTGGTTACGGGTCCAGGGACTCCATCCTCAGGCCTGGTGACAAGGACTGGAAAAGACGAAGGCGTGGGCAACTAAGGCGGATTGATAGGTAAGGTCAACTATTATCTGTCTGTGTGTTGATGACATGGATCATATACTGTATGTTTCTGTAGGAGTGCAGTCGAATCTGTTCAAAGTCTCAGGCAGGTCAGATGACTGGCGTTTTATCAAGGATGTTTCGTTGACTGTGTGTCAGCAGTGTGGTGTGGCCCGAGTCCATTAAATGCCTCATGCGCAGGCGTGTAAACAGCCTGGGTTGTCAGTTTGAAAACCCCTTGTGTTCGTGTGGTTGGTGATGTTTCAGCTGCAGCAGCTGGGATCCAGGCCACACCAGCGCAGAGGCTGGCAAAGGGAAACAGCAGCCTGCGTTCGGACTGAGTAGAGCCATGCGCTGCTCCACCCTGCTCGGCATCCTCACGGGGGTGCTTCTCTACTTGGTGCTCGGAGCTGTGGTGTTCCGCTCCTTGGAGGCTCCGCGAGAGGAGGGCAAGCACATGAAGCTGCTGGACGTACGCCGGGACTTCTTGTTGAACTTTACCTGCATGGGCCCAGACGACCTACAGAGCCTTATAGAGGTACAGCAGTTCTTCTCCTGACATGTCTCACAACATGACAACATGGATTTAATTTGGGAGCCCTTTGGGGGTCCTCACCCCCAGGTTGGTATAGCCACTGAAAAGTATTATAAACACAACTTGTGACCGACAATAAGGCCTCAGTATTTACTTCCTTTAATTGCCATGCATAGTTCAGCGGTTAGATTTATAGATGACTTTTTAGTTAATTTTGTACTAAAAAAAGCTGAGATTCAAACTGATATTTGAAAATAAATTGAGGCTGATCATTTTATGGAATATGTTCTTTATTATTATTTATTATTATGGTGTGGTGAGATTTTTTTGTGTGTACTTTTCCCCTCTCACTCACGATTGGTCATCCACCTCTACAACAGGTTCTGAATCGAGACGGCCCACATCTCACTAAAAATGCATTTTGGCCTGACTGCTTCACATTTTATATTCACTTGGAACTCGCTTGAGTTTGACAATGCAACTTATCGCACTGAATCACTTTTGTGGATCTTCAGGGTGACCCTTCAGATGTGTGTGGCATTTGGAGCTGTGGATAACAGGTGTGGTCTGAGCAGCTATGTAATGATGGGTCAGCTCTAGTATGCGTGTGCAAGTGCATGAAGGTTGCCATGTTGGCAACCGTTCTGGGATTCTGAGATGTTTATCATTGCTCCAGAATGAAAGTTGTATATCACTGTTTTAGTCATTGACATTTGCAAAAAGGTTACTGAAGGGACTGACGGACATGACATGTAAACGAGGTAGTCACATTTTGTTTTTGATTATTTAAAGGACGATGATAAGAGATCTGGAGTGCTCCTTCGGTGCATCCTGTTTACTGATTACATGAAAAGACAGGAAGGATAATTTATCATAGTTCATAATATTAGAATGGAATGAATGATTAATATGGAACCCCAAAGTGTTCAATATTAAGCAAATAGAAAAAAGATATTGTTTAAAATACATAAATGAAACAATAATTTGTGTAATAATTGAAGAAATCATTGTTATGAAATGATTTGTCATCAATTATTTTCAAGATAACTGAATTTTATAGTTAATTATTATTTAATTATAGACATTGTTATTTCAAAAAGCCCTTTTGATAATGACACATTTTATTTTATAATGTCACGTTTCAATGATTGTGTTGTTGTCAACAGTCACCACCTTTCAGCCAATCATAGCCAATTCCCTCCGGTCAGCTAGAGCAATAACAATGCTGCAGCTGTAAATAAACACAGTACACAAACTAAACCTCTTTAGCTTTTTTAAGCCTTAGCATTAGCTTACCAAGGCTGTTAATGCTACCAACCTAGCCGGCTAACGAGCTAACTGTTAGCAGTTTCTAGTGTTAGCAGTGTTGGCTAGCTTCCGTTGGCCAGAGCGAATGAGCTACCACGGAGAAAGATTCTGTCTTTTTTCTCTTTACAGAGTTGTTTGTCTTTCTATGAAGAACATTTAGATGCTGCAGAGGTAACTCTGAGTTAACCAGCTAATGTTAGGCCAGCTAGGTAGGTAGCATGCACAGCTTTGATATATAGATAAATGGAAAAAGGGCATTTTAAAATAATTCTATAATCTAAAATATAGATAAACTCCTGTAAAAAGTGTTTAAAAATGGCTAAATAATATCTTTATAGGTTGAGTTCAAATTATTTCCTAAATTATTTAATACAGATAATCACTTAATACAAAACATCTGGTGGTTTTCTAAAACAGTTTTCCACATTATTGTAGTAATAGAAATGCACTAATATAATAAACATTTATTGTATCTATTGTTAGGTGCTGTCAGAAAAACAAATGGAAGTCATCCTGTTAATGAGTGAACCATGGCAGCTGTCACAAAGTAATTCTTCAGACGTTGTTCTGGTCAACAAGCACCGTGGGTCAGGTTTCACTGCAACAATGTCAGCTGATGTTTCAACAGGTCCTCAATAGATAAGTTCCTTCCTACTACAATCTGTTCTCAACTCGACTAAAGTAAGGTCAGGTTTAGTGAAGTTCAGCTAATTTCACCGCTCAATATGTGCTGTGTTAGTTTGGCAAATATTGCCCATGCTTACACTAATTAGGAGCTTTAGCAATTCAAGTGAAAGCTCAGTTGGAATCGTAAAACAATAGAAATCAATCAATTTTCAGTATGAACCAGACACAGCCCTGCCTCTGTGATTGTAAACTTCTAATAATGTCTGCAGAGACCATATTCAATCACAACTTCATCATAGTCAGCTTTAAATTCAGAGTTAACAAATGTCTTCAAGCACCAACAGACAGAAAACAGATAATTAGATCAGGAATCTGTGCTCGCACTGGTTCGATGCACTCGGGACAGAATGGAGCCGTCACAGTCGTACATCACCAGTCACTTCTTTGTCACTGACTTCCTGCTGCTGATGCCATGACAATGCATTTTCTACAGCATTGCCAACAGTACTTGACTATTTAATTGGATAATAAAAAGAAACTCACACTCATGTTTGTGCCTTTGAAACTTTCAACATGTCTGAAATTAATCGTGTGGGCTTATTGACTAGTTTGTACGATTTTGGCTCACCCCTCTTTTTACGATCCGATTAAATATGAATTGCTGAACTGTTTCAAACTCTTCTCTTTTCTACTTTACCATCCCAGGAAGTAGTGGAGGCCGTCGGTGCAGGTGTGGATCCTAACAGCAACTTCACCTTCGTCAGCCAATGGGATCTGGCCAGCGCTTTTTTTTTCTCAGGGACTATCATCACAACCATTGGTGGGTGTCCAATAGGAGCAGTAAGCCCGCAAACATAAATTCTGATCAAATAGGCTACTTGTGAGCGAAATCAGTTACATTTTTTTACATTTTGTGTCCTCAAATCGACTAATCTTCCACCTCTCACCCCACATGTTCAGGTTTTGGAAACATCTCTCCCAAGACAGAAGGAGGGCAGCTGTTCTGCATTTTCTACGCCCTGGTGGGAATCCCGATGTTTGGTATTCTGCTCGCTGGAGTCGGAGACCATCTGGGTACCTGGCTGAGGAAAGCTGTTGCCAAAATAGAGACTCTCTTCCGGGTCAGACCCTTAACGGAGCTTCCAATGTCTTATTTGCTTGCACTGCTCATGTACTTCCTTCTATTTGTCTCATGCCACTGTGTTGTTCCAACCTGCTGACAGAAATGGCGTGTTAGTCCAACCATTGTGCGGGTGATCTCAGCCGTCCTGTCCATCCTGCTGGGTTGCCTGCTCTTTGTCGCTGTGCCTATCCTGGTTTTCCAAAAGGTGGAGGAGTGGACTCTGCTGGAGTCGGTCTACTTTGTCGTTATCACCCTGACAACAGTGGGGTTCGGAGACTATGTTGCAGGTATACAACAGTAATTGATTACCCACGTGTATCTTAACATAGCTTGCAGTGGTGTGCACAGACTCTGAAGCAACAAAGGGGGACTTTACCATTAGGCTTGGTAAGGCATATTTACATACAAAACATTTAAGTTATGTTTCCATTATAACATAGTGTATATTTATACACCTGTGCAATAACTTGTATTGTATCACTGTCATTGTGGAAATACAAGAAATGAAATCTGCATTCAAGAAGCGAGAAAGAAAGAGTGAGAGAGAAGATGCAGCCACATGCTGGTCCCAGAAATCTTCAGATCCCTTTTTTAAAGGGCCAGTGTGTATCATTTTTGGGTATCTATTAGCAAAAATGGAATAAAATATTCATAACTATGTTTTCATTAGTGTAATCACCTGAAACTAAGAATCATTGTGTTTTCGTTAGCTTAGAATGAGCCCATCTTATCTACTCAGGGAGTGGGTCCTCTTCACGGTGTCCGCCATGTTGCGCCGCCATATTCCGACAGTAGCCCAGAACGGTCAAACCAAACGTTGGCTCTAACGAGAGCCTTTCGTGTTTTTACGATACCTGAAGGCCACCGTAGTTCTATGACGACCTTGTGAAACTGCGCAAACTGCTGAGAGCTGATCTTCACTGGACATAATTTAATACACAGATCAATAAATATTTACTGTTTGTGTGAAGCAGCTAAAGTGAAAACATAGTTTCTGTTTCCGTCTAATTTGTTTATATCTGACTTGCGCTTGCTTTTGCATATTTTTGCTTTTTTTCCGTTGAATTTATTGATCTGTAGATGAGTATGAACGTGACTTAATTAGCCATCCATAAATATAACTGTCATTTGTAATGCATTAAGTTCACTCAGCACAGACAATTTTCATTTACTCATCAATAATTCAGGATTACTTTCTTGTGAGAGATGAATTATTGATGATCTAATCTGCTACATAGTATCTCCTATCTTAAATGTTTATTTACTCTGTAAAAAAAGTTGAATGGATGAATAAATGTGTTGCCTTTACACACTGGTAATCTTTGTATCTTCTCAAAGGGGATTCAGGAAAGGCGGGGAGTGACCACTGGTACAAGCCTTTGGTGTGGTTCTGGATCTTGCTGGGTCTTGCCTACTTTGCATCTATCCTGACAATGATTGGTAACTGGCTTCGAGTTCTATCCAAGAAGACCAGAGCTGAGGTACTTCTCCTCCTCTCATGTCTGTTTTTATCATTGTCATGTCTCTGCCACTTCCTTTCCATCATCTCTGGTTTTATCCCCTTCTCTCAGATGGAGGAGCTCCGAGCCCACGCCACTGACTGGACTCAAAACATCCACAATATGTCGGTGGATTTTCGCATTCCAGGAAAAATCGATGACCCCTTCAAACGACGTCGGCGGAAGCGTCGCCACGGCCCTCGCAGCAATGGTCACACCGTGTCAGCTAACGGGGCCCCTGAGGGGAAAGAAGAGCAACGTGAGAGTCAGACAGAGTCTGGATCTTACTCCTCTTCCGCCTCCTCTAATGAATCAGGGTCTCGGTCAGAAACAGACTCTCAGGTCACTCAGACAGAGCGAGTGCCTGAAGAAAAAACTGCAGAACCTGAAAAGGAGGAGACTCCTCCAGATCCCCACCTGTCTCAGCCTCTGGACTACTTTGGGGAGAACCTTGCCTTTATTGATGAGTCTTCAGATGCCCAGAGTGGTAAACTACATTTGGATCCTCTGCTGGATACATCACAAACCAACTGTGCACGCTCTCGGACGCCCAAGAGGAGACGTCAAAGAAGACCTGTTCCACAGAGAAGCCCCAAAATCAAGAGGGAGCCCAATGGAAACTCCCAACCAGTTCCAGGTCTACCAGTGAAGCCTTTAGAATTAAGCTAAAAACAGAACCTCCACTGCTAGCACAAGTATCGCCCTGAGAGATATGAGATGTGTTCATGTTCTGACAAAGGAGTTGTCAATATAGCAATTTATTTGTATGTACTGCTTACTTACAGACACTTAAGATGAAAACATGCAGCAGAAGCCTTGGCCACTTGTGGTTTCCATTTAATGCTCTTAGCATGCCAGTGTGTATGCCTCAACCAAAGATGATGAAGGGATTTGTATGCCAATGTTCCCATTACTTTCTGAGGAGTTATTGCTTTCTACTGGGCCAAGACAGTAATGCACTACCACTCTCTTAACATGAGGGTTCCCTGCCTTTTATTCATAAAACAACAGTGCAAGAAACAAGAAAAGCAACCAAAAAAACATGTGTTTGCCACAGCAGTGTGATGCTCATGTTAAAGAGAGGTAGTATTGGTCTGAGACAGTTACTCTTGAATCCTGCCAACAAGTAAACGGGTACTAAACAGGCTCTTGTACATCTTTGGTATGTTATAAAACTTTTTTTTAAATACTGTGTACCACCATAATATTTGCAGTTTGATCGCCAAACGCATTAATTATACTGTACTGCATATATGTAATAAAGATTTTTTATTTATTTATTTTTTTTTTTAAGGAAAGCTGCATTGCGTCTCAAAAGCATGTTTAGCATTTTTGTTCTACTTTACTTAATTTTTAAAGATGCTGTTCCAGCACATTTGGTCCTCTGGGAAACATGATAATCTGTTGAACAACCATCTTTTTTATCATCACATATGAGAGAGCTGAATCCTGATGGGTGTATCCCAGAGACCAAACCAGGATCTGGTTACAATATGTGTCCCATATTGAATGTAGTATATCTGTGTTTCTGGAGGTTTTAGGGTCTGTCCTGCAGCTGGTCATAGAATCAGTCACACGACAATGCACTGCACCAGTTGGTGGCAGCGTGAGCCTCTTCTAGGATGAAACCAGGGACCCCGAATTTGTTACAATAAAAAGTCAAATCCACTACTTGATATAGATTTCTATCAATATAGTGTCTGAAGAACACCTCAATTGGCGAAAGTTTAACTGGAATCCTTTTCTAATTTTGCATGCTGTTGTGAAAATAATTTAGGTATTAATAGCTGTTATATTCAGACAGAAAATGAAGTGTAACATGAAGAGTTTACAGCCATGCTTGACCTAATGGTGGCGTCAGAGGGAAGGTCACGGGATCACCGAAGACATTAGAATTCATCCTCCAGAAACCATGAAAGTCTGGAGGAAAACTCATGTCAATCCGTTGAATGGTTGTTGAAATATTTCAGCCTGACTGCCTGAATACACCGACCGACACGGGCACTCCTGAAGCAGCTAAAACGACGCTACCAAGAGGAACAACGGGTTTAAACTGATTCCAGGCAATAATCAGTCGTTTTTAAATGAAGTTTTGCATGTGTCATGGCTTTGTCAGTAAACTGAAATACAGGCTTTATGTGGTGCAAAGAGAGGGAGGTGAGGATGAAAACACTCATGGTTTTCATGATGAGGTTGGTGGAGACAGGCCAGACGTGCTGCAGGATTTGAACGGCATACACACAGCACCGTATTATGGATGTACTGTATAAATGCCCTTCGGGTTGTCAATATGGCCCTTATAGCATGTGCCGTGGCTCCTCGTTTGATCCATGTAAGTGATACTCCGCTGGAAACTCCTTGGTGTTTCAATCTGGAAATGGCACCAAGGACAAACATGACGCCACAGCAAACTGTATCTGCAGTTCTTTTGTTGTCTGTGTTTTATTTTTCTAAAGAAAAGTCGATCTCACAAAATATCGGGTACATAAAAGTTGAAGTTGATGGTCGTTTATTATTACCCCCCCCCCCTCACTAAGTAAATTAATGCAGATTGTTTTCTCTCTGAACACAACCAGCAGATGGCACACTGACGCATTTCCCTCCCTATAAGTCCAGGACTCATTTATACAGCATGTTCATATCCAAGGCTTTTGCCGGAACTTTGTTTGTTTGTTGGTGTCTGAATGAATTTGAAATGAGACAAATTGCGCTCTGCATGTTTTTGGTGAGTAAGCAGAATGTTAAGGTGAGTAAGCAAAGTGTTTGGAAGGAGCAGAAACCAAGTGACTGCTCATCTGCCCTTTAGAAATCGGACACTTTACTGCAGCATATGTAAAAAGAAAAAGGCAGAGTTCTGGCATTGCAATCAGGAAGTCAGCAGGCAGTGATGATGTGCTGTGGCAGTGGGTGACCTTTTACTGGAGGACACACACTCAGCTGCTCTAACGTCATCAGTTCCGCTGCTGCGGGTCCCCTTGTGCTGCCACTAGAGGGCAAATTACTGGCCAGTGTTAGTAGTGCTGATGTAGGCGACACTCCTGACCTGGACTCAGAGGGAAAATCCACCCTAAATATACAATACAGGTTTGATGACAGAATCACAGGCTGCAGTGATCATGTCAGTTAGAAACAAATCCTGGAGCAGTTCCATTAGGAGGACATTTTCTATAATTCACAAATGGACACTGTGCACTCATTGGATGAGACTTCTTAAACAAAACCTCTTTGGACTCGTGGAATTAGTCGTTGCAGTGGTGTGAAACTCCATCGAATGTAACCTGATGGCATTATCAAGCCATGCTGCTCTGATCTCCAGTTTAGTGAAACATCTGTCCGTATTTCTAGATACTGACCTTAGTATTGATAATCATTATAATATGTAAAGCCCCGTTTTAGGATGTTTCCCCTTTAAACGTTATACAAATGCAGTTATAATAAGACTAATAAGAATAGGAATATGTATAAAAGTAATAATACAGACTTTGAACCAAAGATTGTTCAGCAAGGACAACTTGAAACAAGAGCATCTAGTAAAACCTTTAACCCTCTGTGTATTCAGGCTACTATGCAGATCGAAGTGTTTATAGAATAGGTGGAGACTATGTTCTCTATCAGTTGTGTTATCCATGACTCACGCATGCAGTGCCCAAATGCTATTTGTGTATCAGGCACAATGGCGTCTTGGTATTTATGTAGCCTATCAGCCGACACCTGTCCGGGGTCAGGACCTGCTGTAAGGAGCACCCTGGGGACCCCGGCTGGCATTCACAGTTTAGCCTGTTCCTCCACTTCAGCTTGAACACATATCCTCGGCGACAAGAGTGACACAGTTCTACTTATAGCATTACAACGCAGCATCTCAAACTGTTTCTAACAAATCCAATTTTTCGGTTTCGGACTGAATCTAATGCAGATATAGCCTGACCGGTTTCGCCTCTAACAGGGTGATAATGCAGACTCTGCACCATGTGTGATGCAGCTCCGCAGAATTGCAGTGTCTGCAGCAGAGACTGAATGACCTTGCTTCAAGGTCGCAATGACACTGCCGTCAGTTTTTCCTCTCATGCGCGCACCACGTCCCGTGGTCCCGTGCCTCGAGCCCACTGCACAGCCTGCATGCGAACGCCTCAATGCAAGCGAGGCTCTCGCGCTTATTGGTTTAAACAGCCTAGACTAACGTTTATTGGTCTATAATTAGAGGGATAATGCTGCGCTCTTTGGGGAAATACTCGCTTATCCAAAGTAGGCTACACCGTGGACTGCTACATGTCCTTTTCGTCCAACGTCCTGTTTTTATTCATTAGTGTACAAGGTTGTCAACTCTTCCGTGACAACTTCTGCGCCAGCTGTTACTAGGCATGTTGGAGAGCGCATTGGGGCAGCCTATTTCGAGAAGCAGCAGCCTCTGAGTTAACCAGAAACATCATTTAATCGTTGTTATCGGCTACATTAAAGATTAATAGCACACACAAGAGATCTCTGAGGCCTATTCAATAGTACTATGTTTTTGATTATGCATCTGGCAAACTGGAGGCGAAGGTTTTATCCCCCAAACTACTATCCCTTGATTATTTCCCCGTCTCATCCCATTGCAGTGATCTCCTGATCTCCTCTTCCTTGGCTCCTGTCCAACTAGTGTAGTGGTGTAGGGAGCCGGTTCAGTGTCACAAGACCGACATGACTACATTTTCCATAGATGTGTGCTGTAAAGTGGCATGTAGCCCATTCTTTTGATTTGCCCTGCAACAGTCCCCTAAAGCTTGTGGCATAATTAAAATAAAAATGTCTTCATAACAGCCATAATATTGAATTGTATGGTATTTTAGCTTAATTGTTTGGCATTTAGGTTAAAAATGCCAAAGTGAGGAGAAAATATAGCTACAATAAGGACCGACCAAATTAGGCTACATTTAAATTGTATATAAATCCCTGTGGGAATTTCATGGTTTTTAATTTTCAGTGGTAAACACAACTGATTTGAAAACAGCTGATCTGAAATCAGAACTATTTAAGCAGCGGATCTTATTATATATATATATATATATATATATATATATATATATATATATATATATATATACCTGGACAACATTTGTACTAACGTAGACTGGGTCATATCTTTTTCACGAGTTGCAGTTCACGTATTATAATGCTGATGACGCTAGTGGAAGGTGCGTACGGACGTAACGGAGACACAGCGGACGCAAACTGGGCAGAGGGAGGAGAAAAGACACGGGATAGAGGCTACGTCACTGAGCTGCGTCAAGCTGAAGAGAAGAAGGCAGAAGCCAAAGAAAGAAACGGAAGTTACGTAGTTTGAGATTGTTCAAATAAAACCGCGATTTGTGTTAATTTTAGTAATACTAGCATTATGTTTGGGGAGAATTTTGTACATTCCGGTAATAGAGGCCGACTCTATAATCTCAGACCTCGCCTTGGCTTTAGGACGTTGTCTGTCTTGAGTAAAGATAACATGTAAAGCGAGTCGTCAAAGTTTTATTGTGAAACTTTTTATCCATTACCGGACATTCGGTGTTCCTTCTTGAAGCGTTGGTGCCAACGTCCAGCCACAACCTCAGCTGTGGCAGGCGAAGACGAGAATTTATAACACCCCGTGTACGGAACAGAAGAGGCGGACAAGACCGTGGCCGGTTGTTGTTATCGCCATATCACACGGCAACACAGTGATGCGATGTGAGGAACCCTGCGAGGCTTGGACAGCCTAAACCGGTCAAACCGACGGTGGATTTACCAGCCGCAAGGACTTGACTGACTTCAGATTAAAAAAAAAGAAAAAAGCAGCAACCCTGCGATGTTTTTGCATTTCCCAGTAAGTAGCCTAGCTCTTGCCTTACGTTACCCTACACTGCAGAGATGGAGCCCACGGTGGGTCCGGGCTATTATTAATCTTTGTGCGGAGATGTCAGCTGCCTCAGCGGCAGCCTGATGTGCATGCACGATTCGCCTGTCAGAGCTGAGTTCGCGTGGCCACGTTATTGGGGGGTAGGGGGCACGAGCCGCCGAATAAACATTTAGTAGGCTACATTGTGTAATAATTATGCAGTAGGCTTCTCCTCCTCGTAAACTACACTCTGACTACTTCTCATGTACGTGCTGTACAACTCTATGCGATGGCCAAAGCTCCACCCGCCGGTGAACCCCTCACACAATGTCTTAATAAATGGGACGCATGCTGATTTATTGAGTAAATGAAGAATGCGTGGTTGAATGAGATGCAGCGGATATATTCTGTCTTTGCTCACCGCAGGTCAACACTTAAAAGACGAGTCCTGCTCAGGCAAATAACACCACGCACTTCTTCAACTGTACACACCAGCTGTTTGTTTTTGTATTTGAACCCCACTGAGTTATTCATCTTTCTGTCTTAACACACTAAACTATGCAAGACACCGAGCCTGCGGGACCGGGATTGAGGCCACAGATCTTAAAGCATAATCCACTGTGGCAATTAACCTGTCACCGGTCCGAGATCAGTAGACAAGGTCACCCCTGGGTGCTGTTCCCGTCGTCTCCACAGCGCGCCGCATTTAAAACCTTCAAACTGAGTTTTATAGGCCGCGCAGTCAGTGTGATGCATTATCAGCGACAGAGACCAACGATGTCCACTAACTAAAGAATGATGAGAAAGGTCTGCAACCATTTAAGACCAAGGACGGGCAGGTTTATGTGACATTTGACTTTGCATTCATGACAAAAAAAAGTGTAGGTTATTCAGAGATAACATTAAATATTAGTAATGATTTGTTTTTATGGTCATTCATAAAAAAATCTGAATCTACATGTTTAACTTAAATGAATCGCCTTTGTTGAAATGTCCCGGTTGAAAACTGAAGTTGTCCCACATTACAGTCTTGTTGCTCAAGTTTAAAGTTGCTTAAAGGAAACTGTCCTTCTGTGCTGCAATCTGGCATTCAATGGTGTCTAGTCTTTAAAATGTCAAGAGCCAGAGTCAAGTTTACACTTTAAAAGAGTAACTCAAATGTTTTTTGCTCTGTGTGTGTTTTCTTTTTTGTTGTTGCATTAAAGCTGGTCTCTTTAATTATTTACAGAGTTATCACCAAACTTCAGCTTATGACTTTGTAGTGAGAGAGAGAAGGTGTTGGCTTTACTCCGTCTGTCCTTCAAGCATTCCTGTGACTGTGACCTTTGGAGTGTGTCATGCAGCTCAAGGGGGAGGTTGCTCGTGCAGCCTGCAGGAATATGGATAGATACAGTGCGATATGTATTTTAGGAAGGAAAAGTCCGCGTTACGAGCATACACATGACTTACCACAGAGGAAACCAAACTGTGGGCACTGTTACGACCCATTAATAATCTGATAACTGAGGCTAGACATAATGATCTGTTGTGACCATTAATATGACAAATGGCTGCTGGTAACACAATGAGTGACTTGGCTGCTTGCTGTTCTGTTACGGCACTAAACAACTTTTGCTTGCTTTGCAGGTGTCCTGATAACTGCAGCTTTCAACCCAAAGCAACAGCACTTCATTGAGCTACCACTGGGAGTCATAAAAATATAGGCTTCAGACTCCAGCTCAGCGAGCAGGTAATGTTTTCAGCTCACCTTTAATGAAACATTGACGCTATGCTACATCTCAGATAATGTCTTTTATTTGTAAAGTTCATTCTTGTAAGGCTTTGATGGACGTCTAGCTGTCAATGTTAATGTCTTCTTTTGGAAAACACTCATGGCCATACGAGGGATGTGGAGGGAGAAATGCATCAAAAAAACATCAGAGACAGATTTTGATGGTGTTTCCGTTTCTCATCCAAAATATGGCACAGTGCTTATCATTCTGTTGCAATCAAGAAACGCATGGGGCATGTTGAAAGCATGGGTGATTGCCCTGCAAACCCCAAAAGGATCAACAAAGGACAAGTAGGGGAGAGAGGATCGCTCTCTGCGTAACTCGTATAAATCAATGTGACACGTTATCAGTCTGAGGGGTCCAAAATGTATTTCTTTTGGGGATGATGAATTTAGCCTGGGACAAAATGAAAAGCTTTCTGCAAAAATTTCTGTTCAACAGAATCAAGATGTGTGCCTATAACACAATGTAAAGCCAGGTGCCTGGAATTTCCTAATTTGCAAAAGGAATCTCTTTATTTTTTATTATGTCAGGTAAAGTGAGTCGAGACTCTGGATTTACGGCGAACACACTGATAGTGAATTCATTTCTGACCTTTATAGTCAGCGTATTATAGGCCTATATCAAGATTACAACAAAGACTCGTATCCAAGACCTTGTATCCTCTCCTTTATGGCATTCAAGGCTGTCTACTAACATGTCGTTCAGTCGGCAGTTTAACCATGATGAAAACTGCTTCTGTAGGATATCAGTGTCAACCTGTTTCCAGAGTGCTCCTTGACCTTAATGTGTCCTAGCGTCAGTATATCCAACCATTATCATCTGCCAGCTGTTAGAGAAAGCCGATTGTAGCCCGGCCCATCTCAACACACACACACACACACACACACACACACAGAGCCAACACAAGCTAGCAGGCGCTGGAAACGGATTTTCTCTCAAACCTGTGTCATGATATCACACCGTGGAGAGACCTAAATGCTGTACTAGTGACCGTTATCAGGTAAGATGCAGCCTAGCCCGGGTTAGAGTGACAGAAATACACCTAGGCCCCAGCAGGAGAGCTCCTGGTCAGTCAGGATTAACGCTAGCTGCTGCTAGCTTAGCCAGGCTAAGCTAACCTGCAGTTATCATATATGTGCTCGAGGTTGTCGAAGCTAATGCTAACGCGACTCAAAACATGCTGGTGTGTGCTAGTTTACTGTACACACGTCACGTTTATATGGCGAGTGAAATAGGTAAGAAGTCACTGTTTGTCCTGCTCGACTAAAACGAGCAGTGACCACGTAGCTACTGTGGCTTCCTTTTGAACATTTTCTGTTCCGAGACCGACGTTCCTCTTTCGGCCAAAAGGAGATGCCGAACTGGGCAGCGGTGGTGCACATGGTGGAGGTGTACTTGTTGGTTCTGCTGCGATCGAACCCGCATCACATCGTTGATTATGTGGGCTCGTGTACTAGAGGTGATGTTATTGGCTGATCCTCTCCCTCAGCCCAAGTGAGCTAAACTTTAAACGGGCAGAGTTTGCAGTCACCCCCTCTGCCTGCTTGCCAAACAGTACAGCTACAATCAAGTCCAGAGGGGGCAAACTCCAAAGAGAGGACTGTCAGCTACTACAGGACCGGATTATCAGCTGTAGCAATAAATATGATTAAAGGGCACACTTGGTTTGCAATGACTGATATCTGGAGCAAGTTATACGTTCCTGGATGTAAAAAGTCTTTATCTACAGCCATACACTGTATTACATCGTACATGAAAAGCACACACACTCTGTGAGATGTTGGCATAGCACCATAGTATCAATGCAAAGAGATACTCCTGTCCCCCCCCCCCCCCCCCCCTCATTGCCCTTTAACCCAGTTTTATATGCCTAATATAAAAAAAACTTTGATCCCCTTCAAATCACATTTCACGCACATGCTCTGACTGGCTGTTTATGCAATAAAGCACAGACAATCCTGTTTTTCTAAGAGTCAGGTTCATTAAATGCACGCTGTGATGTGAAGTGTATCTGAATACTAAGTTCTCGGTAGAGGCCTGTTCTTATAAATGTCTATAAATGAGTAATACAACATATATTCAGAGCAGATTGGCATGGACAGATAACATACACCCCAGGTCTGGACTGAGCTCTTATTGATTATAGGCCATAAACACACAGATCGATTGACACACAAACATGATGATAGTTAACATGTTTTTAGAGTGCATGTAAATAAAACTAATATATGTAAAGTATGTACTGTAAAGAAAATACTACGACTCTTCTGTGAATTATGCCAAACACGTATACTTTTATGTAGTTATGTCGGTAACCCATACCAGTGTGTACAGAGCATACACCCGCGTGTAATGTTGTCATTGTGGGCAGGGTGAGGGATCGGAGCATTGAACCGATAAGCAATGCATTTTAAATATTGCACCACTTTGAAAATATACAGGCTGCAACTGGATTATCAGCCTAACTGATAAACAAGGAACAAATGGTTTTGGTAATAGCCGTCTATTGCCCAGTTTGTACACACGAGAAAGTCACTTTTTGGTTCTTGAATGGATTACAGCTATTTAGGCTGCAGAGATCGTCCTCGCACGGTGATCTATTAAGTTGGAACAAGAGCCCGATCGTTGGAGTATGGCTCTGCATTAATGTGTCCGCTGATGAGTTGAAGCCCAGAGACGCACTACAATTCATGCCCCGTCGTTCATCCCCTTTTCACCCATTTTTCTGATCCCTGTTGATGGGGCCAATTTAACAACAAGCGTAATCTACATTTCTATTAGCTAATTTCAGAATTAATGAAACATGTTCAAGTACTAAATTGGTCCCCTCATAAGGGGGGTAAGTGCACACATGGTAAATCATGATTGGTGGTCACTTTACTCTCACATATATTCAAATATTTAGACTATCTAAATGCAAGAAATGCAAGAGTTGTCACTCCTGACATCGAGGTAATAGAATTGGAATGGATTTTATGATTACCGGTGATGGGAAAGTGGCTGAAGAATTAATGGTTGATATATACAATAAATTAACTCTAATCATGGACTCATGAGTCTTCTGTGTGAAGCGTGAACCGTGCCTGTCTCTGTGTTTAAATTGAGGACTATAGACATGCCCTTGGCAGGCAGGCAGGTTGCCGCAGTACTCTTGCTGTTATAAGTTATGTGTCTGAATAGGGAAGAGCGGTCACTGTTTATGAGCATGGCGACCTTCATCCAGTCACCTTGGCTATTTTCATGTCTAGAAATGTCAAAGACAAAGATTTCGCACCGCGGCGATGATTTGAGGACTGAAAGGTTCTGGTTTGGTGAATCTAGGGTGTTTATGTTGGCTTAAAAAAAACCTAACTGAGCAAAAAAAAAAAAAAAAAAAAAAGAGGCGCAGACAGCACAGGAAATAAGTGCTGCTGAAGAACAAGAGGAGGAACAAGCTGGCCTTTCGTCATGTTAGCAGCAGGCTGATAATAGAAAGATCCGGGTGCTTTCCACGGTCCATGAAGAAAACTGACCGTGATCTTAATGTGACTTGGTTGACTCGGTTAACCAGCCACTGGGGGCAGTATAGCGTATGTTGGACTGTAAATAATTTTAGATGTTGGTCTAATTGTTTTACAACTGTAATAATGCAATAATTACACGACAGCTCTTCAGTCTCAGTTGTCTTGGCTGTATCCATTTTGCTTTTGGGCTGTCTGTTTCCTCTCAAACTATCCCATATGAATAAACTAAAGACAAAGGTGCAAACAGTAATTATCAGTAATGGTTGGTTACATTTTTTACCAGGTGACATGAAGGTATTTTCAAGGACAAAGGTGTGAGGTAAAATGTTTATGCCTTTATTTACTATGCTGTTTATTCCCCCCCCCCCCCCCCCCCCCCCTGTAGACAGAATGTCTTCCAGGGAGCGTCGGTCCGACGTCTACATAAAGGCAGAACCGAGCAGTCCAGAGGGAGGTGGGGGAGGCCGGATCAGCCCCGGCGGGGCCTCCTCAGACTCCTCTCACAGTGGAGGCGGAGGAACCAGAGGAGACGGCGTTAAGCGGTACTCCCCGCCGCTCTACACGCCGGCACTGCGTTGCCACTTCAAAGACGAGGGCGGCGATGGAGCGGAGGAGGGCTCCACTGGAAATGGAGCGGGGCGATGCAAGTACGCCCTGAGCACGTTGCCGAAGAGGCTGTGTTTAGTATGCGGGGACGTGGCCTCTGGGTACCACTACGGCGTGGCGTCATGCGAGGCCTGCAAAGCGTTCTTCAAGAGAACCATCCAAGGTGTGTGTCGTGGTGAGGTTTACCTGTTGGCATAACAGAACAAGCAATGAACAATTCATGTTTTCCTCTGACTTACCTTTTGTACTGTAACGAGGTGACAGGTTTTACATTCGGAGCACTTAAATCATGTTAAATGTGAGGTCTGTTCTGTGACACTCACTGCTATTAACCTCCACCCAGGGTCGTAGCACTACATTCTGGACCCTGTATGTAGGCGTTCTCTAAGGGCCCCTTTCTGCCTCCATAGCTATTCATTCTATTTGTGGGCCCTCCACACACGAGGGCCCACAAATTCCTTTCCAGTATTCCAGGAAATGCTTTCATTTAGCTTTCAACCATAAGAGCACTGTCAGTTAAACTAGTTAAAACTATTAAGGTACCATAAATAGTTCAGGTACTGATGATGTATTTTATTTTATCACAGTCGATATGAAGTTTCTCTCATTTAAAAAAAAATATCTCACTTGTATTTACTTGTATTTGTGACCTCATACATATTGTAGACAAACAGGATTATTTAATCATTTTCTTCGCTGTAAATTGACGCTTTTCCGTTCTTCCATAAAGGTAACATTGAGTACAGCTGTCCGGCATCGAATGAGTGTGAGATAACCAAGAGGCGCAGAAAGGCTTGTCAAGCATGCCGCTTCACCAAGTGCCTCAAAGTAGGCATGCTGAAAGAGGGTGAGTGCTCACGGTCTGCAGAAGCTCTGGAGCCACTCTTTGCTATTATGTCTTTTTAAGGGTCTTTTTCAAATGTGTCATCTGTTTGTCCTGTGTTTTCCCGATGCAGGAGTTCGTCTTGACAGGGTCAGAGGTGGAAGGCAGAAGTACAAAAGACGCCCAGAAGTGGAGAACGCAACATACCAGAGTGCCCCTCTACCACTGACAAAGGAGAGTGAAAAAGGTGTTGTTTATGTTCCCTTCTTGTCATTCGCGTTTTGTTCTACAACCGGCAGCATAGCGTAATACAATTTGTAAAACAATGAGATGAAAAGTAACTGCTTTTATCAACTGTCCGTTGACTGCGTGCTGGCAAGCTGCTTGTAGCTACCAACAGAAGCAATGTCCAGGCAATTAACAACCCGGTAATCACACACAAACCAATCTAAGCTTGAGGTTGTCGGCAACAGTTCGATTGGGACGACCCTGCTGAGCTCTTCTGATTCAGAAGTAGAGAGAGAGAGAGAGAGAGAGAGAGAGAGAGAGAGAGAGAGAGAGAGAGAGAGAGAGAGAGAGAGACTATCTGTTCAGAGTTGAACCTTTTTCATTCCTCCGACAGCTTTGGCTCGAGGCAAATTCCTGTGAACGCAATACATCAGGAACGCCTGGAGGGAATTTCTTCAAATTTGGCACAAACTTCCACTTGGACTCGAGAATAAACTGATTGTGGGTCAGAGGTCAAAGTCACTGTGACCTCACGTCCGTCCCATTCTTGTGAATGCGATATCTCAGGAAGGCCTTGAGGGACTTTCTTCAAATTTGCCACTAACGTCCACTTGGAGGAATTTAATTGATTAGAATTTGGTGGTCAAAGCTCACAGTGACCTCAAAAACATGTTTTTATTACTCAGGAATTGGAAAGCTAATTGTTCCAACTCAACACAAATGTTTACCAGGATACAATGATGACGTGATGTCATTTTGGACAGACGATAGATGTAAGCTGAAACAACTACGAGGCAGTAATTCTATATATTTATTTTTCCTTGAGGAGCTCAGAGTGTTCCTCCCAAAAATGCGAGAAATGTCAGGTGGGTGAAACACGAGGTGCCCAGCGCATACATGCACCACTTAGAAAACACTTAGTCCTTACTTTTTTTCTGTGCTAATTTGCACAAGTGTTAGTGAACGAACTTGGAGCTCTTGACTCACACACATGATATAGTGCAGTATATAGTTTAGTAAACACTAGTGCAGATCTTGTGTATCTGTATGTCTATTAATGTACACTGCACTTTTTTTTTTTTTATCTGTACATCACATTAATCCCTCGTTTTGTGTCTGTTTTGTGACATAGGTTCCTCCAACATCATTGTGTCCCACCTTCTGGTGGCAGAGCCAGAGAAGCTATTTGCCATGCCGGACCCTCTGCAGCCAGACACAGCCCAGCGCACGCTCACCACCCTCTGTGACCTCGCTGACCGGGAGCTGGTTGTCATCATTGGCTGGGCCAAACACATTCCCGGTATGTGATGCTCAGAGTGTGAAATAGGGGAGGAGAGCATGGCAGCAGAAGAAGAGATGTATTCTCATCAGGCAGAAATATGCTTTTTTTTTTTGTTCAAATGAAAAACGTTAAACACACTGCTGGTTTGACAGGTCACTAGTTTTTCTTTCTCACATCAATCCTTCCACCCGCCCGACCCCGGCACATCTGCATCAACATGCATTACAGAAGAGAGCGAAGAATAGATCCACATACTGTATATACACGTATAAATATTATATTATATACAATCCAAATAAAGAGAAATACATTTATATAAAAGAAAATAAATAGATGGAAAAATAAATTAAATAAAAATAAAAATTGCTGCTTCAACCAGTTTATATTGAGCTATGGAGTTAAATATGTTGATATCAATCGGGGGCCTGCCACAGGCCGATGATATGGTGTTGAAACATAAGCAATCAGTCAGGAGGGAGAACAGACCAGCCATTAAAATAGTCGACAAAGGGTTGCCACTTCTTTAGAAGCTTAAAGCTTAAAAAGGACCTCCCATAAGGATTCTTGAGGGGGCCCGAGAGAGGAATCAAACTTTGCATGCACGAAGTGAGGGACCTGAAGATAGCGGAACCGATTTGATTTGAACGTTGCAGATTAAATTGAAGACATTATGAGTCAGCGCTAGAAAGAATATCATCATAGAGGTCTTTTGAAACGGCTGATAATCCTGACTCTTATAAAGGGCCTGTGTGAACCTGATTCTGATGGCTGAACAGCCCAGTTGAGAGGTGCAACTAATCGGTAAAACAAAATGTCTGCTGAAAGTTCAACTGAACCGATGCAGTGCTTGACTGAATTACAAACTACAGTCGGTTCACCAGCTGCCTACAGCATGCAGCCCATTATTTGGCCGCTGTAAAGACACAGGACCAGCGCCTTCTGTGTCAGTCGACATTTAAACTCTCTCTCTCTGTCTCTCTCTGTCTCTCTTTGTCTATTCCTCTGCAGGCTTCCTGTCGCTGTCCCTCGCAGACCAGATGTCCGTGCTGCAGTCCGTGTGGCTGGAGGTGCTGGTGCTGGGTGTGGCGTACCGCTCGCTCGGCTGCGAGGACGAGGTGGTGTTCGCAGAGGATTTTGTCCTTGATGAGGAGATGTCACGTGTCGCCGGACTGACGGAGCTAAACGCCGCTATCAGTCAACTTGCTCGCCGCTTCCGGGCACTAAACGTGGACCGAGAGGAATTTGTCATGCTTAAAGCCATCGCACTCACTAACTCAGGTACTTACACTTGTGTTGTTGAACAGCTGTGCAGACAAATAAGAAGCAACATTTTGCTTGCATCTCATAGAACTAGTATCAATCTAAGGAGTACAGAACTGTTAGTTGTGTTGTGGGTTTTCACATTATTATTGATCATATAAGGGGGTCCTGCAGCCTTTCATAGTGGAGTCACCTTGCCTGAAATTCAAAGTACCTCTGCTCACGTCAGAGGAGATTATTACATTTTTCTGAAATTTAATTGCACACTTATTAAGGCTCAGTGCTCGCCACCTCCGCTAACACATTTCTTGGGAAACCTTGCACCTGACTAAGTGGAATATTAATAACGTATATGAAAAAGTCCACTCAGTTTCCAGTTTATTAGGTACATCATTAGGCAGTTTATAGCTCAAGCTAATTGTCGTCATGAAGGTTTTATTGTTCAGGTTCAGCCGAAGCTGTTTTAGAGAGCTGTTCATTAAACTTTATGACCTGCAGTTTGTGGTGCTGCTAAATTGTATTATGTTACACAGAGAATTGTTGCTAATATTCAGAGTACCCTCATTGATGTCATCTCAGCATAACGCAGTGCAGTTCAACAGCACCACAAACCACAGCCATCAAAATGAACAATGAACCAAAAAATAGTTAAATTAGTTTTAGCTATGTGTGTGCAATAGTTGTTGTAAGGTCACGAGTTCCACCTTTATGTCGTCTTCCCTGATAGATTGACTCAAGATTACTGTCAACAGAAGATCCTGTAGCATGTCCTGCTTGCACTACACATGCACTGTTTGTGTTGTAAATAAAAGGCTCCCATTAGTTTGTATTTGTGGTAAGTCACTCTTTCTTTCTGTGGCAAAAGCTGAGCGAATGTAAACGCCCTGCTCAGTGCCTTACCGTGTGCTCCCTGCTGTTCTGTTAGACTCTGTTTACATCGAGGACACGGAGGCTGTGCAGAAGCTGCGGGACCTCCTCCACCAGGCCCTGCTGGAGCTGGAATGTCAGCGGCGCCCGGACGAGTCCCAGCGGGCAGGACGCCTCCTTTTAACATTGCCTCTCCTCCGACAGACTGCTGGTCGTGCTCTTACCACCTTCTACAGCATCAAGACCCGCGGTGGCGTACCCATGCACAAACTATTCCTGGAGATGCTGGAAGCCATGATGGACTCTCCCTAGAGCGGAAAGCCAGCAGTAAACAGGCCGCAGAGAAAGACCCAATGGAGATCTAGTCTTCAAGACTGGATGAGTGGTTTGTGAGAAATGAACGATTTTATTAGAGAATTCATAGTGGGGGAAATGGTCCTTTTTTTTTTTCCCTTTTCGCATAGGCTATACATGAAGAAAGGAAAATAATATGAGAAAATAAAAAAGATCATGCATTCATGTCCCAAAGTGGGCATTGGTTATTTGCAGAAAGACTTCCGTAAAAGGCTCCAAGAGCGACGACATTTAACACGAACGCCAGAATACTTCTCGGTTTCAAACATTTTCATGGTGAGTTCCATCACAGCATTGATGTGCAGTTGCATAACCACTGAAGAACACCATTTAGGTACCCGAGAACAGACTGACATGTGGCTTTTGAACTTTTAAAAACATACGTACCCGGGGGGGGGAAAGACAGATTAACACGCACATGGAGTGCTTGTATTTACTATAGATTAGTGTGCCGTTGTCGGCAAATTCATAGGAATTACTTGCAATATGTTAAAAGCAATATAACGACTCGATTGTTGTCTGTCACATT
This sequence comes from Anarhichas minor, assembly GCF_050575085.1. Classification (NCBI taxonomy): domain Eukaryota; kingdom Metazoa; phylum Chordata; class Actinopteri; order Perciformes; family Anarhichadidae; genus Anarhichas; species Anarhichas minor. The sequence goes on along the minus strand of NW_027466473.1, from coordinate 7,893,538 downwards.
TGAAATGTGGATAAAAGGGTGAGACATCTAGTTATGTGTGTGTGTGTGTGTATATCTGTAGTTCTCCACTCTCAGGACCCCAAGTGCTGATTACTGAAACTCCCGCTGCTAGCAGAGGGAGTGGTTTGGGTCTGGGATGCCAGGTGAGTAGATCTAAAACACTAGCAAGAGAAAAAAAAAAGAAGAAGAAAAAAAAAAAAAAACACCAGCACTTTTGGGGTTAAATATCGGAGTTGAGAACCACTGATGTACGTACTTGGTGCAGGATTCTTCATAAGCGGTGGTGCAGTTGATTTGTAGTCCAGGAGAAGTGCATATGAAGACCGTGTAGAGTGCGCTACTTGGAAGGTAATATATTCAGTGTTAGACGGAAGTCCTGTTGGCACACAAACAACTGGCTTCCATGCAAGCAAGCAAGCGTGTGCGTCCGTGTGCAGCCGAAACCAATGAGCCACACTGAGATCAGGAAAGAACGCAACTCTTTGACAATAAAGCGCGAGCAACAGTAGTGGTCCGAAAATAAATGCATATGCCTCATCTGCTTTTTTATTTTTTTTATACAGTCCTCCACCACTAGATCTAACCACTGTTTTTGACTTCAGCAGCTGTGCTGTTCAAAAAGAATCGTCTGACCTATTTGATTCGTGGGCTACAACACTAATCCATACGATTGATAGGCCACTGGTGAGATTTCGCTGCATTTTCCGCAGTCGTGAGGAGCGTTGCATAAAAGATCTCAATCGTTTCAATGAGAGATCCCTCCTTTGTATATGTGCATCTGTTGAAATGAAACTTGCAAGTGTCCGTTATGGGCTCAGGACAACAAGAAATGCAAAATATGCAACATCTTCCATTTTTGGATGTTGAAAACCTTGTCTGAAAACATGCTGAAAGTCCCGCAGGTTTGAAAAACGTACAATAGAAATGATCATTATAGTAAGCTTCACATGCAATGCAAGGCTGCGGTATCTGATGTCAAAGTCAGATCGAATATTTAGCGGCCAAAGGCCCGTTAATCGTTCAGCCATGTACAGCTCCATTCAAATAAACAGAAACATGCAATTTATAGTGGAAGACGATGAAGCCAGCAAATGTGATACAAATTCCCCATTACAATTATATCTGTGCAGCTTACAGTGCTCTGGAATTTAAAGACTTGAAACTTGCTTTTTCATATATTTTCCTTTCTAGGATTCAAGGGTATTTTATTTACATTGTGACACTGTTGTGGGTTTGGTATTGAAATTAAGCTTTCCATTCAGGATAATATAAATACTTTTTTTTCCTTCTTTTTTTATGTAAGCAGTTGTGTTTTTTCTGAATCTGATTGTCATTTTAGGGATCAATTTTACCTGGCTCTATAGATCTAGCGGCTTGGTGAGGCTACAGAGGGCTACCTCAGGAGGCAGAGCACGCCGGACGGCCAAATAACTGTGGAGACAAATGTAATTCTTGATCTTTCGATTTGTCAACTTCAATTTGAGCATTGGGTTCATTGAACGTCTTTGCAGTTGTTAAAAAAACACCCGAGATCATTTATTTCTTTGTTTTCATACGGTATATGGCTCATTATTCATGCTTTACTGCTTACATGTTCCTGTTTTCGAAGTAGAGCTGTTAACGTTTCTTCATATTGACTCGGCCATTTACACAACGGAAGCTTTTTCATCAGCGTGCAAATATGTTTTAGGTACGGTGGGTTTCGGAGGGAAGGCGGGGTCATCTGCAGTGTCACTGTTAAAATGATACGGTCATTTGTAGTTTTAATAAATATGTGCGCATTAATATAAATGAGCAATACGATAAATTACCAAACCTCACACATTTCCTTGTATAGCCACAGTGTACATGTAACAATGCCAGTTATAATGCAGAATAGCTACTAAACGTTACATTATTTAGAAGTTCAAATCAATGTTTGTATTTTGAAAGACTATTTAAATGATTAAATTCTATTTTTTACTCAATTTACTGTTGTTTGTTGACACTGCTTTGTTTTTGCGTGTGATATTGGCTGTGAATTTCCGTGTGTAGATTTTATTTTATTTTTTCCTTTAGATAAACCAGTTTGATGTCCTTGTCTAAACATGTCCACATAACAATCACTGTGAAAAAAGTGAGATCATCCACTGTCTGACGCAACGGGGAGTGGATTATTGTAGGTGCTTTGTGTTGTGTAATAAAAGGACACACCGCCACCACATATCATTGGTCTCATCTCTCCCTGTGTATGTTGATGGATGCGTGTTTGTGTGCATTAGATGAAGACTGCTGTTGAAACTGTCAACTTCATGACTTGATGAATTTTGACCATTTGGACACACTCTGAACTGATGATGAGGGACAGTCCTTCAAAGATTGTACCCGAAACGCTGGACAGACTTCAGATATACAGCTCCTGAGCATGATAAACGAATACTGGAGAATAAAAATAATCCGTGGATGGTAGTATTTGATTCCATGATTGAACAGACTGCCATTGGAAACAGTTTGCCTCCATGTGTTTGTGTATTCATGTTTGCACCTCTGACTGCAGGTTGTGTCGGTTTTGTGAAACCGCATTGGAAGCTTTAACCTTTGCGGCTGCATTAACATGTCATGTCTGTCTGTGTAGGCTTGTTAAAGCATGTGCTTGAGCTGAAGTATTGCACTGGCTCAGAAGTTACTTTTTACATTAAAAACACATGATACACCTACATTCATATGACACGATGCAGTACTACACTGCTAATCTACCTAGTAAACAAAGTACCTTAAATTGGCTCCACTTTAACAAACCAATTAAAATGTGCTCTTTTACTTAGGCAGCATTTTGAATTCAGACTTTTACTCACAATGGATTCTTTTTAGATATGATATTTCTACTTTTTATTATAAGCACTTCCACAACTGCGCTTTTATCAATCAGTCTAACAAATACTACATTAGGCAAGTGACTTCCTGGTGGCAGATGGCGCAGTAAATAAAGATTTAGCAGGCCCAGATCTGGAAGCTAGGTTAAGTCCCAAACAGACAAACTCACTGTGGGACACTAGTGTAAGTAACAGTGAGGTAAGTCACAGTGACAGACAGGCTGAGGCGCGTCTGAGACCATAAACGCAGCACAGGACATTCACGCCAGCGGCTGAAAGAGCGAGCCACAATGCTTTCAATCACGAGCACCATCATCGTACGCACCCGTGTTCTCCAGCGCGTGAAACTGCTACACACTACTGTCAAAATGCCGATTCAGGTGAGAGTCGCGTGCGTTGAGCTAACGTTAGCCGTGTGCGCCACATAAGGATTAAAGAGAGAGGTGTCGTTTTATTTATTTTCGTAGAATTAACTGAACTACACGAGAAGTCGCATGCGTCGCCTTCGTCCCTGTAGCTCACCATGCTAGCTGTCCCTCTGAAACCCGTCGCCATCACAATAATGAGCCAGGAGAGCTGTAATTTGTTTGTTTGTTGACTCTAAACCGTGTCTGTCCTCTGGGCACTGTACCAGCGCCGCCTCCTCATCAACACCTGCTGGTGCAACGAACGTAGCATTATGCAAACTATCAATGATTAACATCTTGCTGTCGCCTGGCTGCTCCAATGCCTATTTATACATTACGGAAGTCAGTCGAAAACCGATACAGACCTGCGTGGTTAACATTAACTGGGTTAACGTAGTCTGTTTGTTTGTTTGTTGTATTAGGCTAGGTTTATTGGCGTCAGTAAATGTATGTAAAAGCACACGTAACGTATTGTTATTCCTGAAGTCCTTGAGGAAGTTAATTTACAGCTAGTGTGCCTGAGCTTCACAGCTGCAAATATTGTGACCTTACAAATATTGTTTAGATTAAATGCATTCAAGGGCATCGTTAGAGTGATACAAATTAATTAAATATCGTTGAAAACGGTGTGTTAAAGTGTCGCTTATTAGTCGGTCAATGTTGGTGTTAAGGTATTCGGCCATTTTAACGAAACGCATGCATCTATATTTCTGGTGATTTGTCGCCCTCTAGTGGCAACAAGTGTGCGCCTATTATGATTACAATTTCTATCCTGTTCAGATTATTTACTCCATCATTTGCTAAACCCCCATGCTCATATCTTTCATTACATTTGTATAATTTGATAATGTGGCTCTACTTTCTTGCATTCATGTGTACTTAATCCCCAACAGGTTGGTGACAAGCTCCCCGCGGTGGAGGTCCAGGAGGGCGATCCAGGAAATAAGGTGGCCATGGATCAGCTCTTCAAGGGGAAGAAGGGAGTCCTCTTTGCTGTACCTGGAGCTTTTACCCCTGGTTGTTCCAAGGTTGAGACCACGCTGTCGTCTCTTGTTCGCTGTGTCTTGCTGTGCACCATCATCTTTGCAATCAGCTGACGTTGTATTTGTCTTGTTGCTTTCAGACTCACCTCCCAGGTTTTGTGCAGCAGGCTGAGGAGTTGAAGAGTAAAGGTGTGCAGGAGGTCGCTTGCATTTCTGTCAACGATGCATTTGTCATGGCTGCCTGGGGAAAGGAGCATGGGACAGAGGGCAAGGTATGGAATGTCATTTTTGGTGCATTTTGGAAATCATAATTAATGGCACACAACTGAGCTGTGAGCTTACTGCTACTCTCTTCTGCAGGTTCGAATGCTGGCTGATTCTACTGGAGCTTTTACAAAGGTAAAACTAAATGTCTGGGGTATCTATATACATATACATCTGTTCTTTTTCCTGTGACTGTGTGTACTCATCTGTCTTTTTCTTTCTGCCTCTTAGGCAGTTGACCTGCTACTTGACAGTGATCAGATTGTGCAGGCACTTGGGAACAAGCGATCCAAGAGGTATTGATCCTTTTGCCAATTTCAGTTTTTCAGTATCTCTTTTTTTCGATTTGTTTCCCCAATTAGTGCCAATGTAAACTCATGACGTCTCAGAAATCACTCCCTATTTACTGTCATTGTGCACAGTATTAACTGTCCACAATTGTATTTGAGTTTGGAAGTTTACATATAAAATAAATTCTGAAATGGAGCATGTGGACCAGAGGCCAATGCTAACATAACAGTATTTCTAGAATAACACTGATTTTATCATTAGTGCATTGAAGTCAGTGTCTGGCTTTCACTGGTACATTTGAAGTCCATAGCTACAAATCCTTGTGTACTTAATCCTGTGTTTCAGATATGCTATGCTGGTGGAAGATGGTGTTGTGAAGAAGATCAATGTGGAGCCTGATGGCACTGGACTGACCTGCAGCCTGGCTTCCAATGTTCTGTCTGTGCTGTAGGCTTATTTAGAGCTCATTAAACCACAACTGCAAACACAGGATCACTGTAAAAGTTGCATTAACAAAGCCCAGTACCACCCTGTTCAATCTTTCTCCTTTTCCCAAAGACGGATGCAAAAGTCACATGACTGTTATTAATGCGCACAACTATGACATGAATGGCAATCCAAAAGAACTGCGTTCCTCCTCTGTATACTGATACCTGTGAGCAAATAAAATTCCCCCTAAAAGCAATAATCGTGTTTTTCTTCAATTGTTCATAGTGAAAGTTATTTGGTGTGTGTGTGTTATCAAAATGTCCCACAGCTGTGTTCTTCTTATGATCAATGAGGACAAAATGCTACATGTGCATCCTACACACCCATGCAACATCAGATTGTTGAAGCACACTGCTATAATTATTGATAGAAATGTATGCATCACCTTCACCACATAACAAGGACTTTGCGGTGGCATCACGTACACTGAAATCCATTTTGACTCATTTTCAAATTTGATACCTCTATCTTTAGAAGGATAATCACCAGTGTAGCGGCGTTCTGTTTGTGTTCATTATTAAGCCGCAAATGAGCTGCAGACACAGTGGCTTCATTTTCTTATTGCGAATGACAGGAGATCTTTCAACTCTTTTCCTTTTATCTTTATTTTACGCAGCAAAGCGTTAAATAAATACACAAATAATATACTCTGTCACACGGTAGAAACACTATATGCTCTTGTGCCGAATGCAGCTCTTCGGTTTTGCACCGGCTGCCGTCATGACGTCATTACATCACGAAAAAAGGGAGTGTCAATCATTAACATAAATGCTTTTCAATATGTTTTACATATCTTTAGTTCCTGCACAATGAGCATAATTCAGAAATGAAATGGTTAATAAGCCCGAAATTCCAGTTAACTAATATATACACTTCTGGCTCTTACAACCAGTCTTTGATATTATGTTTGTCGTAATTTTAAGAATTTAGACGCTTGTATTTATCTGAATGTCACTGATGTATATGGATTATTGATTTGTCTGTGGCTGGGAGAGGTATATGAAGAGTAAGCCCCTTAGAAGTCTTACTTTTTTTCAATTTTCACACATCTACACAAAATTGGGGTGTGTAATGATACCATGATATAGATATAGAGCCTCATAAATGGATAAAGTAGGTTACTCACTATTAGGTAGCTGCTGTTATGATATAATACAATTTTCAAAGTTATTTTAATGACCCAATATAAGTTGTTTACCTATATCGCAGGCAACATTCATCATGATATAAGGCTGGATCGATGGTAAGCTACTTGTATATGATCAGAAGTTGCTGCCTTGTTAAGAAGTGACAAAGCACGGCTGCTCTGTTTATCCTGTAAGTCAACAATCAGGGAACCACAGTAACGTAAGTACGCAAGAAACGGGCGCATTGCATTGTGGTCGCCGGTGCCTGACGGAAACAGAAACCACACGACTCTCCAGCCAACTACGCAAACACTTAGCCAGGACGGGACAATAATTGGTAAGTTAATAATACTCCGCCACATTACACGTTGCCGTCATTAGCTGAAACATGCTGTAAACAAAACGTAGCACCATACGACGACAGTTAAGAGTTATTATAAATGGCTACTGTGCAAAGAATTTGAAGGCGCCTCAATTCTGAGCTAACTACGCTACTCTCACGCGTCACAGTGCTAACTTAACCGACAACGATTTGCTGAGGATTATCACGTTTAAAAAAAAAAGAGACAACGCCCCCTAGTAACAAGCTGCTGTGGGGAAATAAACGATAACGCAGTCTGAGTCCAGTGAACGTTAGCTCGTTGTGCTACAGTTGTTAGCACTGAGATGTAGTGCGCGCTCAAATCAACGGTGGTTGTACCCTGACCCGCATTGTTGCTATAACAATGTGTGTAAACACGTGCGTGTTTATCCAGGTTGAAAGGTGTATGTAAATACCATGCAAACGTTCACATTATTTAAATATTGACCCAAATAGTAATTCATTCTGCAGCTCGCACGTTTGCGGTTGTCGGGTGCTTTTGTCAAAACAACGGGTTTTATTGCCAGATATGTCCTAGCTTCCACCAACTTTCAACTGATTGGAATATGTCCATCAGCGATCTAACAGTTCGTCATACTGTATTTAACACCAGGTTAGCCTCTCAAGTCAGTGCACAAAAAGTGTAATGTTACAGCATACAGTGCAGTCAATGGCGGTGAAAGTAATGACTTTAGCAGAAACATAACACTATTTTTAGCACGAACACGTCCCCTTCATTCAAATCCGTTTATTGGGTGAGCACCAGGACTCATTGCCCAGTTTAATCTTCTTTTAAATTAGGAGCATTACCCAGTATTATGGTGACACAAGGCAGTTATAGTAAATGGAAGTTTGCTTCAGGAAAGACCTTCCACCGGGGAAGATATCAAGTGTCTGCTGATGTCTGTGGGTTGTAGTCTTAAATCAAATATATATATATATATAAATGGCTACAACTACTACACTGTTAAATTGATGTATATAGAGTTACTTTAAACTTAAAGCTGAGAGTCATAAATGTATCCCCGTAGGAAAAGAACAAAAAAGATGATGGGGGGAAATTAATTTAAAAAATGTACTTTATGGGGTTGCATTCTCTCTCTGAAGCATGATTTTTACATTCTCTCTCTTTTGTGTTTCAGTTAAGTAGTTGGTGATCTTTGACCGCCTACAAAGCAGCCATGTCTTCGACATCCCAAAAACATAAAGACTTTGTGGCCGAGCCCATGGGGGAGAAGCCTGTGGGGGCCCTTGCAGGCATCGGAGACGCCCTTGGCGGAAGACTGGAGGAGAAGGGTTTTGATAAGGTAATGCAGATCTGATTTCTTTGCCTTTTTATGTAATATAATTACATACAAATGCACTGTCTCCAGAGGGTGCTTATCGGTGCGGCAACATTGGTATTCTCACAGTAACTGTATTTGGGTCTTGAAATCAGTTCAGAAAAATAATGAATGTAAACAAGAAATGCAGCAGATTATGAAATTCGGTCATATTAGTTAAGTCATTATTTTCAGATCTGCTATAATAGCGCTTCTCTATCGAAGTAACACGAGAATTCAAGGTCGTGTAATGTTGTCAATTCAAGTAACATAAAGTTGTTGTCTACAAGCAGCTGTTACGGTGTGTTTGAGTATGAACCAGTGTATGGTTGTGTTAACACCGTAGACAGGTTATCAAACTCGCAGTTCGGTTGAACTCAAATCAAGCTGAACTTGATTAACAAGCTCTTCAGCGGTCTCAGGACAATGGCTTAATCTTAAAATAAACACAGCAAATGATGAAGCTTGCACTGAATTCTATAAGGTGGGGTAAAAGTACCCTAATTCTTTTGTTATTTAATTTTTTCCTGTTATCCAGTAGGCTACCACAGACCTGTGTGGGTATCATTTAGACGTTTTTTACTTTTCTTTGTGTGTGAATAGACCTGCTTAAGATCTATTCTCATTGTACTGTAAGTCGTGTCCAGCCATCCCTTCTCTACATAACAATGGCATTACTTTTCAAGTTGCGATCCAGCATCGGCTTCTTGACAAACGGGGCCGTCAATGTGGGAAACCCTGTGACTCATGCATTCCCGTCTTGATTAGGTTCTCTGTTGTGTGTTCATCTCTCCCTTTCGCAGGCGTACGTCGTCCTCGGCCAGTTTCTTGTGCTCAAGAAAGACGAGGAGCTTTTCCGGGATTGGCTGAAGGACACTTGCAGAGCAAATGTGAAACAACAAGGTGACTGCTATGGCTGCCTTAAAGAATGGTGTGATGCCTTCTTATAAAGCATGCGGCCATTGTTTTCTACTTCTGAAGTCCAAACTGTACATTGCCTCTTCAGTGATCTTGATTCAATTCAGCTACACCGCATATATGAACTGACACTCTTCACACGAACGAGGTTCAGTTTATTTATTTTGAACTTCTTCTTCACATTTTCAGTGTATTTCTGAAATCCTTTGACCCCCCCCTAAACAGATTTCACACATGCCCTCCTCATGGTCTATCACTAGTGGGTCTAGACTAATACTGGCTCACTCTTTCTTCAAGTTGGCTGGAGAATCACAACAGCGGGACAATTCTATCTCTGTCACCTACTCACCGTCAGTAGATCTTCTAATGGCAGTCTTTTAAAGTTTTTATAGTAAAAGCACGGGTGTAACTAATAACAATAATGGTGGCTCCTGTCCATTTATGTCGACCAGTAAGTCGTGCCACTGAGCCAGCATGCCCATTAGGACTGTGACACAGGGACACTATATGTAACGCTGGGTTCAGAGGCGTTTTTTTTGGGAAAAAGCTGCTCATGTGCATAATATTCAATTTGTCTGAGACCATTGAAATACTGCATGTACTTTCTGTTAAAGGTTGAATTTTAAATGTATGGTTCATCCATTGTTGGTCATGTACTGGGAATTTCAATGTCTTAAGCCAAACATGGCTACTTTGTTCTCATGTGTTTCAGTTGAGCGCACACTTGTCTTTCTGTGTGACGTAGTGATTTACCAGAAGAATCCAGACTAATGTTCTTACTCACCTTCAACTCTTGCGCTTCGTGCCCCGATTGCCTGTTTTTAAAGCCATTGGAAAGTTGTAAGCTGTCTTGTTTTAAATAGTTCATCGTAACACAGTTCAGCATCACCAACAATGTTTAAAGGATTTCTTGAAGAGGTGGATTGTCTGTTTGAAGTATCTTGCAGAATATGTGACAAACGGAAGCTAAACCTCAACCTATGTGACACTGGTCTAAACAAAGATGTACTTTTTTTAAATTTTATGACACAAACTTTTAACGTTTGATCCTGCATATGAAGAAGCAGCATGGCCAGACCCCCTGGTCTGCTCAGAGCTTGTTTGAACCTAATTGAAAAGTATATAAATAAAGATGGAGATTCAACAAACTCAAACACTGTCAAAAACGTGTCAGTCTATTGCCGATGAGCCGGCTGTGGTATATGTCTACTAAGACGGGGGATACCGCTAAAGCACTTAGTACCTGCCGGAGGGTAAACGTACAACACATTCAGATTGTTGTGTGTGTGTGCTCAGAATCACATGACAGCCATCCAAATCAAAAGAAATGAGCAGTAAATCAATCAGCACCCTGTTTGTCCGTTAACAGTTAAGAAGCTGGATATCGTTGATATGCTGTAGTGTATGTTAGAATGTATTTAAAGCTTCAGTAGAACATAATACCTCTTTTCTGTTTCAAATCAAAACCCCAACAAGAGGGAGACTAACCCATCTAATCTAAACAAAGGGAATCCACTGGTCTCAGTGTCCGGTGGCTTTAAATGGAGTAAGAAGCACAAGTAGTATGTATTTTGTCACACCATCAAGCCTGATTTAGGTCAGGTCTTCATATCTGATCTTTCTAAACATGAGATGCCTTAACGCACGCCAGTATATGCGTTCCATTCAGTCCGGTGAGCTATAACCTGCAGTAGTGCACGTCCAGACTGTGTCACAGCACTTGTGTAAACTCTTTGGTTTTTATATTGCGCTCATCATTAAAGATATATAAAAGACAAGCATCAGATTTGGAAACGTATTTATTTTTCTTCCGACATGACCATTTAAATTATTCAATTATCAAATAAAATCACAAATGAGGGAAAATCTTTGATAACCGGAGGTTTTATTTCACTACATGATGTTCCATGATCTCTCTTTCACCAAAACTCCAAATTTAGACATTTGCAGGATATTGACAACACATTGGTTGATTGTTTTTAACCGGTCCAGAGCAGAGGACGCCATGGAGCTCATGAGACGAGACGCCCGAGGGAACTCCAAATGAGATTTATTTTATTATTTTTGTGTGGATCTGATTGGACAGAACTAAAGCACTGCCTGTACTGTAGATGGAGGAATAACCACAGAGAAAGTGACACCTTTTAAATGAAAAAGTCATTCACATGAACGAGCAGAGACGTGAGACTGAAGGACCCCTCTGCTCTGGAGAACCTCAGACCCGATGACGCACGCCATTCTTTAAAAGTACGTTTTGCCGCAAAGAAATATGAAACTGTTCATGTCAATGAAAGATCTGACTGCTTTAATGGCATGGATTAAATGTCCTTAACCCCTGGAATGTTGATTTCTTTTTTGGGGGGGGGGTGCAATTGAACTATAAAATCTTGATTTGACAGTGATCAGATGCTCAGAATCGTTGCCTACCTTTCACAGTAGCACCTATGCATACACATACACACCCACGCTACAGCAACAGCATAGAAATGAGCAAACTGCTAAAATCTTAGTAAAACCTCGAACTACATTGAATCGATGATCATACTCGGGTCATAAACAGCTGTTGTCCTAAACGGCCAAAGCAGGAAAGTGGATGAGGAATACAAAACATGTTGACGACAGATGGGACGTAGCTCTGAAGACCTCCACCTGTAAGTAAAGCACGTGTTATTACCTCCGCCTACAAGTAACCAAGTACTTCCCCACCTATAGGCTTGTCTTTTTTTTTTTTTTTTTCTTCTCACTTGCCAGATCTCAAATGTATAGTTTATGAGGAGAGCTGACCACCCTGACCTATCAGAGCAGCATCTGAGACACGTAGCACCACCACAATCCAAAGACCGAGTGTGGGAATGTAGCCTCCCAGTTAAATGAGTCTAATGCTGCAGAATCCATACGAGTCTGTTCCCATTAAGACACTCGATGCCCACACTGTCTTCTTTCTGGCAGTTACCTGTAATACCAATGAGCATGAAATGTGTTGAACATTTAACAGATGATAGCTGTTTCTTAAATTTATTTTCCTCAGACTTCCAGTCTTGTTTTTCATAATGAAAACTCTGACTCTTTTCTGATTGCTTTCGAGTTATGTTTCACATATCATATATCTTTTTTTGTGTTTTTTTTCTTCTTCTTCCCCTCTAACATTGAGACGGGCGTCAGCAGTTAAAGAATTTAGTTTGAGACATTTTGTAGTTGATTATGTGTACTGTACATCGGCAGCTTTTATGCAAGGTTACTATAGTACATTGATGTCTTATTCAGATCAGAAGTACTTGTACACACTGTACATACATGTACATACTGTACAGTTGTACTGTCAATCACAACAATCCCTGATTGGTCTCAAAGAAGAGCGCAGAAGAACTTCTTCTCCCTGTAAGGGTTCTCTGAGGTGGGCACGGGGGTGATGAGCGGGTCGTCACAGGAGTGTGCGTCGCAGTACGCCATCAGGTCGGCGGCTGCCTTTGATACCTGGAGATGAGGATGCTCAGATTCAGGGCGGGTTATGAACATGAATACATTATTATTTTTGTTAATACAGTATGTTTGTCATACAGATTTGGCAGAGTTCATAAGAAAGATCTGTTTTAAAACCCTCATGAAGATCAGTGGTGTCTTGTAATCTCCCAGTTTTCATTTTATCCCCATCTTTTGTTTCTGTCTGAGGTCCACGTGTGTCATTATATACAGTGTGTAGTAATAATATCTTAAAGTAATGACACCATTTACAACCCCTCACCACATCATTTTACAGTCTTGGCTTTAAAGCCTTGGTCTGAATGTTGTAGTGTCTTTCATTGACGGCTCAGATTTGGCTAATGCATATTAAACGAGTCGGAAACCTAAAATTAATTGTATCAAACGTTTCTCTACCAAAGCTGCAAGAAGTTGAGAATTTTCTGATGTGTGGACTAGAAAATGCAAATACTACTATACTATATACGACAATACTACTATAAATAATACTAAACAGGATGAGGGAGTGAAATATCGATTCATTTGAAGAAAACCGGATGTTTGCAGTTACAAAGGTATCACAGTACAGCAGAGAACACAGGCGTAATCCAGCATGAGCACAAACAGGCAATGAAACAATACAGAATCAATAACAGCAGAGTTTAAGTGGAAAATATGGGCATCAGTACACAACTAATTACATTTACTTAGAATTTTAGCAATTTTTAGAAAATAGAAGAAAGCCTCTAGTTTTGCTGTATACATTTACAGTACATCTAGAAGTTTTAAAGGTCCATGTTAATTGCTCAATATGTACTGGGTCTTGCAACGTCTTGGAGTAAAGAGAAGGAAGCACGTCTTCCTCACTGCAAAAGATGCTTCATCGTTGTTATTTTTCACATCTGAATCTAAAGCTTTTTTCTTACCTTTATCCTGCAAAAACTAGCCTCTATCTTCAGCTGCTCCACCAGCTTCCTGGCTTGGCCGACACTCATGCCGCTGTTCACTGGGGTGTCTCCTTTCATCCTGGCCACAAACACAGCAACAGTTGAGCTTCATGGATGGAAATACCTTCTGTAAAATCTTTGCATTTGTTTGTTGAAGTGTTGGAATAAGTAGTTCTCCTCTAGCCCTGCTTCTCCAGGAATGATTGATCCATATATCCTAAATACTATTCGTCACTTTGACTATAATATGTCCTATTCACACACAGAGGGTTATTGATTGCAAAGTTAGCTTTTCATTATGAATGTAGGTGGTTGATCAAATTAAGTACATGTGATAACTAAGATCTTTAAGATAAATACAACGTACAATACTACGTCATATAATAAAAGCTATAGTATGATATTCATTGCTTGTTTATATATCTTGGCAGCCTCGGCTGCAGAGCAAGCAAGATAGCATGAAACAAGTCAGTCCCCAGCAATAGAATAGTATAAATATCGGTCAACGTTGTGTCGTAAAATTGGCACATCTGATACACCGTTTCATCTTATAGTGCAACAAAAGCATATAGTACATTCTATCAAATGCAAAAGAAACATGTTAGCTGGGCCAAATGGTCAGATTTATTCACCATGGCCAACAGATTCTCCCACTAACCACACATGAAATGAAATGAAATGAAATAAGCACTGCTGCCATAGACATTTATGAAATTATGAATAAATGTGCAAATGACACAGATGAAAAAGGAATCAAGTAGGATGGATTGTCAACAGGAGGGGAAAAAGCAGAGCAGCAAAGGAGCAAATCTATTTGAACCATTCTGGACCTTTCTCCATTGTCTTTTTTCCCTTCCATCTCCATCCACCCCCTTTTCTCCTTACCCGTATTGTAGTCCTCTTCAGGTGCAATCTTCTCCCCTCTTCTCTCTCTTTTTCCTCCCTTTTTCTGCCTCTCTGTGACCCTCTGTAAGATTACGTTTGGTAGTATCAGTGTAGCCGGACCCCACCCCTCACTGACAACAGCCTGGATGGTACCCTGCTCTATACAGCCCAGTGCACTGCAATCCATCCACAATGAGCACTAGGTTTGTGGTGGATGGATAGGATCACCCCCTCGGCAGTAAGTGGTACCTGCCAGACAGAGGGAGGGGGGGAAACCATTAGTCAGAGTTTTATTATGAGGGTGGATCGTACCATATCTGTGCAGAGGAAATTGGGGCCAACTGATATCTCTCAAGTTTCAATCTCTCAGAGGGAATATGGTGGTCTGTGTGGTGTGTGGTTTTTGTTTTTAGTGCTAAAATATTCTATAAAGCTTGGGATGTGAATTCAAGTGGCCTGACTCATTATGTGTCTCTGCCTTTTGTGATGCCCTCCCTCTCCTCTGTTGCTATGGGGACTGCTGCAGTCTGGTTTAGTGGTTTACATCACTGTCAAAACTGTGAAAATCGTGCGGGTATTCACTGTGTATGTGATAGCCTACAGATGAGAAGAATACCTGATTTCCTGAATGCTTTAATAACACAAAGAAAATGAATTGTCTTTGAGGGTAAAAGCAGAGGCGATGTATTTTCGTCAGCGACTCTTATGACGCTCTCAGACCAAAGACCCTGTAGAGGAGGGAGCTGCATGAGCATTACGCCACAACAACTCTGTCTAGGTCGTAACGCTATTTGAGTGAATGTAAATCATTTGTATGTGTGTAACTGTTAAATAGAGATTGTTTTTACAAAAGTACATCGCACTTATTGTGATATCTATCTACATCGTGGAGATTCAGAGGATACTCCAGCAACTGAAGTCTCGAAAACTGTAAGACGCCATCTTTGCTAGGCTGGCGTTTCCTTAATGGCGCTAGGAGCATGTCCCTTGCTTGTGTTTTTTCGATGGTGACGTCTCTCTCAATTGTACTATCTCTGAGAGCGATGAGGCAGTTTCTCGTTCTTGCTTGTTTGACCTTAGTGCTTGCCGTCGTACAGTTGTGGCTTTCTATTTAGTGGTGGGTTTTATTGAGAACATTTTTACAAACTTTTACAAATCAAGCAACGTTTTTTGCTTTATTTTCATTTTGAGGAATTTAACATAATCTTATAATAAATACAGTTATAGTAATGTGACAAGAAGAGTTTATTAAAATCACGACGAGGTGTTTGGTGAATCCAGTAAACGCATCTGAATTATAGATAAACCTTTGATTATTATTTTCTTTCTTTCATTTCTTTTCTTTCTTTTTCACTTTTTTTTGTGGATGTAGCTGATTTCAACACAGTTTAGCAGTTCCTAATGGTGCTATCCAGTAATACTGTTTGTTACAGATTGATTGTAACTCCTGTGAATTTTACTAAAATGTGAAAAACATGTATTTTATTTGTGCAAATTAAAAAAATATGAACTTTTCCAGCATGATGTAAACATCAGAGAGCAAAGAGCTGCACACACACACACACACACACACACACACACACACACACACACACACACACACACACACACACACACACACACACACACACACACACACTGTCCATACTCTGCTTGATCTCAACATGTTTGCTTTTTATTGTGTTGAACTGACCGATTTCAATCTTGATTACCTTGCCAGTGACTGCAGATGAACTTCATGATGGCAGAGTGAACAGCAGTATATATGGATTTATAAACTGCGGCTGCAGTTTGAGGACTCCATCTGCTGGATGGTGCTGGCAGGTCTGACGGCATCACTGATCCGCGAAGATCACATTCACAACACGGCTGCTCCCTTATGGACCAGCTGGGAGATATGGGAACCCCCAGCTTCTTTTAAGAGACTTACATTTTTTCTTTTTCCAGAACTGTCATCCGTTTTAACTGTGACAACAGAGCAAACTCTATCATGAAGAGGACCTTAAGATGCAGTTGAAAGCTCCACTAAAAACTACTAAGTGGACCTTGAGTTAGATTTTCTTTCTGTCAAACTCCTGACATGTCATTATATATCATTACAGATATGCTGTATTGTGTTATTAGGCATTCATCAAATGTTTATCCACTGGTTCGTTCATGAGAGGAGATATAGTTGTTGAGAAATGCATTAATAAACACTTGAAATAAAATACTTTATATCTGTTTACAGCTACATTATAGTTTGTTAAAATTAAAAATTTACTAATTGTTTATATACTGACTGTAAATGCTAAATACAGGGTAAAATACAATAAATTGATAGATTCTTATGATCTTATTTGACTGTTCTTTAGGTGAAATAGACAACGAATGTTTATTCTTTTAAAAATAATCCCATAATATTGCATGATAGCATCAATTCCAAGGGACTGAATCAATAAAATACAGGTTGAGTGCAAACATATTAAAGCCAAGACTCTTCCATATACAGTACAAAGCTGTGTCAAACCCAAGATGGTTCTCGCCAAGGTAATTCTGTTTCTTGTGTTTTTCCGGTAATCCTGCCACCTAGTCCCTTGTTTTATCAGCAGACATTTGAAATGAATTGCATTTCTGTTTAACTAGCATGGGATGCCAATATGTATTACTAAATATATATTACTATAAAAGTAAATACAACTGGAGATACATTTTGAGCTCCTGGGTTATGAACCATTATCAAAGTATCATCGGAGCAACTTGGTTCCAAGTTGCTCCAAAATCTATGATATCCTACCTCAACATCAAACTGCAACTGATTTGTAAAAAGTCCTTTTTTCAAAGCATCCTGTTCTTCACTTGAGATTTGCTCCAGAAGAAGGTACGGTTCCCTTGAGTCTCATGGGATTCATACTTGATGACCTTCCTTATGTTCTGTAAATTGAACTATCTTGTATCATTGTCTGCTCTTTCTGTAAACCAAGTTACTATTAATAATTAGATTTCACTATGTACCTTAAATGTGGTTATTGATACATTAGTGAAACTTCTTAAGACACATCATTTCAGATGATTATGAATATGTTTTATTAGGCATTCATTTGTTTTTCGTACATTGTGGATGCTTCATAGATAGATTATAGTTGTTGACATTATTAATAGCCAATTAAAAAATATCTTTATTTCTGCATACAACTAGGCTACAGTGTGTTATAAACCTTTATATACTGCTGTATTGTTATGACTTGCAGAAAGGTAAATGCTCTCCATCCGTACATAGTATCTCAGTTTCTAAATGAACTGACAGCACAGAATAATAATGGTTTATCCTGTGGCTGTTTGAATAGCAGCTATCAACTGTCAAGCGCTTTCAGTATTGTTCTTTAGGCCATTTCTTTCTTCTGCTAAGCAGGTTGATCTACTGCAGCAATTTGTAAACTGGTTTCAGGAAACACATGTAGTTTAAACCCACATTAATTAATTCAGCAGGGACTGCCAGAGACCAGTTTTAATCCTTGCGATTCATTTTTTTGGTCCTGGCACACGCTCTGAGAAACAGCGGCAGCAGGTACAAATCAGGACATGACTGCAAGGCCCGTGTCTGAAACACTCCCCAGATGGTCCACGAGACCTCCTGTTTCATCTCTGCAGGTTATGGTCTGGTGTGATTAGTGTGGGTGCATGCCATCCAGCAAATAATTCATTTCATAATTTGCTGCCGTGATGACAATAATGTCACGGTTAAAAGTGTAAATAGTAAAACGAATGAGCTATGGAACCCTCTTTATTATATTGGTAAAAGAAAAGTCAACTCTACATGTCTTTCCAAAATACGAGTGCAAAATGCTTAAAACATCAATCCAGCAAAAACAGTTTGAATTATTAATTCACTTGTATGTTTAATTAGCTATTATGCTATAAATATTACAATTAATTAACACTCAGAGCATTTCTTTTTCCTTAATTAATAATCCTAATTAAGTTGACGTTAATTACTGTCATGGCACACTGGAGACCTCAAAGCTGAGAAACAGCCTCACTTGATTTCTCACTGACTTGATTCAAAAAAGAAAAGCTTTATTCTGTGACGCAAATACAAATCTAAACGTTTTGGTAAATTTGACAGATTCTAGTGACTAGAAAGTTTGATTTGTCTCGTACAGTAAATGGAGGACGAGACCATGAAGCTCTCTTGTTACCCACCTGTGTAACGCTGTCAGATTATCATTGCCCTCTCCATCAAACTGCTGCTTTAAATATGACTTGCGTGACCCGGTTAACACGTTGGTGACATATTGATTTCAATCCATGCAGCGGATAGTGCAGTTCTCAGCCTTCGAGGTTGATGTCAATACATATTGGACCGATGTTGATTTTCATTTCAACCCATTTGGGCCATTGATTCCTTGATTGGCTTTCAGACACTGAAATGCCGGACGGGTTTCAAGCTCAATGGTAAGGTGTTGGTATTGAAGATCAAAATGCATGATGCATTATGTGTGTGACTCTGAGCGTTAATGACTGACGACCAGAAGGCTTTTCACAGCTGCTGCATCTCAATATTCTCCAGAATCGAACCACAGTAAAACGTCCACTACGATAACCGATCATTCAGAAGTGGCTGATGAGCTCTTGTGTAAACGACTATGCTTTGATTGTTCAGTAAACTGATGATGACAGACACATTTCTTTTAAATAAATGAAATGTAGTGAAGAAATGATTCACAGCACACGCTGTGTTACAGATGAAAAGTGAAGGGATCACCAACGTTATTACACTTCATCCTGAGGGGAACATGAACGTCTGTGACAAACTTTAATTGCAATCCATCCAACAGTTGTTTCATTTCACACAAAACCACAAATGTAGAGGAAACGTCAGGGGATCAACAAAGTGTGCATTGTTAATCCTCGGAGGACCATGAATGTCGACAAAAGCGACATTGCCGTCCCTCGAGCGACGCCCCTAGCATGGCTAAAAATGACAGTGTGGGTCAAACAGGAAAACTGGAGATTACCACTTGCACTGGGATTTTCAAATAAGAGATTGAGGAGTCATCATGAAATACAAGTATGGTCCTCACAGTTGCATGCAGTCAGTACAGTCCTGCCTCTCACTGCTCATGCTTTTCATTCACAGTAATTATTGACAGGCAGTGAGTTTGTTTTAACCTCTCTCACTGATCGATCCGCCCCGGGTGCTCAATCACACAGCTGTGAATCCCAAACCAGCTCTTATGTCATGATGGGCAAAGCAGGTCTGGGTGGGGTGATCATCTGAATCATCAATTGCAACTGGCCGTTTGTATTGACGGCAATGTAACTGCTCAATACTTTCCAAATAGACACTCCTGACTTCATTCAAAGAGTGCTGGTGATCTGTCGGCAGAGTTAGCGCCAGCCTATCACGGTGCGTGCGTTTCATTGGCTGTTTGAGAGTTCACCGAAGCTTTCAGCACACTCAGGAAGAAGACAACATGATTAAAAACAAAAGATTCTCAGGAATGATTATTTTCTCAGTTTTTTTTTTTTAATGAAAAGAGCCAGTTCCAGTGTGTTTACTAGAAATGAACATGGAGAACAACGTCACAAACCAGCCAGCAGGTTTTGTACTGCACACTTTAGGATGCTACTACGGTCATTTTTTAAATTTTTTTTTATCATATTCAGCTATAACCAAAAAAAAAAAAAGACAAGACAGCAAGTAAATCACTTGATGGGAAAGCTTCAGTCATGTAATCAGAGCTGCTGCTAATCAAACATGTAAGAAATGGAAGAGAAAGTTCATGTAGAGAGCACCTCCTCAAACTTCTTTATGCAGCTAGTGTTTCCATGTATTGCACAACTGTTCTGCCCGGCTGGGAGTTTGACGTCATGCCAACAAAGTATAGTCACATCTAAACCGTAATCAATTTCCACACACATCACTTTTCTTGTCCTCTACATCCTTGTGACTCCATGGGGTAGATGCTGCTGCTGACTAAATGAGGAGCTTCTAGACCTCATTCTTCTCTGGGAGGTCAAGGATGCATGGAAGGCCTGTGTATATTTTAGATAATAATATTGACACTGGCCGACTTGCTACAGATTCTCTGAATTGTATTTCAGTATAACTCCACTTGCCGTTTTGCATATTATTTAGTGCTACACAATGATTTAAAGATGCCAGTTTTGGGGCTTTTATGTCAATATAATCAATATAATCAATATAATTTACATGTGCTGTATACCGTAGATGCTACTGGATTAAACAGTTTTTTTTGCCGCTCACACCAAAGAATTACTGTAAAAAAAACGTGACAAGCAGTTTTACCTTAATGAACGCAAATCAAGTGAAAATCTTGCAACTGACACATAGGTTGTATCACAATAATGTTACTATGAGCTGTAAAATTCACTTGACAGCTGTAACGCAGCTTTTGTACATGTTTAAGATGTGTGTTAGTCTAGAATATGAAATAAAAGTGTGTACCGCCATGCTGGTGGGCTTAAGCTCTGCTGTGCTTTGAGCTAAATGCTAATGTCAGCATCCTAACACGCCCACAGTTATAATGCCAGCATGTTGATGCTTAGCAGGTATATATTCAACATCTTGATTCAGTTTAGTTTAAATGGCATGTGATACAAATGTGCATTTTGTCAAAATTTCAGTTGCAGGAATAATGTTTTAACTCAACAGCTTTGAAACCGTTGGACCCTCGTCTTTATTCAGATAAGTGTCGCCAAATATTCCTGTGGATGGACTTTTGCTCATACACTGCAACTGAAGTTAAACATAAAACTCTGACCAAACCTAGCCAACATTTCTCACAGAATGAACACTGTTGCAAAAAAAGCAACATCACAGTTTTATTGACCACAGTGAGCGATGGCATGGGCTTTTAGAAATGCTTTCCTGCTACATTTTACATCTTTTCTTTCTGTCATGCATTTAAAGGAAGACCAACAGGACCGGCTACAGATCCTATTGTTGTGCACACAGTCACTCTGAGATTAACACACTGCACCGAGGCAGCACAATAATAAAGCCTGGATTGAATTGGAACAATGTCAGCAGGGCCTCCGTATTCAAGCCCACTTTGCAACGGTCACCTTTAGCAATATTCACCACTTTGCATCGGCTAAATGTGACGTACAAAGTAAAAGTCCTTGTGATATAGCAGCATTGTATTAGTCACAGTGCACCTCAAAGAATTATGAAGAGTATAGTCGGTACATGGAGGTAAAAACATTGTCTAGATACAAGGACCAGTTACTACAATATGAAAATATTACATTTGCTTCAGAGAAACAATCCATCATGAAAAGGAAGAGCATCACAGGTTGGATAACTTGAGTTTTTGGGTCTCTGGAGGCGGCGGGGTGAAACAGCACAGCATTACAATGATAGTCGTACCTGAAGAGTTCTTACCCCCGTTAGGAAGGGAGGAGGTGATCTGCTTTTTGTTCTTCTCATCATCATCATCAGTCTTATGAATCAATAGCCTTGAATTCAATATTTGGTACAGGAAATGACACAATGTTTAAAAATGAGCGATAAAGTACGAACAGGAATAATCAAGTCCCCATGAATAAGCAATGCACAGATATACGTACAGTGTTCTCAACAGTTTATCATACAGACTGTAACAACTTTCCTCTTTTCAAATGCAAAACACAAACAGAAGTTGTTGTTTTTTTTACACACACCGACACTCACAGAGACACTGGCCCTTCAGTTAGTATGAATTAAAGAGAAAATGTTCGTTAGCCTTCGATGCGTTTCTCCAGTACAAACGTCTGAGGTCAGCACTCACTCAACTGCACAGCAAGTCCATACAGCCTGGAATTAAATAAATTGCTTCGACAGCCATTTTGCATATAAAGTCTGTATAAAACTCAAGGAGCAATAGCAACAGGCCCTCTTCAAAGGTAAATACTACACCTACTGTGAGCTGAGCTGGAGAGACTGGAGGAGGGAACAGCATGTTTGGTTGAAGTCTCTCCAGCTGAAATAAAGGCGAGAGGTAAAAACAGGAATGCGGTATGTTGACCCACGTGTACTGAGGTCTGATAACAGTGACACTATAGTACTGCAACGCATAGCACGGCTCAAGATCCTTATTGACGCTGCAGAGTTGGAAGATGGCATTCTGTCCAAACAGCCTTTCATACAAAACAAAGATTCATGTTAAAAAAAAACAACAACTGTGAGTACACAGTTACAGTAAGTTTGTATACCTAACACGATGAAGCAGTTTGACTGTAGAAAAATATATAGCCTATATCAAAGTCACTTTGACAGAAAATAAATCCAACAAGCAAAATTCAGGATCATTTTACAAAGTCATAAATATAATGACAACACGGGAGGACCAGATTACACAAAGGCTAAACCGAAGGCATTTTGGTTGTAGAAACGTGGAACAGGGTATTTTGCTAAAATCTGGAAAAGGGGCAACTGGAATTTGGTTAAAGTATTTAAGGAATTAACAACCAATACTCATAAAGCGTGTGAACTCTTAATTCAGGTGTAAACGTTTGTATTTAGTCACGTACACTCAGATTTGGACTTGTCCGGGTGTTTATGGACACACAAGGTAGACCTTCCCCCTTTAACCCTAATGTGTTGTCAGGTGAGTTTTAAACAGTAATAGATGTGTGCTGAGTCCCTGGACTATCCTGAGTGCCCGGGTGTCAGACTGCACAACCATGTATTTCCTCTGTCTAAGAGAAAAGAACACAAATGAATATAATAATATAATAATTGTCCCCTCTTCCTTCACCTGAATCTTTCTGTCATAGCTGACAATTGATGATATCAAAACAATTATAATTTCATCGACAAATGCTTAAGTCATAAAGTACTGTATACATTAACAGCATTTCATTTATGTGTATGGCATTCGTTTAGAAAATGTGCAAAATAATTCTCATCCTTTGCTACCAGATTAGAAAACATCAGTTATCCACGAATCACTGATTCTTCCCAAATAGTGAATCGACTGATATAAGATGGAGTTTTAACAGGTGGCTATGATGCTTTAAAAAGCTGGTTAAACTGCAGATTGTATGATATTGTTTCACACCATTTACATCCCTATATTTAAGTCTCAATCTGTACTGGCTTTGTATATTATAGTTGATTTTTAGAGCCAGAGTTTTGTTACTGTTTTATAATAATACGATTTTAAACTCTAATTCTTCATATCTTCCTATGGCCAGAGATGTTTTGTTTTAACCTTAAACCAGAAAATAAACCAGAGTGTGCAGGTAATTGAGTGTATGTTGAATAGGACTCAGGCCTGACCATAACAACACAGTGAATCAACCTTCTCTAATTAAACTAAAGCCTTCATAATAAAAGCAATGCATAGTCACGAGGTACACAGTTAAGACGTTCAGTAAGGACAATAAGGCAATAGAACAGTTAGGGAGTAATGAATTAACCAATCAGCTATCAGACATCACCATCTCTAAAAAACACTGATGTTTTTTTTTTTATTCCTTCACAAAGGTATTCAAATAATTAAATATAAAGTAGGTTTGGCTGATTGTTCATGGTGTGGGTATGGTAACAATTTCTAAAGCGGTTCTTGGTTGTCCCTTACTGGTACTGTGGGAAATAACACTTGTAATCTGCCGCAGGATGTCAAATTAAATCAAATATCGGAAATCTAAGGTTACAAAATAAAAGCTTATGCTTTCAAGCAGTTTTTTCAGCTTAACACATAATACACAGTTTGTCTCTATGTTCCCGACCAGACAGATTAAGCAGGATGTTAATTATGGCCTCTTGTTACTGTGTTGTCTCCAAAAAAATCAAACTACCATGTGCTTTTTATATTTAGAGAAATACCTGTCTGTGCACCATGACATGTCTGTTTCATGCTAAACCGCAAACAGTACGTTTTTTAAAAATATTTTCCCTATGAATTACCCATCAAATGAATACTGCACAGCTGGAGAAGGTCTGTTGTTTTTAAAGCACACTATTACAGCAGGACGGTACCTGCCAACACACACCTCCGGTCGAATATACTGTAAATCATAGTGTGCATAAATAAATCTCTGAAAGTACTGTTGAGTTGAGGTTTCAGCTCTGCAGTATGTGTTTATAATGAGCTTATTTCAGTGTATTAACCCACGTATTAAATGTAATTTTTAGTCACACAAATTACTACAGTTATGTTGTGTGTTGTATAACTCTAACCCTGTGAGTGCACAGTATTATTTCACACTTGCAATACTTTTCTTTTGCTAATATGCAGGCCGCTTCACTGAACTAAAAACATTCTTACACTTTTCCATGAGCTGTTTGTCCCTTTTGCGATAAGTTTCCGAGGTTAATGCTGCTCACGTCCCTACACAGTCCATACCGCAATATTGCACAGTTTTCAAATAGAAAAAAATACATATCATATATCATATACATGATAATATTAACCAAAAACAGTGACTGCGGTCTGTGTCAGGAATTCTTCTCATCTTTGTGGCAATTCAATCAGTGACAGTGAAACAAATGCATGGAAAGTAAAGTGTGTATTAATAACCTTGTTGCTACATGTGGTGGAAACATCAGAGTGGTGTTGCAGATGATGTAGTACATTACCAGTGAACCTTTTCCATGTTTGCATATCCGTTCAGCATGCATTTATGATTAATGGCAACACAGTCATTGTATTTCTGTTTGTGGCTGTGAATGTAAATGATGGGAAAAAAAGGAAGAGGCATCAGAAAAAGAAGAAATTAGATATCTGACAGTGATGTTAGGTCTATACAAAATATTGGCACATTATCTTATAAACAGTATACTGGATGATGATCGTGTTGTCTAAGTTTTACTACTTAAACAAAGGAAGCATCCAGTCTTTTCTCTCATGTTTCACAGTATTAAAAGTGCACTAACTGCCAAACTATACCATTTTTTTCGATTGTAATATTTCTCATCACGTCGCTCTTCTAAAATGTGCTGCACTCTTTCAATGCCGCTCATCAATGCCGCTTTCATCTCTTTGTTACCGGCAGTGACCTTACGCGCTCCTGACCTTCCTCACACCTGCGTCTCCACACCGTTAAGCTTAGGCATCAGGATACGAGGAGTCACGCCGGAGTTGAGGTCCCTCTCGAACTCCAAAAGCTGGCCCATGAAGTTTAGATTCGGGGACACCACTGGGCGACGACTCCGCACATATTTGTAGGCATCTGTCATTGTCATGAGGGTGTGCTTCATAAGGTAGGCGATGACAATGGTTGCAGAACGGGACACGCCTGCCTGGCAGTGTACCAACACTCCCTGTCCACTCTGATATGCCTCCTCTGTTGAGGAGAACAACAAAACAGATTTAAAACTGGCTTAGCATTGCATGCTGTGAATATAGAAAATCTCATCACTGTTTCATCAAAGGGAAAGATTTGTCAACCCCATCGCTATCTGAGTTATGAATATAGTGTGAAAAATGCCTGCTTTTTTTGCCGACGTCATCTGTCTCTAGGGCGCAGCTGCAAAATCGGTTGTTCTTCTGAATACAGTGACATGACAGTGACGTTGCTGGAGGCAAGAAAGAAATACAGAGTGCTACTTCAGCTTTGGTAGCCGTGGGGCGCAATGCCACTCAAACACTGCCTTGTTCTCTTCGCTTGTGTTTTGTTTCCAACAGCGAAAATGTCATCCCAAAATGCAGAGGATGTTATTGACGATGATTTGTACAGTCTACATAATTTTACGGTGTTTTGGCTGACTCGGATATTACGATGAGTTTACAAGCCATTTAAGCCTGTCTCAGTTTGTCTGTCTTAACTAGCTATTGATGTTCAAATTTGTTTAGATTGAAGATCAATGCAGTCTCTATCTTCTAAATGAACTCACAAACACAAAATGTCTCTCACCAATGAACTCAAAAACCTCCTCAAAGTATTGTCGAAGGTTTTGCTTGCTGTTATCGGTGGCTGGCAGCCTTTTGTAGCGCAGTCCAGAGTTGACGTGGTAGAGGGGCAGGTGTGTGGTTACGTTGACCACGAAGCCGATGTTGAGGCGCAGCAGCAGGTCCAAGTCCTGGGCGTCTCTCTCGTTCCCCAGAAACAGGAAGGGCAGGATGGGACTGACCACGGCGTTCTCCGCATCAGGAGTCATCGCGGTCTCATCGGACAGAGAAGCCGGCAAAGAAGAGGACAGCGGCAGAGACAGGTGCACTGGAAGATGACGAGACAAAGAGAAAGTGCGTAGTGTAGAACATTTATTCTGCAGTCTGTGCAGCCACGGAGCAAGAAATGACAAAGTTAAGTGACTAAATCGCCAATGAAATCACTCATTCAAAACTGGGTAAAATTAGTCAGAACGCTAATTATCAGTATTATTTGGCCATAAAAGAGGTCTGCTCGTTAGCACTTTGATTATTTCATAACTTAAATAAAATTAACGGAGATCAAGACAAGCTAGATGTTCCCAAATGTGGGTGAATCTTTTGAAAAACAGCAGATTATTCAATACCTCAAGGAGGAACGGGCTAAGAATCATGACAGCATATGCCAAACTCAGAAAGGTTGCACATCTCAAACTGAAAACTAACCAACAGGAATTTTACTTCTAAATGACATTCAACCCATATGACCCATCTTTATGTCACTGATTGCAGTGAAACATCAGTTACTTCATAGATATTATGAATATTTTACCACTTCCACTTAGGTGAATTGTAAGATATTCTTACTTCTGCCGTTGTCCTCATCTTGCTCTCTGTTCAGGGAGTTGAGGGCCAGGTGAAGGGACTGAGCTGTCGGCAGGGAATGTCCTCCCTCCCTGTCTCTCTGCCAGGGTCTGGGTTTGATGAGTGTGTTCGGGTTGGACGTTGGAGGAGAAAAGTTAACAGGTGACGGTGGAGAGGAAGAGCGGGGAGAGGGGGAGCGTGGATATGCTGCATCTCCGTCTTGCCCCGTTTCTACATCTTCTGCTTTATTCAAGAGCCTTTTCAGTGAGTTCTGGCCTTCGTCACACCCAGATCCTGACCTGCGGCCCATAAAATCAAGAGCAGCCATTTTCCCCTGCTGAAGCCGCCGTCGACCAGCACGGTCTGTAAACTGAGACTGGCCGTATTCCTGGAGGTTTTGACAGTCCAGGAGGGCAAGACCTGTTCCGTTACTGCCATTTTGGACCTGGGTTGCACAGGTCTTCCTCACTCCTACTCCCACCCCGGCACAGTGATTCTTTTGGGCTTTAGAATGGGTCATCTTCTTGGCCAGTTCTTCGGGCCAGATAGTACGCACGCTGTAGTCGTCATCATCGGCTTGGAACATACCCATCTGATGAGCTGCTCCAACACCTCTACCTGGGGGTTTGCCTCTGCGAGGGTTAAATGTCACCACAATGGGGTCGCTGCTACAATAGCTGCAGGTGGAGCTGCCTGTCTGAGAGGCTTTGGGGTTGCAGCCTGTGACGCAGCTCTGTATCGCCCGGAGGGGGGCCGAGGAGGACAGCGGGGTGCAGGGCAGGCATCCCCCTACCAGTTTTTTGCGAAGGATAGCAGGACTCTCAAAGTTTCTGGCCTCACCAGAGCAGGAGGCACAGCGGAGAGGTTTGAACAGGTTTGCTCGGCAGTCAGACACAGTGCTGTTGGAAGAGGAGGTGTTGGAGGTGGAGGTGGTGGAGAGACACCCACCCAGATTTCTCAGGCCCATGTCTTTGCCTCCTTTCTTCACTGCTCCGGCATTATGAACACAGGAAAATGAGGTGGAAGAGCTTCCTCCACCCCCTTGGCAGTTGGCAGAGTGTGCCTTACACCCTCTGCATCTTACCAACCTCCAGCAGCCACAACTGAATGGGTGGGTGCAGTCGATGGTGCAGGTATGGTCAGGGCTCGGGAACCCTCCGGCGTGGGAGGAGCAGGGGGAGAGGGGTAGACCATGAAGAATGTGAGGGCGGAGATCCCTGGTGCGGGACGTGTGCGGCTGGCTGAGTTGCTGAAATGTGCCTGGGACATGGGTGGGTTGGGAGGGAGAGGATGACGGATAGTTTGAATTTAGAATGGCGGCATGGGGCACAGGGACGGAATTTTGGTGGTAGGGCAGACTGTGGCTATTATGGCTTTGATGGACAGTTCCCAGTTTGGAATTGTTCTTGTGACCTAGAGAGGGAAATTCCTGGTCACTTCTGTTAAGAAAACTAGTGTTTTCCTTTTCACTCCGCAACCTATGCTGCTGCGCCTGAGCTGGGACGAATTGTAGGATGCCTCCGGGGGAAGACGACAGCTGAGTATGGCGACTTCGCTGTGACTTGTGTTCGGCACCACCTGGCCTCCCTGCAGTTCCAGTCTTTTTCTCACATTGTGCTTGATCCAACTGTGAAGAGACACATTTCCCTCGGCCACCTTTTATAATTCCGCTGCGCCCTAACGAGTTGCTGATTCCTCCTCCCTGTCCTCCTTTGTCCACCGTCACCCTGATATCAATAGTATGTGTATGGGAGAGCAGCCGTGGGGCGAGAGTTACTGTGCCATTGCTATGGCAGTGGCTAGGGATGTGTCTGACACCTGCTGGGACGACAGGTTGATCGCTCTTGAATTTCTGCACACGAGAGGGTCTGCGCTTGCATTCCAGAGTCAGAGGTTTACACGAGGGTGCATAGAAATGGACCTGCGAAGAGTTGAGATGAGGATGGTGTCCATTGGAAGAGGCTGATATTTGAGAGGAGTGCTGCGGGATGGTTTGCGGGGAAGCCTCACACAGGGTTATGTTTTTAGGGCGCTGAATGACCACTATACGCTCATCAAGAGGGAGGGGAGGCATCTGGGTTTATGCAAAGCTGTCCAATGACGAGGGAGAGAGAGACAGAAAGAGAGTTGAGTGATGAGAGTAATTACATTATAAAAGAATAAAGGTAAATTATTTGTGAAATGTAAAGTAAAACCACAAATCCACCACAAGAATGACAACACACTGATTTTTATGTTTTGCATATAAATCTAACTAATCTCTCCTCTCTATCTACAAAACACACCAAGAACAAATACAAAACCACCAACCGATACTGTTCCATGTCAGGTTTTTTCATGAACATGTCGCACATATTTCCTTTTACATTTGCTGCAAATGAAAGGAGAACTTGCATAGAGAGAAAACCCACTGAGGTGCATGTTTGAGTTGAATGGATAACACTGTAATGATTATGTTTCCCAAATTCATTTCAACATGCACATCACAGTCTTTTACCTGCTTATAACAGGGCCACTTGCCAGACATGTAATGCTCATCTATATTTGCAGGACTTTGACGTTCAAATGTGAACTGTTTCCCAGTGACATCATTACCATTTAGGACGTAAAAATGCAAATCCAAAGGTGCAAGAGTGTGTACCTGTTTGCTGTTAGCAGCAAATAATCCCAGCTAATCCTGATGGCAGTGAGGCTTCTTAAAAGCTCAGTCACAAAAGCTGCACCAACCGAGCTGCATCCCTCCGATGAGTCCTCATTCTTAACAAGACGTATTCAGTTGCATGAAATAATAAGCCAAGCCAAGTCATGGCAGATGGTAAAAATAGCTTAATATACTGTAAACATAGCTGGACTGTACATGTTCACTGCTCTCGATGTAGAGGTTATGAACAACAATCCTGTGTATGTCAATGCTTCTGTGATGTGTACATTTTGTGTTTATGCACTACTTACAATTGACAAAAATCATCTTGCACAGCTGTCTTTGCACAGACAAGAACACTGTGACCCTCAAAGTTAGCTGAAGGCTCAGTGGGATTCTTCACTTTAAAGACTGTTGAATGCTGAAGAGCCATGCGATTACCTGAAATGAAACATTTCCTGCTCCCAGCCATCTAGCCTGTGCATTCTACCCCCGGAGTAAACTTAACTGAATTATATGGGCCAATTAGAGATGAGCATTTGTCCAGGTCATGGTATAAACAGAAGGTCATCACATACACAACAATACAACTCAGCTGGAGAGAAAGCTTTCTCACCGTGACACAGCAAAAAGAGATTAATTGAATGTAGTTTATAAATATGCACTTTGTAATAGAATACATACGGAAGATTTTTTTCTTTCATTATGATTAATATGATTAATAACAGGTACAGGACTTTGGACTCTACGATACTAATTCGGTACATTCATTATAAGGCTGCTCTGAAGATGAAAAAGTATTGTCGTTAAAGTAAAAATCCACCCTCTGATACACACACCGTTAAATACAATCAATCTGAGATGTTCACTGCACCCAGGAGTTTTTTGGTTGATGAAGTACTTTAAAATTAGTTTTTGCCACACTAGCTGTAGGGGTGGCTATGCTAGTTTGTTTGGAGGATAATAGCATGCCAATGTTAGCATTGAGTTCAAAGCACAGCCAGGGCAAACAAAAGAACAAACAAAGAGTTCTGTTTTGAAGGAGAGCAAGAAACTTCCCAGTCGAGAAAAAAGATCTGCGTTTTACTGCGGACAAAACAAGTATGCAGTTTGTTTGGCATTCTAGTCTGTTGAGGCTATTTGTATCTGTGTTACTTTGTGTTTGATGGATTTCTCCCCATGAGATTGTAAGAAGTTGGTGATGAGTGTAGAAAGAAGCACTTGCTCTTTGATTGTGATGGGCTGATACCAAAACCTGAGGTTTGACCTTCGATGTTTTAGATCAGTTACCATTTTACTGAATTTAAAGGGTCGGTTCACATTATATAAGGACATATTTTAACCATGTTAGTGGCTCTAGGGATGGCAATGTTGTCGGTCCGCCCACCACTTTGGTCCAGACTGAAGTGCCTCAATAACTAATTGATGGATTGCCATGACATTTTGTACCAACATTCATGGTCCCCAGAGGTGAATCCTTGTGAATTGGCATTGAATGGATTGCCATAAAGTTTGGTACAGACATTTGTGTCCCTTCAGGATGAATTGTAGTATTTTTGATGATCCCTTAACTTTTCATATAACGCCATCATCAGCTCAATAGTAGCTTTATAGTTCAATATTTTGTTTTATGAACAAAGACCTGCATAACTAATATCAGCCTCAGCTGTACTTTGTTAGCAAAATGTTAGCATGCTAACACGCGAAACTAAGATGGCGAACATAGTAACCATTATACATGCTTAACATCAGCATGTCAGCATTGACATTGTGAGGATGTTAGCACGCTGACATTAGCATTCAGCTCAAAGCACAGCTGTGGCTAAATACTTCCTAATAGAGTCGCTAGCATGGCTATAGACCCTTAGTCCTCTTTTTTAAAATGTAATTGTCAGTTCACATTACAAAACATATTTTCTCATGCACTCTTGGCGATATCTAGCATTGGGATAGAGCCAGAAATTACAGAGATGGATATCTCAAAACCTCTACAACTAAAACACAATCAATATGCAAGGCTAAATACCACTAGAGTAAGTGAGAAAATATATTTTTGTGTCATTTAGATAAAGCCACTCTTTAAACTCCACAATAGAGGAGGTGGAGATTTACCTACCACATAGCATTGTTCAGATTTGGCCACCAAACAACATGCTAGCCTGCAATTGCAACGTACATCAAATATAGCTGTTTTTAAACAGTGTTTGTTATGGTGGATTTTCATTTTAACCACAAGCCCTTCAGGGCATATTTAGCGAGAATATCTCAGGGAATGGAAGACCAAAAAGTTAAAAGAGGGAATGGGAAGACCAGATACTGAAAACAACACTGGCTGACAGATACAAAGTGGGTCGAGAGAAGATACAGGGGGACAGATTATAACGTGACACTGTAAACCACAGACTATAGGGGAGGAAGGAACATGTCAAAAATAATCTGGGGATGCCTTGAGTCCCAACACAACACAGATACCAACCCATGGAAAAAGCAAACCACGCTCCAGTGTCCCCATGCTTATATCCACGCACAGAGTCTGGTGATGGTATCCTCGTCTTTTTTCCCTTTTTCAGCCTTGCCTGTGGTGGAGGGGGTGGGGGTTACATTGACCCAGTTTTATCATGGTGGAAGTCACTATCACTCTGATCACTTTGCTCTCACACACTGTAAACTGCAGGCTGGCTAGTGGCCTTTTCACTCACTCATAGTCACAGCTTCAGCAGACAGTAAGGGCCACACAGAGAGATGGAAAATATTAAAACAAAGGGATGCCTCTTGAAATTTCGCTGCCACATGTTGACATGAGCAAAAATAAAATATGATGAACTACAGACTATAGTGAAGCATTACTCTGAAATGATTACCCCATATTATGGGCTAATAACTGTCACGACTAGAAAGTGTCGGCAGCATTACTACATACAGTCAAATCTGCAACAGGAAAACCAACAGACAACCATTACAATGATTTGCTTCTCAGACAAATAATCTTAGAAATCTTCATAATTTATTTTGTGTGTGGTACATTTATTAATGATGCTTCAAATGCAATGTGAAAGGCTTATAAAGTGCATAAAATGCTTTTGTTTTACTTTGCATTTTTCATGTGTGCTGGGACTTCAAATCTCTACTTTTTCTCTGCTACAGTTATTATTTACTTTTCAGATTAAGACTGACACAAAAACCTGTGTCTGGTTGGGGCACCTTGTCTCGTTTCAGATGTGTGTAAGTTGTTAGCAGTAACACCAGAGAGACAATTCCCTTCTAATCTTCTCCATTCAAATCATACAGTATTCCTTTCCTGTCCCATTGATTATGTCACAATTTGTTTTTGTGACCCTTTAGAGGGGGCCTGACTCCTCACTAGACTTAACCTAACTGTGGGCCTTTTTAAAGTAGGAAAAAACTGTTCTACCTCGACCAGCTACAACAGTTAAATGCTACATATACTACACATTGGTGCATCAGTATCTATCAAACAATCTAATATATAATAAATAGTCACGAGGGACATTTTTCTGTAGAATGAGTAACTTTTGTTTTGATACTGAAGATACTGGTTTAAGACAATTAAAATGTTGACGGAACAAGACAAACACTGTTGAGAATTCAAATATCTTGCCATCTCTGTGCATTTGTTCCCTGCACCTGAGGGCAGCTAGTTTCCACCGACGAGAATAAAACTGCAAAAAGGTGTGAGCGCTGTTGATTAGAAGGTTAATTAAAATGGTGTTTAATTAACTGTGTTCATGTGAAATCCCTCCAGTTGGTCTTTCCAACACATTGTTAGAATCTGATAAAAGGCTATAAGCTTACTCTGTTATGCTTGCTGTGATTGTTTTTCGAAAATTGCCTCAATCTGCTTCACTTTACAATTACAGCCAAGCAGTAGAGGTGGCATCCATCTGACAGCTCAACAACAGCGAGCAAAAGAGGAACTGAGTTTGACTCCGGGGCTGTCAGACAATCTGTGCTGTATAACTGTAATACTGTAGACATATGGCCAGGCTACAACTCAGCACAATAAGGAACTCCTAAACATGTGTGTGGTTGTACTCACTAGGTAGCTCATCCCTTTCTAAAAGTCACAGCTGAGTAGCAAGTGTATGACTGCAGCAATATTCTACATCAGACAGCTCATATCAGTATGTGAGATTGCATAGTGTGTCTACAGGCATAATTGACATCAGAAGTTTACAGTAAAGTGTGAATAAGTCATGAGTTCCTTTCAGAAGAACTGAGACGTAACAGCATCCTCTAAGAAAGTTCTGACAGAGTTAGCTACTTAGGCTGAGCAACCAAAAATGTCGCAGGATGGATCAAGGAGTGGAGAGGAAAATGTATGCGCGTGATTAGGTGTGCATTAATATTTAAGGGAAAAAGGCTAACGTATGCTAAGCTTGGCAATCACGTTTGCTGCCTCAGAATTCGAGCACATGAAAGTGAAAAAGCAAAGCAATTCAGATAAAAGGAAATGTTTTTAAAAAAGAAGAAGAGTGCCACTCAGTTCCTGTTAGCGGGAACTGCATGAGCCTGCGGGGGAGATCATGACGCCCTCCCTCGCCTCACTGCTACCCCACCAGCAGAATAAAGATAACAGCTTTACAGTCACAGGCATAAGCCAGAGAGAGGAGAGCGGTACACATGCTAATGTGTTTCCAGATGATTTAACTCCTTCCCAAGCACCTGAGCAAAACCTGCAATATCATGAATAGTTATAATTAGCTTGCTTAGCGCCCCTGAGCTGTGTAATATTTCATAAAACAAAATTCAATCAGAGCTGGTGTTATTTTGTGTTGAGTACCATATGTAGTCATGAATTTTGTCTTGATAAGTTAAAAAAGGAACAGAACACAGCGTGTACTGTTGAAATGATGCAGCCTCACATGGGACAGGAGGACAGTGCATGACTTATGGTAAAGAATCTCACAGTGCACCACAGTAGTCAGGTACAGTGTAGATTTAGGGGTACACAGTGCGTCTCCGGCTGCAGAGGCGGAGAAGTGTGTTTTCGAGGACAAGCTGTTGAGGGGGCTGATGTTTTGGGGAACAGATGGTTGTCTGGCTGTGCAAGATTGATGGGGATCGTTCTGTTCCCTCTCCCCGCCCCGGCTTAATGCAGCACCTTCATCAAAAAGACACCTAACAGCCAAACACCCACGCAGCAGAGTGGACAACACCAGAGCAAAAACCCGGCAATATAATGTGAGGATGTGCAGCTCAATTATGGGCTTGTGAAATTGCTTGAGTGAGAGAATGTCTTCCTCTGCGGCTGAACAAGATTATTTTTCATCAAAGTAAGAAAAAAGAAAAAAAGAAAGAAAAAAGGCGCTTGAGATAGTGGATGGCAGGAAAATTAGTCATGAGCAGGCCGTTTCTGTCAGAGGACAATCCACAGCTTCACATTTTTGCTTGTGTTCGGCACGAAATGACAGGTCCACTTCTGTCTTTATATGTTCACACACAGAACCAAACGGACAGACAGACACTGGGCACGAAGGGGAAAGGCACTTGTATGTTCACAACAAAAAAATACCTAACAGCATTGAGGGTCAAGCAGTCGGTGTCACAGATCCGACAGTATATTCTATATCCACACACACAGGCTCAGCTGCTGTGGAGCTGCTGTTATAACTGAAATCAATGAACAAGTTCAATCATGAAGCAGGTTGCTGGGGAGAGGACCGCCGTGTCAACATGTGAAGTGTAAAAAAAAAAGTGCCTTGATGGATTTGTGCTGTCAGCAAACTGACAAGGGTTACTGACCAGATATGCTACACAGCTAAGCTAACAGGCGCTGGACGGCGTAAACTGTGTCTCAGGTGTCGCTGGCCTCTCGCCACCGTAACCTTGTCTCCCTTCAGCAGCCAAAGCAGTTGTGGAATCGTAATGAAACCAATAACACTTAAAATGTATGCCAAACTGCTGAATTAATTTTAAACAAGCAATAAACTGTTGATTATTACATAACTTCATGGGCTAAATAATGCAATTACACAATGCAATGCAATGCACAGTGCACAATCAAGAGCCGCGGAGTCTCTAACGCAGCTGTCAATCACTGCTTGTGAAGCTCCTGAACCGTCTCGATCAAACCGTCAAAGTAGACGACATAATTTGAAGGTGGTGACACGTACAAACAAAGTGAAGTTAACGCTACGTTGCCAGAACAAGTGGAGTGGGACAATAGGGAAAAAAAGGACGAAAATTAAATGAAAGGACAAAAGGATAAATCTGGGTTGTATGTTGACTGACAGTAATTATGACTCGCACTCTTATCAGGCTTAGGTCACACATCTAATGATGTAAGATGTTTTTGGGACAAAGGAAAACGACTTGCAACTTGAATCCCTGCTGTATGTGATGACTTGGTTGTGACCCAGATGCCCAAATGATAGCGTGTTTACTCAACAATGCCATGATAACGGTACAATCATGACACACAAGGATGAGCCTTGTGTTGATTAGTAAGCATTCTTAAAATGTTGCCTCATGTCTAAAACACAGGTCCTATTCTTTCCTTGGTTCTGATTCCACATCTCACTTTTGCATTAATCCTAAATGACTTGAAAAGACAAATAAATCTTTACTGCTAATCTGTGTTAGCATGTTGCTAAATTTGCCTTTTCCCTGTAAACAGATTTGTTTCACTGTCTCATCAGAACTCACACCACTACAGGCTACTGAGGGGAAGTCAGAATAATTACATCACCTAATCTCCACAGTCAGCGGACAGACAGTGATGGAAGCCACTGCACGAACTGGCCAATCAGTGGGCAGCGTGATCGGGAACATCGAGCTATCCCTCACTTCCCTCCTCTATTCAGTCAAAACTGGTTTAACACTGAGACTAGTACCTGACTTTGAGGACAGACAGTGTCATAATCCCCACATCCAATTGTTATTTTTATTACATTATGTTATAGGAGATACAATGAGATCGGTGGCACTTTGGCTGCAGAGCAATATGTTTTCAGGGTGGCCCAATTTAGACATATTGAAAAAAAATCACTCAATCAAATATTTGAATCAAGGAGCAAAGCAGTGCTAATCAGTTACAGACAGCACCAACAGCCCAGGGATTTTTCAAATAGGCTACTGTGTGCCTGCACAAAGTCATGGCACATTGTGATGTTGAAAGAATTTCAATTGAATAAAGAAATCCACAAAAATGACTGAATCCTAAAATAGAATACCAAGAATAGAAAGTGACAAAAGCAGCTTGGGGAAAGGATTTGTGGTTGGTAGGGATGTGAGCTCTGTCACATATAGATAAGAAGAGCAGTAATGTGCTTTGAATATATTTAAAAATCTTTGAAGAATTAAAAAAAAGCACACTGTCATGGTTGCTGTGTAATCAACTGACATTGGAAACCCCAGATCTGAACACCACAAAGACGTAGTGTTATGCTTGTGCCGAGGCATCTCTGTCCACCAAATGTCCCTCCAAACTGTAATTTTCTGACATAATGGATTTGTGCAAACAAACAGTCAAAAAGACAGACAGGCATGAAAAACATATTCAGATTAATAGGCTGAGACAACAGCCGAACAAACGTGGTCTAATATTACACGCTGAAAGCCTCCGTGTGTATTTAATCGTTTTTTGTTTCAGAGTGTATTTTGACCTGAACCAGGGAAGGAGTTTCTGCTTTGTAAGAGTCCAGGAACTTGTTGGATCGAGCAAGCACACGTCCAGCGAGTCCCCAAAACATATGGATCCCGGCCAGGCCTTTTCCTCTCCGAAAAATAACACAAAAAACAATCCGACAATTCTATTTAACAGCAACATCTGTTATAGCTGCAGTGTGGTAACAACAGTCTGTTTCTTTTCCCCCCTCTGGAAATAATGCAAGACCATCTTCATATATCTTCATATCCTCGAAGAAAACCTCAAAGAAAGTAAAAGTGTGCATGAAAACATTAATAACACAGGAAACCCTGAGGCAGTCACAGCCGGTCTTGCAGAGCCATCATTTAGAAGAAGGGACGCTGAATGAAATTATCATTATTAATGGTGGGAGTCATTCTAAGGTTAAATGGATCATTTTAATTTTCAGCTCCCAGGCCACACAGAACTTATCTTCAATTGTGCGCTCCACAAATAATCCATCCCCTGTCTACCTGTTCGTTCCTATTCAGAGTCACCAAAGATTATCCCAGCATGCACTGGGTAAAAGGCAGGGCAACAGCAGAGGCCACCAGTCCATCTCATCTGTAGGCAGTTTAGAGTTTCTTCTCTACCTGAACTGAGTGTCTATAGCCTGTGGGAGTAGACTGGAGCAGCTAGAGAATATGATATGCAAACTAGAGCTGACACAATGCATCCGCAACTATTTTGAGAAGCAATCATTAAAAATTACAAACATTTTTAAAGTTCTTAAATGTTAAGATTTGCTGCTTTTCCTCGTCTTACGTCACAGCAAATTAAAGTATTTGGGTTTGGACTTTTGTTTGGACAAAAAAAAAGGACATTCTTCACTTTTTTTCTAAAGTTCTAATTTATCAAGATGATAATCCTTAGTTGCAACCCTAATATCAACTCCTCACCGGGAAGACCGGGGCTTACAAATTCATATTATTAGGTGATAATGCTGTTCATTATGCCGTTGCCTTAACTCCACACAATCATTTTGACAAAATCTTTGGCACTGTGTTCGTTCTTGGGTAGGAATCTTAAAGTAAAGTCCATAGCTGTGCATTTCATAAATAGCTTCTAAATACTGTCAGGGCCATTCAGTTCCCCTCCCTGAACAATCCCTGTTTCATTGTAAATAGATTGTTGATTAAGTCATGTTGAATTAATTTGTGTTTTTTTTTACCTTTGCATTCATGTAGAATGTAAGATCTGAATATACACTGCATCGTTCCTGAGAGATTCGAAGTCGATTTCATTAATGTTCCATTGAAGCATCACACCGTCACCGTGGTTTTAAAATGGGGAAAGCAGTGAGTCACCTTGACAGTCTCTTTTGTTCAGGCCAGAAAGCCACAAATCTGAACTAAAAGCAGCTCCAAACTGTGAGCCGGAGGGTCGGATGATTAGTTTAAACTACACACCTCAAGTGACCCTGTCATGTTACGGAGCCGTATTAACGTCAGTAACATTGGTTAATGCTGGTTTTAAGTTTTGATTTGGTTTGCATGTCCTTACACAAACTGCAGTGACTCTTATGTGTCTTGCTTGTCAAGTGTGTGTGTCCGCTCCTTCATCTCTAACACATCTTTTTACTTACTTTCAGTTCTGCTTGATTTGTGCACCACTGGCAATGCTGACAGAGACGAGAGCCTCCACTATGAAATGCACATCAATAAATCACTTGCTGATGCTATTTATAATAATGTGCTCACATGCTGCACATCTCTCCTGCCCTGCCTCTCATCCGCTCGTTGTAGCATCTCATCAGCAAAACCGCAAGCAGAAATAAACCAGCTATTAATATTTACATTCTTCCTCTGCATTGTTGTTCATAGAGCTGCTCTGCGGGCCAGCAATGGGAAATATATTAGTTCCTGTTCATACAGTCGCCAGATGGCGCACTGCCTAGTTTCTCAGTATTTTTAATGGCATCTTCGCTGCACATTCTTTGAACCTTTTTACCATGATGACAAACAAAGCTGATGTGGGCGACAGGGCCCGGGCCGGCAGGCCCGTACGGTCACTTACTCACTCCGACCAAGTGTGGATGTGTATAATTATGGTCCATTTGTTATTCCATACTTGGCTCTTTTCACATGGCTGCAGTCCTCCTTCTTCCATAAATAACACACGCTCATTACGGAGAAACAATCACAGCTGCTGACCGCCTTCGAGCAGCGGCGATCAACACGAGGATGCATTGCGTGGTTTGAACATGTGGCGTTAATTTGACTTGCGAATTAAAAATACATCGAGACACCGAGGAGGCGCCTGATTCTGTGCTGTGAGCTAAAGCGGACCAACACGTAGTGCT
Organism: Anarhichas minor; assembly: GCF_050575085.1. Lineage (NCBI taxonomy): Eukaryota > Metazoa > Chordata > Actinopteri > Perciformes > Anarhichadidae > Anarhichas > Anarhichas minor. Next base: position 7,853,977 of record NW_027466473.1, on the reverse strand, counting down.
GTGACAGCCGCGCTGCACTCTCACGGGCTGCAAGGCCGACCGGAACGACCACCGCGATAAGTAACATTACTAAAAAAACAAAAACAAAAAAGAGAAGCATCACTTACATCAAGCGTGGCAGTCCCGAAGTGTTTTCATCATATATGCGCGGCGGAATGAGAGATCCTCATGTCGGACGGGGCTCGAGTAGCACGACCCGCTGCGTTGGTTTGATCCAGATGTGTAACACCTTCCCTGCCTGCTCGTTTGTTCATGTATTTAAAAAAAAAAAAAAAAAAAAAAAAAAAAAAAATTAGATTGAGCTTGAATAGAAGATGCACAGCTCTGCCAGACTTGAGATAAATAAGATGCATAAATAAATGTAATCAGGGGTGCTTGGCTAACTCAGCTGGCGTCACGTCTGAGCGTGTGTCACTCTGAGCTGCGGTGCGTGTGTGAGGAGACACTGACGGGGAGGTGGGCTCTATTGTCTCTACTGTGGATGACATCATCCCAGACCAATGGCGAAACACACGAGATGGGGGCGAGCACGCAGCACGTGCGCTGGTGGAGGAGCAGGAGGGGTTGTTGTTGAACCGACAACTTGCATATCTTGAAGATATCCTAGAGTGTATGACAGAGCAACTCAGTACTGTTCTGATGTTCAGTACTGTACTCGAGTAAATTTGAGGTACTTTGTGTATTTACATATTCTTTATACTTCTACTACATTACTTTTCTCAGGGAAGTAGCCTCTTGTACTTTTTATTCCACTACATTTGCTTAACAGCAGTTTAATTCATCTTTCCAAAAGTGATAAAAGCAGTAAAGTACAGAGTAATGTGCTGATAGAATAAACAAGATATACAGTATGAACAGTATGAACAGTGTGATATAAATACGCAAAATATATACAGTATATGGACAAAAAATATATACTCAGTATAAGTAATGGTAATAGTGAGATACAGATAAAAGTAGCTGGGTTTGATATGCTACAGTGTATAAATATAGGATGGACAGTGGTGGGTATGTGAAAAGAGTCATAGTGCAAATATAGCTTATACTATGGGCTATAGGATAATATTCACAGGTGGGCATTTTTCTGCATTACGAAGACTTTTACTTTTGATACTTAAGTATATTTTGCAAATATTATTTATTTATTTGGTGACATTTTAAATGCAGGACTTGTAATGGATGCTTTATATGGCAGTATTGCTATTACTTAATTAACATAATGATATATAACATGATGCAGACAAATAAAATAGATGTGTAATTTTTTTATAAAGATACCGTTAATACAGTAATATTCCATTACCATTTTAAGTTCTGCTTCAAAAACATTAGCACTAGTTACACATTTTATTTTGATTATATTAATGGGTGCATTGAACAGAAACAAATCCACATTTCTTTCCTCACAAAGGACACAGATGTCACGTTGACCAGAACATTATTTTATCATCTGAAATAGTAGAATGGAGACTCATTTTAGCAGTTAAGACCATTTTGGCGTTCACTGGTGCCAATAACGACATCAAGCAGAGATATTTAGCCATGCCAGAAGTGACAAATCCAAATGTAATAGGTTTGGCTACTGGTTTTGACAACCTACGCCGCTCCGGCCTTTTTTTTTTTTTTTCTTAGGTAGAGGTGCGTAGTTAGCAAGAGCCCCTGGTAGATGGTCATCTGTTGTTTGATCATCTTAAAGTCTTGGGCAGACCTGAAACTGGAGCCATCCTTATCATAACCCCATTGCATCATTGGTTATTCTGCTCAAATTCCTGTTACAACACCTACTTGCCACAGCCTACAGTTTGCTAGTTAGCAGTGGTGTACTGGCCATCTGGTATACTAGGACAAATCCAGGTGGATCGTCCAAAAATACATACGTTTTCATTGGTTGTCCGTCACTGTCTGTCTCCTGACCGGCCTTCTCTGTGTGCATGACATTCACATGAGCGTGCTGCATGTGTGTTCCAGTTAAACTTGTGCTCACGTCATAGGCTTGTTGTGGCTGTTAAATGTTGTTTTGAGGGTCACAACCCACGCCAATAGACAACTTTCTCCATCAGAATATGATAATGTCGTATATACTGTAGAAATGTAATCAACCCTCACCCATGATTGGGTGTGGTTTCAGAGCCCTTAGTGGATACACCCCTAGTGTTTCGGAGCAGAGAATACTGCTTATTTTTTCACGATTACCTAATTTGATATACTTGCAGATTTTTTTTTAATCATTCAAATTTGGCTAGGTTGTTAATAACTCATAAAAACACATTTATTTTTGCTTTACCCAGACTTTCAATTCCAACCATTCAGGGTCTAGACTGGGGTTTGTTTATGGACTTGCATCTATCTCTTGTGGCCTTCAAAGACCTTTTGTGGTTTTAGAAGCTCTATTAAGGATTCTCATAGATTCTGTTTCAGTTCGATAAAGACATCACCAGCTGTTGCCAAATAGCAATTTGGCTCAAACAGTCTGCCAACCAGCCGGCACTGTGCCCACTTGCAGCCTTGGAAAAAGGCCGTGGTTCAGTGTCTCACAAGATGTACATGCAAACCTCTGCATCGACACCTTTGATCGCCCAAGCTTGCTCAGGATTAGAGGAATTACAACTGAGCCGTGATTAAACCTTACCCGGTCTCCCCTACTATAGCTGCATTTGAGTTGTGCATTGGTACTGTAACTTCAGCCTCCACAGAGAGGATCAGCGCCTGCCCTTCTCGTATTGCTACTGCTACAAATACTTCTACTTCTTGACGCATTGATCCACTTGTCTCCCCCAGCCAACACTGGAGACACTTCACCAACCAGACTAAATTGAGGCCCATTCACAGCTGTGACTGTAACTTGTAAATGAAAGTCTTTCAGATTCCCAAATTAACAGCATTTCACATACCAGTGGATAATTACGGGATGTGTTTGCACCTGCTGTACTTTATTATCACATTTATACATTGTGAATTAGATAATGTCAGTGCACGTTTCAAAAACATCTGTAGACCTCTGAATGTGCTACATTAAACACTGCAGTGATGCCTGTAAGCAAAATACTCATGATCACATAAAGTATAAACAGAACATATGTATTCTGTCTTAGTAACCAATTCTCTGTTGCTGAAATGATCTAACATTCCCTCAAGAATTGTATCTTGTCCTGTCGTGTCTTGTACAGTGATTTAATTTCATTGTGAGAGGTTAGTCGCATACTTATTCATTTCAGAGCAGCAGTAATGGAAGGACACTGATGAATTTCAATATGCCTCTCTAACCTCTTCATATCTGTTCAGGAAGTTAGCTCACGATATGCGGCCAAAGTTCTGTCCACTCATCCGGTCCCAGGAGGAGTAAGTGACACCTTCTTTAAGCCTATTGAATTAGCAAAAGGGGCCTTGTATTAAGGATTTTCAATCATGATCTGTGCTAAATACTAACTAGATATATGAAGGAAAAAGTAAATGAAAAGGGGATTGTCACTTGTGTAAAACCTGAACCTTTCCCTATAACCATAAAGATATATTTTTGGAAAATATGCTCATTTGCTTTCTTGCAGAGAGATAGGAGCTTGATGGTAGCATATACGATTATGCTAACAGCTGGTTAGACTGAAAACAGTTAGCTTGACTCTGTCCAAAGGTTATAACATTAGACCATCACCTCCAGAGTTTTTTAAATCTGTTTTCTCCTGTCTCAATGCCACGCTAAGCTAAGCTAACTGGCTGCTGGCTGCTATAGCTTTATATAACCGTACAGATATGAGAGTGGTATTGATGTATTGATCCTCTTATTGTATCTAATTCACGGCAAGAAAGCAAATAATCATATTGCACAAAATGTGAAATAAACTATGCAGTTGAGTTGAGTAGCATCAACTATTGTTTTTCCACTGGGGGGCAATGCAACAAGCTTTAATACTGACATTAGGGCTGTCACCATATCAGATTTTCATTACTTCGTGACCAAAATAATTTACGATAACGATATTATTGCAATATCTATAGCAAATTAAATAAAAATCATAATAGAAATAATAATGCTGTCAGTCCAATTCATCTTTAACTTTAATTTCTGCGTTTGACTCTTTTTGGAAAAATAACTACACTCAAAATCCGAGTGTAGGGAGGTGGAGAGAGAGTCCATAACCATTACAGATATAACATGATTAAAGAGTTGCTGGATTATTTACACAATATTATCATATGTGTTATCAACATATCAATATTTCCTTTTTAAATATCATGGTTATTGTCAATACCAATATATCACAACACCTCTAACTGACATTATCTCCTTTTTAATTAAGCTTGTTAGCCTTTACATATCCAGCAGACACAGAGAAACAGCAAAAGCTTCATTTGGAGTTCTGTTTCTGGCCACCTGGTGGATATAAATCCAATATTCACTCTCCGTTTAGCTCTGTTTTTAGCTTCCACTGAAGGAAATATCTGTCCCTTTAGCTAATAAATGCTAAACTATGTTTATCATATCTGTCATTTGGTGCTGGGCAGGTACCGTACAGTAAGTTAATCAGAGCATATTCAATGAAAACAGCTCCCTACTACTGCTGGAAACAACACTGATGAGAACAGTAAAGCCAGAAAATTAAGTGTTTATTGATATCAAAATATTCATTAGTGCAGCTTTAACTAAACTCTGTTCATAGATTTGGTAGATCACTGACATATTCTTTCTTGTTGGTCACACAGCCGGCTGTTCCATAGCTGACCCCGAGAAAACAAAACAAGAGAAAACGAGAGGATTTAGGATCAATAAAGTATCACATAACTTTTTTATTAGGCACTGTCTTTACCCACTTATTCCTTCTCAGTGGGCTGGAGCATATCCCAGCATGCCCTTTGCAGCAAGTACGAAACCATTCCAGACTCAGCGTGTGCATGCATATTAAGTCCAGGGCTCATTTCCTGCTCAATACAGTCGAATGGTAGAGCTGGGAAATAGGGATGACAGATAATAATCCAATGATTGTTGGCCTTGATGAAATTGTGAGAGTTTTTTTAAACCGAACAATAGACCATCAGACTTTGCTCTCCTTCAAATTATTTCCTGTAATATGTTGTTGCTGTTGAGCATCAGGACAAACAATCATGTTGAAACCTGAAATCCCCCGACGGCACTCAGAAGTCATCAAAGACAAAGCTCGTCAGCTCAAATTTCTCTTGACTGTGGTAATAAATGATAGTCATCTGAATATGTATTTCAGTATTCCTATTTTATGTTACTTTATTCTTAAATTCCCCTGCATTCAGAGGGAGATGTTTTAATTTATGCCACAGATATTTAGCTACTTGTCATGTTAAGACTTAACCTAAAATAAGCTTATACAATGCATGAAGGATTAAATCAGTGGTCCCCAACTGTTTTGGTTTGTGACCCTCTCAGATGTTTCATTTAATAATTGTTTATTTATCACAAAAAAAGAGAAAAAAGTCCAAAAAGTGAATCAAATTAGAGAACTTTATTTTTTCTTCTTTCCAACCCTCATTAATTATCGCACGAACCCTCAAATTTATCTTGTGACCCTTCTGAGGGGTCTGACCTCTAGTTCGGGAACCACAGGACTAAACTATGAAACTGTTTATAAAGTTATTAAAGCTAGCTCCACCTCGACCAACTACAAGTAGTAAAATTCTGCATGCTTATGACTTGGTGCATTAACAATCTGATGATGCAATAACATATCACTGACAGCGCCCATTGTTCTGCAGAATTAAGCTGCCAGTCTACTCGTCAGAACTGCTTGTCAGATGGTCAAATAGCTTCGGGCGCCCCTACCACACACCACCTCTTTCCAAAATCCGTTTAACACATTAACTTTTGATACTTATAGTACATTTTGCTGATAATACTTTGACCAATGTATGGCTGCAGGATCTTTACTTGTAATGGAATAAGTTTTCATGTTGTACTGGTACTTTTATTGAAGTTAAGGATCGGAGTACTGCTTCTTCCACCACTGTCGAGTGTTGTTTTGACTGTGGTGATTTATAAGGCTGTAGTTTGTATGTACTTTGATTTGTTGCACTGCGTTCTATTATATTGTCAGAAAAAGAAAGAGTTAATATTCAGATTAATTATAAATCTAAATCGGGTAACATTGGTGAGTTTTTTAATGTGTTTTGGTTATTTGGTTATAGACCTAATCGTGAAAGACAGAGTATTCATTCATTGAAGATGTGAAATTAAGACAAGGAGTTTTACAGCATCATAAATGAGCAACATTTATTTCCACTTTTTGTACATTAAACGTGCATATCAATAAAACTAAAATTGATCATATAAATACCTTTGCTGTAATACTGTTACAATAAATATGGCTCTACAGATTCTAGGTTAAATAAAAAACAAACTTCAATATCAACTGCTGTGCGACACAAGGAGACACTTTTAAGGAAATACTCGACATGTCTTTGCTTTTAGCACATTGTTTCATCCCAGATGATGGACCTGTTCGGTGATTGTGCAATTATTAAGATCTAGTTACACTTCCTAGACTCATTTGACCCTTTGCTCTCTGCTGTGCTTTTTCTAAACTGAATTTGAAAAATGTTCACATGTGTCAGCGTGACAGATACGAAAACTGATGTCCATCTCATATCCGTACTCAGGCTGCACTTGTGCAAACAATGACAAAATAGTGCCATGCCTTTCGCCAATTTGTGCTGGAGAGCAGAGGTGCACGCACACACACACACACCATACACGTACCTTACACACACGCAAAAAAAATCTATATGTGCTCAAAGAATTTATACTTCATAGACAATTTTAAGATTGATGTTGTAAAAAAAAAGCATTTTTAACCCTGGCTATGTCACACATGATACTGATTGAAAAAGCTTTGTGGGAAAGGGGACCAGGCAGTGAAGAGATTATGATACAGCTGTGATTCACATGTACAGGAACACATCAACACATCAACAGCCATATCAAAATATTACATACAGTACTTTAAAATAGATTACCAAGAAACTCTTAATAAGATCACGTGCAAAAGTAAACAAACCTACTCTTTCACAAAACTCCCACGCACAATGTTCATCGTTTACATGATATACAATGAATAATTAATGAATAGATAGAGTAATAAATATCAACACACAAATATATCACGTCAGCCTCAGTAATGGCTTTCATTTTATGTAAATGTCAATATAACGTCATCCCATGCACTTTTAACTTTCCATTTAATAACACCCTTAGAAATATACTGCTCTATTCTTGTGCTTTCTTAACACTTAAAAACCCAAGTGATAGAAGGTTTGATGCGATTTATGCCGATAGCAGTGGTTAGATAAATGTTCAGTGGAACATAGCAGTTCAAAAAAAGGAAGAAAAGTCAAGAAAGGGTTTATTTTCAGTGGCTAAAGCTATACTTCACAGCATAGTGGGTGGCAGCAAAGTTCCAAAGTCCAAAGATTCAAAGTCAATCAAATATTGCGCGGTATCAATAATAACTAATGATACACATAGTTATAAACCTTTGTGGAAATAGACAAAAACAGAGAAAAAACACGTTCAATAGACTGTAAAAACAAGGAGAGGAGCCGTGTCTGTGTGTCTCCCTCAGAAGCTAGGCAGATGGCAGTAAGCCTCCAGGGAGGACAACAGGATATAGATGAACCAGAGGGAGAGGAACATGAAGAAGGTGAGGAGCTTGGGTGTCCGTGGGCCCCCAAGCTCTCCGCCTGCCACGCTGGGACGCCGGCGGTAGAGCAGCACCATGACACACACCAGCGCCATGGAGGTGAAGACGGTGACGGAAAAGGCCAGGGAGCCTGGGTCCACCTTGAACACCTCTCCTTTGCTCTTCCAGTAAACGGCAGCGATGGTCCACGCCACCCCGATGCCCAGGAACACATTCACTGCATTGCTGCCCGTCACGTTGCCGATGGAGGCGTCAGCGTATTGGTCCTGGATGGCAGCCACTTTACTTGCAAATGTGTCTGTGAAAGAAAGAGAGATATGACTTAAGCATGAAGAAAGAAATAGAAAACAGTAATTTGTTTTCAAATCAGCCTCCTGGTGGAGAGTGGAGATTAGTGGTGTGCACAGACTCTGACAAGGACCCTCCCTTAAACCCTCAACTACCAGGAACTTTGGACAAATATTACAGGTATTATGAAATGAAATAACTCATGGGGCACAAAGTGAGTCAGTTAATTTAAAATAAGCCAAGAGATATGGAGCATAAAACTTTATCTTTGTGGTAGAAAATTGGTATGCGATAGTGTGGTAGAGAGAGAGAGATTGGATAACTAACCTGCAAACTTGAAGGAGTGTGTGGGGCTAACTGAGCTGTCAACGACTAATTTTCATATTCTTATTTGTGCCTCGCTGTGGCAGTGTTTAGTGCAATGGGGATACAATTAGGCAGCACAGAGAGACTAACAAGTGAAACAGGCTTTATCTTTGTTTACAACTTGTTAATGTTCAAGACAGGGGCTCAGGAGAGAATTACTCTGACAGCACAGGCGGAGTTAGAGGTTACACAAGTTTTCCCAGGCAGCTGCTTCTACTGCCCGCACAAACCCCAAGAGGAAACCCAGGACAAGTCTACCGTTAGAGCTGTTGGAAACCACAGACGCCCACCTGGAACAGAGGTGCCTAGGGCCACGAACACCACAGCGGTGACTGAATCTTTGAGACCCACGGTGCAGCCGAAATGACAGGCCAAGTCCCCGGTCACAGCCGTCAGAGCGCCGATGAGGGAAATGGACACGATGAAACAGGCCCAGCCATTCCAGTACTCAGTGGGTGGGACAAAAGCGAAGAGGACTTTCCAGAAAACTGTCAGGAAGTGCATAATGTAATCAAAGCAGGAGGGCAAACGTTCCTCCCCGCTCTCTTCCTCGTCATCGTCACCTGAGAAAGAATAGATGCGTGAAGGCCTGCAAAATACGTACCAAGACCTGCTGCGTCTGCCTTCTCTTTTGACAGACTATCTGAAGACCGTATCCTGCAGTGTAGAGAACTGAATCATGGTGTGTATCATCTCATCTAGCTGTGACATCACATCTCAGTTCATGAATTAATATTGAATCATAAAACAGTAAATAGGTCCAGTTAATACAATCAAGCTTAGATAACACCCCCACCACATGTAAGACATTTGACGAATGTGTGGGAGCTAACCCTTTCAAATCATTACATTAAATCTGTAAATATAGCTACGACTACGAGTGATTGAGACATACATATAGGCAGGAAGCATGCTTATATACAAGCATATATATATATAGAGAGAGAGTATGCTTCCTGCCTATATATGCCTATGTTATGAAAATATGAGTGACCTCAACCACAGAGAGAAAGAATGCAACCGAGAGAAAGGAGCGTATTAACAGAATGACACTGATCTGGTGTCGACTGTACGCTTTTAGCCTAAATGCTGTGTGCGCTAGTGCAGACCTAAAAGGTTCACAAAGTGAATGGCTTTTGAAAGGGCAAAATAAAAAGGGTTCACCATACCACATTCATAATACATAAATACTTCAGAGCCATTAATTGTCCAGGCAGAGCTTGGACAAGTTTAGTTTTTATGTTGAGCCACACAAGGAATTCTCCACATCATGCATTTTTAATAAAATGTCTGGGTTAAAATGGAGTAGCAAATAAGTACCTAATTGCTAAAATATATTAAAACAGGCTCTGTTTTTGTAATCTCTTTCATTCATTATCCAGTAAATTAGGCCTTTCTTTAAATTCCGCCAAACTGGAGCCTTTGGGAATTTATTAAACAAGTATCTGAAAGAGACATCACCACAGTGAGGCCTTTAAGAAGCAGCTGGTGGGCCGGATCCAGCCTGCAGACTCAATCTTCCACAGGTCCGGTCTCACAGGGATGAACAGAGGAGACATTTCACAAAGCTGCGACTCACCTGCACTGACAGTGACAGCACTAACAAACTGCTCCCTCCAGCTGCTGCTTCCCACCACCAGAGCCAGGTTCGTCTTCTTAATCAGCTTGTCTACTGTGCTCTGTAGACGGCCACGAGGACAAAGAAAGCAAAAGGACAGGTTGTTAGTAGCCATCTCTTTCCAGTCAAGCAGTATCAATATAATCTTAATCTTAACTGTCATATGAGACTAGGGACGCTGATGTGGTAAATTAAGGTGCAATTAACCAAGTCACTCTTCCCACTCTGGTGCACAGTGAGTCACCAAAAGAGATGCAGGGAAAAGGTACATCGCCAGCATAAAGCTGCTTTACACCAGTGCAGAAAGTAGAGCCGTTAGTATCAACACATGAAACTGGAGCCTCTAAGTATAAGTGCAATATCATGTTACAGCTTGAATCTGGTCTTAAAGGGGAACACCACCAATTTTATGCATGAAGATCAGTTTACTTTTTCAAGATGACAACTCAAAAACTGTTGGAAAATGGCTCTGAGAGGAGCTTTTTAAAGTCTGAGAAAATCACCCTAAAAATGTCATGGTGGTGTCATCCCAGGGGACGGCCGGGGTGGAAGGCCTTATATGTTTTTGGGTTCTCCGTGCATCTGTCCATTTGTCCGGACGTATGTACAATTGTCGTGAACTCAATATCTCAGGAACGCCGAGAGGAAATTTCTTCAAATTCTTCAAAAAGGATGAACTGATTAGAATTTGCTGAGCAAATGTCATTCAGAGGCCATAACTCAAGACATCGTATGCTAATTATGACAATTTTGCCCAAATGTCTAATAGGATAAAATGATGAAGTGATGACATTTTGGACAGATATGGATGTTAACTGCAACTTGACATACAGCCATGATGCGGTAATTCTTGTTTGAGTTTCTAAGTCAGGATACCTCTAACTTTATGGCAGTGCAATACAAAATTGACGGAGAAGCCCTTTGAATGCTGCATTACGTTTAAAATGTTACTTTTTTCTCAATTTATTTGACTATTCAAGCTGGATGAAATGATGAGTGACTGACTTTACTGCCAGAGCCATTAGTTACATGCACTTCATCAATTATGTATCACCCCTGCCAAGTTAGATGACATACGAATACCTAACAGTCATACCCCAAATATTATGACATAACAGATATTGCTGTAAGAGTCAGAAATATCAATGTTTTATGTTGGCACCACGCCCCAGCTCTAACTGTGTTGCAGTATGAAACACATGAACAAACTACTGAACAAGGTCAGCATGGACAGAAAAGAGAGGATAATTAATAGAGAGTTATGAGCTCCCAGTGTCTTCAAAATATTTAAATTGAAGGCGGTGACTGCCTCTCTGGTGTCCAAAGAACTGCTTTGATGGATATTCAGTCGGAGGAGAGAAGGCAAATCTTGTAAGAACAAACTAAATATTGGCATTCATCAGTCCATAGCAGCTTGTGAGAAGTATTGAAGTACGCAAACATCAGTGTGATAGGTGAGTAGGGCTCTGACGTAAATAAAAAGCTGTTTATTTTAAGTTACCTTGAATTCATAGGACTCCTCAATTACCACTTCCAGCTTAGTGTGCTCGCCCAGACAGGGGCAGCCCATCTTTGACACGTCCTCCAATCCCGCTGCTGTCTTGTTATCATTGGTGTCTCCTGCGCCAGAGAAGCAGGTGTGTAAACTATCAGCCAGTACTTCCCACATGGGGGATTTGCTACAATATGAGATACCGTAAAGCAAACCCGGTGTGGTTGGATGAGTTAAGCATACTCAGGATCACATGTGACATTAGGATGAGTGTTAAACATGTGCTGTGAATGGAACACATCGGTTATATTTCCAAGTACTGCCTGATTCATTTCAGGTAGTTTAACAAAAAAACATCTTACTATATTCCATTTTAGTTTGTGATCATTCCTAAAATGCTCTTTGTTTGTATGCATCCAAGAACTGATTATTTCGATGATGTGGCATTGTTGACTTCATTTTTTGAGGATCTTATGGTGGGCATGGGCATGCTAGTAATACAATCAATATCACAAAGTTGATGGAAAAAACTTTAATTTAAAACAGATGCCCTTCATGGATGGGGGATATTTGCAATATTCAAATGACAAATTACCAAATCTGAAATAAATTGTGTTTCTATTTTCTTTTGCAATGTTGTCAGCCATTACAATACATTTACAAAATAGGATTAATGTGCAACTGTGTAAGGCATTTAAAAAAAAATGAACCCATTATGAATAACTCCTTTGTGCCTTATAGCTCTAACTTTGATCAAACTACTTGAACCCGAGCTGTTTTACAGAGCAACAAATAAACCTTGAGTGCTGCAGCATAAAGCGTGGCCATGAAATGCACCAAAGAGATCACACCTTAGAGTTTCCCCAGAGTCAAGAGGAATTTGCATCAATGAATATAAACTGCTCTAGCCCAAGAATTAAAATTTAATATAAACGACAGGGGACGTGAAATAATGTTTAGTCCAGCCATAAAAATGATGAGGAAAATCCCTCTGCTGCTGTAGCATGCAGCTGCGTGCTCAGCTCACCGTGTCTCTGTCCCACATCCAGCAGGATGGGCTCCTCCAACACAATAGTGAAAGTCTTGTTCTTCTCGTACTCCTCGTCATCAATGACCTTCACATTCAGCATCTTCCTGAAAGCAGAGGGGGGTCAAGGAACAAGGAAAGGATGGAGCCAAACAGAGATGCGGGATTGAATTAATTAGCATTATTTAGGAAATATCAGCAGCATTTAATATGCGTTAACCCGCAGTTTGCAGTTGTTACTGAAATGAAAAATATAAAAAATATTCCACGCATCTAGTAAGAGTAGTTTCTAATGCTAAGGCCGTGCTTTTGTACGTATACAAACTGTGTAAACTGCCTACACAATGAATTGTGAAATATAGATGTTAGCCAAGAAGATGGAAGCTGGAGATTTGTTACAAATTAAGAAATATCCTGTAGTACAGAACACTCTGTAAAACATGAATATAGATACAGTATATATGTATATATATATATTTCCCAGCACCCCACAAGAGGGCGGACTCCTTCTACACCATTAATTCCATTAGAGCAAAAGAGAACCATAGCGAGATAGCTCACACCCCTCCCACACACTTCAAGCTATAAGTCATCGGAAATTGGATTATTATCTTGTTCTCAGTGGAAATCAAGCACCAGCGATGTAGGAATCCATGCAGGTTCAGGCAAACTCTTAAGACATATTTAGAAATACAGCTTTTTTTACTGTTAAATCTGAGTGCTACGTGAAAACACGTGAGGATGTGGTGTCAAACTGTGGCCGACATGTTTGCCTCAGCCCGCTTCATTCTCCCACACTGTCACAGTGAGTCTTTCTCTCCCTCTCCCTCCATCTCCCTAATGATATGTGGGTGGCTGTCTATTTCTGTCTACTCATGTACACTCAGAATTCGACAACACGCTGGTAGAGCCTTTTGCTTGCGGAAGAGAAGAAGTTTATTTTAAACACGAGTGGTACGTCATCTGCAGTCTGATGTCAAGGAAAGTCATGCCAGTGGGAGCAAAGGGAATCGCAGTATAGCCTAAAGTCCTTACAATGGAAAAGAAAAATAGTTTATCTTTTGAACAAGATGTTATTTCAAGTGCGATATGTACAGGGACACAGTAAGTTTACTTTAAAGCCTCGTGGAAAGGCCTTCAAATAAAGTGTGGATCAGTTGCTATGGACTGTATTCACACAGCAGCCGTTTTTATATAAGTCTACATACCACTTTAGGCAGATCCTGTTTGTCCTTAAGTGTATGAAGATATAACAGGCAGGAATCAAACAATCATTAACACTTCGCAGACCTCTCGCTAAAAGACAAGAAATGAAAGGCTGTCAAAAAGCAGCAGGGAAGTTGGTTCACATACTGCATTAGGATGATTAGGTGGCAATTTAAATCTCAACCTATACCAGAGTCTAATAGCAGGGTTTATAATAACACGAAAAGTGAACAAAATGACTGCTTTCAGTTTGGATTTTTGATAAGTTCTGTATCAATTCTGAATGTGCCTGAACTCTAAACCCGCTACCACGCCGAATATAGCTCATGGAAAACCGGCAATCAAGAAACCAAACTAACTGAAAAAGTATTACATGTTAAAGTAATACAACCCAGTGGAGCTTTGTTAAAGTGTGTGGCTCCCATGTCTCTGAAGTAGGTTCAAATTTGCTACTAGCGAGCTAGTAGCAAATTTGCTAGCGAGCTAGTAGCAAGTAGGCTAATAAACTAGTTAAAGGAACATTTTGGGAAATTTGCTTTCTTACTGACAGATGAAAAGTTCCGTACCAGTCTTGTGTCTTTACTCTAATATATAAAGCTGCAGTTGCAGTTTGTTAGCTTAGCATAAAGACTGTAAACTCTATGACATTGTTCCGTCTCGTGGTATCTCAGCAAGTTAGCGTATTTCCAAAAATATCTTTCTATCCTTTGAAATCGTTGGTGGATGCTTGAGATGCTTCTTGTCCGACAGTCTTGCTTGGAGTTTGAAATGGTCAGTGTAAGAATCAGGTTAAAATGGTAAAGCTCATCCCAGTTCTGCATGTCGATGTGCGCTCTCATCACAACAGGCACAGTCGGAATCTATCTAGACTCTATTTAGAATCTATTACCTACTGCAAATCACATTTCACAGTTTATCATCTCGGTCCGCCTGTCGGATCCATACTAAGTTTCTAAAAAGCCATATTGGGTAACATACCCTGCTATTGTATCTGTTTGATGTCTGTTTCACCTTAAACAAACAATCTGTACTGCATGTGTGGAAAGTCGGACTGGCTGTTTTAATGAATACCATACGAATGTAGAAGGCTCAGTGCTTATTTCTTTGATTTTTTTTCGAGCCGTCTATTGACTGTGGAAATCTGGATATGTTTTGTTTGTGCATTAGGTCGCTGGATTGTCCTGAGCGGAGGGAAAACCCGCAGAGGCCCTATAGGGATATGGCTTTGCAGTTGAGACTTTCACCTCTGAAAAAAAAAGGACGGCAGCTGTGTGAACTTGTTTTGGGAGTTTCCCGCTCCTCCACATAGTGCGTCGGTTTGGTTAGGATGCTCCAGTTTCCTCCCACAGCCAAAAGACATATACAGAAAGTCATGAGGACTGGAGTCTCCAAACTGCCCACAGGTATAAGTGTGAGTGATTGTATGCCTCCATGTTCACCCTTGGAGAGTATCTCTGCTTTCTGCACTCTGCATGTTGGGGATAGGCCTCCTGAGAGCCTGACAAAAAGGACGCCAGCAGGGAGAATGAGTGAATGCAAAAATGCATGACAGTATTTCAAATGCCTACGACTGAACAGGTGCACTGCCATTCAGTTGAAGAATCATGGCTCAAACCAATATGTCAGCATGTGTCTGCCTTGCTGAAGTGTCCTTGAGCAAGTTACTGGAACTCTACCAGCTCCAGAGAGACTGCATTGTAGCTGAATATGAACACAAAGCAGAAATGTGTTTCTCATATCTGCAGCATTACATTGTCTCCACTATAAAATGTTGTTGGGTTATTATGTACAGGATATTCATACAGAAACAAAAGGTTATTGACATTGATAATGATATACGACTCTTATCATAACTTGAACTTGCAAATATTGTGCGGCAACATAATTGAGAAGGGCTGCTGAATGATATCTAAACTACTGAGCGAGGACAATTTCAACATATAACACAACAAGACTAAAGCTGCCAGCTATGTCATTCAGAACTGCAGAAATGTGCGGCCCCATATTTAAAAAATGTTTAATGCGTCTCCTCCTGCTCTATGACGGCCCGCTTTTAACTGCGTCTAGAGTGTAGCTTTTTCCAGAACTATAAACACTTTTGGGCTTGTTCAGACTGCCACCTCAAATCGGTTTTGTTTTTTTGGTATATCCAGATTATATCCAGTTTATAGACATTATAAAATATGGATGTAGTCTCTGTGACGTCACCAGGTTTCTGAAAAGCCTGTGTTGCCATCTTGGCAGTGACACACAGCCTCACTCTACAAATAGGCAAAGAGGTGGATCGTCTGGGAGCTGAAGCGTACTGGTATGGCACCCACCTGTCGCCCAAAGTGGCGACACCCTCAATTAAGCCTAATCTTAAAGGAGCCATACACGACATGCAGGATATTATTATAGCAGCAAACAACTATTTGCAAAGGTAGAGTGGAGTAATTTCCACTTCAGCAAAGAATGACGTCGCTTCACTCTCCCTATGTGTGTGTTATTATCCGAGCTTCTCCTTGGTGAGCGTGACCCGCTGGCTTGCTCACCGCCGCAACTCTGCACTCCTTTGATGTGGCAGTTACAGATGATAACATGACCCTATACCCTGCCGCCGCTGCTCCACTTTTGTGTGTTTCTCAGGAAGTGCAGAACGATATTGATGCTGACTACATTAAGCGTGAGAAATAAAGAATATCAGGGTACTGATTTCCCTTTTCAGAAGTGATCTCCTCACATCTCTTTCATCTAAGCTTATATAACTGCCCCCGTTATCCACCTCAGCCTCAACTAGTGTGTAAGTGCCACACATTTTGAGGCGCTAACGAAAACAGATACAAGAGGAAGCTACACACACGCATCAAAGGATCTTTGCAGATCTTCCTCTAATCCATAAACACAGAATGTAAAACGGTTCAGCCTGTTTATTTTCGCTCAGAGGTTTGTGTCTGTATCATAATCTATTTACTGCAGTGCAGAATTTAGATGGTAAATTATTATTTAACTGCACGGCCGGATTTTAAACCGTTCCTCCTGGCTCCACGCCACAAGCTTAAAAACTAGCCTTCCTCCTCTCTCGCTCCTCTGCATGCTCAAACATCGACCGGGACTGGCATATGTACAGAAAGACACACAAAGCAAGATGCACTGTAACACACGCACACACACACACACGCACACACACACACGCACGCACACACACACACACACACACACACACACACACACACACACACACACACACACACACACACACACACACACACACACACACACACACACACAGACAGAGCTGCCTGGAGGCCTGCTGCCGAGTGTCAGCTCTTTGTCCTGAATGCCCAGGGAAACACTTGGGTGAGAAAAGCCAGCTTTGTTTGAAGGATGAACTTTGGCAGCCTGCTGAGCAGTGAGATATGGGAAGATATACATGTAACACGGAGCATTGGCAAGCTTTTCTGCATAAATACATGCATGGATACTAAAAGCCCAAATCCTTTAAATGTGATGCGGTTTCACCTGCATCTTTTTACAGGACTGGCGGAACGCTCCGAATTAAACAACCTCATGAAATATTCAGTGCGACTTGGAGATCTGAGAAGCATTAAGCAGGAACAAAATGTGATAGTGTACAAGACTTAGGTCCTTGAAAATCTGTTCAACAGGGGAACTTTGGCTCAATTGATAAATACACTGATGAATATCTTTATGTGGCAAATAGAGATGTATGCTGCCTTTCTTTCTCTAACCTTCTTAGGTATTTAGATTCAAAATACAGCTGGCTAAAAAGATAAGTAAGCTGCTGTGATTTGACCCGACTGGACCGGGCAATTCTGACTCAAGCTCTGAGCCAGACCTTTTTACCTATGATCAGAGTGCCCCTGCATTCGCCTTTAAGTCCTTGTTTGTTATTCAGAGGAGCGCAGGGGCAGTGGAGAAAAGCTTTGGCATTTCCCCGTTGCTTTTGGGTTTTCTTTTCATCCATTTTCCCAGAGCAAACTGTCCTGCTCTGCTGGATCCTGCTCTGCACAGTCCTTCCTCTCCTGCTGCACGGCGGCTGTCGAGAGAAGCATGACTCCAGATAATATGAAGTGTGCAGATGCTTGTGTCACTGTCAGCTTGCTACAGTTAGATGAACAGATACTTGGCTCTGTAGGTGAGGATTTTGTCTAATGCTCAGTCTCCATTTGAATGCAGATACAGGCTGCCAGCTTCTAATTTTCATGCTATGCACTACTGTCTCATTAACCACAGCTTCTGTTGCCGCCTGCGCTGCGTGGAGAACTTTTGGGACTCCTTTAACCCCTCTTCACGCTCTTTAATTGCTTTTGATGCTCAAGAAGCTCTTTTTAGTTCCCCTTTGGAGCGACATTTTGTTTGATGTGGGTTTGAAGTGGATTCAGCGCACAGGCATACACTCTTAAAAAGACACAGAAAAATGCACAAAAAGCAAGCAAACATGCAGATACATGTGCACAAGCAAACTGACAAACACACAGACACATATATAATAACACCTCACCTTTTTCGCGAGGCCAAACATACAAATAGAGAGATCTGCATTCTCTTTGACACAGCGTATTCACCTGCCTTTCCTCCCACTCAGCCGACCTACACAATACACCTACACACGAGCCCTGAAATGCTCCTCACACAGACGGAATCATCTGACACATTCCATTCCTTTGTTTTGTCCTTTGGCGTGCTGTAAAACATTTTCATGTGATGAGCTTGATACAGTTCAGTTCTTTTTTAACTAAAAACAAAAAAAAAACACTGCTGCGGATAATTGCCAGCTCCTTTGCTCATCACATCATGAAACAAACACAAGTGTACTCGTCATGCTGCCAAACCCTCCACACAACGTTGAAGAGAAAAGCTGGAACAACATCACACCGTCACCTCTCTCTGTACTCTTCCTCCCTGCTCTTTTTATATGCTTCTCTGCTGGTGCATCCACGAATCCTTTTGTTGAAAATATCACACAGGTCTCCTTGCATACACTTGTTTCATTAGCTGCTAGACCCTCATCCCCTCCTCTCTGTTGTGCATTCACCTGCCTGATACTCTTTCCTCTGCTCTGTCGCTAACATGTACTTCCTTTGTTTTCTGCAGTGGAGTTTTTATTTCTCTGCATTAGAATGAACTGCACAGAAATCCTGTGTTAATTCATTCATTGAAGGCTGCTTCTATGCTTCTTCTTCTTCTTCTTCTTCTTCATTTCCTTTTTTTTCCCTTTTACATCATCTCAATTGTTTCATTATCTGTCTCACAATTATATCCTCTTATCCTCCCACGTCCTTGCTCTGAAAAATCTAAACTTCTCAGAGCCAACATATCTATGACTCATAAAAATAGTCCCTTTATCCTTTACCAGAATAGATCATTTACAGTAATCTAGCAGGACTGTTTAACATGTCAACATGGGGGCTGTGATGTTTGATAAAGTGATGAGAAGCAGCAACAAGTCATCACATCAAAGAAGAAAAGGAACAGTTGTCACTCACATGGTCTCATCGTTCTGAAACTCCAGCTTGCCGGACACCTCATCGTAGTCCTCCCCGGCCTTGGCGGTGCCCTCGGCGGTGTGGTAGGGCACCGCCACCTTTCCCCTCGCCCCGGACGTTCGGTGAACCTTCACCTGCATGTTGCCGATGCTCTCGCTGACCCTCATGGACTTGCTTTCGAACGTAAAAATACCAGCGTGGTCGTCGTCATAGATGGTAACCGTGGCGGTGGGAGCGCTGCCCAGGGCTGCCTTTGGAGGAACATGGGAGGTGCCCACCGTGCTGTTGCTGGAGGTGATGGAGCTTGGCTCCAGGACGGAGACCTCAGCCCGGTGCGCGATACGTGGATTACTCAGACGCACGTAGAAGTGCTCATCCTCTTCAAAAATATCATCATCAATAACGCCAACAGTGAACTCTTTTGTTGTCTCACCAGGCTTGAAGACCAAAGTGCCCTCAGCAAACTCGTAGTCTGAGCCGGCATTGGCAGTCGCATCCTCGGTACGGTAGTCCACCTGAGTGGCACAAGCAAAGAAGAAAGTTTAATGGAGTTTTAATAAAATGCTGAATTATTAATATATCTTATCCCTCAAGCAATTGAATTTGATTGTAAATCGAGCCTGAGCTTTTACAATCATTACTTCTTATTACCTTCACAGTGCAGCCACTTTCTCCTCCATGCCGGGTCACTGACAGCTTCAGTGAGCCGCAGTTCTCAAAGCACTGGTAGTGAGAGGTTTCAAACTGCAGGTAGATGGTGTTGGGATCTTCCTCTTGCCCAGTGGCCTCATGACAGCTCACCACTTTCCTGGCCTGGTCGGCGGCGTGCTTTTTCAAGATGTTCCCGGCTCCGATCATCATACGCGTGGCTTGAATGCGATAGAAGGCCCGGCTCTTCTGTTGATGGACCAGCACTTGGTAGTTGGCCATCTCAATCAGCTGCTCCATGTCCTTCTCCGGGTGCCTTTGTTTTAAGTCTTTTAGATTGCGAGCCATATCCCGTCGGGCCTCATCCTCTTGAACTTGCTCCGCACTCATCCCTCCACCTTCCTCCACCCCTTCCAGCATTCCATCCAGAGCCTCTTTGGGGTCAGTGTGGGAGTTCACACCCGGGCCGTCCATCTCCAAGTCCATTTTAGTGAACATGGCATCTCCCTCGGACTCAATGATAATGCCACGGGTCTTGTCGGCACGATACCGCTTGTGGACGTACTTGTAGAAAAGCAGGCGCCGGTCTGCAATCCAGGCTTGCAGCACACAGAGAGGGAAGAAGAGGAAGGTGAGGACGGCCTCCCAAACCTCCACCTCTCCGGGGGAGACCACAGAGAGAATGAGATACAGCCAGATGTAGGCGAACACGCTCCAGGCAGCAGTGACAAAAAACACCCGCAGGTGCTTTACCTTGCGAGTTTCATTTTCTGGCACCACATAGACACAGATAGCGATGATAATGAACATGTTGAATGCAGCGCTGCCCACAATCGTGCTGGGACCCAGAGATCCAGCCTCGAAATTATGACCGACCACTTCAATGACGGAAAGCAGGATCTCTGGCGCAGATGAGCCCAGCGCCATCAGAGTCAGGTTGGATACGGTCTCATTCCAGATGCGGACAGTAGTTGTCGTTGTCTCACCGTTGGGCTTCTTAATCGTGATCTCCTTTTCCTGAGAGGTGATTACTTCGATAGAAGACATGAAGCGGTCTGCGATAATGGACATGCCCAGGAACATGTATATTAGGGCTGCAAAGTAAACAATGGCGCGTGCCACCTTGTCACCCACCGCAGGGTTTTGGGGGTTCCACATGGGCAGCACCACGCCCTCGGAGCAGTTATCAGTACTGGAGCAGTTGCCTGGTGTGCTGTCAGTATCTTCATGGCTGGCGCTGCCCTGGGAGAAATGAGTGACTCCTGGGAGCAGGACCAGCAGAAAGGAGATAAACATGCATGGCGTGAAAGTGGGAGTGAAATTCAGGATACTCTTGTGCAGAGACATCGCAGCGTGATGATGCTTGCAGTCTTCTGATGCCGGAGTTCAATCCACGTCACATGTGAAGGTCTATCCAAATGTCTGAAAGACAGAAGAGTAAGATATTTGCGTGTAGGATGAGATCGTCACATTCCCTGCGTCAGATGTTCACCACTCAGGGTTCTATTCCTTCTGTAACCTGGACAAGCATATAACATCACAGAAGTACTCACAGTCATACTCTTTTGCATGCAAATGACGTGGGATCCAACAGTTTCGTCGGTTCGAGTTTGGAAAGCCAGAAATATTGGCACCTACTAATCATTGAGTCATTGGTATTGAACTACCGTGTCCAACACCCACACACATAATGTGGTCATTCGGTGCTAAGCAGCGGTAGAAATGTTACCCTCTGCACCTGTAGTATTGAGGGAAAAAGTGACTCAGTCCACCATGTATTGTCAAGTTAGAGGGGATTCTAAAAATAATCTTCACTGACAGCATAACAAGGAAAGAGCAGTTGTTCTTAGGCAGCATCCCATACCTACCGATAAAGATATTATAAGATTATTCAAAGGAGAAACAATCCTGATCTCTGATGGAAGTGCAGCATGCCTCTCAACTCTACTCTGCAATATATTGTTTAATGCAAACATTTTAGTAAACACCCTTTTTTTTTTGCATTTTGCACAAGCCATTTAAACTATGTCAGGGGACAACTTAAAATAATTTCACAGTGGTTTTCTTGGCAGCAGAGTGGCCATAAACAGCCTGAGTGAACAATTCAGGGAGTACTGCATCAATGCTCAATGCAGGATTAACATGTGCATCGATGTGAACAGAGGAAAGGAGAGGGGAAAAAAAAGCCCAGGAATGTAATCTGGTGCTTCCTAATTAAAATGTCAAGACCATCTCCATCTCAAAAACAGGTTGCCTACCTACAGCAGAAGAGATTTGACAATGCTTTATGTACAGCACATGCTCTCATTGACATGCAGCAGAGAGTAGCTGCAATATCCACTCTGACCTGCATAACTAGAGTGCACGTTTTCCATCAAGGCAACATTTCAGGGTGAAGCAGCACAGCACAGATGTAGTAATTAAGTTGTCTTTTTGTTTGTTTGTTGCCTTATAAATAAAAGATAAACAAATGATGTTTGTGCAACAACAGAATTATGTTACAACTCAACACATGTCTGCTGATCAGAGTGAAACATCAGCTAATTCAGCACCATGGACAGCGACTCACGCAACAATCAGGAGCAACACAGTGAAACAAGAAACACATGATCCTCAGTCTAGTTTACAAAGAATATTTCCTAATTATTAATTATTAATTATTAACAAATACATTTCAGAAAGTCCTGGATACTGGCAATATATATATAACATTAGAGGCAAGAGTACAAGATTGTGTACTTTCATCATTGATTCCTTCCTATAACACAATATAATACTGCTTTCCTCTGGCACACAACCCTGCACAAATTTTGAGTGGGTGACGTTTCTATGGTAAAAGCAAGCTCGCCTAACTGGTCGTTATACAGGAATAAAACAGCACAATAGGAACAAAAGGTGTCTACATTTTTTTTTCTTCCGTCCTATTGGTGCCATACGCAGATCATCACTATGCATTCCTCTCTGAAATCTAACAATAAGCTAACAAGGTCCAGAAACATAGAGATACTCTGTCTTGTTTCCCTGAAGAATCCAGGATTTATTAGTCAACGCAACTGCCAAGCGCACAGTTTTTCCTCCTTACATTGATAATTTAAGTCTCACCAAAGACATTAGATTCCAAGCTGGATCTCCACCAGTACAGAACTACAATTCTCTGCAGATATTCAACATTCATTTATTGATTAACCACCTCAGTGCAAGATGTATACCACTGAAACGCCCAGCAAGATGCCACTTTTCCATTTCATTAAGTTTCTCATTTAACCTTAAAAAATTCCCAAATTATCCAAATCCGAAAAAAAGCCCCTGACCCAATTAAAATGATGATGATTTGATCCTCAAACGTGTTCCTGTTTGCTAAGCAGAGGTCTCAGGTTGGCAAGTAAACACTTGTACATAATGAGTCACACTTTGATGCCAGCACTCGTTTTGTGAGAGATGGTGTTTTTTTTTTTTTTTCGTCAAATGGTGGCAGTCTCAATTTGTAATGAGACTCCTGATAAATGTCATTTCTACTATCTTGGGAATGAAAAGTCATGTAATAACAAACAGAAAGAAAATGAAGCAGAAACAATGTGTAAACGAAAAAAAAGCAAACTGACTGTCAGCAGACAACATGACTTGAACATAATCAATTAACAGAAAGCTAAGCAAAAAATATATAAAACATGTAGCCCATTGATTTGCATGAAGCCACTGTATGAGGTTTAGGGCTGAGCATAGTGGAGACAACCCAAGGTGTTCATGCAGGAATATATTTAATGTTTCTATGTCTCCTATTTTTAATATTCTAAGAACTGCATTACTCACCTGCCTACAGTTGTCAGTGAGTCAGCTCAGTGTGGAAGTTGTGGCCTCAGGAGATGCACTTATCTTTCATATCACTCTGTGGAAAGACAGGTTTTCTTGAATTAACAAATTGTGGAGAGAGTTTTATAAACACCATGAAAACTAGGCTGAAAGGATTCCACATTATTGAGTTTTAAGAAGCTTATTAAAAGCCAGATATGTGGGCCAGTAGATTTAGCAAGTAGAAACACAAATTGTAACAGACAATTCAAAATGTTCAATGACAGATGGGTTCTGAAACGACTAGATTATAGGACACTACAGACGCAGGAAAAAAAGCCGATTATCCCGTCCGTGCGCTGTAGCTACATGAGGGACACATAAGACGGGTCCATTTGGTGCGCACAGCAGTGTCCCAGAGATACTCACCGAAAGCCCCGAATCTCATCTGGACCCTGGTCTCAGCGTGGCTACCCTGCACCAGTTCTACAGAGGAAGATACCCCGTGTGCCATCCACACAGCAGGCTGGTGTAATGGTGTTGGTTTGTTGCGCTGGTGTCTTTGACGCGTTGCTTTCCACGGTGCTTCTTCGCTATTTTGTCTTCTGACAGGTACCCTACCTCAGCAAACTTAACACTGCCGGATTAGTTGCTTTTATCAAATCCCCCTCGCTCCTGCGCGGCGACACCTTCCGCGAACCTAAGTCATTTTTTCAAAAACCACAATACGTTTTCAGTTTGATCCTGTCCAGGCTAACGTTACGTGCAATTGTTGATGCGTAACATAATCAATTGAAATGACTGACTCTATCCTCATTCGTCCCGCTTGTATCAGTCAGAAATTCTTCCAAACAGTCAATTTATAAAAGGCTTTCAAGGATGTTCTTTCCTCGGAAAAATAAACTGAGTGAAAAAAAATTCCCTTGCTTTTCTGTCTGAGCTGGAGAACGCAAAGAAACCAAACAGGACTGCACATGAGAGTAGGCGTGAATGAATGGTGAAGGATTGAGAGGACGCAAACACAGTACACGGAACAGGACAAGATGGATATCAAGCAGAGGGATGGTGGCAGACAAGAAAGAAGAGTGTGGTGTTACGCAAATGGTGGTCTTGTCTTACTCTTCTTGCGGTGGGCAGCATTGGCACAAGAAACGATGAGCGAGAAGGAAGAGCAGTAACACTGCAGAAACAGGGGAGGAGACGTTCAGAAACAGCACTACACGCACGGCTGGTCCTCCTGACTGCGCATCAGGAGTCCAGAATGAATGACCATTTCACTCCTGAATTGTCATTATTTGCTCATTTTCGTGATCAGCCGTCATAGCAGATAAGCCTCCTGTGAGTTAAAAGCTAAATATCTGATATTCAGAAATCCCAGATGTTGCTGCTTCTAGGTCTGTTGTGTGTTGGAGGTTTTTGTTATAATATGAGTGGTTATACACAGAGACCTAGTAGAGAGAAAAAAAACACATAATCTGAATTTACCCTGACTTCTTGATGCATACTATACAACTGGTATAATAACTGGATCTATCATTTAGGGGGAAACAAATACAACTAAACTTGACTTTAAAGAAAAGAGAGAGAAGGAGAGAAGAAGGAGGCTTAATAGCATTCATGTTTATTACACACCAGCAAAACAAGATGACTGCGTGTGTGAGACAACTTTGCCATCCTGATCCTTACCATGGCGGGGTAAAATAATATGTAAAGTTTGGCCTTTTGGTGGTGCCAGAGAAAAAAACAACACCAATTTAAAATGTAAAGGTCAGTCTACGGATCATATGGAGGCTATAAAGACAGTTAACAGTATAAAGTCTGACAAAATAACCCAGATGATTTCGTCAACACGAACTGAGGCTCTACACTAAAATAAGAGCGCTGTTTGAAGAAACAGAGTGATCTATATCTCTATGAGTTAACGAACGGGTAAGGTCAAATGGATGAAAAAGCGTCTCTACGCATGAGCTTGTTGTCAGTGTGGATGACAATGATTATGATGAGACATGAGACTCTAATAATATGCCTATGAATAGTCAGAAAACACAAGCTATAACTGGTTAGCAATTAATGAAAATGTACCCGTTGCTTAACATTTTGAGTGCTATGGGAGCTCGGAGTGACAGCCTTAGACTTCTAAAACTTTGACAGAAACAATACTGTGATCGTCTAGGCATGAAATTTAAAAGATTAGCTCATTTAACAGACAGCAAAAGTCCAATAGGTGCAATTGAGTTGCATTATGGGAATTGTAGACTTCAGTGTTTTTGGAGTTTGGGGCTAAAAGTCAAGATTTCGTTACCTTTGCTGCACAGATGTTGACCATTCTTTTTCAAATGTATATTTATTTTATGAGTCCGTTAACTTTATGGAAATGCAATTCTAAATCTCTGGATCACCTTTTAATTAATGCTAAACCTTTATTAATCTATTCTGTACTGGCTCCTTAGAATTCTAACAGCTAAAAGTCTAAAGGTATTTGAACATTCATATTTACAATTAGGGCTGTATCAGATTTTCACCACACCAATATTGTGACCAAAATAATTCACAATATCAATATCATGGCAATATCTTGCCAATCAATAATTTGATTAAAAAAATTAAAATGCTATCGTTCAAATCCATCTTTAACTTTGTTTATTGTGTGTTTTGTCACATTCTGGCAGATGAATTACACTCAAAATACAGGTGTAGGGAGGTGAAAAGAGAATCTGTAGGCATAAGTATACAATGGCATGATTTAAGAAGACACAATAATATCTAATGTGTATTATTAACATAATATCAATATTTAATTTCTCAAATACCACGGTTATCCTCAATTCGGGTATATTGCGACACCCCTACTAACAATTAGCTTGCATGCATTTAGTAAATGACATGTAGCATATTATGCTCACATGCTTTGTTTAAAGTCCTTTCAAAGTACATGTTCAGTCATTCACTGAAATATTAGACAAGTGGCAATTTGGACCCGATGGTGATTACCGCCATCATTAGCATAAATCCACTGGGTACTATGAATGTCTGTATAGCATCCACCAGTTGTTGACTTAGAAAACCGTTGACTGACACGACAAAAGTGTCATCCTTGGAGCTACACCGCTAGCAAAGCTAAAAAATATAGCTTTCATTTGGACAGAATTAATTTAGTTTTTATTGGTGGATGATTGCCTGCAATAATCGAATGGAGGCTGCGGATTACCCACCTGAAGCCATGATTATGGCAAACCTGGGAGAGAAATAAAAGAGATTAGACTGAGATCTGGAGGACAGAAAACGCCGGGGGAGGGGAAACACCCCAAACAGCACGAGGAGTTGCAGCACACTGGAATCTTCTTTCCTGCAAAGAGGACTCGGTTTAAAATCACACAATGAAGCGTGGAAATGTTTGTACTGTTACCCGTGTAGATGCTTAACTTGAGCAAGACACTTACCATGTTCATTCCAACACATCTTGTGCAACAGATACGTGCCCTACAGTCATACATATGTAGTCTCCCCTCTTGAATTTGATCATATTTTAATGCAACAATTAGAGAATAGAGAACCTATAAACACAACTCACCCTAAAGGTAGGGTGGTTAATCATCTTCAAAACTATTTTGCTCTGACTACCTTTCTACCTGCCTGCCTGCACACATTCTGCTGGTGCACTCATTGCGCGTCACCGGATTCTTCCACAAGCTGCTAGCTCGACAGCTCTGAGTACTAACAATAGCTATGTTCGTTGTATGTTCATAATAATCATTGTGGGGCAGTGGCTTTGGAGGGAGGCCTGAAGGGACGGCCTGTCAGTGTTGCCGACTTGACGACTTTTGAAGCTATAGATTTAGCGACTTTTGAAGCTTTCATTGGAAAAGAGTTGGAAACACTGGGCTGGGTTTTTCGGTTGTATACTTTTTAAAATGTAGCAAACTCTTGCTAGTTTCTCAAGATTACCAACCCTAGCTTTAATGTCAAGGGATTGACCCTCCCATCTGTGTTGCAAATGTATGAGTCACAGCCTAAAGAAACATTTAATTCCACACACAATAAATACAGAGACACATACCCAAATATATTTAATCAGATTAAATATGTGTATGAAAAAGAGAACATGAAGTGATCTTTTAAATGAAAATGAACATTGACATTCCTTTAAAGCTACTCAATGGGGGCAGATTCTGATGTAAGGTTATGAGAGGAGGAGGTGCTGCTCAGTGTAACCCATGATACTGATAGGTGCTTCCCTAGATGCAAACAAACGATCACATTCTCCAATGTGTTCAAATTAGCAGATATGTCCGTCACAGGCAAGTCAGCTCCAACAATGTCACTATCCATCTTTCATATTTCACTGACACTGTCATTCTGCACCATGGACACGACCGCAGACCTCCTTTAACACTGAGAGAAACATGCTAAAGGAAAAAGAAAAAGTTTACGGTTTGGTGACATTGTCGGTCATATCTAAACTCAATGCTATATTTATTATTCAGGTCGTAGTTAGAGTTGTACTGAATTACATTATTTGTGAAGTGGCTCAAATGTTTTGTCTTCTAAACTTGCATTCATGAGGGGTACAGAATCACACAATCTACAGCAGCATCAACAAAAACTTAATGTGTGGGTTTCTGTGAGTGAAATAGAAAGTTGGAGGCCATTCACCCTCTGTAACTTAGGTGCTTAGATGCTGAGGAACATAATTCTGGATTCGGCTATTACATAATGATGGCTATGAAACTGTTTGATCTAGGAAGTTGACTTACCTCAAAATAAATCTAAAGGTGTTTCCCTACGACTTCTCCTCAGAGTGTTTGCTATCTTATCTTTGCTATTTTCTCAACTTACGTATCTTTCTCTTAAGACACTATTCTATAAGAATCCGAACGCCAGAATTTGTGGAAGCATGCCCTTCCAAAATATCTCTCCGTGGGTAAAACTTTGCCAGAAAGTACTGCTTGTTGAGGTGGTGTTATGTTGACCTTGACCGCAGACCTTTTGTGTAAGTAAGTAAGACAATGACATGAGGATTTATGAGAAGTTAAAGCACACATTTCAGAATCTTAGAGAATGAACCCAGAGATATAACTCCACAAGTAACAATGGCAACAGGACGACAACACAGCCCTTTTTAATTTTCCCCTCACAGATATTTCTGTATGACAGAACTGTATCCTTATTGCAAAGAAAATCCTCAAATTGCTCATAACTTTAAAAAATGTAAATGCAGATATCTGTTGTTATCCTCTTTGACAACGTGTCAAACTGTTTCGCCTTTCAATTTCTTTGTTTTCTTAATTGGGCGACTGCGGCTCAGTGGTAGAGCAGGGTCATCCATGCTCCACTAGACCATGTCAATGTGTCCTTGGGCAAGACGCTGAACACCAAATTGCTCCTGCAGGCTGTTCCTGCGGTGTATGAATGGGTACGAATGATCAGATAGTTCTGTCGGGGCAGGTGGCCCCTTGCATGGTTGCCTCTGCCATCAGTGTATGAATGGGTGTGAATGATGACATGTAGTGTTAAAGTGCTTTGAGTGGTTGGAAGACTAGAAAAGTGCTATACACGTACAGTCCATTTGCCATTTACCATTTTAATATGTATTAGGTTGGTAACAGCGCCCATCTGGTGGGATGGAAACTTCAGTATCTGTGAAAACGAAGCGGTGCCATTTTTTTGTCAGGCGTAGTGAGGTTCACTGTTGTTTAGAGAGGGACATCTACTGGAATATATTTAGTTAAACGCACATAACACATTGTTATGATATACATGTGAATTCATCCAGACTCAGTGTAGTTTTCATGCTTTATTATCTGATTATCATCAGAACTAATGATACCTTTTGCCAAAGAGAAATGATCGCTAAACAGCAGCTGACCTCTATAAAAACACGGAGACGTCTTCTGGCATTATCTCAACCAATTATCCTCAATCACTGGTACACAGGGCCCACAGAGCGCCATCTAGTCGGCATTAAGTTACAAAAGGTGGAGAACCCCTGATCCTGACAGTATTGAGAGAGCACAACACATTTCATTTCTGCTTAAAGGCTGAAAAGCAACCTTCCCGGATTTGTTTTTGTTGCTATAGTAACCATTCCGCTGCTATGTTTTTACAGTCCTGCTGAGCTTCTCTCTCTGGCAGACACTTGTGTATTTGTTTTTTTTCTCAGAATCATTTCGTTAAAAAATGGACTCGTGTTCAGTAAACCGGTTGCTGTATTGTCGCTCTACATCATTCGAGTGTATTCTCTGTTGTCTTCAGAATCAAGGTCAATAAAAACATACGTGGTACAATTGTTGCCACGAGGTCACAATAAACACACCATGAACACACTCGTCCTTGTTTGTGTCTTATTTGTTCCTCAACAAACCAAAAGGGCATCATCTTCAAACCTGTGAGCTGTTCACTTCATTGCTTTTACAGATACAAACAAATCCTGTTGGACAAGAAACTCCAGGAGGTTCTCGGTTTACTTAGATTTATTTCCACTGTTAAAGTGATCCTTATGTTCCACACAGCAATAGTGTTATTGCAGTTCTTCATCTGAATTATCAATAAGGATGCTTTCCTCGCAACATGAATTAGCATGGATGCCTCAACGCCTTAATGCGCAGCAAATAAAGCCACTGGCGGAACGTAGAATTCTGCCTTGAGAGTGAGTCATTTGAAGATCAATACTGCTGTTAGACGCCTAATATGACCATCTGTTGCTGCTTCTGCTGCTCCTATGTTGCCATCTTGTGGACAATTTAAAATGTGTCAGTCTTCATTTTGCACCAATACACTAATGAAAATGTTGTTGGAATTGCACATGCAGATTTCAACAGGTGTGTAAAATGATTTAGAAGCGGTAACAGTCAAAAGAAATGACAAAAGTCCAACTGTGAACATATTTGAAAAATAGGAAGAGTTTCATTTTGAAGTAATGCAGATGATTGTTGAGCTTTTTTTGATGTTAACTGTGTTGAACCAGCCATTTGTCAGTGATACAGCAGTGAACAAAACAAGCTAATGTTAGACTTGTGATAATAAGATGAATAATCTTACTTTGACATAAACATTATCATGATTATGAGATTTGCACAATTGGCTGAAAGGCTGAAAAGCCGTGGCCTCTCCATTCACATTCACATAAAGAGCGGCAGTAACATTTCATTTAGTTCTTTTACTCACATATAAACCATTTTAATTTCTCCCCATATGCCTCTCTCATATAGTTACCAGCTGCTTTGAATAAAGTAAAGTAAAAATTAAGTATTTCCATCACTGAAATATGATAAATGATATCATCATTAGTGTGTCTACCTGAACATTTCTGTTTGAACTATGAATAAAATAGAAATATCTTCACATCAGCCCACATTGCAGCATATGTGTTCAGCAGATAATCAAGTATTTTGGGGTTTCACTCACAAGATTTCATATCATGCCTTTGCAGTGTGTCAGGAATGTGGAAAATACGGGTGATGCAGTTACTCATCATCACCACTAGTGGGCAGCCTAATGCCAGCGATGAGACAAGTGACAAACCATCCTGCATTAACAAGAGGTTCATTTACTCCTCGTTATTTACATAGTACATGATGCAATGCACTGAGGGTGTTCCGCCCATATAAACAAGTCACTGTACACTCTTCAGCTATTTTGCCTTAATCATGGTATTGTCTGAGGTTGTTTCCACTTTCTTTATACACAGTCCATTGATCAATCAGGTGACCAAAGGATCACTTTATATTTAAACACTATCGCTCAAAAGTTTGTGGTCTTCAATAATGACTATTTTAACAGAGACAAAAAGAGTACAATTCAGACAAATGTATAGTTTACATTTCAAATTGTTTTGGCCCCAAAAGAAGAAGTGATTAAAACGTACGATTAGTCAGTTACATGATAGGGCAGAGTGTTGTTGTAACCATTCTTTCCCCCCAAACACCTTTTGATTTTTTATTTCTTTTCCATGCCAGAAAGTGACCCCAGATCATTATTGAAGAACAACGGTACTTGTACCGTTATATGTATGGTAGCCGTTGGATTGAAGAGGTTTAAACTGTGATTTGTCAGTCCATTGTTATAGGCATTGTTGTGAAACACTGACACTGAACAGGACCTTGTTCCAATTTAAATCTGCACACGTTTTGATGCTAAGCCTCCAGTTTATTTTACCAATGACTGGTGATTTTTTTGTATTCTCATTCAATTGTTGCTCATAGGGATGCATGTCTCTTTCTGCACTTTCAATTGTCAGTGTGGTTAAACCATTGTACAGCGTACCCGGCGATCGTTTAAAAGGTTGAATCTCAATTGCTCAACACAAAGCAGCAAATCCTCTACTCTTTCAACCCAACTTTGTATTCAAAATTTTCAAAACATATTACTTTTTGTATGGCTGATTATCTTGATGACTTTTATGGCATACAATATGACATATACTATACTATGACATTTTTATTACATATCACGCTACATACCTTTTATGAAATTTTTGTGACAAAACTTTTTGTATGAAATGTTTTTTGGCATACGATACAATTACTTTTTATGACAGCTGTTTAAGCTAAATATCCTCATTTAACAGTTCATATACCGCCAGTGGTCCCCTGGGTGAAAGATCGTCTCTCTGCCTCATGTGTCCTGTGTTTGTTTTTACTTGCCTTCGTGCATTGTCCCGCCTTTGTTGATTGTCTGCCCCGCCCTGATTACTCTCTTGTCAGCCCTGTAACTACCAGACCTCCTGCTCACCTGCTCCCACTTCCCCATTTGTGAGTCCTTATTTATACCTCCTGTGTTCCTGTATCGGTTCATCTTAAGTTGTCACAGAGTTTTTTTTACATATACTATCACTTTTTTCAATTTATTATACAATGGCTTTTTTGACATAAAACACTGTTATGTTTATTGCATACAATAATATAACTTTTTTGACTTTTCTTGACTTGACTTTTTCTTAAATACTTCGACATACTATGCTATGGCTTTTTAGTGACGTTTTTTGATATAGTATTTTGTGACACTTTTTGAAATGCTGACTTTTTTTGTCCTGTCAACAAAATCCACTCCGACAGTCATGATCATTTTCGACATGCTGTACTATGAATTTTGTATCACTTTTTTGAGATGCTTTACTTACTAAGACTTTTAATTACTTTTTTCAACATGCGTTACTGCGATTTCTAAATATTTTTAAATAGCTCTTCTCATCATCACCTACAAAGCTCTCCATAACATGGCCACCTACTACCTACCCTCACTCCTTCCTGCGTGCCCTCAGGTCGGCCTCCTCACGCTCACAACTAGGACCGAGCACTGAACCTGGGGTGAAGGGGCCTTTTTTCTGCCGCTGCCCCCCACCCTCTGGAACTCTCTTCCCACTCGCATCTGGACCTCAGAATCATTTATTTTCAAGTCTGCTTTTAATGTCTAACCAATTTACTTTTCCGTCATTATTGCGTAATTGTCTATTTCTACGATGTATGTTTTTTTTTTATTCCTATTTTGTCCCCCATTTGTAAAGTGTTTTATTTGGACTTTTTTTTTTTGGACATGCTATACTATGACTTTTATGCCTTTTAAACATACCATATGACTTATTTAGCTTGTTTCAACATGTTGTTGCATGCCTTTTTCTTCGACATACTATACTTTGACTTTAATTTTTGATTTAACTACAATGACTTTTTTCCACGTACTACACTATGAATTTGTTATCACTTTACTTCACGTACTTAACCTTCAGGGTTTTTTTAGACAAACTATGCTTTGACTTTTAAAACAAACCAAACACACTATGAATTTTGTATGACTTTTCTCAACATACATTACTTTTCAAGGATCATTTATTGTCATTATGCATTATGCAGAGGGATGCATAACAAAATTCACTTGACCATTCGTTACACAACAAACTAATGACAAACAATGCTAAACAAAAACAGTAGTGCATTCTAGCAGATGACGTCTTTTGACATACTATGACTGAAATTACTTTTATAAACATTACTATGACTTTTTGAACCTACTAAAATAGGATTTTCTTTTTTAAATACTATGACTTTTTAATTCGACATGCATTAATATGACTTTTTAAAGACTGTTTTCGACATAATATACTATGACTTTTTAAAACTTTTCGACATACCAAAATATGTATTTTTTCAACAATATACATGACTTTCATGACTTTTTCGACATAATATACTTTTATACTAATACTTTGTGACTTTTTTCAGCGTACTATACTATATATTTTTTTACTTTTTTCGACATACTAACTATACAATGACATCTTTATGACTTTTCGACTACCTATACTATGACTTTTTCTGCATACTATGACTTTTTTCTGAAATTTCTTCAACATAATATACAATGCCTTTTTTGTGACTTTTTCAACATACTATGATTTTTTTTACTTTTTTTGACATACAATACACTTACTTTTTATGACACACCATACTATGTCTGATTTTTACTATTTTCAACATATTCTACTATGACTTTTTTATGACTTGTTTCGACATTCTATACAACTGCTTTTTTATTACTCTGTAGATTAACTACACTATGAATTTTTTCGGCATACTATGAATTTTTATGACTTTTTTCGACAGATCATACTATGATTTTTTGTGTGACTTTTTTCAACATACTATAACTATGACTTTTTAGTGACTTTTTTCATCTTACTATACTATTAATTCTTTGTGACTTTTTTTACATACTAAACTATGACTTTTTTATCCAGTTTTTGACATACTTTGACTTTGTATGACTTGTTACAGCCGAACAACAAAAAGCTGCAAAAAAATAGTAGACCATTAAGCATAAAAGTAATAAATAGTAATTTATTCACGAAGTAACCAAAAAGATCATTGCAAATGTGATAATTCAGTACTCCATGGTTAGGTGGTGAGCAGTGGTAGCCTGATTCACACAAGGACCCGAACAAGGCACATCAGCTGACGAACCAGATCCTGCAAGATGAAGAGCCTGCACACAGGACACGGGGCCACCTGGTGGGAGAGATAGTCACAGAAGCTTTTCAATCATGATTTATTCCACATATTTACTATACCATGACTTTTTTAGTCTCTTTTCGACATACATAAATATGACTATTAAATGGGGGTTTTTCGGACATACATTAATACGACTTTTTAATTACTTTTTCGACATACTACACAATGACTTTGTTATCACTGTCCAATTGACACTCAGACATGGACACTGTCTGAGTGTCAATTAAGTCATGCGTGTTTACAGCTTGTTTACACTGCTCCCAAGTGGCCAAAAATAGTTTTTACAGGTGTAAACAATAGGGTGTCTTTGTAATGCAGGTGATCCTCACAGACTTTGGTATTTGTCCAGATTAACATGGAGAATCTGTGATACTATACTTTTACCGAAAGATGTGTCAGTCATGTGCATTAGATGGCAACCGTGGTTGATAAAGTCTGTTCAATAATCTGGAAAACAGAGAGAATTACCAAAAAAATGAAATTGTGCAATTTAATATATGTTGACTGAATAGCTAATAGTGCGGAGAATTGAAAGAAATGACTGATCGAGAGCGACACCCTCTAAGAAACAGACTTACAGTACATTTCATGAAATGACGGATGACTGAAGGCTCTGGTGAAAAGGAATGACAGAGGGAGGTAGAGAAATGGAGAGAGAGAGAGAGAGAGAGAGAGAGAGAGAGAGAGAGAGAGAGAGAGAGAGAGACAGAGGCAGACAAAAGGAAAAATATTTGCAGCCTGCCCTGCCCCCTCATCACTCCCTGGGGAACAAGAGATTATGGAAATGTATAAATGCAAGAGAGAGGGCGACTGACAGACAGAGAGGAGGAGGAGAGAGAGGAGGGAGAGAGAGAGAGAGAGAGAGAGAAAGAGAGAGAGAGAGAGAGAGAGAGAAGAGAGAGCAAATAAGAGGGAGGGAGACAGAGCGATGCTATTGGTTGACCGTTATAACATCAAGGGTGATAGAAATATTTCTCTCGCAGTCTAAGAAATAGAGGAAGAGACAGACAGAGACAGTAGACTCAGGAAACACATTCAGGTCTGTTTTCAAAATCTCTGGAAGAGATCAAAAAGAGGACTATAGAAAGGAAGAAAGGAAGGGAAATAAAGAGGGGGAGACCATAGAGAGGTGGACTAATTAACTCAAGACTTCTGAGGGCGATGGAGATTTTTGCTTAAGAACAGAAGAGATTTCTAAGTCAGAATAAATGAGACTCAACATGTAGATGTTCTGCAGGTTTCTGTTTCAAATTTCCTCTTCCCCCCCTCAACCCAGAATTTTAATAATTTATCCAGCGCATTAGCAGACAAATCTGAATGTTTTTGGAGAAATCTGAGGGATGCGTCTGAGAGAAAGATGCACAGCAGAGAATTCTGACATGGTGCCGACCCAAATTGACAGAGACGAGGAAAGAGTGGACTGTTCAGTGGCAGACACGTCTCCGACCAGACACAGGTATTCTTTACTCGATATTAAGATTGGTCAAGATATTGATCCATCCTAACTCAAACTATTATCAATATTGTACTCTTGTATTTGTAAGTCCTCTTGGGTGTGTGATATTCACATTGTAATGATAAATAGCTGTTTCATTTGAAAGCCAATTCCAATATTTGCTCCCTCAGCGATTCGTAATTATTATTTAATTATTTTATAATATATTATTTTATTGCAAAATCACCCGAATTTTGCTTTGTCAGAATATAACTGTCTTAACTGTCTGATGTGCAAAGCAATAGCTTGTATCTTCAAGCAAATTGTCAGATTCATGTGGTGGTGAATAAATAATTTCCCCCAAATTTTGTAATAAAATAAGTAATATACCAAAAGATTGCTCTGTAAATTATAACTCACAGGTAATCTGCAAGCTATGGTTGTTTACAACTGTGTTAAATGTGATTTAGAAATATGCGTCATTAATGGTGTTCTTGATTCAGAGCAACAGATGAACTGAAAGCCATACAACAAACTCCTGAACTATCACAAGCCATAACCATCTGAGACGGTAATCCTCACTGTTATTAAAACACAGTGCTGTGCTTAGTATCGACAAGAATCCTGTGCTTCTGCCGTCGGCGCGTCAGTCAGACACTTTGTGGCTTGCGTTACTGTGAGAAAAAGAAATGTGTAGGCTTCGTCTAAAGAGAAACTACATGGAGGAGGAGGAGGAGACAGACATCTTGCCTGTCAGAGGTTGAAAAAAAAGGAGCACCAGGCCAACGACGGACAACTGTGGCTGCGAAAAGACAAATAAGTGCTTCCTAAATCAAAAGCGAGGCAGGGGTCGTCCTGCTGTCACACACAAAAAGACAGACATGAGTGCAAGCAGGGAAGCCAAGATGATTATTGATTTTCCCTGAAAACTGAGTGATCCACCCACCTGGACGGCACAGACTCCGCTTGCATCGGAGGGGGAAACAGACGTTAACCTCCACTAAAAGGAGGGAGAGCAATAGCCAGAGAGATAGAGAGCAGGGGATTCGTTCCCTTCTCTCTCTCTCGACCCATCCCGGCATCAGGCTGGCGGGCTCAGCTGTGGCATTCACCTTTGCGGCCTTCTGCTACATGCTCACCTTGGTGCTGTGCGCTGCTCTTATCTTCTTTGTCATATGGCAGGTGAGTAGCACTATGCACACTGGAGCCACTGCACACACACACACACACACACACACACACTGAAACTAAAATAGGACACATGCAGGGCCTGTGAAGGTCCACGCTCCATCCCACGCAGGCAGACAAACACATCCACCAACGCACCGTTGTACAACACTGACAGGAACACGGCAAACACACACCTCGCTTAGGTACTCTAGAAGTAATGGCATGCATAAATGTGTCAGCTGAATCTCAGTCTAATTGTACCTGACTGACATTTTCAATTGTCGCTTAAAAGCCACCAAACACCGAGCTGCAAAGTAATAATTGGTAGAAACAGAACAGACCACAGAGGAGATGCATGGACCTAAAAAACACAGGCTGCGAAATTAGTGTGTGTTTTTCATCGATTTCCATACAGTGACTAAGTGACGTGCTTACATACTGGTTTATCGCCAGTATAATTAACCTGAGCTTGTCTGACCCTGACATATTCAACAAAATGACAGATTCCATCCCTTCACAGTAAAGCAACGTAACTGACAATAAACAGTTCAGGTGTTCAGGCTTCAGCAAACTGCACAAAATGAGTACAGGGAGGCGGCAAAACACAATGATCATAAATCCCACTGCCAGGCTTGTTGTGAATCTGTCTGCCTGCGGCATTTTGAGTGGAATTTGCACAGATATCGCCGGGCACTGGTGCACTGTCTTGCTGGTTTACACGAGTGCAGACAGAACAAACACTAGAGCGCTGATCCCTCACCCTTAACACTGGGTCCACGGAGGCAGGAATAATGTGAAATACAAAACACATCATTATGAACATAAGACTTGAAATGACTAACGTAGCAATTGACTAAGTGGGTGAGACTACATATGAGTCAGTCAGTGTGTCTGCGTGTGAAAGAGACGGATCAGAAGCGCGTGTCTGGCTCAGCGTTCAGCCATGTGATGGAAACGCTTATCAAACTACGATTATATTCACCCCTTCCCCCAGTCTGCCTCCACCCACGGGTACAGCACCCCAATTCTATCTGGCTCTCAACCAATCAGAATGTTTGTTCACAGCTATAGTAACCATGGAGCCCACTGAGGGGCTCACCATGTTGCCATGGAAACTGCATCTGTTTACAACGGAGCTAAGTGTGGAGGAAGACGAGGGGGAGCCTTCTAGACTCGTACGGGGAAATTACCTCCAGGAGTGTTACGATTTTAAACGGATCTGTTTTCATTGTATCAGTCATTGTTGACGCAAATCAGACGCTCACTTATTGGCAAAAAATGTCTGATTTTCATTGCTTCTCAATGAGCAGTCAAAGGTGAGCTTTTTTGCTGTTTTAAAAGCTGAAATGATGATAAGCACAGCGGGTGGCCTTTACACCAAGAATTATTATATTTTTATAGAGCTATTAATCAGGGAGCTGGTGAGAAAACAATAGTAGTCATACTCACCTCACAGGGAGCAGATAGCAACCTATCAGTCAAGCATACATACAGCAATGACATTATTTGCTCTATGGTGACATTTAGTTTTACTAAAAAGGACAAAAAAACTAAATAGTGCCAGATTCTATACATATCTCGAGTAGACCATAATCCTCTTAAATACAAACTCAACAAAGGTATATTTCTTAAGTCTTGCATCTTAAATATATCTACTTTTGCAAAACATAACTTTGAATGTGAAGTGATTGTTTTAATCCTGCCAGATTGTGATTAAATAAATGCATTTATCATTAGAAATTGGTTCTTTTGACAGCTGCGTATGTCTCAATGGATGTTCCACAGTTTCTAATGTAAACTGTATGATCAGGCTTAATTAAAAGAGACTGGCATATCATTTAAGAGGAGCTCCTTAAATAACAAGAAACTACATAATGACACATGAATCATATCAGAGCAGTGTAAAGGGAAAGAGCCAGGCTGTAAGTAATTATACATGTCCACATTCATGAATTCCCTTGTGTGCTCGGGCAATGTGAACAATGTGGCTGCAGCTGTACAAGATGCCGCGGGTGTGCAGTACAGTAAGCTGTTCTAGGTTAGTTATGACAGTATTGTACAAGAGGCTGAGACTTGAGTGTAGTGTTGAAAAGTTACCAATGATGTCTTTATTCAATAAACATATTACAGTATGTGCATTCATTAGTGCTCTAAAAGTAACTACTTGAAAACAAACTAACATATCTGTTATTTTTTCAGATCATTGCATTTGATGAGCTTCGCACGGACTTCAAAAACCCCATTGATCAGAGCAATCCCACCAGAGCGGTAAGAACCCTGCTGTTTCCCTTCTTTCAAGAATCATCAAACGCTCGTGTGCAAACAGAAATCCCTTCTTTTCAGTTCCAAGAAGAACATTCAATGATCTGTCACGCAAAATGCAAAGAACAAATTGAGGGTTTCCCTCCAAAGATGTTGCAGATGACCTTAAATTTGTCAGTCTGCTTCTGAACTTTGCTTCTGGAAATTTGTAATATTGACTGAGTTTATAAAAAAAAAAAGGTCCTTTCATGAAAAAACAACAGTACACTGCCATGAATGTCTGTAATCGTACTGGAAAAGCAAGCACTCATTTTATGTACAGTAAATGAGGTTTTTTTTGTTCTTGTAATGAAATCTTTCAAATGTTTTATTCAGCTACATTTAGTCAACATCACATATTTCTACTACTTTTAATAGAAATCCTACTATTCCAAGCTTCCATTCGTAGTATCTATAGCATTTGCCTTGAACACTCATTTGTATGCAGATTGAAGCAATCAACCTTTTTTAAAGACAGAGGCTCGTTTGCCTAATCAATTAAATGAAGACGCTGTTCATATAATGAGATACTCTGCAGTCGCAACAATAAAAGAGCAGATACGAGGTTTCACCTCAGTGTACAAGACTCGACTTAAGTCACATTTGAAAATCTCTGTCTCAATCTTTTTTGCAAAACCATAAAATTACATCATCATGAGTCAATAATGACTGCCATTATTAATTTAGCAAGTTGACAGCAGCTGTGAATGTATTTTTCACAAGTTAACTAATGTTCTAGCAATCATGTGAACCTGCATCTGAACTGCAAAGATAGTGATGAGGAGTGGGAGAGGAAACTGTGAAAGCAGACTGTGGGAGTGTGGAGGCACGCCAGCTACAGGGGGGTGGACACAATGACTGCATCACCTGTAAAATATAATGCAACCCAAAACAGTAGCCCTGAAATAAATGCTGATGTGAATAATCACTTCAAGATGGATGTATTATCTTTCCCCTTGGGCAAAGATGGAGTGCTAACAAATAGTGAGCATTACAAGCTTCCTGGCAACAGGAAGGCTACGTATCAAGGCTACTTACCAAGGCTACGTCAGCCGTTTTCTTTTTTTTAAAATCTGTAACGAACAACCTATAATTGTCAGCATGTCAGATGTGTTCAGAAAGAACATGATCTGCTAGGATGTGAGGCTGCCAGTCCCTCGCAAAATCAATAAACTGCACAAACAGAAGAAGACCTACATGTCAACAGCCTTGGGAAAAAAAACAGTGATTACTTCTCATGTTAGCAGAGAGCAAAGTGTTCACTCAACCTGCCGTTGTCTACAAAACGGACAAAAGCAGCAAATATTTGTTGAAAAAAGAAAACACGAAACATCGTAACAGAAGAAACTAAACACGTGTTTCCGAATCAGGTTTATGTGTAAAGCCATCGCGGTTGTAAGAATCTCTGTGAAATGGCAAAATACAAAAGTCAAGCGCTTGACATTTCATTAATAAATTACAAGGCTGTTATTCTCACAGCTACGTGATAAGATTGTAATTATTCTACTTGACAGCACTCGTTGCCCTGCATTTGTTTCATTTGTTCTGCATAATGTGAAATGTCCACTGTCTTTGATTAGTTTTCAGGCGTGTTTCCCTTGTTGGAACAATTAAAAATTCCTAGTGAAGTGTATATGACCTGACACTAATTAGGGCATCTCAGGGAGGCTTTATGCTGTAAAATCTAAGCAGAGTTACTGCAGGACAACAGTTTCAAGTGCAATTACAAACCATAAACTGTACAGTAGCGTAGCTCCCAGGTCGAGCACTGTGCTCTCTGTGTTTTAAATCCCAGTGTCGCGGAAGGATGCACTGCACAAAGCAAGCAAAGGGAGGAAAATGACATCGACCAACACCAACAACTGCAAATAGGCAGTGATGCTGTGTCTGGCTTGGAGGCCGGATGTTGTAGATTCAGGGCAAAATCCACTTTCAGATCACCGGGGGAGTTTGAATTTATGTCCACAGTTTCATAAAATGTGCAGCTTGTGGCTTGGGCTGAAAGGAACGGACATCACAGAGGCCTCAATACTGGAAGCCATCATCCTGTAACTAGACAGATGCCTCAATGTGTCACAACATTAGTATGAGAGTATTTCCAACTGAGGCTTCAGTGAATACAGAGGCAACAAACACCAGTATGGTTTACACACGCTAAACGTATCCACGATGCTTATCTATTTGATATATTTATATTTTAAAAAATTAAGCAAACCATTTAATTAACAATCCGTCTGCTAATTCCCTGACTATTGCTTGAACCCAGATGAATCTAGGTCGATGAACTACAGCAAAACATCTCATTTGTCGAATCAGTGAACACCAAAATAAAAGACCACTCTAAGAGGCCACAAACTGCTGGCTAGTAAAAGATGGATGGTTTTCATTGAGCCCTCTCTCATGGCTCTCAGGAGACTCAAAACTGTTAGCCTTAATGCAAACATGTCTGCACCAAACATCACTGTGCTTATTGCTTCAAATGTAAATGTCTTTATGTGCTGATTTTCTCACAATTTTTTTCGTACTTAGTTGCATTTAAAATATATATTTTAAAGTCTATAATGATAAATAACTGAAGATTTTTTTTTTTTTGTATTCATTATTTTTAGTTGAGTCTATCTTTTAGTGGCTGGGGTCGACAGAGAATTAATATGTATTGTTCAGATTTGTCTTTTACCAAGCAATAATATTTAATCTCTCTGTATTTAAAAGCACTCACCAGGTCTATTTCTTGCATGTCTTATTTCTGCCTTGAGATATATTTTCATGGATAGACTATTCATAATTAGTAAAGAGGATGAAGAAATACGCAGACTGTTCATCCGACTTTCTTTGTCTCCACAGAGGGAAAGGATTCTCAACATTGAAAGAATCTGCAACCTGCTCCGCAGAGTGAGTACTATCGTTACCTGTTGTTGGTGGAGGAATAAAACAGAGGGGCTTCAGACAACCATGACCATTTGCATTCCTAACCATTGTGAGGACCATGACTCACGCTGTTTCATTTCACATGTAGTCCATCTCCGCAACCCACCATCACCGCTCTGCATTCGCACAGAGATGGAGAACAGTTATACCGTCAAGCAGGTTTTGTGTGTGTGGTGATGTTTTTTTTTTCTTCTCTCATTTCAAGACTTTCAGAAAGAGAATTCAATGTTCCTGATATGAAATGTGACATGCTGTGGAGGCCATTTTGAACATGCTTGTGCTGGAACATGTTTAACAGTATTAGGTACAACAGAGGACTTCAAATAAGCTCAAGTTATTAAATCAATAAAAAAACACAATACAAGAGGAGCATCAGTGTAAAGATGAATGTTTTTATGATTTAATTGAATGAACACTCAGTTAAAAATGTCTGTCACAGGAATAGTGATTTTTTTGGGGGGGGGGGGGGGGGGGGGGGGGGGGGGGGGGGGAGTTTGGGTCAGAGGTCGTATGTTGTGCAGATTGTAAAAGCCCTCTGAGGTAAATTTGTGATTTTGGGTTATACAAATAAATTTAATTAAATTGAATTGAAAAATGTAATATTAGGTTCAAAAAGAGGAAAATGGTAATTGGAGGTTTACCAATATTTAGCTACTGATTCACATATATTTGCCATTGACTGATTGACAGAGTTTAATTTATTGATTCATTATTTTTCCACAGAGTTATTTAAATGCCACAAATTTATGTTGGGCAAATACAATTTCAAGTGTCTTTAACTGTTTAACTGTAAAGGAGGTACACTTAACATCTTCATCATGGATTTATTTAGGTAAACCATAATGCGGAACATGATGCAGTGTTACCTAATCAATTTTCATTTTGAAAGGGAATCAATCTAGCCTGGTAATCAGATTAATTTGCTTCTTTTTTTTCACTTTATTAGTTATTCTGACAATGTGTTCATGCTTCCCAGCTCGGAGGGTTATTTTGCCCCAATCAATAAGTGGTCACATATCTGTCCCATATACAATATTGTCAGTCAAAGGGAGACTATAACGGTCGATTGGAGCAGTTAAAAGGTTGCTGTGTCAACAAAAAATAATGCTGATTGTTGCTCTTTAAAGCAGCTAAAATCAACATTTTTATTTCCGCACCAATTAACAGCAACTAGCTCATGAACATAGTGGAGCATTTAGCCGCTGAAGAGCCGGATATTTCCCTCTGGAGTTGGTGGAGACCAAAACCGAGGTAAAAAAAAATAGATTGATTATTGGACTTACATCAATCACGTGACCAAATGGCAGACTTCAAATGATTACAAATGTTGCTCTGTATCAGCTGGATGTGCGAATAATCGACTGTTTGCTTACGAGTTTGCTACAGCAATTTAAAAGGTTATAATACGTCACTGATTCTAATGTCTGGAAGCAAGTTAGTTATCTGAGCAACCTGAACCATCTATGTCAAACTAGCCTACATCAATACTAACTTCTAAAACCAGTCTTCTGTATATTAATTAAACTATATTTGCACTCGTAAAAGCAGCGAGCCATGAGTAACATTAACACCCTCTGTGTGAAAGTGTTTGCCTCGCAGTGTGATTCTGGTTTTGTAGATTGTAGTTAAATCACAACGTGCAACCCATGAGCGTTTCAGTGTTTTCCCAGCAGTTGTTGAAGTGTGATTTCTGATTACTGTGGCTATATGCAGACCTATATCCTGACTCCCTGTGTCTGTTCTGGTTAGTTGGTGGTACCAGAGTACTCCATCCACGGGCTCTTCTGCCTGATGTTCATGTGTGCTGGAGAGTGGGTCACACTTGGCCTAAATATCCCGCTGCTCTTCTACCATCTGTGGAGGTACGGTCTCATAAAAGATGTCTGACAAGCTTCTGGTGATCCAGCACCAGCGTGAGCCTAACTTCTCGTCTTTTTCAGGTTCCTTCATCGGCCAGCTGACGGGTCAGTGGTCATGTACGACCCTGTCAGTGTGATGAACGCAGACATTCTCAATTACTGCCAGAAGGAGTCCTGGTGTAAGATGGGCTTTTATCTGCTCTCTTTCTTCTATTATCTCTACAGGTCAGTTCAAATTCACAATCTCTTAAATGAAGTGTCGCTTCATTAGGTTTCAGTGACGCTTTTCAGATTTGTTGCAATGCTTTATGAACT
The DNA here is from genome assembly GCF_050575085.1 of Anarhichas minor. Taxonomy (NCBI): domain Eukaryota; kingdom Metazoa; phylum Chordata; class Actinopteri; order Perciformes; family Anarhichadidae; genus Anarhichas; species Anarhichas minor. The sequence continues at coordinate 7,809,382 of NW_027466473.1, read as the reverse complement.
TATTGCACAAAAAGCAGCACAATTACTTTTTTCTCCCAATGTTTCCATCTGTTGCCACGGTCTATTTCCTGCGGAAGTATGGTCTACGCCTTGGTGAGCTTCTAACAGACAGGATATCTGGCCAAATAAAAGGACGTATCTGTAAGAAAGACACAGAGGAACAAATGGGGACATAAACTCTTCCTCTCTCCATCCTTGCCATCACTGGTTTGGGTTTTCAACAGTCTAACCTTGGACAAAACCAGAAGACCATTCTGAGTGATAATGTGAATGTAAAGGCCTGAACTCGATAATACTGTTTCGTCCCAGATACTGCTGTTTGGACGACTGGACAAAGTTTCTAAGGATTGAAAGAGAAAGAGGACACAGCAGGTGTGTTGCCTTTGACCAATTATACGAACTAACAATATATTTCTGAAGGGCTGGAGTTTTCCCATGCTGCTCTTACTGATCCAGTCGCTCAACTCACTGTGAATCTCCTAACACTTAGGGGCTGAAAAACAAAATAATATGTCTGTATTCGTTGATTCAAAATGTACTAAAAGCAGGATTGTTTTGGTATCATTCCGTATATTTACCAAGATGGCCACCTCTAATTTCAAACCACTGCTTTGATTGTTTTATAGGTATGTAAAACTATATCAAGCAAGTGAAAATGTATACGGGAGAGATTTAAAGCACTGTATGAAATGCAGAGGGCCTGGCAGGGAAATAACAGATTGGTGTGTGCACTTTTAACCAAGATTGAGATAAAGCATAGACCACAAAGAGAGGCTGGCATTAAAGAGAACACAACATCTCTTTAATGCCAGCCTCTGCCAAAAGTCAACTTACACACTGTAAGAAAAACAAGGAATTAATCATAAGTTTGACTGCAAGGGTCAGTGCTTGTAACATGTATTCAAAATAAGTATGTCCATTGCTGTAAGGGCACATTTAATGCTACAACCTAGGTTCATGCTTTCCAAAGAGCTTCATGCTCAGACATTTAATGCCAAACGTCTATGTCTGAAAAAAACATTGTGCCAAATTAAAAGTCAATTAGGACGTGAAAAGAAAACATGATGATGCAGTATCCTAATCTACATGATAAGGCACTGTCGTGCATTGTCTTTATCTTCCTTTCTGTAACACACATTTCATTTTGGCAAAATGTTTTTTTCTTTCTTGAAAAAAATAGACAAAAAAAGCTTAGTTCTGTTGTATTTATAGTGGGCAGGGAGCGCCTTATCCCTATTTCCAGTTTAATCTTTATCTGCATTTATACTATAATCATTTTAGCTCAGCAACTTTTCTCTGATCCGAGGTAGAATATAGAAATCTTATGTACAAAAAGCAATTAAAAACAGCAAACTAGCAATGTGATATGACTAATAAGACATATCGATGCAGTGTTATTCAGTGTATGTAATAACAGTGTGTGGGACACAAGTGAGACAATAATGACTCTGTTTGACAATGTTTTAGTTATTTCAGGAGTGTAAAGACATTGACGTCATCTCGATACGTCTACACAATTACACAGCTTCAGAAGGGACAGACGTAAGACGTTCATGTTGCTGATGACCAAGATTTGTAAACAGCAAAGCCATACCTCAGCTGGTGCTGCCTTTGCTATCACATGTTCATTGATTTGATCTATTAGTAGATAAGTGATGGTTCAAATGTGTGATTTTAACATCCTTAGAAAACATAACCTCTGGAGCCTGAGTACAAAGTGTGATGTTTGTCATACGCCAGCTCCACGTGTAGTAAACGGTGGTGATGACACGTCTGTGGGTCTCAGTTATATAAATTATGTCTTATTGAAGCCAACTGAAGAAGTTTCTAATTATGTCAAAATATGTACAACTAAAATCCCTACCTCATCATGAGCTTACATGATGATTCAACAGTGGTTGTGTCCCTGATATTGGTACTGATACTGTTTTTTTGTTTGTTTTTTTCACTCTTAAATCGGCAAAAAAACTTCTGGAAAGTTAAATACAAAACAAAGACTTACTGCACAAAATATTTTGCTTTACATTTTGCACATGTAAGCATATTTACGACGGGTTTAACTGCATTTTAATTGGAAGCAACAATGGATACCAATATAAATTGGGCTATAGGATAAGGCTGGCATTGTTCTATTTTTTAGTTGGTGTCAATAAATACCATGAAAAGACTAAAACCAACAATGTGTTAATATTTTTCGACTTCCCTTTTCTGGGGAGCCCCAAAAACTATTTGTTTCCACTGAAATGTAAATCTTTACAAACTTCTTAAAGGTGAATAATTTACTAAAACAGCTGGACATTTTAGTTTATTAGGATATGTCACTACAAGAGGAGTAAATAGAGCATTTCTTGGGGACTGTTTTTAGCAGCGGATTAATACATATTTGCTTGTACAAGAATTTGCAACACAGGACAGTGTACGTGGGATTGATTCAAAACAAACAACAGCGCTCATGTTAATCGTAATGAAGGAACTTGTCACTGATTTTAACAGTGTGGCTCACTAACTACGTTTGCATGCACATCAATATTCCACTATTATTTTGAATACTCCCAATTAGTCCTTATTCTGAATGGAGCATTTTCTAATCAAAACATGTGGGATATGCTGATATTATTCGAGTTTTAGTGGCATTCTTTCAACACAACGCACTCAGAATATACTCAATCGGCCTCTTGCCTGTTTACGCCAAGCTATGTGTGTTGTACAGATGGTTGAACACAAACCAACTAGCGAACACTTTGCAGAGATTCATGCCCCTCTCCCCCCCCCCCCCCAAAAAAAAGCACGAAGTGAATATCAACAGGTTTTTTGGCTGTGTGCAAATAACGCAACGTCGTCCTTTTCAAGAAGGTGATGGAAGGAATGAAAGAGGGAGGCTGTGTGTGCTCGGTTGCACAAGTCTGCACTGGTTAATATAATCAGAGTATGCGCAGTTGCATGTAAAGGAGAATATTACAGGGATATTCATTTTCATTAGCCATTAAACAGCTTACTAGGAATATTTCCTTTTTCGGAATATGGGCAAAAAACTGAATATTTTGTGCAGGTCAACGTAGTCATTGATGTGATCTTAACAGTTAGATGTCACACAGGAATAAGCTAGATCAAGCTATTGCTACGCAGGCATTGTTGGTTTTGGTCTTTTCATAGGATTGTTGAGAACAAGACAAAAAATCTATAAATAATCAAAACATGTTCAAAAATGTGATCATCGCTGTCAAAATGATGTTCAACATGAATCTGTAGAAACTGCTTCATACAGTACATATGCTTTACCTTTTACGACAAATGTTACATAATAAGCTTCACTGCAAAAGATTCTCAAGTTTAAAAAACATTTTGTGCTCGGTGCAGTTGCAGTAGTTGCATCATGAATGAATGAGATGCCACCAATTAAAACAGCTCATCTCTCACACACATACACACACACATACACACCCACACACACACACACACACACACACACACACACACACCTGTCTATCCCAGTCTGTTTCATGTCACCTTGGTACCAATGAAAAGTTTCGAGGGAGCAACTCAAACGACTTGTGCGATTTGAATTTCAACCAAATTACAGCAACAACATTGACTGAAGCAACTGTCTGTCAGTGTTCCTGAAGACACACAGTAGACAGTATACTGTGCAAAATGATGCTCCCATGAAAGTAATCATAGGACTCTGAAACCTCAAAACTCTGCCAACAATGTGAGTGTATGGACAATCACTAATAAAGCACAGGAACATGCGGAGAGGAGGAGAAAACAGCTCAGTTGAATGTCATTATGTAGTTGCTCTAAACAAAGCATTTTAGAAAACTGTATTTAAGTATATCTATTTGTATCTGTCTTTTATACATTCATCATCAATGTACGCTACAGTAAATTCGGTGGATTACTTTATATTTATTAGGTTACACTATGATGTACAGTTAATAAACAACGATTCTCATGCCGTATTCTAATAAAACAGTAATGCCAAAAAAGAGTTTCTTGCTTCCTGTCTGTGGAGGGTCAGTATTTTTGCCATCTGTGAGGAGTTTTGCAGACATGATGCTCTGCCAACGCCAGAGATGTATAGGGGAAGAAATATAGAAATATATAACTCTGAGGATGATTTATGAGCGAGGATAGTGGAGGATTAGACGGAGTATAGGAGACAAACTGCCACATCGAAAGCTGTTAAAAACCAGCTGCATTCAGAAGTGGTCTCAGAGACATTCACCCAAGCTCTTAAAAAGCACCAAAATACTGAATTGCCTAAAAATGTGATGTGAAAAGAGCTTCCACTGGAGAGGCAGCAAAGAGAGGATGATAGCCTTTCATTACTGTCTGCGCCTCCAGAATACTAACGTATCAAATTATAGAGCACTGGATGCCTATTGGATCGCATAACAAAACTTACTTGACATTAGTACATCTACATAGCAAAAGATTACTGATGAAAATGTCACTGCAGCTATATTACATTTAACATTTTCGGACATTTCTATGCAAGAATATCTTTTTTTCTGGTTTCAAAAGGAATAAAGAGAGACAGAAGAAAGCGGTGGATTGTGTCTCTAAGCCGCCCCAGGAAGTCCTCGGTAGGGTCTGTAAGGTTTGCTGGGTTATCACTTGTCTAAATAATGATTCAGACAGAAAACAGAGCAACAGCGAGGCTTCAAGCTGGCGTTTTCCCTTCTGTTTGAAAAGGACGTATCATTTCCCTGTCCATTTGCTGTCACCATGGAAACTACATTGTATTAGAGATTCCTGTTGACTCACTGCGAGGCTCTCACTCAAAACACAGAATACAATTGAAGTCGGTTCACATGCAGCACTGCTTTTCTGCACAATACAGTTTTTAAAATTCCTATTACAGCCGGTACATATATAACAGGTTCATGTATGTACTCATGAGGACCACAACCCCAAGGCTTCCATGCACGATACCTGTTTATCACAGGATATACACACACACACACACACACACACAGCAACACACACACACACACACACACACACACACACACACACACACACACACACACACGCACACACACACACACACAGACACACAGAATTGCTCGCTCTCTCACAGCACATGCATCTGTTTCTCGTTCTGCCTCATTCCACGGTTCACACTGTTTCACACTCCTCATCCCGGGCTCTTCCTTTTCCAGCGCCCTCCACCACCATGATTGTCTCGACTCCTTTCCCCTCTCTCCTACGTCTGTGCTCTCAGAGAGATGTTACCATGGAAACTGGCTACAACTGATGGGCCTTAAACGTCACGATTGGCAAACACATTTAGCAAGTGCACGCACACATGCAAAGGTGCATGCGTGCGGAAACACACATATATACACACACACACACACACATTTTGCACATTCATTATTATGCAAGACACTCTGGGATGTTGCATATTATTGGCTGTACGGACATGCATATACATATAGGAAGACCACAAGGACTTTCTGTACTGTATATTAAGGCAATAACAGTAACAAGAAGACTATGATTATGAGAAGAGAAAGCATGTCAATCAAAGGTGGACTATTTCATTAAAAGAACAGATTTAATTCAAAAGGAAAAAGGGGAAAACAAATAGTTGAGTGGCCTGTATGGTCGGCTCACTCAGATTCCTGCTGAACACAGCATGGATTTTGTTTGATCATTTTATACACAGACTGTCCACCTTCATCACGAATAAACTCTGGGCAATACATTTACATTCTGTTGGTTTACCACAAAATAAATGTTTTCATCCAAAGAATGTGTCAAACCTGTTCGCACCCGTGATTTTATTTGGACGGCGGATCGTCGGTCCAGACAGAGACTTGAGCGTGACTCACTCCGACTGTCAGCTGCTGTCTCGTCTATAAAAATATCCATGGTTTTCATCTATAACTAAATACTAAGATCATTTTCAATGAATCGCCTTGTTGAGAAAAAGCATGACATTGCATTTGTCAATTAAGTGCAAATTACTCTAAAAAACAAATTAGAATATATGTCCTTCAAAATAGTTGTTTGCTAAAAAACAGAAGCCAAATCAGTGCTGTTATTTAAAAACAAAACAAATCCCATTTATCTGTGACCGTGCTAGTGTTGATCAATTATGAGTTCAGGTAGGACATGTTGTTGATAATCCTGATCCACTTTTAAGGCTAATTTAAGCACAGTTGTCCTTTTAATCAGACAGGTTGTTCACAACTAATGTTATGATAGAATGTTATAATCAAATCACAGTATATTTTCTATGTTGCTGATATATCTGTTGTTTATGCGATGCTCCTTCTGCTCTGAGCAATCATCATGACTGTTTACCCCAACGACAGGCTGTAATATCGATCGTAACAGTGATTTAACGCTTGAAAGAACTTTCTATGAGTAAAAAAGTGCTACAGCTATTTTTTTCTTTAACAACACAAACGGATTGTCTGAATATCACATCAGTCACATCACACTAAGACATATTTACCTGATTATGAGAATATGTAGTCAGTTTAGACGATAATAAACTGCTATAGTCTTTGCTGCATGCTCAGAATATTTGAGTTCAGGTGTTTTTGTCCAAATTTCTCATTATCTTGACTGAAAATAGTGCTGTTTGTTTGGATCAGTGGTGAAATAAGTACTTAGATCCTTTACTTAAGTACAATACAATACAATACAATAATGTATAGTACTCCATTGTAAGTAATAGTCGTGCATTCAAAATTCTACTCAGGTGGTATTATGAGCAAAAAAGTATCAAAGTATACAATCCTGCAGAAAATGTCCACGGCCTTGACTGATATATTATCATGTATTACTTGCTACATAGAGTTAGGTTGTACAGTTCAATGGTTCCTAATCCTTATCTTGCGGTTTGTTTTGAAATATTGGAGATGGTTTTTTTTTGACAGTTATTTAAATGAAACCAAGTTAAGAGGAGAAATCAATCTGAAACCTTTATTGAATTAACCCGAAAAGAGTCAAAACTGAAGAATTAAACATTAAATAAAAATGGCCGATAATGAATACAAAAGAGTTATGGACACCACGGCAGGTGCAGCAAGCATAATTAAGCCACATAAATCAAATGACCTGACAACTCTTCGAGAATCAACGATAGAATAAATGATCTCCAAGCCAAACAGCACATGATGTATAAACAACAAACTCCACAGCAACTGCAGCCACAAACACACGTATTAAAGAAAACAGAGAACTGCAGTTTTTACACAGCACATAGTGCACACATGCTCACAACATTACGTTGCATAACGTTGTTGACTTTCTCCTCTGGAGAGAGTTACAATCATCACGGTTTGCTGTATCAGAACTTTATTATTTGTATAATGCTTTAAAAAGAAAAGGCACTCACATCAAAGTCCTCCTCTACCCAGGTTCAACTTTACTGCTGTTCATTCTGAAAGCGTGATAGATCTTTGACCAGTCCACTCAACCTGTCTGTCCCACTGTCTGTCCCATTAAGACCAGTCCACTAAACCTACTCACTGTGTATGCTCTGTGGTGATCTGCTGGTCAGACGTGACGGTGGGCATCCGTCATGACTTCAGCAGTCTATCAAAAGGAAATTTGAAACTGCTGCCAGAATAACTTTGTGTGCTATTATATTTAATATCATTGCTGTTGTGTTTTCTTGTTGTTGCTGTCATTAAAAGTGTCACATGATTTTACTCATTATTTATCTTATTCATGTGCTTGAATGTAAATGTACAAAATCACATTTGCATTTGTGATATGAAAACATTTTCTAATGATTAAACAATTAACATTGCACGAGTTTTGTCATTTTTATTATGGCTAAATATGAAATATTGCAGGATTTAAATTATTGGAATCATTTTACTTCACATTTGAAATACCTATTTATTAAGGAACACTTTCGCATTCAGCCCAGAGTCTTTTCATTCAATTTTGCTGACCTCAGATGGCCTCATATCTTTTTACGATTAGACTGAAATCAGTAGTCAGACAACGTGCACTATTGAAGTGCACCCTTGTGAGGGTGAATGTCTTAAAATACATGAAAATTCAACTGTTAGGTTTGAACTTTTCATTGCAAAAAGCCAAAGAATCAAAGACAGACATGTTGCATTTTGAGATATGTTTAGTTATTATTTAATAACATCACGTAGAGAAAGTAGCACAACATTTACAAAGTCTTTTTTTCATATTTTCTAACTTTGACGATATGGAGATTATGGAGATAAACTGCGACATTACTGCGGCCGCCAACAATCAGGAAGATCATTACAACTGTGCAGCCGCTATGTGGCCACACCTCTGTTAATGCAAACTATATAAAGTTAAGATAAAAGGCTCCTTCAGCCTTTATCTGCTCTCAGTTGGCAGTATTTGATTATCCTGAGTTATATTTAAGTGCTGCTTTTGAAAGTGATCTGAAAGTGCCATTACCATTATGCTTTATGTTGCCCTAAATCAAACAAATATTCGGTGATACTTTATTTAGTTTTATTCATCTATTCTATCTGCATTCCATGCCACTTTATTATTACTTTTACAACTTAGATATTTCTTCTGCCATTCTTAATAAAAAATGAATCTCTTTATTCCCAAAGAAGTCCTTCACAATAACATGACTAGCAAATGACATGAAAACAGCTTCTTAATTTCCTTCCTTAAGTTAACGTCAATGCTGTCAACACATCCAGGACCTATACTTCTGACATAAACTGTCCTGATTTCAATCACTAGCAAAACACCAGCTGGTGCATGACAATTAACAATTTTGCATACATATACTGTATGTATAAAACAATACTATTATTGGAGCAGAATTTGATTTAAAGTAGCCTGTAACTATTTTATGAAATGGTAATTTTTTTTAAACAAAGATAAATGACTAGAGCAAATGATGGAAGAGATGATTTATTCAGTGTTTCCTTTAAAAAATAAAGACTAGACAAAGAAATCCACAAATATATACATAAACAAAATAACCGTTAGCGTTAGTGACCGGGCTGGCTGACTAGAAATGCTGAAGTGAGCATTTAGAGCACTTCTCATCATGGATGTTTTTAAAACTGCATCCTGTCTGCAGATGTGTCCCAGAGAACTGAATTTCACAACTGCTGTTGTGCAGTTATTAAATTCTGCATTTTATAATAACACTAACAATAACTCTACACGCAGATTAAGCAAGCTGTTATTGGAGCAATTTGCGAGCCAAGTGTCCAGCGGCCCTATCAGCCCTACGAGCGGACGTTTCAAGTCACGGTTTGCGGCTTTGAGGAGGGCGATGGACACAAAAAGGAGGACTTTCCTTTTCTTATCAATGCTTATTTTGTTCTGCACAACTATTGTGAAGTTCACAAATAAATACCTTTTAACTCGTGCACGCAGTGTATGATGGTCACAGAAATGCATGGCTGCATCCATTAGAGTCCTGCCAGTACCCTCAACGTGCGTGAATATGCAAGGGCCCGATCAATGCTGCTTGCAGCTTTAATATAGAATTATATTCACACTAAAGTTTTGTATGTAACAATTCAACATTCAAATAACTAATCTCATATGAGAATATCAATAATATTACATTATAGCATGCACTTTTCTTAACAGAATCAAAGTGTTACAAGAGCAAATAAAAAAGAATTGGTGAAAAGAAAAAATACATATATACACATATACATAACAATATTATGTATTAATTCAGCATTAAACCAACCACCATGTAGACAAACGCGACATTATACAAACACATTCCTAATTAGCACTTAGAGTATGAAAAACAACAAAAAAAATCGCTTGAGTGCTGTGTAGGCAAGGCCAGGGGCCGACTGTAAATGGGCTTAAAAGGTGAAAATGAAGGTGTGCATCAGCAGGGAGCTCCGTCATCTGTATGCATGCACCTCACTGCAATATTAGAGAAATGTCAACTGCAGTGTAAATGCAGTGATTTCTAATCGAAAAAAAGGCCCTCTTTGATTTTTGATTGCCTGTGAATATAATAGGGGTCTAAATATGTTAAAAGGAGGAAACAGACAAACTCCACTTTTAAAATGCCATGTGAACCAAGCAAATGGCCATAATAACGGACCATCAAGGAAGCACCTATATAATAAAAACTTTCTTCAAGGTGACACACCGCTCCGTTAACAATACGACCACCTGCCACCCACACAGTGAATCAACCTGCTCTGATTCAAAGCTTCAAGGAGCACTGCTTTAATGATGATTGAGGCCATTTACTCGTACTAATGCAGCCCATCACTGTTTGTTCCTTCAGAGTAATTTGGAACAGAGCGAATACAAAGCTGAAGCCTGACAGAAAAAGCCCAGAAGCTCCTGGAACGTCTGCTGTTAAGACCGAAATCCTGAAAAGATTGACATTTAATGAAGATGATGGTTGACAGGTTGGAAGAGGTTGTTATAAAGTTACACAGCTATTAGCTGTCATCTTCACAGGCTTGAACAGACAGAGATTGTACTCTTCATACAAGCTTTTGAGTTCACCCATCTTAACATATATAACATGTGTTTTCCACAATGCAGAGAGATTCACTGTCTGTCTAATAAGGGCAATTAAGACACATGATCAAGTGTTGTCTGGTGTTTTTTTATTTGTTCATTTTAAATGTATTTCACCGTTACAAAAAAAAGGATACTGTAAAAAAAAAAAAAAACATGGAAATGCATTTTAATTTATTTGGGGTTACATTTTTTCATTAAAATAAGATTTTCTCATTTTTATAAGAAGTTATCACATTTTTTATGAGAAAAGACTCACAAGGCCATGACAGTTTTCAGATGTACAGCTTTAGCCTTTTATGCTGGAATGCTTTAGCTGAACAAGAGACAAGTGTATGCAGACTGATATACCTACAACAGAGTCCTCTGAGGTTTTAGAGTAAAAACAAAATCAAATGAATTAGAAATAGTGATCCACTGAACATCACTTTGTGATTGAACCACAGCCTTACCAAACAAGGCTGATTGAAATGATGAGATCCCTGCAGATACGCAGTAGCAGCACTGGGTCGTATTTTGTGGTCTGTGTAACTAAAAATGGATTTTCATTTCAAGTTATTGCTAGGTTTGTGTTTGGACAGTTTTGGTCCCGTTCCACCCATCTGCTTTCCTGTTCAGTAGATATAGGGGAAGATCCTGTAGGGCACACGTCGACAGTAAGTGTCCCAAGCTAGCCCGTATTTGGCCCTACACAGTCTCTCATCACGGGCCTCTCGGTGAATCAGCAAGACAGCGAAATATACGACGTAGAAGTAAGGCAGGAGATGTGAGAATCCTGCAGAAAAAGACACAAATGCATAGACTATAAGCAGGAGGAAACACGACATAATGACAAAGAAAACTATAACATATGAATCACACATGAAATTATCATCATAGCAGAGAAACTATTTCTATTGACCTCATTGTGAATGATGTAAATGACATCAAACAAACTGTAATCAAGTGTACACCCTCCTCTGCATATAGCTGTACATTATCTTTTCAATCTGCATGATGCAAGAGCCCTGCATTGAATACCAGTTTGATTAAACGTTTCAGTTGTTGATTCACCTCAATGGTAATTTTGTGTATGCTTAGAATGTTTTTCAGTCAGGGTCTGGATGTTCCTCTTTGTCAGAGCCTCTTTGCTTTCACACGTCTCAAATATTGCGTGCATAATTTAGCCTTTTCTGACTTTTGCAACGGAAATTAAGGCAGATTCTACAGTACATCTCAATTACAAAGGCAGCTCCACCAGTGAGTCACATAAAGTTTTGAATAATGAGCAGAATGCGTCAGCTGGAACAAAAGTCTGACAGACACCATTTTAGGGAGAGCGTTTTCAAGAGAACATAAGGCAGCTTACAGAGGAACAAAGAGAACACATTGTTGCTGTCACAAACGTGGTATAATTATCTAATAAGGACAGGAAGGAAATACAATGCTTTTCTGGTAGCCACCAAAATGTCTTCATAGCACAGAGTATCTGAAACTGAAAGATTGGCAGCTTTTGTAACTTTGTTCGCCTTGCTGTGGTCACGTACTTCCTGATTTAAAGTTGCTATAAAATCAATATTTTCATAGCAACAATGGATCACATTATTACTTGTATATGGAGGGGGACAAACTCAAAGATCATTATGACGTGACAGTTCTCCTCAGCTCTACTGAGCTTTTAAGCGTCCTTCAGTTCATTGTTTTCATTTTCCAGCCTGCAGCTTCATTGTTTTGCTTCAATCTCACTGCTCTGATAATGTTTTCAGCCGCATAATGCATCTGTTTTCAGTGAAAAGCTCTAGAAATCCACGGCATACTATTTGCTGAACACCAAACAACAGACAGAGACAGTAAGCGTAAGCTAAGTGTGGAGCATTTAGTATCTGGTTATTGATTAAGACATTCAGCCCTAAAAAAAATGAAATAACTTGTACTGAACAAAGACACACACTTAACATTTGAACTCAACATGTAGATTAATCAACACGTCTGACAATCGCTTCACCAATCTTTTCTGGATTGTATTGTAAGGTGTTTCTGTTATTTTGTCCACCTTCTGTACAGATCGTATGATCCACACAGAGGTGCATGTACAATCTGAGAAAAAAAACAGTTTTTTGATTGTGTCATTAAAACACCAACTCATCGATTTTTGTTTCTACTGATAAATATCGCTGGATACGATAACCACTCTCACATTGAATCTCCTATCTATGACCTCATCCAATATTTTCTAAAGATGACGTTCGGTGATTGTGTCAGAGTGGCCTGCGTGCAATACGTCTTACCACATGGCAGGGACCACGCCAGGGCCATGAGGAGGTCACCGAGGTAATTGGGATGACGGACGAGCCCCCACCAGCCAGACACCAGCAGACGTTTGCCTGTTGCTGTGGCGATGGTCTCCAGTCCTGCAAGAGGAGAACGTAGATATTTCTGAGTGCAAGAAGTGCAAGTCACTGAAGAGATCATCACTCACTTCACTCTGTTATACACAGCATGGGTTGGGACACATAATTAGAAATAATATGTGAAAGACTACAAGTGGGAGTGTTTGTCTTGATTTAGAGAACACGAGAAATGACTGACTTGCAACACTTGGATGTGTCGGGTCTCGTCTGAACTGGTTCTTCTGTGAGTTGGACTTTCTGAAAACATAATATCCAATACCTGACGGCAAAGAGACAAATGTTAACGTGGCCATCTTTAACCATGACACACGACATATCACAGCCTGATGAACATGATTACCATTCAGTGCTATTATAGTCGCTGCGCTGAGTGAACTTAGGGTTTGTGGGTGCACAACCAGGAAGGACGCCTGCAGGCCGTATGTGAAGGGAACCCAGGCCAGGTCCCCAAAGACCAACATGAAGCCAAAACCATCATGCACAATGTCCATGGTTGTCAGAACAGCCTCCTGGTTTAACACAAAAGAGCAGGGGATCAAATAATAATAGTTACAAAGATCTCTCTGAAGTCATCTTTTGGTGTGCCCCTTATTAAAGGTCTGCAAGGACTGAAGTGGTAATTCATGTATGACATAAGGATCTACAGTACTTAGTCTAATCGTTATGGCTGACTTTGTTGACCCCTCACCTCATTCCACAGAGCATCTGCCACATACAGCAGCTGGAAACTGTTGACCAGTATCATGGCGAGTGAGGGGGAACCGCGAAGCTCCACCTCCTTCATCAACATGCCAAGGTTTATGACCACCTGAGAGAGCAACAGGTGAAGTGAATACTGATTAACATCACGAGTTAGGCAACATTTTTCAGCTGCACTCGCCAAGTATTGGATGACAAATTCATTACGTGATTAATTGGATCAGAACAACAAAATGTTGGAATTATCACTCGACGCACTGCTCGTCACGATTAGCTCACAAATAATATCAGTTGAGTTGGATCCGCTCTACTTCACTGTATTGTGAAATATAGTTTCACATTTCCTTTGACTAAAGACAAGTTGTTTTCTCTCGCTGCATTTAATGACTTATCTTTCCGTATCGGTGCTACTGGAAGGGTCTAATATCACACAAGCGTGGATAATAAATGTAAATGTAATGTGACTTAACATTTAATACTCTATTTATAAAGAGGCATGTCACTCTTAATGGGCTCTACAAGACTATGAACTTGATTTATTTAACAAAAAAAATCCCGTAGCCCTTAAAATGTCATTTGTTTAGCAATTGTAAGCTGTTCAAAGTTAAAAGTACATAGTTTAAACATTCAACAGGAAACAAACATCTCCCACACACTGTCTGTAGCCAGTTGGTGGAAGCTTTTTCTGTCCTCTCCTACGCACCTGGCTTTAGAACATTCACATGTGCAAAAGGTTTTACTGTTTATACTGTGAATGCAGAGAAAGAAAACGTAAATAAAGGACTCATTACCTCGACAATTACCAGTGTGACTCGCTCCTTCTACAGTCTCTACTACTGTCTCTGTGTTGTATTACTGGGACTAGTGAAGATAAAGAGAACCTTGCTGTAATCTTAAGAATCGTTTTTGAAATTCTCACTGGAATTTCTATATTTCGTCTCATGATTATGACTCAAAATAATGAAGCTTGCCCTCCAACAAATGTGTCACCGTGTCAGGTCATCAGGGAGAAAAGTTTCTGATTCCGACTGTTAATTATTGTGGAAGATCAGGAGAGAGCAACATCGCCACCTGTTGGTCTTGTTGGGCTCTCTATCAGAGATCACCATCAGCATTTGAAAATATTCATACTAACAAATAAAGGGAAATATTACAACAAAAGTGTTAAGCTTTAAACAGTTGGTCAGAAAGGTCAGATTTGTGTTTTAGTAAACATTTAATTATGTCACATTTGCTTTAATCTTTGTACTTTTAAGGTCTTCTGTTTTTAATTTGAATTATATTGTTTTAACTCCATTACTTTCTCTTCCTTTGAGAAAATGAGAGCAAGGGCTCATTATAATTTCTCAAATTTAAAAATTCTATGAAGCGAAATTTAATATTAAACAGTTCTTCAGACTTGGTTAGGGGCAGCTTCCCAATTCTTTACCTCAAAATAGCATAAGTATATATAACAATTTCTATACCTTTGTAACAGAAATGTTCATCAGTGTCTGGATTTTTTTTTAAAAGGGTATTTTTGAGCGTGGACTTATTTTCCTCCCCTGCAGGTTAACTCACCCAGCCAATCAGACCCGGTCTGAGCTCACAGAAATATTTAAGGTCAAAGTTTCCAATCCGGGGGTTTAGCTCCCGTCCGATGAAGAAGTCATACAGGGGATTTCCTAGACAAGGCAGAGGGATGGATGCTACAATTAATCCACAGGAGAACTGGACACATCAAATAATTATGTGCTTTTAGTGTGTACAGGTGCTGTATATACAGTACATAAGAAAAATGAATTAAAATCAGACTGTCTTTTCATTAATCTATTAGAAGTCAATCAATTAGCAAGCAGCTGAAACCTGTTTGCAGGGTGGATGTGTGAGAAAAACTCTCCGATGACGCCATACTTGGCTTATTACCCAGAGATCAAGACACATCACTTTACCTTTCTAAAATTGAACAGGTTGTGCACTGGTGTAATGCTCACCACCTTATTGAGAATGTGAAGAAAACTCAGGAGATGATTCATTTACATATAAATATCTTGGTGTCCACACTGACGCACTGTATTTATCATCTGGTGTGATTAAACCTGTCTTTACGATTTTAAACTACCATCAGTTCTTACCTTTTATTATTTTAAAGAACTGCTGCCTCACACTCAACTTGTGAATTTAAGCATGTTTATGCGTGAGTGTGTGTATGTATGATTTATGTTATGTGCGTGTATGTGCATGCAGGACAATTAGAGTATATCTTCAGTCAAAAGCTCTTTAGGTCTATTAGCTTGATAAATCCGCTGTCACATTAATGTGCATTTTTCGTCCCAGTATCATATCACAGTAAAGGCACAGCTGTAATCAACAACATTAATTGATGGCTGCATTCCATTTAGATGCAAGAGTTCAAAGGTCCAGGTAAATGTTCGATCCAGTGCATCAGTAACTAGGTGATGTGAAGTGTTCTACCCGCCCGTCTGCTTTTTTTCAGTTACTTTCAGCAATTTTCTACAATTGACCTGAACTTGTTGCTTTAGGCTGTTTGTAAGCAGACAGAGGAACAGTAATGGTGGACTGTGGTTGGTTCTACAGGTCAACTGAAGCTCCTGTGTTTTCCATTTTATTTCATCTTACAAAAACAAGACGAGTGTACAGCCATGCTAGCAGCTCCGTGAGGCTGTACTTACGTACAGCGGCGCTTTGAGCTAAATGCTAACGTCGTCATTATATTAATATGCTCACAATGACAATGCAAAAATGCTGATGTTTAACCACCATTTGTTTAGGGCGTTATCATGCTGACTTATTTAGCTAATTATCACTAAATACTGTGTACACTGGAGGGAGTTAAGGACGCCATTAGTTCTGCAGGGATTTTTGCAGATACAAATCAACATAGCACATTGTTGCCATTCATCGATTTAGCCAATGACTTATTTTAAAATCTGTTAAAATCATACATTCACGTGCCTATTTAACGTGTAAACTTAATTAATTTCATGTGAACTGAATCACCACGAGGTTATAGCGTGACACTGGAACCAACATGTTGTTGCTCTTTTTGTCTTTTCAAAAACTGGGATGAACATAACCAACAGTGAGCAGAAGCTGAATCGCAATACCGGCTGGTCTCAGGTTTCTGCCTTCGGATGCAGCAGAGCACACAGCGTAGCTGGTGTAGCGGGGTCAGCTTACTCAAAAGTGTTCACTTGATGCCTGCAGGCTCCTGAAGAGCTTGCACACTATATATCACGCTTCCGTTAGCGATGAACCTCCACTCTCACCTGTGTTGCCTCCCAAAGCGAGAGCATGAGACGGAACCCAAAAGGAGCGGATGTAGAGGTAGACGGAGAACAGGAATGACACCGCTATTGCACACACTGCTAGAGGCAACAGCAGCTCAAACAGATACCCCAGAGGAGCCCCGAGCCCCAGTAATAACATCAGCAACACGCTGCTGACGCACAGGCCATAAAAACCTGAGGGAGAGAAACAAACAAAGCTGTAGCCAGGGGGAAAGAGATAAACAGACCGACACAGGCTGGTTCAACAAAAAAAAGTTAGAAGAGATGGAACTTTAGATTGCGTAACTTAAGTAAACTTTAGCTCAACGTCAAGAGGTTAAAATAATACATAAAGAAACAAGACTTTTGGATCCTCCTTGAAATGAAATGCCACAGCAGGTGAATTGTACTACAGCAAAGCATAACAAACACTTGCCCTCAAAACTCAACCATACCTGTGAAATATTAATAGCTATCTTAATATTAATGTATAGTACTATAGTATGATAGACAATAATGTTCAACAGCATAATTATCCTCCATTACTCACGGTACAAAGCTAGTTGTTGCTCAACGACATTGCAGAAAATCACACTATATGACTAATACAAACTGTGCCTTTAACGTATGCATATTACATCCTAAAAATAAATAATCCTAAAAACAAAACATATGATGTGTTTTTTTTAATGATCAGTAATATAGATACCATTTATGGGATACTTGAGGCGCGCTCCATCCCTCAGCACTAATCCTTCAGACACCTGCCGGTAAATACACTCATTTTGAATTTGAACACATACATATTCTGTGTATTCATTCATTATTGGAACAGTATTAGCTATGGGGGCTAATGTTAGCAAAATTGAAATCGATGTTTTCTTTATGATAATCTCTTTGTTTTCCAGCTTGTGCTCCTCACACTATATTTTAACATGGCACAGATAACCATGAATATGTCTTTAAAGTAATAGTTTTACATTTTGCTGCTTTGATGCTTATTCGCTTTCTTGCAGAGTCATGATGATCTACATCAGTCGCACATGCTCGGTAAATATGAGGCCCAGTGATTGCCCTATATGATCATAATCACAATTTCACTGAAGGTTGAGACAATAATTATTATTTCATTTATTATTATTATTATTAATTATCACCTAACCCTACATCCTTCCTTTATAAATCAATGTTTATCATTGAGTATAAATAGATTTACTTTAACACAAAACAGGAGCTTCTATCGTTGGTTGTTTCATCAAAGCCACCAGATGCCCTAAAACATTTCTTTGAGCATCTTATTGTTGTGTTCATCCCCACAGCCGGTTTCAATGTAAGTTTAACCTCGAGCCAGGCCGATGAACGAGTCATACCTTTCCTAAAGGCATCACGTAGAGGAGGGCATGCAGAGCGATCCAGCCCAGCAGAAGTACGAGGGCCAGAGGGTCCCATAGCTGGTCAGTGGAGGGAAGGGGAGGGGGCCACTGGAGCACACTGGCATCAGGGGATCGACTCACACCGACCAGGAAGAGCACCGTCAACGGGAGAAAGACGGGTATGCATAAAGCACCTGAAAGAGATTACAGATAAAAGTGAGATGACGACCTGACTGACATCACTGAGCTGAACTAGTCAGACGCAATGCAGCGACATCACTGGGCAAACTCAATAATGGAGCAGAGTGAGACTATGTAATGTACCAGATTGATATAGCAAATGTGTAATAATCAATCATGTTGAATAACTGCATAGTAGCAAAACAATTAGTTCAGCTGTCCAACACGATGCGTGGTTCACTTCCTTATTGTCACATCTGTAGTCTGCAGCGAGCTCAACTATCACGTTCAAAGCTTGATTTTACTTTAAAAACAAGTGGAGAGCAAATTGGATGTGATGCTCAATATAAGAAACGCAGCGGGAGAATCACCACTAATGTGCTAACACACACACACACACACACACACACACAAAGAATATGTGATGTATTTGTTCTCTCCTTTCATATCATGTCTACAATGACTAATCTGACTTTGGTGGTTGTGTTGATTCTTAATTAGAGCTGTATTGAACAGTCGGAGTTCATGTTGTGATCTTTACTGCAGGGAGTTTTGTAATATTTCTATTGTGGCAGAAGTTTTATGATTTTATCAAACAACAAATATCATGACGGGGTATATATATCAAACACAGTAAATTACTACCAATGCTCTTTTGTATGCCGGCTGTATGCCTTACTGACGTTCACTTCTAACTTCCTAAAATCTGCTTTTGTTCACTAAGAAATACGTGCAGCATTTAACATGTTTCACTTGAGGTTCACCATCGATGCAAAATAGTTTGTACAGAAGAGCAGCTTTTATCTGTGAGCAACACAGTGTCATGAAAAATTGTAATTCAGCATTCACGAGAGAAGGAGTGTGAACAAGTGACACACCAGCGACCGGAGTACATGAATACAATGAAAGAATTATTTTAGGCTTAGCTGCAGCAATTGTAACGATATGAGTGGAGTTCGTGGTTATGTAGGGGGCGAGATGTCTTAAATAAAATGATGGTGGATGTGTTGTGATGGTGCCTGGAAGAGAAGGTCGGGTCTGCTGTGACTCACCCAGGGTTCCTCCGAATTCCCTCTCTGTGTCATGTGAGGATCTGTGTTTGAGCGCTTGACTGTTTGGCCTCATTATTGGTCTCCTGTGAAAATAATTAAGTAGTTCAGTCCAGATGAAGACATTTGGGGGACAAGTAAATGGTAATTAGACGGCAATGACAATTAGTACAAATGACAAGAGTAACAGAGACCGCTGATGAAGGTGAACTTTGACTTGCAACAAAAGCTAAACATCCTTGTTGCAGTATTTACTGAAGTTCTGTACATGTATGTAACTGTGTACTACTTAACTCCACTACATTTATTAACAGATACAATTACCAGTGACTATGCTAGGATGTACATGAAGTTGCCAAACTGTACAAGAAAGTTTTATCAGGACAGTGTGACAGATGTCAACTAGCCAACCGGTTATAAATTAGTTCAAAGCAGCATCACTCAACCTGCTACATTAAAATGCCACCTACCTTATAACGCGTCAATAATGATAGTAATAATAATAATAATAATAAGACTAATATATATTAAATGTAACACTATGAAAGGAGCATTTCTGCCACTTTCAGGGGCTTGTACCTTTGATATGTTAAGTGCATTTGCTGGTTATACTTAAACACTTAAATTTGAATAGAGGACTTAAACTTGAGTACTTTTACACAAGTGTATTTGTACTTTAAGTTTTACAACTACTGGTCAGAGTGAGACAATTACTCTCTTAGACTTTTCACACAGAGGACATCTGTGGATGCCTAGAAGAGTAATAATAAATAAATAATAAATAAATAAGGACAAGACAATCAACGATGACGTCAGAAAAAAGTATATAACAACACTTAACTTAAATTAAGCAACTTTTCAAATTCTGTTACATAATTTAGATTAGCTGTTATTTTGTATTCTAGTGTTGTAATATTGCACCTGGAGTCGTAAACCACCGAGACAAAGTTCAGCTCGTTTCTTGTGTGTCCACTCAGCTACACTTCTATTATGAAACATGACACGAGAGGCCGTTTTTACCTCAGTTGCTGTCCCACTACCTGCGGATGCTAGAATGATCTGAGCGCGAGAGAAACAATGGCTTTGCAGTAAAATAGAGCGTAATACAAAGGAACAAATAGCCGTGTGTCTTGTAACACATCGAATACAGTGTCTTACCGGTGTAATGCATGGAGGTGTAGATGGGGCTGAGAAGATATTCCAATCAATGCGCCCTATCCAGCAGCCTGCAGATGGAAACGCCCCCGAAACACGTTGGAGATGACGAAACGGCCTCTAAGCCAATCAGATCCTTCCGCGGCCATCAGAAGAGGGTGGGTAGGAGTGGGTTAGACCAATCAAATGAGCGCCTCAGGTGGCGACAGTGCATCCTTGAGAGAGGAATGGCTCAGGCGTTGTGAAATCTTTGTTATTTACATTGTATACGAATAGTGACTTATTTGTCTGGCAGGAAAACACATTCCTTACTTACTTATTGTATTCGTATTAGTTTGTTGCACTTATTGTATTCGTATTAGTTCGTTTCTGTACTTATGCTGATTTATGCTCTTAGATGCTTGTTTAAAAAAGGAGATGCACTTATGACTTCTGGTGACTAGTAGTTCTCTTGAATACCTATGTTGAATTATTGTAAGTCGCTTTGGATAAAAGCGTCTGCTAAATAACTAATGTGATGTAATGTAATGGACTGGTTAATATTATTCTAAAGACCAAACAGGGTGGAAAACTTTGAACAAAGTCAGCCATAGCTCTTCTAACCTACACAAACAGAACTTTTATAACTAATAATTCTAAAATGTGATTACAATATGATTTCTACTATATAGCAGCCGTGGCACCGTGTGGCTGGTATATAGTAGGAATTATATTGTAATTCAGTTTCGTCAATGTTCCACAGAAGCGGTTTTCAGTACTTAACCAGGTGTTGATATGACTGGGCAGATTTTTCAATGCAACAGCATTCACCACCGTGCAAGATACACGAAAGTCACTCAACTCTATAGATGTGTAGTTGACATCAAAATGAAGGTTGAACTCAAAGATTAAGGGGGTAGGGAGTAAGGAAGGAGCCACTGGCCCCCCACACGGCTGGTGTGATCCCTTCACAAGATAGTCTCTAGGTTTAAATTTGCCTGCTTCAATTGGTTTTGACAAGGAAGAAAAGCTTTATTGAATCTCACATTCATACACTTTTATTGTAGACAGACACATTTAAACCATTCCTAACATACTGCTTATCTGTGAAAGACATGCACAGAAAAAAAGAGAATCAACTAACCTCAAGGCAAGAGTTACAGTACATCTGCTGTAGTTACTTTAATGCTAGACATGGATTACATAATCAGATGGCAAATTATTCAGCAAAAAAAACAACTAACAGAATTTAATAATACAGGAGAACTTTTCTCTTTAGTCATTCATATTATTCACATTAAACACATTTCTTTCAAGGAGAACATGTGCTGCAAAGTTCTGCTTTTATCATGGATAATTCATTTCTTTCCATTTTCGTAGATACGTCAGATGAGAGGGGTTTTCTTTTCTCATATTCTATAGTTTGTAAATTACTATTGTAATATTAAACCCAAGTACTCGAGGCTCATGTGCACGCTGTATGGCAAGTGCCTGGAATGTCATGTTGATCTATCTCAAATTTACTGAATCTGTTTGACAACCCAACCGCCCAATGTTTGCTTTTCATTAGTGCTGGAAGATTTCTTGATATTCTTACAGTAGTTAAAGTGCCATCCCTACGCCATTTATACAGTATAGCATGAATCTGGATCAATACATTGAACATTTAACAGTAATTATATAAGAGAGAGTCTTTAAATTCGGATGCACGATTCCAGTGTATATTGTAGTTCTGTCTGTAGTAGTGATCTGGTGTTTGGAGAAGATTAGCTGGCTGTGGTGCACTTTGAGCTTTAACCCCGTTCGCAGATCATTTCGATCACACTCTGCTCCATCGGGGCAGGATCCAGGCAGCGGTGGGCGGAGCTCCCCACTATCTCATCCAGCAGGAAGTGTACAAGGTTCTCGTCGGAGACGAACCGCCACAGGTACATCTGCAGGTAGTGGCAGTCGACCTGGATCTGCTGCAGCCCGAAACGGCCAAAGGTGCGCAGGCGAACACACTCCAGGAATGTCTTTAAACTGATTTTGATGATTCCTGTGATCACGGAGACCTGCGACAGTGAAGGGCTGTGTGAGTGTGTGTGTGGGTGAGAGATGTTTTGCTCTGAAGAGTACGCTACCGTGTAACGAAGACCTGCACTCACCTTGTTGAACTCCACCGAGCTGAAGATGTCAATCCTCTCAGAAAACAGCTTGTGTATGTTGCTCAGTAGATTGGTATCCATGGGAGCGCTGCAGGCAGACACAAGACAGATCACTCAAGTGAATCCACAATTAGAACAATGACCTTATTCTCCTGATTAACAACAACTCAGTAACAATTGTCCCCCCTGCAGTAAAAGTGAAGGACGTAACACAGATTGGCTGTCTGTGTCTGCCTTCACACACAATATCTTACCAAGCATATAGGGACGGAAAAATGCACAATAATTAATGTACATATGTAACTGGTGACAGTGACAAAACTGAGTCGGGATGTATCTTGGCTTTAGATTTAGGCAAGAGCTCTTTTGACATGGCCTAGATTTACATGTTTTCTATCTTTGCTAAATTATTCTTACATATAGGAGAAATGGAAAAAAGACTCCTAAGTCCGAGAGTTCATTCGTTCATTCTTACCCGGACAGAGTCTGATAATGTTGTGAATGTATTAGAATGCCGTCATTAAACTAAACAAACCCCAAACCGCACTTATTTGCAGCCCGTTTACCTCGGAGTGTAGCTGGCCGCGTAGCGGGCTTGCTGCCTCGAGCTGCTGTAGACAGAGAAAGTCCTTTTGCTGGAGTCACTGCTGTGTGCCTTCCTCACACCTTCCTCATACAAAAGGCCGACCTGTGGTAGAGCAGAGACGGTTCATAAGACGGCCTACGCGTACACGGTGATGAAAGCATAATGAGTGGACTTTAAGCACATGATGCAGATGGCGATATTGTGAGCTGTGACCTGCACGTCAATGGAGGTGGTGTCCTCTACTACTCTCTTCATCACAGCACGGACATTTCGTGGCTCGATAGTGTTCACCCAGTCTCGTGTTTCGACGCTCTTTCGTAACATTTGGGAGATAATCAGGCCCTGAACCTGCAAAAAAACACAACAAAATATGCAACTTTGTAAGAAAAAGGACATTCATAGAACTATTTTCTTGCATGGATGCGTCTCTTTTCCCTCAGTAAGAAAGGTAACCCAGTGAATGTTGTAGATGAAAACCTTTACCTACCTTTACATAATGGTTCAACAGTTTCTGTGCTGCCTCCCTGGCTTCTGCACATAAAGTTGTGACGGGTGTTACGGGACTGTGGTGCTGAGGAAGTACAATAAGAAGACGACCTGGGTTTAGTAAAATAGGCTACCCTTTGGGAGTGAAATAGGTCAAGGAATTTCCTATGTTAAGGAAAAACAAAAATTACATTTTAGTCACATTCATCAGTGCTGATGCACTAAAATACAACTTTCAAGAAAAGAATGCTGTTAAATAATGTATGTCTACAGTGTAATATGGCCTGAGGCTGCATTCATAGAGGTGACAGGCCATTTACCTGCACAAGGAACTGTTCATCTGTGAGAGTGAGGATGTAGGAGATAGTAGAGGTCTCGTAGTCCAAGCAGAGGCGAGACAGCAGCAACAGAAGGGCCGGAGGAGTCGAACCTCCCTTGTCTCCTGCACTGTCGCAAAACTGCCGAGAAGACTGGCACACAAACTTTATGAAGCTCACCACCAGGCTCTCACGTACACCCTGGCTGCAGAATTCACCCTATGAGGAGAAGACAGACAGGAACAGCTGTCACTCTCCCTTTCGGGGTAGAGTGGAAAACGATTTTCTGGGACAAGCTGTTAACCGGCAAATAAACAAGAAAAACTATTCACCTTAAAGTACGGCTTGTTGGAGAATGCAATGTCCTTGGCTGTGAAGAGATGCACCGACGCCAGCACTGACTTAATCTGATTGAGGATCGAGGCTGACAGGGAGGAGAGCAGCTCTGGCAGGCTGGTCGGAGCATCTCTGCCGGAGGCCGGTCCCCCTAGAAGAGCTCCGCCTCCGGCCAATGAGGCGCCGGCCATAGAGAGCCGAGGTGTCGCCAGGGCCTGCCGCACGTCCGTCAAGCTGTCCATGTAGAAGCTCTGCAGGGCGGACAGGTACTGCTTGACTCGCTCTGTTGCGGCCCGTATCACAATCTCAGTCCCCTGGTTAGGCACGGCAGAGCCCGGCAGCAGTTTGGTTACAGCCTGAAGTCTGCGGTGGAAGCGGTCGAGTGCGCGGACCAGGAGGGAGTTATCTCCGACTCCTTTCTCCTCTTGAATCCTCCGCTCCACGAGCGAGAAATAGCGAGCAGCCAGATCATCCACAAAGGCATTCAACTTACCATTCGCCATCTGGGGAATGTTTTTGGATGCAAGCTCGCCTGTCTGAGCGTGGTTGATGAACAGTTCTTGATAGGACGTTATTACTAAACACAAGCTGCTGACAAATTCATTGCAGCCCCTGTCAATGAATTCCAGGATGTCAGTGTTTGAGGTGGGAGAAGGGAATGCGCTCGTTTTAGGGGTGTTATCAGCTGAGGCCGACGCCAACCTGCGTGCAGAAGCATCTTTCACGGCTGAGGCGGACGGGTACGGTCTTATCTCTGCTTCCAGACCTTGGAGGTCCGACTCTAGCCGAGACCGCGCATGGCTCAGGAATTTATCACAGAGCTCCTCGGCCGGCTCGTCCAACTGTAGCAGCAGCTCCACACACTCGGATAAATCTTTAGCGCTTGACCCACCATCCCTGTGAGACAACAACAAAGCGGTAGAAATGGTTGATCGACAGCAAATACATTTATCTTTAAACATTTTGAAATTCAATATGGAAAAATGATTTTGCACAGGCAAGGACAACATTCAATAATGACAAAACATCTGAAATTGTTTTTATTTGATTTACTTTTTGAGCAGCATGAATGTCTGCCACATACAAACTAGCAAATTGGGAATTTTAGTTTGAGCGAAATCAGGGAAAAATAATGGAAACAGTCTAAAAGAAGTTTGAACAAAAGAGGATTTGTCATTTTGATGGTTCATAAAATCACATTTATTGTGAGCAATAAGCGTGACTCTTTAGTGTTACGTTTCCTCCGAGTGGAGCCCATATTGTGAATGCAGGTTTAGAGATTCCCACCTGAACTTCTGTCGGAGCTCCTGTGCCAGTTTATCCATGATGGCGTGACAGTCGTCCTGAATCCCCTTGAAGGAGGGCAGGTGGCTGTACTGCTGCAGCACACAGCGGGCACGGCGGTGGGATCTCACCGCCTGAGCGTAGGCCTGCAGCTCCAGACACTTATTTAATCTGGCAGGCAGTTCAAACAGAAACTGCAGCTTCCTTAACAGAGTGTGAACCCCTAGGGTGGAAAATGACAAGACAAAAATATGGAAATAAATCACCTTGAAGTCACCAAGACCGACACAAAACAAAACTCCCAGTTTAGGTCTCACCTGAGAGTTTTGTTATCTGCGTGTGCTGGTCCTGTAGAGTACCACTGATGCAAGCACTGAACTCTGTGATTGCCGCCATGTTGGCAGACAAGCCATCCATTTCATCCTCCATCTTTTTGAAATCATTCTTCATCTTTCTTATGGTGTCTGAAAAAAAACAAAAAAAAAAACATGCAAAGATGGTTCGGCGTTCCACACGTGGACAATGCAACTAAATCCAACAACGTTTCAACAGTAACTTAACAGTGAGCGCGATGTTGCCTCACCTGTAGCAGATATGAACTTGTTGTAGTTTTCATACACCAGCGTCTGCATGTCACTGTCCAAAGAGCGGATCTGCTTGACCATGCAGGTCTCCTGGTCCATCAACTCCGCAAGGGAGCACTCCCTCCTAAGCTGCAGTTGGAGACAAAACCCACAATGGTCACAATTACACTTAAAAACAGCATATGTAAAATAACAAGGAAGCAGCTTTTCTTCATAACTAATTTAACCAAATCAGAATTAAATGATCATCCACCGATCACTACCTTTCAACCACAAGAACATAATGCAGTGTGTGTGTAGAACTTCAGTCACAGTGCGTTTACTGGCTATTAGGTGTATTATGTGATGAAAACGTCCAGTCCACTTCTTTCTGTGCCGTTTCTATGAGACGTAAAGTTGAATATGCATTGTTTGGTCATAAATTATATTCCCGCTTAGTTTTGTGGTTCTTAATAAAATAACAACTGTCTGCATTTTATACAGGTGTCCGTATTCCCTGGCACACCAAATTAGTGTCATTTCTTCAAACGGACTGCTGGGGATAGACAGTCATATGCATCCCAGACACTCAAACGTCCTTTCATTCAAATATTATCATAATATATCCCTACCACATTAAAGCAAATGGCATTATGGGTATTGTTTTAGGCGCTCAGCTATATGATACTAAATGGGGACTCCTCTAGAAAAATTGGTTTGAATATGATAGTTTATATAATTGAACAACAGTATCTAGAAACGTTACTAGGCCTATTGCATAACATAGAAGCTTCAGCTATCGCTAATATTGACAACACGTTAGTGGCATACAGTGCTGCAGAGGCTATTATGTGAGTTGTGTCACATGACAGCAGTGTCACCTTGTTGAGGAAAACTTCGTGGTCAAAATGCGGCCCGTTGATGTCGCAGGGATCCAAGGACTTCGCCTGCTCCGCGGCCTTTCCTTCCTCGTCCAGCCCGTAGTAGAGCTTCAGCATGCCGTGCACCCTGCGCTTCTTGCCGGACTCATCCGACTCCGACACCATGCCGTCCGCCTCACCGTCCATACTGTACGCTGGCCAGCTGAGAAATGTACAAACGACAGTAAACAAAGATGACGAGGGCGTCCAGCTGGAAGGAGAAAACTAACAACTACTGCCTTAAAACGTTAACGTCTTGCTCCTAAGTGACTGATATTCGTGTGGCTTAGCTGTCTGCTCTTAATAAGAGGGCTTTTCCAAATAATTAATTGGAGAATGGCATATTTCTCCTGATACACAAGCAGCTAGCTTGAAAACGTCATCGTTTCCGGGTTTGTAGCCTATCCGGTGTTACGTCGTCAAAGAGTAAGTGTAGTCAAGATAATAACCTATTGACTCACTTACGTTAACAATGTACTTCTGGTTTGACAGTGCACTACTGCGCATGTCAAGTTTTACACAGCAATCAATCGAATCACGAGAATAAATATATAAGGTTTAATAAATAGATACGGATATTGATGATTTTTTTCTAGATTGTCAGAAGTGATACCAACTCAATCAAATGTATGAACGTAATTTATTGTGTGTGCATGATGTGACAAAATATAAATGATAAAAGCTTTATTTCACTTGCATGAAGGTTCAAAAAAAATATTAATTAAACAAAATCCAGCCATATTAAGCCCATTTCTTTCCTGATGAATGTGGGGAATGGGCTACATTGTCAATGCTGCCATAAACGAAAATAAATTAATTTAGAAATGGAAGAAGAAAAAAAAAAATCAACACTGAAAACTGTTGAAACAAGTTAAGTTTAGTAGTCTGGTCTTCTCATCAATCATAAATTTCTAATGCTAAATCGTGGCTGTTATAAAACAAAGACGTATTCTTGCCTTATAAGACAAAAACCTGAGGCTGAAATTCTTACGAGGAATCAAGAAAAGAAGAAGAAACGGAAACCATACAAAAAACACAGCTTTACAGGTTTCATTTTAAGAGAAAACAAGTTTATTTTATTATTAAATTGATTGGTCAAAGATTCAAAATCTAACAAAAGACTATATATTGCATCATGGACAATTCATTAACAGGGGAATAATCTCCTCTGATTCACTTCAGGCATTTGTTATCAGTAACTATTTATAGCCAGTTAAACACTTTTTAGGTGCATGTTAAACCATTTCAGAATTAACAGTGTTACATCACGCTTACACCCTTGCACAATATACAGTTAGTGGTTAGTTAAAGAAGTACGGCGTCAGTACATTTAGGCTGCAAGTATTAAACACACTAACATTTTCAGAGAAATTAGGCCCACTTTGCATCCGTTTATTTAAAAAAAAGAAAAAGACATATTTGAATGAAGGCAGACTGACCACTCCATTAAAAGGAACCACAATGCACTGTTCAACAGCAGCCCAGTGTAGTGATCTAGTTTATCAATACACACACACACACACACATCAGCTAGGGAGAATGAAATGAATGCTGTGAAAATGTGGGAAATATATTACAAAACAAATACTTTTCTCAAACCACCGTAATAACAAAAACTGTCCAGTCTTGGTTTCCAAGCCCCAAAACAGTCATTCAGATGCCCACTCAGTACAAACAAAAAGGCACTTTGATGCTTCTGCAAAGTGATTCCATGAGGAGATAATGCTTTCAATGACCTACGTCTTCATTTCATTGTTGTGTACACGGACACCAACGAGTATTTGAAAATGAAAGAAAAAATATTCTCTCATAAAAGCGAACAAACGATACAAAAACAGGTTCATAAACAGTGTGTTAGTATCAATAGTGCAGTATCACACGATGTGTAGTCTGATGTGGAATGCCTATTCTACATTGTGACATGCATAGTGTTAAGTTAGCAACAATATATTGGACGGCTGCAGTTATACGTCAGCTACCGTCTGTAACCTAACGAGTCGAAGCGTAGAAAAGTAAAAATATTCTGCAGTTTGCATGCTCAGGACAATCAGGAAGAATAAACGACGCCTCCGTATCTCAAATCAGTGGAAGGCAGATTAATAAATGGCCATTAGTGAGGTGAACTTGTTTGTTAAATGTACAGCTAAGACAGGAACTCTTTGTCTGGAGCGTTAAGGTAGCATACTGTAATGCAGCACGTTTGAGAGGCTTGCTTTGGTGTACAGACTGAGATTTGAACAGTGTAGACAAAAGTTCTTGGTTGGCACATAGTCTTGTCCAGTGAAGCAGATATCTTCCCTAACGGTTGAGAAAAGGGTTCTATTATTATTATTAAACCCCCCCGAAAAATGCTGAAAACAGACATCAACAACACTTTTATACAAAGACAGTGTTCCTCGTCCTTTTTTTTTTTTGGTTTTTCAAATAAGGTCAACCATGATTGTGCTTGCAAGGAAAAAAATCATTTCAAATGGCTAACCAGAACTTGTAGGCTGCAGTTTGAGTTTGTCAAAGTTGTTTACGAGTCAGTCGGTAAAAGTAGTGCTGATAACAGGAAGAATCTTTTTTTCTTCTTCTATCGCTCGTTAGAAGTTGCACAAGGACTGTATTGCATCAGTTTTACTTTGCTGATCAGGTCTGACCAAGCACGTTAAAGTCAAGTCAAGACCTGTGTGTGGATGTCACTTTTTCTAATTGGAAGTTACACTTTGAATATGAAACGCTAACCTTTCAGTGGGAGAAATAAGAGCTTGGTATGATCTCTAAATTGCTAGACGATTAATCTTACTAATTGTACTGTATGGTTTGAGTGGTTCGTGACTCTAATTTGACTATTTTATTGGTGCAAATAAATTCATGCTCCCCAATGACGACTTGAATCCCTTTTAACAAATGAAAATCCCAGCAGAATTATTTTTGTGCGATGTCCCAAATGCACTTTCTCTCCCCGATAACCAGCTGCAAATATCCTCAAACATTAATTATCTCTTAAAAGCATGTACTCACAAGAAACCTCCACAACACAGAGAACGTGCTCCCATACGGACTCGTTCTGCTCAGTAACACCAACCCTTTATCCTTTCTACCAGTGCTTTTCTTAAGTGTCTTCACCCTTTGATGAGAACAAGGCACCGGCAGCTTGAAAACGCAGAATAGCGGGGAACACGCCCCTTAAGATCGTCCCCTGAAAGTGTTTGTCATGATGACGGTAAAGAGCTTGTGGTTACTCTTACAACATGTTTGTTATAAGAGTAGAAAGAGGTAACGCAGTGGTTATACTCGAATGAGGTTTAACATTGTTTTAACAGCTCCAGAGTGCTGCAGAAGGGTAAAGACCGTCATGAGATATCATACACTTGGAGTCTATAGATTTCTGTAAGGCTCGTCTCAGACACATGAAGGACGTCCATCATATGGTGCTCAGAGAACGCTATATTTTCTTTACGTAAGGCCATTTAATGAACAGCCACTTCAGTTCAACCTTGGAAGCATACGGGGTTAATAGATCATTTTGTTTTTCACATTACTGTACTCTCTTAATATACACACACACACAACGTCAAAAGATAAATATCGCCACTCACACTTGGATCCCTCGCTTGGTCCTTTGCATGTTCATATATTATCAGTTATGTGTCGAGTCTTTCTCTTTAAATCTCAGTGTACAGTGTTCAGGTTTGGTCTTCGAGAGGCACGGGGCAGAGCTGATGAGCGAGTTTAACCCTGCTCCAGACTCTCCGTCACCTGCACGGCGGAGTATGCGGGCGCAGACGCCTGTCGGCTGAAGAAGGACGCGGCTCTTTTCGGCTTCAAGCGTTTGATTTCCTTTCCTGGAAGACAACAATGGAGAAATAGTGAAAAAACGACTACAACTGAAGTTGCTACAGGGAGATTGTCTCGGTATAGAGGTCGCTCACTCTCGAAAGATTATACCGCATGTAGGCTTGGGCTACAAAAGGTAACCCCTAGACTCACCATTGTCCACGTAGCTGATAGTGTTAAGTGAATGGACCCGACTGCACAGGACACTGCTTTGCCTGCGCAGCATCCCGCGGCGTCCTCCGTGTCCGTTCTTGTTGCTGCCATCCTGTCCAGCAGGCTGCTGAGACAGACTCCCCTCACCGTCCATTTCCGCTGCAGCTCCTCCCTCAGTCGCAGACCTCAGCTCCACACAGAACTCAATGAATCCGCTCATCAGCTCTGCCTGGTTGACGAAAGAAAAGGAAACGCTGATGAGCCTTTAGACGTGTATACATTATTAACGGCTGTAATACTTTTCCGATGACAAAGGGGTCAGATTACCAGCCTTGGATTAGGGCCTGGAGGCATTACTGCCTCTAGCATTATATAACATCTCTTCACCATCTGTTGTTGGTGAAAGAGATCTTATGACGTTCAATCTAATCTCATCACATGATGATGTGAATTCTGAATGTCAAACATGTTCCTACCTGTTTTGAGTAGATCTTCAGCAACTTGTTGACAGGAGTGCCGTCTTCATCTCCATCGAACTCCAGCCACAGAATGTGCGAGTCCCCCTGCTCCTCGGGGTAGCTGTGGTCCCAGGAAAGCTCGTTGAATTGCAGGCCGAGCAGCACATGCTGCGAGGAAAATGTGTTCCAACCGGAGAAATCAGGTTATAGTTCATGAAGAGAAACAGAAAACTGCTCTCAACGTATCTGCGGCGTGCACAGGGATTATCCAAATATGCACACACACACACACACACACACAAAGTGAGAAACCCGGGGTTGTGTTGTTGTTTCACAGAGCTGTCAACCAAAGACTCACCTTCTCTTTGACATCCATCACATAAACTCCCTCCAGGCAGATCCCGACGCTGACAGCTTTGCGTTTGGCCCTTTGGAGAATCCCTTGCACTGGTTTGTCGATCTCCCCAAAGAAGAAAGCGCACCTGTGTGCGTAGTTAATGCCAATTAAAACCGAATAAATAGGAAGTGATTTGAGGGAAACCAAATGAGAGTATAAATGGCTCATTGCACAAATTCTTACCCGTAGTAAGGCAGAGAGTGACATGTGTTGAGGTACTGGTGCAGGAGCTGCGTGGGCTCAGGAGAGTTCCCAGCGGGTGTGCTGATCTTTCGGTACTCCGCCATTAGGTTCTGCTCCAGGCCCGTCTGACGGCTCGACTTCCCTCTCAGAGTGGAGAGCAAACCTCCACTCCCCATGGCAACATGAGCAGGCAGAAGAGAAGACAGCTTCTTCTTTCTGTGGAAAGCAGATGAGAGAGAGTTTGTAATATGCATCAGTGCATCTTAAATGTGCAAATCTAAAAGATTATGGTAAATCCACAATTCATTGTGTACCGTTTGATCCGTCTTTACGATTAACAGGATGCTGGAACATCCGATTGCGTCAGTGCAGCACTTTCCTTCGCTGCCCTGCGCTATACATTTCTCCTTCAATCATCGATTTCCTTCACTCCTGCAGTTGCTATACAACTCGGTCCCCTCTTCAATCACTCAATTGACATTTTTTGTTCTTTCATGCCACCCATCCACAGATCCTTTGTCATACGTTTCATGCCGGCCACAAAATCAAACGTGTTGGTCTCACAATAAAGTTCTTTACAGTACGAGTGCTGCTGGAATGTTGACCTCGTCCTCTCAAGTACTACCACTTAACGTATCGACATGAAAACTCTCCTTAAGCGGGACAGCTTCTGTTCTTTGGCGTCATAAAACACGTCAACTGCTGATTACCTAGAGATCGTCTGAAAAAAAACAGAACAACTCTTGATCTAAAATATAATCTGCAACTAGTGATTATGATACAAAGAATGAGCAGTATACGTCAAGATCATCAAGCTGATAGTTGTGTTTTTCCTTCTCAACAATAGTCCAATCACGTCATAATTTGAGGATATGATTAGACTGTATTGTTCATCACGTAATTTATGTGTAGAAGATGAACTCAGTGTCTTCTCTCATTTAAGAGGCTTTACATTTCCATGTCCATCCCGCTGCAATCAAAAATGTCATTTTGTGTTTGGTACTTAAAATCCAACAAGTAACTGAAAAACATAGCAGTGGCACAATGAGAGTGTGAAATATGAAAAAGTCAAAGCCCCCAAAAATACAAAAGAAGCTCCGTTGACCTTTTGTCCCAATGCCTGTGGATTTTCATAAAATAACATGTCGTGGCTGATTGTGCTGAAGTACTTAAAGCAGCTTAATCTACCAGCTGCTCTCTAGAACATGTGGGTTGATGGACTTGGCTGAAGTGAAGCATCCTCTCATGATTTGACAAAGTTGACCGCAGGGGCCAGTAACCACTTCTTCATTTTCTAAAAAAAAGGTGAACTATTCAACGGTGAACTCCACGAAAAATGTCCATTTAAGCAGAACTCTGAGTAGGATCATGTGTTGAAAACAATGCTGTGTGTGTTAATTATCTTACTAGAAAACAGCCCAAATCTGGCTCACTTTCATGTGGTTACATGTTACACAGCTCATGTCCGTCTGTGAAATAGGAAGCAGGAGCCAGGAGACGGTGAGTTTAGCTTAGCATAAAGACTGAAAGCAGAGGGAAACAGCTAGACTTACCCGGGATTGGACAAAAAGATATTACAGGTAAAAAAAAAGAAAAAAGGTTAATGTACTTCTTGGTCAGTCCATGGAAACAACCACAACAATGGTGCACACACACCCATGGGAGGGGTTCATAGAATGCTATTTTGAGGTCTCAAATATATATATTTTTTAAAAGGCATTAAAAAGAGGTAAAGCTTTTCATTTTGCTGAGCTGTTATCACGTTTGACTGATTGGCACAGCTGTTTCAGAGCTATGAGACCAGTGATGTGACTGGCTGAGAGAATATTTAATAATCCTCACACCCGCTGATCTATATTCACCTTGACCCAGCATGTCACGCTGCTGCACATGGGCTACATGGACCAAAGAAGGTGCGCCTGGAGAGACTCCCACACAGTCCTACCAAACTTGCACTTGACATCATTATTCAAATTTCAACTGAAGATGCAAAATATTAAACTGAGGGTGCATTGCATGCATTTTGAGAAAATAAGACAGCTTCAGCAGCCAGGATCTGAAACATTTTGCGAGATGTCGCAAAAGGTACATTTTTTTCCCCCTTCTCGGGCTCTGTATAGACTGGCTCTGACAAGAAGGTAAGAAGACAAAAAACAAACATTGAGTGAAATCTATCCGTTTCATTTAAGCAAATAAGCATAGTTCCCACAGTGTCCAACTACTCCTTTAAGAGAAACTGAAAGGTCAACAACATCTAGAAAACTCCAAAATACAAAAGCATTTCAAAACCCACATCCAGACTTTTTTTTTTTCCAGCAACCTTTCTAACTTACCTTACAGTAGTGCTAAACTGTTGCCCGTCAAGACCAGTTCCCTCATCGAGAGCGAGAGACAAGGCTCCGAGACCCGCCCAGTGCTCGGGGTCGCAGGGGTATCGGCCCGTGAGAATGTTGCCCCTGGCCTCCTCGTACAGAAGCCTCAGCACTCCCTCGTCATCGATCTGCTCAGGAGTGGCAGGACGACAACGGCTATCCATCAGTCATCAGGAAAACTAACGAGAACTACAACTTCCAGACATTAACCTAAAATCTATATTAAAGCCCACTCAGCCCTTTTGAGAGTCAACAGGTTTACTAAACTTACCAGTGATCCATTACAATGTCTTAGTAATTCACTCATATGTAAGATTATTGAATGTTCTTCCACAGAATTAGGGTTAATAATACCTGCAGCTCTTTAGATTTAGGATAGAAGACGTTCCGGCGGTACTGGAGACATGGTTCATCTGAGTAAAGAGCAGAGGACAACGATGGATTAGGGTTCAGGTGACCATCTGTATCTTATTTAAGTTTGTTCGTCACTGAGTGATATTGAGCCGCACGCCCAGAGTGGAGGAGCGAGGGTATAGTGTCAAACACTGTGGTGGAAACCTACTCCAACCCCCCCGTCTCATAGTCCTGTACGGTGGGTGAAAGACCCATCTACTCCACAAAAATATAGAACAGCATTGGTGTGATTATGCAATACATTTATGATACATTTGTTGTTGTTGTTGTTTTTTGTTAGTGGTAAGCTACCACTGTTGCGTTTTATTTATTTGCAATAATATTTGCCAAAATATCTACTCTATACTGTATGAATATATCATGTTGCCTAAACTAATGTGGTAACTGTTTAGCTGTATTATTTGAATAGGAAATATTCACTAAAACGCAGCAAGTGTAATTTCGTCCCTTTCTCCGAGTGGTTTCTCTTCATGTTTTTTGACTTCCTACATTTTAGGGTTTTATTCCGCTTGTTCAGCCACAGCTGTTTTTTGCTTGCCAACTTCTTCTCTTTTCTTTTATTTCAAGCAAACCTGACAGAAATTGTACCCTAGGCGAGCTACTAAGCAACAACAATTTAGAAGTAAGCTACAAATCCACAGGGAACAGCTGCAGAGAAAGAAACTGGCTGTGCTTTGGCATGACTGCGTTTTGAAACCAGGTTACTGAGAGAAACAAGCCGAGTGCAGGGAGTGTACTGTACTGGCAATGGTGATAACTGTGTTACTCTTAAACTGACAATTCCATGCAGTTAGTAAGAAATCACATTCCTCCCCTATACACATATTGTAAGTGGTTACAGTTTTATTCTGGTGCAGACTTTAGAGGATGTGGCCTTTTTAGGTAAGAGTTTTAAATTAATAAGGCAAAGTGAGGGGACAGCCTCTGTAGTCACTGAGCCTTACTTTATCTTTTGGTCAACAATGTTTACAAATAATCTGCTGTTCAGTGGTGGAAACCAACACACAGGAAAGAAACTTCTTCATTTCAATTTCATTTCTCCAGCAGAAATCTGACTCCTTACCTTACCCAGCTTCTTGTTCAGCTGACTTCGAATAAAATGTGAAGACAGCGGGACACAGACCAACCTCTCACCTTGTGAGATGTCTTCCTCCGAGGCCTCAGTGAAGCGATACAGCAAGTCCTGCCACTGCCGACACAGTTTGTATGGTTGATGCCTTGCCTTTAACTGCAATTCTGGGGAGCAAGGAGGAGGCGAGTGTAACACAGTGAGACGTGTCCGATATCCTGCTCTGGTTCTTGTGCCCCTTGCTATTGTGACTCTGGAGCTGCTAACATCGACGTATCATTTAAAGAGAAAATATGCATGTGTGTAATATGATACGTTTTGTATCCAGACTATGACATATTTTTAAAACACAGAAGCACACAAAAATTGTTACCGAGCAGTGGAGAACAAAGCCAGAAGGCGAAAGCATCCTGTGCAGACTCAGGAATATGGAGAGCCTCGCGAACACTGCGGCCCAACTCCTGCACAGACACGCTGCAGAGTCCTTCTACTGTTAAGTGTACTGCGCTGTCACCACAGATGTATACAAGCACATCTTGAGCTGTGTGGAAAAACACAAATAAACAAAAAATTAAAAAAATGACAAAGACTAGTAAGCCAAAGAGAAACAACATCACATGCATGTTAGGAAACACTGAGGAGTGATTTTATCCTCCATGAGGTACAATAATATTTGCTGCACCGTACCACGGGACAGTGTTGCGGAAGAAGCAACACTTCCTCTTTGCGAGTGATCATCCGATGAATCTGGAGGAAAATTGCAGTCGTCTCCATCCATCTCTACTCTGAAACACAATGACCAAACTCAGTCACAATATGTACCCAGTAACATGACATTCATAACAATGAAACTCCACACGCGTGGTAGTTTTCAGGTGTGCAGATGTCACTTAAAGTATGAGGTCATACTCCTTTCATCCACATGTGTGATGGGACAAGTGTTGCATTTTGTTAACAGAAAACTTCCTGATTTCTTAAAATCAAAGTTGTATATGTACAGCTGGCTAACCAGAGTGGCCAGTAAAAGTTATATGTGGCGCACATACTGGCATTAGTCTCGTATACCTTCAAATAAATACCTAGTATGTGCTTCAGAGGTGACTCCACTAAACAGATACAGTATTAGTGGGTGGATCTTCCTCACTGACATATGCAACCCCATCCAGTCATGGTTTTCATAATCAAGCTAATTTAGTCAAGGACTCACACTGCACTTGCGCCACCGAGTGGTATTCCACTGGAAAAGACCCAGTACGACCAGAACATCCTATTCTACTGTTCACCTCACCCTCGTGAACTGCACTCATCGTACGGCTCCAGCCTGTCAATGTTATCAAGCACCGTTTATATGGTATTTAATAGGGCTTCGAGCATTGATATACAATGGCCTAAATAAAGAGAGGATGTAAATACAGAGACGAAGCGGCACAATCCCAATTAAGGCCCGTGGAACAAGGGCTAGCTAGCTAACGTTACCCATGTCCTCTCGTTACATGCTCAAATAAACCCAAACAACATCCCATGGATTCAAGCCACTAAATGTATTTATTTAGCTAAAAGGCAAGGAAATCAACCGTGCTAGCCAATGTTACCGACGTGTTGAGACTGTCACTAAACATTATTGCGATACTTTTAGATACAGAGCGTTTTAGGAATCGGTTGATAACAGTCTTGTCACTTTGGTAGTTAGTTAACTTAGCTCCCTTTAGGGTGTTTTGTCCAAAAGTCTGACATACTGTAGAGCAAGGGAAGGAAAAATATGTCTCTATTGTCCGCCTACCTGCAAGTTTGAGTAAATTCCCCTCCTCTTGCTGCTTATGCGCTGGCTAGGACAGCTAACTTTTAAAATACCGTAGCTAAATACATAAGCAAATCAACGGTTCGCTGTTTACCACTGGCTACGGCTAGTCAGTTGTCTAAAACTAGCTTTCCGGGCAGCTGCAACAGTTTAAGTGTGTTACTGGAGGACGGTTCGCTCATTCTGAACCTCCCTTTTAACGGGCGTGACAGTCACTCTGCAGGATTGGAAACACCGCGTTTACTGAGATATTCATGAATGAAGTAAACATTAAAACAGCCAAGAGCAAATACTTCAAAGTATTGGTCGGGAAGTCATTGAAATGAACACTGACCGAACGACTGTGTACAGTTTGAACAAATGTACACGGGACAGGTTCAAAAAGATACGATCCCGTAAATGAGTCGAATAAGGAGTTGACGTAGAGAGCGCGTACCCGTCACGCGATCAAAACGTCATCGCGTCTGTAACTACGCAGGCAGCAGTTAATTATATTTACCTGTTCTCTCGGTTCCAGGTTGTTGTTGATATATTGATTCACAAACAACAGTTGTAAGCCAAAGTTAAATCGTGTTTTTATTAGAAACATTTTCAATAAACAGACTCGTCTGCGGAAGTGCTCTCCAGTATACCTTTACTAAACTGTACTGTAATAATGTATGATAGGCCTATTGTTCGAAGTGTGTTGTTGTACCATATAACATGTTTGTTTTGTCCTGCATGTGGGCAGAAATAGCATCTAGGCTTAACTCTCATGCAATAAATAATATCATCATGCAAAGGTCGTTGTAAGTTACAACCTCAAAAATGACTGAATCACTGAATCAAACTGTACACTGACCGTCACAAAAGTAATATTTATTTCATGGTTCTGACCTACAACAGGTTTGGCATTGCAACATTAGTGTTCTGGTATTATTATGTCAAGCTATTGGCAGGTTTCTAACAAATAATATTTATAATAATAATAATGGACATAATGGTCTTCAATCGAGATACAATCAAGATGAACAGATTGGATCTTTTGCAACAACAATACATGGGAAGCCTCTGAGATCTGTATTGGTGATTCGAAACCTAAATATGGTGTAATTGTTTTGAGTCATAGGAGGTCTGCCTATCCCCAGAAAGTCACTAAAGACATATGTTTTTAATAGGACCTTTAATAAAGCAATGTTGATATTAGAAACAGATTTCAGAGATTAACTAATATGTTGTCTCTAGAAGCACTGTAGAATATTTCTCTTTTATATCAAATGAGCTGCCATGGGAAATGGGTAAAGAACACAAAGTTGAAATCTTTTTTTTTCAGTATAGTGTAAATGTTTTTTTGTAAGCAAAAAAAGCCTTGGCATAGTTCTCTGCTTCTTAAATCCACCTGACGCAGGTGTCTAATTGCAAGGGCAGCAGGTTGAGTGTTAACAAATGAGATTAAAAGCTTTATTAAAGGTGTCAGAACAGAGGACACACTTGACGGCTTTCACTGCATTACTGACAGTGATTATATCAATCTTCATAATCCTATTCCTTTCACTAGAAGGGAGAACTTAGCAACGTGGAGAACCTGTTACAGAAGGTAACATCTGACATTTTAAGTATTTCTACATCTGCATGCTGTTAGAAAAAAGAAGCAGTAAGTGAATCCACAACAGAAGGCATTTAATAACATCAAACTTTAATAAGACGTTATATTATGTCCCATAGTCCTGTGGCGCAGCGGAGCATAGTGCCTCATATCTAGTGGCCTTATCATTAAAACCAAAAAATAAAACTGGGAAATAATTTATTTTAAATAGAGGGTATTGACATATTTTATGATGTTGTACAGTATGTGGTTAGCAGTTCTGCATATGGAATGTGAATGGGAAAGAACAGTAATATATTAAACATTCACTTCACATGTGATGGTGATCAGACAATAAAAAATACTATCAATAAGTCTTTGAAATCTGTAGAAATGTGTGATTAATATTCTGCTTTCAAATTCAAATCATTAATTATCTATGTGTAAAAAATATTTACATGTGTGTACATCATTTGTGCGTTAGGGGGCAGCTGGGTTTCCAGGAGTACCCTCTTCCACCTGGTTTGTGAGCAGGAAGAACTTCATCACAGGTTCGATGTACTCCATGACGGTTTCTTTCACCGATTTCTCCAGCAAGTACCCTTCTGTCTCAATCTCTGTGTTCTCATTCCCCGCCACTGCCTCCATGGAGGTCTGTAGGAACCGCAGGCTCACCAGCACAGAGCCCTGGCAGGGAGGAGGGTGGAGAGATGGGGGGGGGCAGGTTATACATAGAAGCGGATTCCATTAGACAGCATCATCAAGGATCCACATACACTACCAAACGGAAGCGGTGATGGATGGGTACTGCATAAATTGTGCACATCAGACCCCAAAAATGAACGAGGAATCAATTGGTGTTCATTCTAAATCAAGTCAGGATTCTCGTAAATGAAGCCTAGCCTGCGTATGCTTAGTGTATATACAGAATGGTGGGTTGTTGCTGCACATTTTTTTTCATGTGCTTACGGAGACATCACACAATGTTAGTATGTGGTTTTATAAGAAATTGGCAGCTGTACCAGTCCCCAAAAAGCCAATGTTACCCCTCGACCCATTCCAAATCAAAAGCTCACTTTAGCTCAAACAACTCTGCCTGAAATTGCTGTAAAACCACCGTGATTCTTCTCAAAGTATACCTGTAAGAGGAAGATTGACAGTACTCCAGCCCCAATGGTGTTCATCAGGCCCATGTAGTAGTTGACCAGGGCCTCTCTGCAGCCTCGGAGGTAGATATTGAGCTCCTCGGTTTGGTATTCATAATTATAATGAGCCGAGTTGTTGGTGAGCTGAGACTGGATGCATGGCCGCGGGGAGGTGGGGTTGCAGCAACTGAACGGGACTCCATCTACCAAGTAACGGCCATCCACGTTGCTCTTAATGCGGCTAAGGAAAGAAGTGACAAGATGTGTTTTTGCATTGCAGATATAGTACAATAATCAGATTGTTGTACATGTCCTCAGGGTGGGAAACCCACTCCCCTCTATAACATTGTGCACAACTTACTCTTTCACTTCCTTGGAGCTGAAATCAAGGTAGCGGTTGCTGATCCACTGGACCTCAAACCAGTCCCTGAAATCATTGTTTCCACAGCACTGAAACTCCATCTGCAGGCGATCGATGTTCTGTTTCTGGTAGCAGCGGCCCGGGGTGTCTGTGTCCTTGTAGAAGCGGATGCCGTTCCTCAGGCCAACTTTCAGGGATGACTCCAGGCTGCCCTTCATCGCATAGCTCATGATGACAGCTAGCAGCATGAGGACAGTGAAGAAGCAGGAGACGGCAAAATAGGGCTTCAGCATTCTCTTCCAGCGAGGAAAGCGCTCTGCATCCAGAGCATCCTGGCAGATCTTTGAAGCAAAGTAGTTGATACCCAAGGAGGCCAGGCCAACAATAATGAGGGTGTCGGGCACAATATGTACGTCTGAGTTATCCATTACCTGTAAGTGAGTCACACAATAATGTAATCAGTAAAAACTCTATTTGTTTGCTGTAAGGAACCATACATGAGGACATTCCTTGTTAAAGTGATGCATAATATTTCAACAACCGTGTGAACATACGCTGCATGTAAATAAAAGTACCTAACAGAAGTAATGTGGCTATTTGCCTCAAATTACCAGAAAATTCACCTGGAAATACATGTTGCACATCAACTGCCAAACACCCACAGTTATTCAAAAGCTACTGAAGCTATATGTTGCTGATGGTGGGTAAACATCCAGACCTGGTTGCATTTATAGAAGTGTGGGTGTGACTGTCTCTGACTTTACATACTTGAATTTAAATTTAAAGTTCTGTGAGTTTTGACAACATGCGTGTTGATGAATGCTTGAAGGTTCAGGAGACTTCAACCTTTATTTATAAAGCAGAGATCTCCTAAATGTATGTGTAATGATTTTCATCAGCAGCATTACAGTCGGTCACAGTTTAATCAGAGTTTAATGAGCACTGAGCAGCTCACTTCAAGCCGTTGAGGCTCAGCTGTGTTGCTCAAGGGCAACTACAGTAGTTGTCCTTGTCTCGCTGAGTCTAAATTTTGCTGGCAGGATTCATAAGTGCACCGTTAAAAAACATGCAAATAGAGCAAATACATAGCAAAAAAGATATGAATTATCTGTCCCTTGTTAAATGTAGTAATATCTAGTAAGGTTATACACCATGAGACTATGTATTGAGAGCAAACGTTTTTGCTAAATTAGCATATTTTACTGGTTTTTGCAGAGGATCTTTGCACAAACCACAAGTCTGGGAATTCTCTTTTAGGAAAATGAGAAGACAAGAGTTGAATAAACTCGCATAGTTAAGCATTTGTGACCGTTTAGTCGTATGGAAGACACTCAAAGTACTGAACAGAATCTGGTGGCTTTTTAACATCTTACATTTGACTGATTTTAGTTCAGTGCAAAATGATGGGATGAGAATCAGTGGGGTGAACTTCAATGCAATATACATCGGGACATTACATGAGAAAATTTCTGTGAGCCTCACAGATTCTGTAATTTATCGTTTGCGTCTGTAATTTTCTTCTTTCTTTTCCTGTTCATAATACTCACCCTTACAATTTTTACAGCCATGCAAACAGAATACTGTCATGACCTCGGCTGCACAAAATTCTTATAATTAAAGTAAATAATTGTGGTAATTTATTTCAAAAACACTGAGATGGCGTGAACAACATAGCTGTAAATACATAGTTGTGCAAATAGGATGTTTTTGAGGGTGCAAATTATTGAATTATGCAAACTACTTAAATGTGGAAATTCAAATAAGATAAAAACTACAGAGGTTTGTTGTCAATGCAAAGTTGTTATGACTGCCTTCAGGAGTAGGGATTAGGGTGATTAAGGCTGACAGAGCCTGGTTTATTAAAAGATGAGTCAGTATCCAAAGTGGGTCACAGGTGTATTTGCCTCTTCTTGGTCTCTAACGAGGACATTTCTTTGACAGTTTCAGATTTAATTTATCCTTTTTCTCCCAAAAATATTGTACCAACAGTTTAAAAGTAAGACAGGCATAGTTGTCATCTGTCAGGTGTGCATGCTGTTATTCATGTAAATCAGTACATTGGTGTGCAATCAACCGTGTCAACTAACAACTTCCAAAAACGCTGTCCCTCAATGTAGATATTTATTGGACAACTTAGTGTTTAGAGGTTCATGTGTTATCTGTTGGAAACAAGGCATGTTGTTGTTTTCCTCCCAGTAGGCACACAGTTGGTCGACTCCCTTATAGTATACACTATATATCTATACACTGAGGAACATCATGTCACTCACTTCTGCAATCAAACTATAAGTTACTACACATTGTTGCAATGTATTGATCATTTACAGTACATGTTTAAAAAAAATGTCATAAACTAAAAGCTTTGGAATGAAATAAACGAAGCTTCAGTAAAACTTGAGTACCTCTGCCCTCCTGCGGAGCTCCGTCTTGAGGATGCAGCCCAGGCTGAAGGTGATAGCCCCGGCGACTGTGGCACACCAGGAGAGGAGCCACAGTCCCTGGGCTAGCTTCACCCTTTTCTGAAAGGGGAACTTCATCTTCATCACCACCATGGTTGCAGCGAGGGAATCCAAGTCTTACCGGGGGAATAGGGGAAGGAGAGCGACGAGGTCACGAGGGCCGATGCTGGGCTTTTTCTGCCAGGAGGAAAGAGAGGTCAGAGGCAGGACTCAGAGGCAGGACTCAGAGATGACGATGACAAAACGGAAATTCAACACTGAATTTGAAAAGTAAACCGGTGGCAACAAAGCGAGCACAATTAAAAACCCACTGATGATAGTTTTCTGAGAGTAAACTTTGACCCAAGCATTAAACCGAGAGGTTGGTGCAAAATCCTTGGAGAATAAGGTTTTACAGCTTCACAAGTTGCTCATTCCCAATGAAACAGATATTGGTGCATCAAAATTTACCTTATTTGTCTCCCCGAACAGTCCAGAAAAAGTCCAGTTATCTCCACCGACCACTATGTTCCATCCAGTGTGCCACACAGTGGATTTGGCACACTGGATTTGGCAAACCTGGATGCTGCGAGCGTCTTAACACTAATGCCTACCTATCCCATTAAATTGGTCTGTGAATCCAGGCCATTGTCTGCTCAGCATCCATCACTCATCACACATGGACGACAAAACTAATTGAACCTGACAGGATATTATGATAAGCCATTAACTGTGAAACACTTGTCCTCAAATGCACACATAAACTGGAGTCAATTTAAGATGAAAATAATGAGATATGTATTCAGATGAATAAATTCCTATTTATATTTCATCATAATATCTTATTATGTTCTTTATTTCCTGCTTGGGTTGTCTGCAGAATTCAAGGATCATTTCAGGCTAAATCTAGACAGCACCCCCCTGACACTGGTTCAGGACTCACTGTTAAAAGAGTATGCATTTGTGCAGTGCTGAGGCTGCAGAAATCC
This sequence comes from Anarhichas minor, assembly GCF_050575085.1. Classification (NCBI taxonomy): domain Eukaryota; kingdom Metazoa; phylum Chordata; class Actinopteri; order Perciformes; family Anarhichadidae; genus Anarhichas; species Anarhichas minor. Next base: position 7,764,995 of record NW_027466473.1, on the reverse strand, counting down.
CGACATCCTAACCAGCTATACAATCTCAATGACGTCCTTTAAGGAGAGATGGGCTCACACTTTCCAATCTCTGTCAGTTCTGCCTGCTGAACAGGTGGTGTGTCTAGTCGCATCATCTATATATATATAAATATGTATAAATCAATATATATATACATATATATAATCTGTCATTAAAAACAATATTTTTTTAATGACATAATCACATAAATGTCTAGTTGATGTGACTAGACACACTCTTTCGAATAATGTCCCTGGTCATTCACCTCAGTTTCCCAGAACTTTTCCTATGTAACTCATTTTAGAGAGATTCCTCCCTGGATCTATTTCCCTTTTCAAGGAAAGTTGATCAGAAGTAAAACAAATGTAGGCAGTTCAATTTATGTCTTATTGCTTCTTCATTTGGTTTATTAAATGTTACATGGACAGAGTTAAATAGATGACATTTACACAAGCTTTTGAAATGTGTTCAATCGCAAGTAGGTTCATTAGAGTGAATACATGTTTGGCACAAACAGAATAGTTTTAATATGCACACATTTAAAGCTATTTCACAACTGTATTTATAAGTATACGATAGTTTATATGGGACATGCTAAGACTACATTTTACAACAGGAAAATTGATTAGCAGGAAAACACTGAAAAAAGCTTTTCTTCTCCAATATTTTGGGATGTTTTTTAGATTGTGCTCAACACTTTTTGTATATAGCATTAAGCAATGTAATCAACAATGCTTGGCTACCTACACAATAAATACACTAAATATGAATACATGATGTTATATGCAATAAAGCAAACAGAATACAATGTAAGAACGAGGCAGGAAATGCCTGTATCTGTAGGCTATATATACAACAAAAATAAACATTTACATTTTCCATTAAACGACCAAATCTAAGATGTAGGGGATGTTTGCGATTATGCGATTAAAGTAAACTAGGATTTCAGACACAGTGAACAGTGCACTCATGTTTCTGTCACAGCTTTGTTCGCTCCCCTTTCAACACCTCGTCTGGAATCCCTCCTGTCCTGCTGTGCACCTCGGCCCTGCCATGCCGCTGTCCTTCACCGGCCTGAGATCCACATATGAATTGACTGAGCATCCGCTCGGCTAACTCCAGGCCGGCCAGGCTGCTATCTGCCTCTGACGTCCTGCTTTCTATCGGCCGGTCGTTGCTTGATCTCCAGTGATGAATGATCTCATTATCTAAATCCTCCATACCTTCGTGCCCTTGGTGGTGGAGGTCCATCATGGCCTCCGTGCCTCGTAGCTCCTTCTGCATGTGATGGCGAGCCAGGGGGATTTCCTCCAGGCTAGCTGACCGGATCAGGATGGCAGAGCCGAGGTTCTGACTTGTGGTGATCCTGTATGTGCCCTCACCTGTCATGCCGTCAGACAGGTTCTTGTTGTGAATGGTGAACTGGAGATGAGGTATCTGCTGAGGGCATGGAGCGTGTCGTCCGACAATTTCCTCACCCCCTGACTCGCTGTCTTTGTCCACGTCCGCTTCCCGGTGTCTCCATACTGGACCTCTGTTTGATCCTGTCAGTATAAATTGTGGGGTCTCATCTCCCTTCTCTGACCAGTCAGATTCCTCCTCCTCTGGAACTGGCCCAAGCGATTGCTCCTGCCCGCCGGCTATGGCCGTTTCGTAGTTATTATGGCCGTCCATGAACTGTGCTGGAGGGGGAGCGATGTGAGGAACCATCTGATTAATGGCATCATCTGACTGAAAATGGAGGTCAGTGTTGTGTGTCACTGATGTAACCTACAGTAAGCAGAGGTTAGAAATTGATCAGTTTATTGATTGAATGACGCAAAGTCAAAGAATAAAGAAAAGGTTTTTGTATGAATAAACAAAAACATACTAATTGCCTTTGAATGCATTTGCGAAGCCACAAAAGTTTGCCTAGACCTTAAGAGGGAAGTAAAGATCTTACACTGGATGTTTCCACACTGTTGGCAAATTTGGCATCAGCGAGCTGCTCTGTCAGTGCTGAAATACGCTGGTTCAGGCTCCCACGTTCTCCTTCCAAACTCTGAGCCTGACACAGAAAGTACAGGAAGCACAGTTGTCACAGGTCAACCTTCTGTAAGTGAGGGAATTTACCTCAGAATATCCCCTCCAAAGAGTTTTTGAAAACTTTCACTACTCAGTCAGTCTTAGTAACTCAGTAGAAAAAGGTGTTTCTACAATCATTTTCATGTTTCTGATAATTCAGGCTCACGCACAAGAAACACAGAGATGCTTCCAATCTCACCACTGAATGAAGCTTTTGCTCTAGAAGACTATTAGTCTGTTGTGTGGCGGAGCAGTTGTCGTGTAGTCTGAATTAAGACACAGGCAAAGAGAGAGAAGTTACAATTGATTGCAGTACACAGTACACGCACATTGTACGAGGTTAAATAAGATACCTCACCCTGGACACAAACTGTTCGTGCCCCTTCCATCTGGCAGGAGGCTGTGGTCCATCAGGACCAAGACCTCACGCCACATGAACAGTTTTTTCCCGTCTGCAGTTCGGCTCATCAACAAAGCCCGGGACCCCCACTAACTCTGACATCCCCAGGACAATTTCCTTCCGGTACACTCTCCACACATCCTGCACATCCCTTCTATGTTTCTTTATTTAAATACACCTGACACTTTTACATACACTTACATTATATACTTGATTATAGTACTGGTATCTGTTTGTTTGTGCACTTTATTTGTTGTGCACCACCCGCCATGTCAAATTCCTTGCATGTGCAACACACCGTGGCAAATAAACGGTTCTGATTCTGATTCTGATTCTGATGTGTTAATTGCAGCTATTATCTTAGGTCTGAAACATGAGACGGATAGTTAAAAACAGAGGTGACAATAGATCAGTGCAGAGCCTTGTTCATATCAAGATTCGACTGATTACTCTTTCAGATCTCTTTCTATTTGTGACAAATAACATCTTTTGCCTCAGGAAATATAAAGATGGCTTAAATTGTCTGTGTATGATTATGTATAGTAACAGGAGTCTACCAGAAGAACAAAAAGTGTTGTCTGTGCATTTGTTACCTCCTAAACCTCTCCGTGAGGTTGCTTAGCTCAATACGTGTCCTCTGAAGTTCTGCCTCCAACAGCTTTTGGCTGCTCATGAACTCCTCTCCTAAACACTCCATCTTCACTGCTGTCTTCAGCAAACTTTGATGCAGACCTTCATTCTGCCCCTGTAGGTTCCTATCAGATACAGATACACAACAGAGGAATTCAATTGAGTGAGAAAATGTACATGAGCATAAGAGGAATTCATTTAATATTTCAATTATTTTGGTTGCTCTCATACTCTCATTTTACACACTAGGTCTAACATTACACGGGTCAGTGTTCTCTAAGATATTCACATCCAGAGTGTGTAACCAATTAATCTGTGTGCAATATCACAGTCATGGTTGTCACTTGGACTATGACCATTGCCAGTTAACAAACCCAAAATAATTAAATCACACTTACATGGTTCTACCAAGTTCATGCGCCTTTTCCTGTATGAAAGAAAACAAAATTACTCTGACAAGAAAAATCTGAATATTATCTATGATGCCCAAAGAGTGAAGTGAAAAAAATGACCTGAAAATTGAAAGAAGACTAAAGACCATTACTGGGGAATGTCAATTTGATTAGCATGAGATTGGGCATGATAGCCAATCTATTGTTCTGTAATAACTAATCTAGCGTCCACTGTGACATGCACACTGGTGCCCAAATCAATAGGCAAGCAAATGAGTGGAACATTATTACATAACCAGTTAATCAAGCGTGTATAGCAAGGGCAACTATTGACCTGCCAATAATTACTTTATGAGCGGCTTAACTCAAAGAGGAATGCCATACTTTATGTAACGATGAGCCAGTGAAGCTTGTGTGTTCCTCGTCATGACCGGAGGGGCTGCTGGTGTTGCTAGGTGACTCCTTCTTCTTGGAGAGAGAGTCCAGCTTCAGAGGAGGACCGAGGTCAAGGTCCAGGTCGAGGTCGTTTTTGGAGTGAGGCTGGTTGAGACGTGATTCAGGTTCATGTCCTTGGTGATGACTTTTGCTGTGGTGGTCTCCATGGTGATGCAGGTGAGCTTCGCTGTGCTTGTCTCCATGGTGATGCTTATGGTCTTGACTGTGGTGGTCTCCATGGTGATGCTTATGGTCTGGACTGTGGTGGTCTCCATGGTGATGCTTATGGTCTGGACTATGGTGGTCTCCATGGTGATGCTTATGGTCTGGACTGTGGTGGTCTCCATGGTGATGCTTATGGTCTGGACTGTGGTGGCCTCCATGGTGATGCTGATGGTCTGGACTGTGGTGGTCTCCATGGTGATGCTTATGGTCTTGACTGTGGTGGTTTCCATGGTGATGCTTCTGGTCTGGACTGTGGTGGTCTCCATGGTGATGCTTATGGTCTGGACTGTGGTGGTCTCCATGGTGACGTGGTGTAGTAGGACCTTCAATGTTTGGCTGGTTGCTGTGGCGGCGATGACCTGAACTGTGATGGTCTCCATGGTGATGTGTTGGGGTGTGGTGGTTGCCATGTTGGTGGTTTTGAGCCTGGCCTTGGTGGTCTCCATGGTGATGGGGAAGAGAAGGTCTATGATGGTTGCCATGGTGTTGATAAAGAGTTGCACTGTGATGATGCTCTTTGTGTTGGTGATTTGGGCTGCAATGGTCTCCATGGTGATGGTCTCCATGATGATGGTCTCCATGACGATGGTCTCCATGATGATGATGGTCTCCATGATGATGGTCTACAGAGGGATGGTCTCCATGATGATGGTCTCCATGATGATGGTCTACAGAGGGATGGTCTCCATGATGATGATCTCCATGATGATGGTCTCTATGGTGATGGTCTCCATGGTGATGGTCTCCAGAGTGATGGCGATGGTGTGTGTCATCATGGTTTTTGTGGTGACGGTCACCATAGTGGGAAGTGGGGCTCTGGTGATCCTTATGATGATGGACAGGACTGTGATGGTCTCCCTGGTGATGGTGGTGGTTGTGCTCATGAGACGGTGAATGGGAGCGATGCTGGGATGACCACGAGTGATGTCTTTTCAAATAGCTAACATCAGTGCAGCTGCTAGGCCCGTGATCCATGCGATGAGGTGAGTCTGTAGAACGGTGATGGTGACGGTGGTGGAGAGATTGAGAGGGAGAAAGAGAAGACGAGTGATTGCTGGTAAGGGAGTTCTTGCTGGAGCTAGCTGAGTCTGCACTGGCATGCCGACTTCTCTGCTGTCTGTGTTTCTCTGTGCTGCTTACTCCTTTACTGGATCTAACAGAGACCTGCCCTGTACTGCAGGGACTTTGAGCATTTGTAACCCCAAGAGTGGTGAGTCTCATTGGGCTGAGAACCTGCCGAGTGATCTCATTAAGGAAGGCAGAGAACTTCATTTTTTCCTTTGTTAAATTCTTCCTGGCTCCACCTTTTCTCCTCTCTAGTTCAATTTTATCTTCATTTCCATGCCTTTCTCTTTCTTTGGGTCTAGTGAGAGCCTCCATTGATTTGGCTTTGCGGACACTTCCATCATTTCCTGAGCCTTTAATGGTCCTCTGTGTGTTCTTCAGGGTGCCATGAGTTGGGCCATTGCGAGAAGACTTGCCTTTCTCCTGTTTGGCAGTGTGCCTGTTTTGATGACCTCTTTTATCTATCAAAGGGGCTGTGTCGTTGTCTTCATCTTCAAAGTACTTGTGTTTCTTGGAAATGTCTGCACAAGACTGTGAATGCCCGGGCTTCTTAAGTGGATGTCTCTCCGAACACTTACTGCTGGTCTCAGAGGACAGCCTCGAGGAGGATGAAGATGTTGAAGAGGAGGAAGAAGAAGAAGAAGAAGAAGAAGAGGAGGAGGGAGTTGATGAAGTAGATGAAGAGGAGGAGGAAGGTTTTGATGGAGAAGAAGAAGAGGAGAAGGACGATGAAGAGGAACCAGTTGAGGACCTCAGGGGAGCTTCTGAACGAGAGACATGCCGATGGTTTTGCTTCTGATGGCAATGGCGAGGATGACGAGTCTTGTCATCATCCCACTGACTTTGATCGTCGGGTGGATGATCATCGGAAATCCTGTCCTCGGCTGTTGAATGGCTGCTATTTTAGAGAGAAAACCTGAGTGTTAAAGACACACTGGATACCAATACTGTAGCTAATAATGATGTTAATTATTTTTGCAATAGCAGGTCAAATGTATAAATCAAAACTCCTATAGTGGATTTAATAAGAAGGAAATAGATCTCTGCCACTTTAATCCTTCTAATGTGAAAACTAACACAAATTTAAAAAATCTGAAGGCTTTAATATCTTATTATACCTAAGCACAGAATCTGTACATGGGGACAGGCAATACACAGTGGAACAAATGTCCAAACGTACTCATTGCTATCATTGTCATCTGACTGATGTAACTTTTGACGATGACCATGGCCTTGGTTTTGGTGATGGTGCTTCATTTGCTGAGATTTTGAGTTAGCAGTCTTTCTGTGCTTGCGGTCTTTTTCTTGATGGTCGCTCATTTCAGTCTTATGATCTTTGACGCCTCTGGTGTCCGGATGAGGATGGAAAGGTGTGAAATAACTCTGCAGCTGAGAGCCGTCTGCAACTGGCACGATATTGATCCCTGTGGAAATGGTACATAATTCAGTGTGCCGTGACTATCTTTCATACAGAAATAGAAACACGTAAATACTTAGATTTTGATTCATACTATTATTGCTGTAAATTAGGTAAAACATGGTGATCACGTAATATATAATATAATCAAACTATCTAACTCATTTCTCACTTGTACCAAAGTATTAAAACCCCCATGGTAACACGTTCTATGAAGACCACATCTATAGTCCATTATGAGGGCATTCATAGTGAATAATAGTGCATTTATGAGGTTTCATGACTACTCTCACAAACACACATAATGCTCTCTATCCCACTATATCAACAGTCATAAAACAGTATAGATGTGACTCATAATGAATTAGATGTGCAAGTGTCTCATGGATTCTTGACTGATGGGTTTACAATACATTATGACTACCTAAACTCACCTATACACACCTCAACAATCAACTGTAGTAAGCACTCATAGTATGCTATAATGGAAAATAAATCATGCAGTATCATAAGTTATCATTGCATGTGTTAAGTAAAGTTAAGCACATAATGATGCATCTGTTATAATGCATGAATTATCATAACGTTTCATTGTTGGTGGTAAGAAAAGAGTAAGAGTAAAATAATCTGCATCATAAGTGATGATTTCTATAATTACTTTGAATAAATCATATCGGTTTTACACCTTGAGGTTCCATTTCTAAAGCAGACCCATTGTATGTAGCATAGATCCTTGTAAATGCATGAACCCCAACGGGGCTAAGTGGACAGCAGGGCCGTCCTTCAATCAGAGGATTGGCGGTTCGATCCCCGGCTCAGGCTCCGCTAGCCGCATGTCGATGTGTCCTTGAGCAAGACGCTTAACCCCAAAATTGCTCCCGTAGCTGTGATAGAATCTGAATTGTAAGTTGCTTTGGATAAAAGCGTCTGCTAAATGACTGTAATGTAATGTAACCCTAACAATGGAAGGTTATGATAAAGCATGCGTTATTATAGATGCATCAATATTTACTTTACTTTTCTCAACACAGTGATAACTACCCAAACTTTTGATTGTTGAGGTGTGTATAGGTGGGTTTAGGTGGTCATAATGTATTATAAGCCCATCAGTCAACCTCTAGTTGCAGCATCCATTAGACAATTGCACTTATCATTTATTATAAGACACATCTATAATGTTTTATGACTGTTATAACATATCAGAAGTGTATATTTGAGTTCAGTCGTGACGCATTAAATTAAATGCATTATAACTTACTATGAATTTACTATGAATGAACCCACTATAGATGTGGTCGTCATAGAAAGTGTTGCCAAAATATTTTTTCTTGTGAAAGCTAATTAAGTCAGCGCTACATGCAGTGATAAAGCAAATGTGAAAGGTAATCACATGCAGACTTTTGTGCAAAATGCAGCTCACAAGCAGTGCTATGAAACATTTCATTCCAAAACAAGTTCTAAGTTTCTAAAGCAAGATAAGTCTAGTTCAGAAAGCAGCAGCTACAGAGAGGCTAATTCAGATATTTTACCATGCAGCCAACGTCTGTACTTACGTCCTCAAAGAAGCCTCGGGAATGAGAGAGGCAGTGGCGTTCATTGAAATAACAATACCTCTCTCTCAGTGATGCACCGTCTAATTGAACTGGGAGGCCCATGTGAAGACCACACACACGGACACATCAATATATAGTCCTGTGCCATCCAATGACAGAGGAGACAGTTGCTGCACGTAGCTACAGTGAACTGTTTTGAACTGCATTGTATACTGTGCTGTACATGACGGCTTATGCAAGTACTTCAAAGATACCCACATGAATGAGTAACATGCAGTACTGTACATGTATAGTATAACTCCAAATACAACAATCAGATGATCAACACACACTGTACATTTCTATAAACTATACATATAAACATTAGTGTATTCACATTCACACTCTATTTCATGGCTTTTTAGACAATGGTAGATGAAAGATATCAAAGCGATGCCAAATATTTCATCAAATCCACTCAGGAATATTTTAGCTTTTTGTTTAATAAACCACTCAAACTGCCAAGCAGAATGTAATAAAACATGATGTTTACAGTTTGGCTTTCCAGAGAATCTCAGCATATCTCAATGAAATTTTAATATTTTAGATGTCCTGAACACATAATGATATATGGACTTCTAAATATATAGACTCTGAGTGACTGTACCAGCCACAAAACGCTGGCCTCAAGCATTTATTCCTCAGCTTGTACAGGGGTCCCTTTAGAGTGCTACATCCAAAGTAGCAAAACTCCTCTGTTGAAGTGAGCCTGTATACCCTGAGGCATGACAGTGGGTGGGTGTCAGACGTCACCTCCTCTTGTGTTACTTAAGTTTTAAATATTCACAGAATACTTGTCGGAATATGACAGTGCTTGCTTTGTTCATGTGAAAATATTCTTGGGGAAAAGGCTGAGCTAAGAGCCAAAACACTTTGGAGTACAACAATTCACCACAAAGATATTTTTTTTCCACTTATGATTGTCATCATGAGAACAGAGCAGAAGAACTGTGCTGCCTACAGTATGCACGTAACTACAGAGTGTCAGGTTATCGATCAGGATGTCCCTATTATGTCAGTGCAATGGGCAATCTAATAACTCAGAGTTCAGAAACACATTGAACTCCAATAGAGTGACAAGGGCAATTACACAATACAAGGCATATTATATTAGACCACTCACAGTTTAAACCGCTTTCTTAATGTCAAGACATGTATCAGACAAGAGTAACCACAGAGTTGTGCCGTGTACAAGTGCCAGATCTGTCATCCTCGTTGTAATTTTGCAGAACGTGTCGTCATTGCCGCTGGCAGGTTTCCCAGCATCAATGCAATAAGGCTCAGACAGATGCACCGAGAATCAATGGCAAACCCACACTGCTTTGACTGTTTGGCAAACGCAATGGAAAGTTGGATGAGGCGACTAACTTTCACACGTAAACACGTGACGTATGTATAACACAGATGTATACACTTGAAGGGGGTTATGACGAGGTTTCCCGAGGACAGCATGTGACAAAGTTACATCATACAGGATGTCCAGTAATGATTGCAGCACTCTCCATGCTGAAACATGCACATTACTGTCATACGTTCAGTTAAATAACTTCATATTTGTGAGGAGGAAATACTGTATGACCTTTGCATGCACTTGTCATATAAATATAATATTGATATATCGCCTAACTATCGAACCATATCTAAATTCCTGTTTCGAAAAATGATTGGGCATGAGATATGTTTCTGTCTAATTCATGTGGGGATACAACAATGACATGCACAAATCTTTCAATGAAGTTTGTTTTCACAAAAAATACACTTTTGCTATCTTATCTTCCCCTTTGCGTTCTGAAGTTCACCACTGCATCATTTGACAACGTTGGCAATCCGAACACTTAACATATTTCCCAAAACACACATTTTGATGGAGTTTGAAGTGCAGGTTGGGCTCACAAAACAAACATGAACTTGATAAAAATGCATCATTATGAAGCTTATCCCACCAGGTGATGATGCATGTAAGATACTCTAAGGTGGTCGTAGCTCAGTGCATCGGAAATAAATCTTTACTTTCACCTGCCACCGGTCGAAATAAGGTACAAACTGCATTAGCGTTGAAAGTAAACTTTGAATTATTTGAAGACAGATGTATTAGCAATGACATACTATAAAAGTGAGCGTCTACTTGCTATCTTTCCTCCAGATCTTTGTTTTTTTAGGTAATTATATATTAACGTTGTTGCTTTAGTGCAAAGGAGTGCAGCAATTTGCAGTATAGTAAACAGAGAGCCTAGCACTGCATCTATGTGTAGGATCTTCATTATTCATATCAATGGTCTGTGAGCAGCAGATAGATGCTACCACACACCACCACGTTTATTTGAGCTACTGCACTTATAATGGTTTATGACAGAACATTATTCATTCTCATTGAAAATGCAAAACAACTGACTTATCAGCAATTCTTCACTCTATGTTGCCTATGCACAGCAGTAGGTAATGGCCATGTTTCATGGACTTGGAAAAAACGTTTCAACACTGACATTCTGTAGTATTCCCATTTAATAGACAGAACAAAAAAACTTCAGGAAAATGTACATACAGCATGTATCGCAAATCTAAAAGCAATGCACTCAATTTCAGGAGTAATGCAGACACCCATAAATAGTTATGTATTCATTTTCTGTGATTCCAGTTGTGAGGGCCACATCTTCTGTAAGGGAGAAAACACTCAACGGCCGCTCAAATCAAATCAGCGAGTGGAGTCAGTCTATAAATGTGTCAACGTTACCGAACGTTTGGCTGTGGGTCACATACATTCAGCTAACGATGTTCTGTCCACATCAGAAGTGATTATTTAGTTTCTATTGAACTTTAAAAAAAAAAAAAAAAATCAACTTACAAAGATCACTGATAACAGAGTTGGATTTGTGAATATAAATACTACCCCTCTTCAGCATTAGCTGTTCAGAGCAACAATAACCGGATCCTGCTTCTATATGCACCTGGTATTGGTCACCCTTGGCATTTGCGGGTTGCTTTGCTTGGATCACAGGAAACGTTGTGAATGTAGTGAGATGTGTTATGGTCTGTGAAGGGCATGTTCCTACTGCGTAGAGATTGCATCCATTCTTAAACAAAATGTACGGTGTCTCTTTTCCACTCAAGTTTAGTAAACGGCTCCCTCTGCTGGGCTAACCACGTATTAGAAAGTCCCATTTCAGCTCGTTCTACACAGGCTTACATTGTGTAACACAGAAGGTAAAGAAGGAATCAATGCTTGTTATCAGTTTTTCCCCACACGAATGTGGGGGTTAAGAAGAGGATCTAAATTTGGGTCGGAGCCAGCGGAGGCACGTCCAAGTTTAGCCATGATGATTATCAACGTGAAGAATCCCAGAGCTCCTACCACGAGGATCATGAAGACCCGCTGTTTCCAGGACAGAGATGTCCGCTTTCCACCTGTGCGATTTCTGAAAGGACAACAAAAATGCTAAAAATTAGGGATCACAGTGACCTTTGCATAGTGATTTGTTCAAAGTGCAAAGCAGTAACAGGGCATTCCACAGCAGATCATGATACTAACTTGAGAATTTGAGCAAACCAACTTAACGCTGGCCGTCGTCGGTACTTGTCATCGTCAAAGTCAATCTGTGTGACAGAGCTGTGATCTATGGCCCGCGTGTCGTAGATCTTTCTTGGCGACGATGCTGGAGAATAACAACGAGTTATCAGGATGGAAGGCAACACGGAATGTTAAATGTTCACTGTGTTCCACTATCATTTGAAACTTTTAGGGCTCTTAAGGAAAGACGAGCATTACTTTAAGAGTAGGAAGAGAGAGATTCAGAGGGCTTTCCATTGCTTTACCTGTGTGTAGTGTAATTGTGTCACGGGTAGGGTCATTAGGGAAGTTGACCGCAGAGTGCTCCTGCATATTTGGGTCCCCATTTTTACGAGGACCTCCGAGGTCTTCCTGTGCCGGGGGTGGGACAGGATTTGTTGGTGGGTTGAGGCTGGTGTTGTAAGAGTGGCTGGGGTAAATGTTACTTTGTTCTTGTGCTGTGGAAAGTTAAAAAAAAAAAGAGTTTGATTAAACCACTTAAATGATATTGTGTAATTAACAGCTACAAAACATGTTGCAATTTACTAAACAGTAAACACTAAGGCTCACCATCAAATGTTGACCAGTCAGTATAATCAGTGACATCATTAGCTGTGGTCTCCTCAAGGACCACAACGGGCTCTTCAATCTGTCAGTCGAACGTGACATTTTATTAATATCTTACAAAAACACAGAGTTCTAAATGCGAGTTGTTTTCTGGAAGACTATCTAATGGTTTAGAGATCATAATGTAACAATAATAGGCCCTTACCAGCGGCAGCCCTAAACCTGCTCTAGCCCAGTTAACAGATGACAGCTGTTCTTTCAGCACATCAGCAATTGGGCTGGCAAGGTTGGAAGGGGGAAACACTGGACTCTGACAGGTGGGACACTGGTATCCCGCTGGCGCCGTATGGAGGGGCAGCCGAGAGGCCAAGTTATTAAGACAGGACCAGTGAAACACATCTGTGGAAGGAAAAAAAAAGAAAAACAGCTTCACGCCACAGCAACAATGGTGGGATGCCATTTTTTATTTTTTATTTTTTTAAATCAAAAATTCCATTCATCTCCATTGTTTATCATTTCTAGACACAACTAACAATAAGTGGAAAAATATGTTTATTGTAATGCTGTTGAACTTCCTTTAAAAACCAGTGGATTTGCTTAACACATGTGAGCATGTATTCCCAATAAGTGTATCATAAACAGAAGGATGATAATCTTACCGTAGCAGACCAGCCTAACAGTGTCTTGAGCATTCAATGGACTATTACACAGAGTACAGTTGGGGTTGTAATCGCTGTCCTGGAGCCATTGCAAATATGACTGCACGATACACTGTGGGGCACCAAGTGGAAATACAGAACTGTAATGTGATGTCACAAGTTCTTATACAAACATAAATTGCGTGATACTTATTCACTCACTGACCTTGTTGTGGTTGGAGACCAGGCAATGCTCGCACACATTTACACGATGTTCAAAGCAGAACAAATTGGTCACCTTTCTCTTCGGACACTTGCAGAGACCCATAGCCACATTCGCTGCGTTGAGTTAAAACGGAAATAAATGCAGGTTTGTTATGAATGTAAACAACAAAAATACGTCAGACTGAGGATCCTTATTGTCATGATTCTGTAAATTACAGTCCGTCCTCGTGTTTATGTATGAGTAGCCAGATGAGAAGCCAGAAGAGTCTGTCTTCATTTACTAGCAAAAGCAAAGTATATTAAATGGTTTCCACTGAAATGATGTATCCTGTGGCTAATGTTGTCTTTAATACAGACTAGAAACAAAACATGACTTCATCTCTTCTCTTTTCCCTGAGTAACAGCCTGACATTTCCCCAGACACTGTCATGAGAAGAGTTTGAACATCAGTGAGTTGTACGATGTGTGTAACTCTTCTGTCAAACCAGTTATGTTAATGCTTAGAATACACATTCACTATGTGTATAGGGAAATGATAAAATAGGCAATACAAATCACAATGTATACATATATACATAGATATACACACACACATAAATACATACACATAACGTCTGTTGGTGTGAATGTGCGAATGTTGTGGTTTTTGCGAAGTTGACATAAGTTATCGTATCGTAACGTTACACATTTCGGGAGGTCCAGACTCCGTTTCTCTGCTCTAACGTCATGTTTCAACACCGACTAACACGTCTGGTCAGTGATGACACCTCTAGGAAGCTCATTCAAAAAACATGTATCCAAGCTAACATTAGCTGCTACCCTAGCAGGAAGTTATCAGGTGAAGTAACGTTAGCGAGCTAATCCAGCTAGCTGTTATAGTTGAGGAAGTTCCAACGCAAATGATAAATAGCAACGTGTTACCTGTCACACCGACTTTAATCAAGTCCCGTTCGCTTCAGGTAAAGGTGTACGACTTTCATTTACGCTTCCTTGTCAAATTCACGCGGAAGGCGTCTCCAGAAGCTGTCATCAGTAAACTTAAGTGCAGCTAGCTGGTTCCTTCCTCTCTCTGTTTATGTGCCACGTCTCTTCCGCTTCTGTTTCTTCTTCGTGTATTTCTGTGAGAGACCAACAGGCGCAATCTGCCATCTGCTGACCCGGAGTGCATATTTCTCCAGATTCCTTTTTAAAAATGTCATTTTTTCAATTAGGTAATCATCAGTATGATTGTTATACAACTATAAAATGTAACTCTGTTTGACACACGACACGCGGTCTCGTTACATGTACAATGTAGGCACGTTTGTTTATCATCGTCACACCGCCATTTTGTTTTTTTCTTCTTCTCTTGATGACTGCATGTTCTTAATCAGTATGAAAAGGCGTTTCACGTCATACTGCACTGGAGGAGGCTCTGCTTTATTTTACATGCACAGGTGCTTTATAGCATCCAAACTGACATACACTGACACTGTGAATTATATGAATGAAGGTCATTTTTGTGACCTTGTATATTTTGTGCTCTAGTTTCTCACAGTCTTCTGTCTGAGAGATTTATGACTGACAGGTAGCCTGTTTACGAGGAATTATTCATTATCAACACCATGTGTCTCTCTGCAGATTCTCACGACTCTAGTGGACGCTATGATTTATACACATTTAAATGTGCACAAAAACAGGGTTAATATCATTTAAATGTAGAGGAGAGCCATCAATGTGATGAAACTGTCTCATACTTTTTAGTTTTTCATTCACATTCAGTTTTTCATTTTTTTTCTTGTTGCTTGTGTTGTTGTTCTCTTGCCTTTTTATACTTGGCAGGTTTGTGTCAGATTGCAGTTAGTGTGTTTAGACACCAGATGGTGTACAAACTGACAGCCAATAAAGTATTGGCTGTTACCAAAAGTACACAGAATGTTGGGTTAAATTATTCACCAATCAGCACTGTCTGTGTAGATCAAGATATTAACCTTTCATCAGCAGAACAGAGTACAACATGTAGTTATTACAGATACTATATAAATGATTGGTCATCTTTGTGTATGTGTGGATCTTCGAAACAAATAATCAATGATTGCAGGGGCTTATGATCATAAGCCTGCGCCTTATGGCAAGGACTTAATTAAAAGTAGTGAAAGACAAGAGAAGAACAGATTTATGAAGAAGCAGTGTAGTTTTTCTTGCTATTATAGGCAGCAGATCACTTAGACGATTTAATTGCTGCAAAATGTGTCTTCATTAGATCTGATGGTGTTGTCTTAATGAGCACATTTCGAGTTGGTCTGGCGGAGACTGTCTTCCAAATGTCATAAAAGTAAATCAAAATGGACGTAAAAAGATAATAAAAGACTGCAAATGTAGGCAATGACGTGTCATTAAAAAAAATGAGGCCATCATTGATACATCAACAGTGTTCAGAGTCGTGGCTTTAAAGTTGAGACAATGTAAATTCTCAATCCAGCTAAAACAAGCATTTAAAACAAAATGTGTGCATCGATTTATGCACAACGCTGCCCTTTCATGCATGATGGAGACTTTTTGTCTTTACAGTGTCCATGCTGTGTGTGTAAATGGCCATGCATGTATTTGAGAATGTGTACTTTTTTTTTTTGCCCCTTCACAGTTCACTGCACATGTGAATTGCCTGTAGGGGAAGCGATGGAAGTAAAATGGGAAAATGAAAAAGCCAAAGAAAAACTCACAGAAGTGCAAAGGAAGGAGGCAGAGATTTTCTGTACTGTACATCTTACAAGGCACAAATGATGCTGCATTAAATAAAAAGATTGTTTGATGGAGCATTGAGTGAAAAATCCTTCTTAAAATGTTTGCATGGCAGTAAAATATAACTAAATTTGCAAATGAATTAACTTGCTTTGTCACAATCAGGCTTTTGCCTTATGTGTTCTGCGTGTGTTTTTCGGTAGCTCCTCACTCTTCAACTCAGTCACTCCCTCAGCACCAGTCCAAACTCCCTTCACCTGTCCCTTATCTGTAATCAAGCACTCCCTCATCAGCACAACTCTCCTCACCTGTTCTAGTCACTATTTATTAAACCCCTGTCTTTCACTCACTCACTGCCAGGTCATTGTTTTTTCCTTATCTACCCGCCCGTGTTGCTCATCCTGTTCCCGGTTTCCCAGTCTGCCTGTTCCGTCTTGTCCTTGGATTCCCTGTTTGTTTTTTGGTTTGTGCATTAAACCTTTCTTCCACTTCACCTGACTGTCTGCTCCTGAGTCCTCATTATGTCCCGTGACATGCTTTTATTCTTTTAATAAAGTTAAATTGAACAATTAAGTAGATTCAATCAGTGCGGGAGCAATTCAGTCTCATCCACCCCTTTTACAAGACATTTCTGTAATGGCAACTCTTGCAGCATGCTTTAACAACTCTGGATTCGTGTGCAAATTCTTTAACTTTGTTGAATAAAAAAATGACTATGAGATTAAATGACTTTGTGCTAATGAGCATGAACTTGTAGTGTCCTCAGTGATGACCAGACACACATATAAATCACTGACAGGGGGTAAGGACACTAGGAAAGGGCATTTGAAAAGCACTGAAGCTATCAGATGGAAGGGAAATCTAAAGACAAATGACAGAGGCACCGGAGGACAAATCAGCCCTGGAGCTGAGGCAGCTGGGTCTGAAGAGACCGAAGAGGGTTGTCGGGTTGGGCGGGGGGGGCATTGATTGATTGAGTCTGGCAACTATTGATCAGCTATCAGCTCTATCTGTGAAGGAAAGCATAACGATTCAGGCATGGCTTGTTTAATGAATCCGTTCCCTGATGTTACTGTGAAAGGGATTGGTCATAAATCAGATGGGTGCTGAAAATCCAAATGGTCCCTGGTGGCTGTTGCCTTCTGGAATTATGACATTTTTATGTGTCATACCTTTTAAATATGTTGCATTTACAAAACTGAAAAAGAAGATGGTAAGAACTATAAACATTGCATCTACAACCGTTTCATTCGGTTTAGTTTGTCAGAGTGTGCATTGAGGATTCAGGACTGTCTCAAAAGACAGTGAGAAAAACATTTTCTATAAATTGTGTCATCTCGTGTTTACAAATGTAAATTTAAATACAAGCTGGCATAGGATTTGTTCAATACTGAGGTTAGGGCTATAGAGGTTAAGTTAGATTTGTTTAATCATAAAATAACAATTGTTTCCAAACCTTGTATTACTGCTGTAAGTAAATGTCGTGCATAAACACGATGTTGAGGAATGAATATTTGATAAATGATAGCATTGAATATAGAAGAAAATAAACTGGTCACCCAATATCAGACTTATCTGGGGTGCTGGAGCTGTAGACTATCTAACTGAATGAAAAAAAAAAGGCATCCGCACACTCAAATCTGTGCAAAAATATTTTATATAAGCGAGCTATCGAGACCTTCTTCAAGGCAAGGACATTCAAATATTAAAAAGTGCACAGATCATGTTTTTCAATGAATTTTCAAATTCAAAACATAGCGGCACACACCATCAGTTTAAAGACGACCTTTATGAGTCCAGACCAAATCATGGATGTACTAAAAATGAATATAATCCTTCCATTTGTTTTATAGATGGTCATGAAATTCAACGTGGTCATTTCACAACTTTGTACATGTAGATAGATCTCAAGGTGATGTTAATCACATGTTTTTGTGACAAATTATCACCGTAAACTGTGTACCAATTTCAAGGCTTCGGATTTGAGCTTATGCGCATCTATTTCTTAAAATGCAAAAGAATTGTGGAGTCACCACATTTGAATGAGCTGAATCCATTTAAGTGTCAAAGTAAT
Source organism: Anarhichas minor (assembly GCF_050575085.1). NCBI lineage: Eukaryota > Metazoa > Chordata > Actinopteri > Perciformes > Anarhichadidae > Anarhichas > Anarhichas minor. Next base: position 7,747,005 of record NW_027466473.1, on the reverse strand, counting down.
AAAAAAGTCATTCATTGTTCGGTCCGGGTAAAGTCCTGTTGTGTTAATGTAACACACAAGTGAAAACAATCAGCATTTAACTGAGGAAAAATCAGAAAAAAAACCATAATCCATCTATTTTGTAGAAATGTGTTTTATTTGTATCCCATAATCGTCTGGAGTACCTGAAACAATCTAGCGCCCATCTGGGGGTCCATGTCTCCAGGATGAAAATGACTGCGTTTACCCCATTTCACAGTGAGCTTGAGCCATGAAATGCTTCTCTCTCTGGTTGCTGTGTATTTGTTTGTGCGTGTTTCGTTGTTCCTCTTGTGCGTACGTGCGTGAAAACCGAAAATGAAGCAAAATCAAATCCATGGTCATAACCACATCGTTTAATTTCTAATGTAATGACACTGTGGATATTGTTACTTTATGGGGACGGGGGCTCAGAGGCAAATCCATCAGGCTTTGCTCTGAATGAAAATTGGATTGAGTGATTGATTTATGTATGTCAAGTGAAGGGCAAAGAGACGGACAAAAAGAAACCGCAGAGTGTTTGAGCGGGTCAGGGGAGGGGAGTCGCAGATCTATGGATGAAGCATGGCCCCCTGATGGGGGAAGGAGAGCATTGAATCAGACAGAGATAAATGGAGTGTGAGAGACAGCGAGTAAGAAATTCAGACATATGCCTGCTGACCTCAACCCTTTTTCCCCCCAACTAATCAATACAGGGAAATGTATGTGTGTGTGTGTGTGTGTGTGTGTGTAGGTGTGTGTATGTGTGTGTGTTGGTATACGTACTTGTTTAGAGGGAGGGAGGTTCTGTCTGTGTCGCCCCCAATAAAGATCAGCAACACGGTGACATTACCTCGGCCCTGTCTGACTCCTCCCTGGCCCTCCAACCTTTGCACATGCCTCTATTTCATTTTGGACCCTGTAATCTTGTAAAGGACTGAGAGGTCTGGAGCACTTAGACTGTGCTGGTCACTGAGCTCGGCGAGGGAAGCGGGAGATAAAACATACAACATCACTGCTGCACAAAGGACACATGCGTCCTCAGGTCGTGCATATAATGCATGCAAATGTGAAGAGCGTTTGTGGGTCTGCTTACCTTGTGTCTCATTTGGCTTAATAAATAGAAAGAGCTGCATTTTTCACACACAAAATAATAAAAAGCAAAGAATAAAATATGAATGATTGAATATTAGGTGGCTTTTGTGTGACTGCCAGATTCTCTCCCACTCACTCGCTTATAAACACACACAGACACATTGGCTGAAAGAGAAAAGACACAGGCGTTTTCTAAAGAATAATTTCTACGAAAGATGCCCGGTGCAAAACATTTGCTCCTAGCAGCACATTTTTCCCAGGAGACAATTCTGCATAGTTTCTATTAATCAGCTAAAATGTGCTATATTCCACCTAGTATCCACCCCCTATCAGCCTTTTTTACTGTAATTGGTTCCTCCTGCTGTTTAAGACTGAAAACATTTCCATACACATCTTCAGTCAATTAGGAAGAAGCCCCAGCATGGCTTTATTCAAATCCAAAGTGCATAACTACCAAATCGACCCAATTTTAAATTATACAGACTTCTTGAAATGACAGACAAAGAGTGAAGATGCCAGTTCTACAGGTATAAAAAAAGAAAAAGAGGAAGGTCCCCCTGTTCTTTCTTTGAAATCAAGACCTGAGACACCACAATAGCAGCCCGGATCAGATGAAGCAGTGGCAGCAGTGGAGTTCCGTCCGAGAAGACCACATGCAGGCAAAGATAAAGTGCTCTGGCTGAGAGGGAGTGAAGGTGCTCAGCTGTTATTGGTTCTCTGGATGGCCTGCAATCACCGTTTAAGTCTCAAACTTGCCCGCTTTATCAGACAGTAAACTAAATTGATATTCCCTAATGTGAGCTCCGCAGTGGGGTTCACCCGACTGTGATTGACAGAAAAGACTGGGGTGACATTTGATCTGGTGAAGGGTATCATCGGCGAATTTCTCACCTCTGTCATCGAGACGGCTATTATGACAAGACTAAGAGTTGACAGCCACGCTGGCAGCTGAGGCTGTAGACACAGTGATGCTGTGTGCTTAATGCTAACCATATGACTTTATGGTCAGCTTAATGCTGACCATAAAGATCTGGTCTGATGTTTTTGTCCTTGAAACATTGTTTCAAACAGCAGTTTGAGCCCAGAATAGCAAATCCCTCACTACGAAGGTGAAGAACAGTGGTAGAACCTATTGATCCATGGTTATTACATTGTTTGCTTTGTTGTGTCCCTTCCTGTACGGGGCAGGGGGAGAATGCAGGGCATTGCAGACTATGATTTGTGAACTGTCTGGTTTGATATAATGTCCAGCAGCTGTCTGAGAGTCAGTGAGCCATCTGTGACTCTCCTCAACCATTGGCTCTGTTAGGGCCCGTTTAACCCAGCTTAAATTGCACTTGACCATTCAATGACAAAGTACAAACATGACATCTGTGATGCTAAAACCCTGTTCATTTGTTTACATACTGTTTGTCCACTACCACACCCTCTGCTCCTTCTCAAGAAGTGTAGCGAGAAAAGGATGGGAGCCGAAAACCAAGAGGATACAGTTGTTTTTAGCGCAGTTGACGGCAATGATTTGAACAGCGTTAGAGATATGTTCAGTCTGAGCGGAGGTGAACCACTAAAGTGATGTGTCAGTACCACCTACCTTGGTGGTGTTTGATCACAATGGCTTTGTCGACAATATCAGAGCGCCACTCAAGTCCCAAGTGATTAAATGTGAAAACTCCACGGGATCAGTCGCAGAGAGAAAATAACACTTGATACAAAGATGAGTAGTCACAGTGAATTTGTCATAACATTTTCTCTGACTCATGGCCTGGTTACAGTTTACCCACTGTGACAAAACTGTTGAAAGACAGACCTGAGGACAAAGTGGGCCAGAAGGGTCAGTGCAAGTTATGAGAGATGTTGTTCACTCCTGGTCCAAATGTGAAAAGCTTAAAACCAGCACATTGCAGCTTGTCATCTTATCAGGCTATTATTCATTTTGCTGCCTGACAAACACATATTGCCAACATTTTTCAGCAGCCACTTCGTTCATTGTTAAGTTTGAATTGGCCTGGTTGGATAGTTATTTTGAATAAATGAGCAAATATCATATATTTGTGTATGGAAATGTGTACAGCACATTATATATGAAGGTCTATGAGAAGGGGGTATTTACATGTGAGTCTATAATGAGGTTATGGGAGTTAGAATAATGTCAACAGCTGGGATGCTGTGTAAACATCCATCAGAGGGAAGGCAGTTGGGAGACAATAGCAGTGGAAATCAATGGTTACTCTACACTAATCCACGGCGCTGCCAGAATTTCCTTTTCAGGAATCCATCGATGTAAATACGAAAGAAAACCGGAAACACATGGTACCACTGCATCCTGAGAGAACATAAGAAAATCCATCAATCCATCGATTATCTGTTCCCGCTTTTGGTATCCAGAGTTGCAAGAGGGCTGAAGCCAATCTTAGCAGATATAGGGCGAAGAAAAGTACACCCTGGACAGACTATCAAAGGGCTGGCACATAGACACAGGCAGCATTCACACCTCACATTAACAGTCGTCATTTAACGAGCAAACTCCACATAGAGGGGCCCAAGCCGGCCAGCGTGTTCAAAGCCGGAACCCTCCTGCTGTAAGGCGACAGTGCTAACCCTACAGTCTATGTGCTAACCACTGCACGCTGCAGGCCCCTACACAAGTTAATGATGATGATAAAGCAATACTTACAAAACAACAGGTTTCTCTGTTGAGCATATATTAATGTACAATGATAAAATTAATAAAATATTTAAAGCTATACATGCTGAACATAGCAGCAAAGAATTATTTGCTGTTTAATGATATGGTGGAGTGATGTCTATCTGAGCAGAGAATGGAGTTGCTCTCTATTTCGTCCAAGCTTCTCCTTGCTTTGTTGACATGCATGCTTTTAGTGCATTTCAGTTTATATAAGCGTGCCGCACAGGGCCACAAAGTGCCGCCACACGGCACTTTGTGGAAGCGTAGCACCCATAGCTTTTTAGCGCTGCAGCTGAGGCTGATGGGAATGTTAATAGTTTTGCAGGTATTTGGTCATAAAGTATAGAGAAAGAGTGCAATTAAGTCCTGCAGCACACCGGAAGGGAAAACCAATTCCTCGCTCTCCATGGACTTTGTATTGTGTGAAGGTGCCTCCTTGTCACTTTCATCTGCTCGCAAACAGAAAAATTCCCTAAAAGCTGCTGTGTAAAGACCCCAGACTAAGTTTTTATAAGCTGCCGAACCAAAAAACTGAGGATACAGGAAATAAGACATGAGGCATTGGCGGGAAGAATGGGGAAAACTGGGATCCTGTGGGAGAACGTTACCTGTGCAGCAAGCCTTGTCCAAATGTCAGTTTTTGGCTAGAGGCTAACTATATGTCTGTAAGTTAAGTTCAGCATTTTGACAGTTATACAACTTGTTTTATAGTAGAATGTGGAGCGTGGAGTGTCACATCAGACAGATATGAATGCTACATCGGATAAATATGCAGTATTATGTTTGCAAGTGCCTTCGCGAACAACTGTAACTTGCTAACACATAGCTAACATTAGCTATGTAACTTGTCTCATCACATTATCATTTTATTATCAACTGTACCTCTGATTGACATGGGGTGCTGAAATAATTATTTGACATGTTAAACTCTTAACATTATAGCAAGCTACAGGCATTTCAAAAGCGTCTCAGTCGTTGTATATTGTGACGCCGCTTGTTCTATCCAACAGCTCATTTTAACCACATAGCAACTAGACATCCTTTCTACAAAAGATGTATTTTTCCCCTCACACACTGGCCACCACCACTTGTCCACATCTGTTAAGAGCTGCTCCAATCCCTGGGAATGTAACAGCAGGAGTTTTGAACAGAAATGCTAAGAGGGTCAAGTAGCCAAGTTGCATGCATTCTGCCAGCATGCACATCAGCTTTCCTTAACAGTATCAGTTTTATTAAGTGACTACTGCATAGTCTTTTTACTATCTGAGCCCATCCAGAACAACTGCATCAGTAATATCCCCCTGATCTAATTGTAAAACAGCTCGGCTAAATTGGTTTACAAAATGTAATTGTATTCTAGTCTGGAGCACTACCTCAGTCATTTGAGCCACATCATAGTGATTACTACCACTTCAGGATAAGTAGCACACTTCATACAGATGCCGGTTTACCCACAGCAGATATGTGCTGCAACAAATTTGTATTTGATAATCCTCTGCTTCAATTCACTCTTAGAGAGAAAATCTCTCACACCTAAACAAACATTCTGTCTCCATTTCTCTTCTAAATTAACTAATTACAAAAAAGATTGCAAGCTTAATAGTAACAAAACAAGAGAACAATCCAACATGTCTGCAGGATAAACCTGGACGCTGAGACCTTGGATATAATAGGTGTGGGCTGGTATAGTATTACTCGAGGATCATTGTGCAGTAATAAAATGTCTGAAGGCAAGAAATCCAGACCGATAAACATAAAAATTAAAGATGCACAACGCCTGAGCCGCAGCAGCTCATAGCGAACGGTGCAGACAATAAGAGATCATTTAAAAAAATGCCTTAATATGATTTTAAGAAAGGAGTTGCAGCTTGAGGTCCCAGGAATGCTCTATGTCTTCTCAAAAGGAAAACGTAATACTGAGTTCGGGAGGACTATGTTGCTTTTAGTCTCCCTGCTATGAGCAATTGTGTTGTGAATGCAGCCAATGCAGTCTCCTCAGGATCATAAAGGCTCAGACAAGGCATTCCTTCCTAAATCCATGCAGTATTATATTATCTTATCCAAGACAATCAGACTGCCAGCTAATAAACCCTTAACTGTTGAACCATCTGCGTTAGAAACCAAGCAAACCCATCCGCTGTGAGACTCAACAACTTCCATCGCCAACATCGTCACGACCTCTTTCTCTGCAATATCCCCTCTTATGGCCTCATTGCCAATATCGTATTTCTCATTTTTCATTCCCCTCCGCTTCTTTTCTTTGCTGCACCATGAGATTTACAGGGGACGGTCTTAAATTGTCCAGGAGTGAGGCAGGAAATAGGTTACTGCCCAACCTTCAGGTCACAGTTATTTGAGTTGTGATCCAGCTGACCATGACAATAGGATACTCTTTAATCTCTGTGAGCACAAAAGGTGTTTCAGAGGGGAAGTGCGCTGTCCAAGACCAGCAGAGACATACAGTATGTACTGCTGGCACCGAAGCCTTCCACGATGACCATGAAGCCAGAGTGGGCAGTGGTCCTTTAGACAAAGGCTGAAATAGGCAAATAATGCTCTTTCTTAACTAACTTAGTTTATGCAATCCCAGTTTACATACTCCACATGTCTATACTGATCGTTGGCTGTAATGGAACTGATTTCTGATGAAAGCGCCTTCATCTCCAAGGTGGCGTTGCTCTACATAAGGCTGTTCTCAATGTTTTGAACTCACAAGTTTACACTATGAATCAGTCTCAGGTATTCCTTAAAAGTCATAATAATAATTTAGCACTGCATTCCTATAAGATTGTCGGACTTGCAATGGACATTTAAAAAAACAGGATAATAATTGATGGTAATAAACCAGAAATACTGTCTATTATTGTTCTTCTTTTTTGACTAATCTTCGTGCCTACATTACCCACAATACAACGTGTCCACCTACTGTTTTGGTTGGAGAGTTCCCCTTTAAACAGACCAAATTGTTCATATAGGGAGTGAAACCTGCAGAAACCTACAGGAACTAAAATGCAGCCCAGGAATTTGAGATGGTGAGGCCTTTAATGCAAGCACACAGAGGACGTAACATATTTGTCAGTAATTTTTTTGTGGTATACAAAGAATCTGATGATGTTGAAGACCTTCAACACAATTCAAAAGTATGTAAAGTGTGAGCCCCTGATACCTGCAAACTGTAAATGCATTCATATGCTTTTTCATTCAAGCAAATTCTACCTTTACCATACTTGCCCATTGACGTGCTGGTGAAGTACAGATGTGATGAAGTGCTTTTCAGATGTTCTGCTTCCTCTCGGCTGTTCATTCAGAGTCTGAGAGGTATACACTTTACATATTTATATCAACCTTGAAATGAATTAAGTTGTGTTGGATTGACTCACAGCCCCTGCATGTTGAGGGGATAATCCAATCTGTTGCTCTGTATGGGGAATTCAACAGCAGTTACATTGTTGATCCATGGTGATTCTCAATAAATCTCTCACAGACCTACTCCCGTGGGCATAGACAGTAAAAAATGGCAGGATGTGACGGCAAGTTACAGTAAATGAAACAAAATAAAACAATGGCAGTTTGTACCTCAAGTTCACAGTTTGGGGCTGTCTTGAGTCCAACACAGTATTATCATAATTCAGATCACAGACGTTAGGAATAAGCCCAACACAACATGGCTGTGGGGACACAGAGGCTGCCAATGGATTTAAAATGTCTGCACCATCAATGTTCACTGTTTACAAGCAAAGGAGTTAAATGTGAGGCGTTGTTTGCAATAATATAATTGACAGATGTTTTGTTTTTTTGTCATGCATAATAACAGAAAATATATTGGGACAGAACCCTTTCACTACACATTCGTGGGTGAATGCTTTTCTCATTTCAATTCATAACGAGAGATTGAAATTTGCACAGACGGGGTTTGCTTCAACACCCCATGAAAGTCTGTTTTTGCTGACCAGTGGTTTAACTTCTCAAATGTACTCCAGGGTGTGCGGTACACTGTGACATCAGTGTTGGGTGTGGTTAAATGTGCAAAATAGCACAACTCTGACCAAATGAATTTACTCTTAAATGTCAGCATTGTTTAGCTTTTAATTAACTGATTTTTACTAACTTGTAAAGCAAATGAAACAACTTTTTCCTTTACTAAAATAGCAAGTGGCTGTGGAAGGAATTCAGAGGTAACAGAAGGGTACCAAGCTGATACACAGGCACAGTCGGTAGAGGCTAATTACTCAATTTCATCTGTTTTGATGAAGTCGTTCATTTAGAGTTGGGCTCGTTCAGCCTCGTGGAGCCCCAGGCTGAATGCAAACCTAAAGTAACTAAGGGCAGCAGCCTTTTGACTCTTCTAAACTCCATCTTATAATCTCAGCTGGTTCCAAGTGTCTGGCCTCAGGCTGCAGTTGGCACTGTTTTATCCTCGAGCTATTCAGAGCCTTCATCAAATGAAAACAATATGGAGGTTTTTGCACAAAGCCGGCTTCTTGGGATAGAATTTCACCCTCTACCAAAATCTCTGAGAGTCATAAACATATTCTGTTTCCTCAGGCATGAGGTGAAATGACAGGTTGCAGTAATAACAAGATTATAAAACTTTTTATTGATCCCCTCTGAAGATGAATTTATAAAGCAAATTCCACACATATCTCAGGTTCACATAATTATTCTTTTTTTTTTACGTAAAGTTATGGCACCATTACTTTCTATAATTTCACCAGAAAAAATATTTATGTGGCTGTGGCCATGGTTTTATTTATACAAATGATGAGGAAGTACGTGTCTTGAATTGACCCACTTTTAAAATAGCAATTACACTATATCAACATTCCCCAAAACAGAATTAGCCGGGCCAGTAAGATGTTTAAGCCAGTGATTTCGGGTGCAAGTTAAAATATACATTCCACTGACATATCGTCTGACACCAATGTACACCTGCGGCGGACAGAACAGTCAAGGAAGTACAATTGGTTTCCCCTTTGGAAGCAACACAGTGGTAAACAACTGATGGACAATATTAAACCCAAGGGTAGAAGCTGAGTATGACAAACAGATTTATGCATGGGTGAACTCCACTGGGCCAGAGCCATCAATTCTCCATCTTTGTCAGTGCCTGGAGATGTTTCTCTCGCCTCCATCTCACCGTGGCTGTTGTTACATTTATCCCTGTTCCTCTGCTAAGTGCTAATACATTTACATTTTTAGTGCTGCTCAGTAATAAAAGAGGTGGAATGAGTGGAGGCCTTTTACCATTGCTAAAGCAAACATCAATGAACTCATCTCTCTGAGAAGTCACCCCACCTTCAAACTACCCCGACAGTCCATCCACCCTCCACACAGCTTGGCCACTGCTCCACAGTGCAGGTCAACAGTGTTGCGGTTTGAATCTCCTCAGTTTCACCCACAGTTCTCGCCCTCATTTCGAGGTTCACTCACAAGAGTCTGCCTCACACGGGAAGCTCCGCATTAGTAATTTGTCCAGTCTGGATTCTCTGTGAACGCCTTTAAACACGTGGAGGAAGCATTTTGTAACCAGTATGCACCAACTGAAGTCACGGGCTAAGCACACAGGCACAAAATAGGAAAAGAGGGGTTGAGGTTGGTCTCTACTGTCTCAGTGGACCGACATGCTAGTCTTTGGGAGGGGTCTAATTTTTCAAATTACATATTATAAACAGCCTCACTCAAGAATCCACTCTGCTTCATTTAAGAAAACATGAACCTGGAGGCAGCCTTCAGGATATTTTCTTCACTTTCCGTATTTTGTTGTTTAGATGAAACAATTCCACTGCCTTCATCAAAGCCGGGTTTCATCAGGAAGGGTGAAAATTAAAAAAAGCAATTTTAACAGAGACAAAATCACAAACCATCACATAAGGAAAAAAATAAATAAATGAAATGAGCTGTGCAGGATTTGATTACGAAACAAACCACGGATAAAAATAGCAAAGCATTTTTCAAACACAGCCCAGTCGGTATCTAAGTAAATTATCTACACGCTTGTGCTGCATCTCATCTGATGCAACACTACAATACTGACCTTAGGTGAATGATCTCGAGAGGTATAACCAAGGCCGACCAGCCATGATAAGATCTTCACCCTGCCAACTACTGAATAAGGTAATAACAAGCCTACTTTAAGACAAGTGGTTATTGGGTCGTTTGAAATAGAACAATTCACAGCTTTACAAAGCCCTTTCCATGGATAGCTGGTAGGGCACATCAATATAGTTGAGGCATTTGGAACAATGACTTGATAAGACTACATAATGTGTATGATTGGTGAGCAGGGAAAGAGTAACAAAAATGTCATCTCATTAGGTCTTAATCCATTTTGAATTGACTGTTGTGGCTCCTGTGTGTGAGAGAGGAACTCTCAACTTAGCACCTATGCTAAGTTTGACCTTTCCACTGTGTATACATTCTTTGCTTACATGTCACACGGAAAGAGCAGAAAAGAAAACATACACAGGCCATTACTAAGATGGGGAAGAAACAGTCAGCTGTGCATTTACACCTGGGGCACTGGTCGCTGCTTCCTGCAGTGAACTGTTCTCACATGGTTGCAGTTCCAGTTAATCACATACAGTACTTCCAGTGCAGTGAACAGCAGGTATTTTGGAATGGGAGACCAGAAAAAGAAGGCACAGAGGGGTGCTTCAGAAGTGTCCATGCGAAGGGAAATTGTGCATCTATACAGCTTACCAATAACACTGTGAATAGGATCTGGTACAGTACATCATGTGTAACAGTAGTCTATATCTGGGATTTCTCCTTCTCTATAGCCGCGGTTGGTGCCATGTCCTGCATTGGAAACGTGGTTGTCACCTTTGTACAGGCCAGTGCCATTGGAGGGAAATATGGTATGAATAATGTAATCCTCTCGTAGGGGCTTAGGCTGCATTGGTGGGCAAGCCGCCATAGGCGTCATCTGGAACCCAGGACTACGGATCTCCAAGATGGTATTGTCCTTCTTGGTGCCTGACTCAATGTAATCATCATAGGTCTTGTTTTTTCGGGAGTTGCTGCGAGTGTAGTGGTCACGAGAGCACAAATGCCCAGTCCTGTGTCCATACCAACAAAAGATGCCAACAATAAGAGCCAATGATACAATGGCGGTAGCCCCACCAATAATCCCTGCCAGGGGCAGGACTGTCATCTGCTTTGAGTCTTCATCCTCTATCTCCTCCAGAGGGATGAGGTCAGATGTTTCAGCTTTTGCACACACGAGAGCTTCATCAGATTCAGGATCTCCAGAAATAACCCCTTTGCTTTCAGAACTGGCCGCGAGGGGTACCATGCAGATGATGTAGCTGGAGCGTGGTTGAAGGGAGGTAAGAAGGTACTCTCGACGGTCGCCCCGGACCAAAGTCTCCGTGATTGATCCCATGCCGTTCCCAGTGCCCAGTCGGAGCCAGCTTAGCCTGAAAGAGGAGCTGGGCTGGGCCACGCTCCAGGTAACACGGATGCTGTTGTGAGAGAGAGGCTTTACGTTGAGGGCCAGGCTCTTCCCCACACCGCTGCTGCTAAGAGTGTAGTCTAAGCCAGAGTCAGGAAGCCCCAGACCAGGTCGCTTCGAGCGGAGGGTGAAGAGAGAGCCCTGTGGAGGGGTGTGAGTAGTGGAGCTATCGACTCCACCGCCGCCCACTCTGTCTCTGGTCCCTGCTGTCCTCACCACCTCACACTCCTCCATCTCGCTGGTCAGGTCTATCAAAGCCATGTCTCGCACCCTGTCAGGCCCATGGCAGGTGAGACCTCTGACAGTGATGGAGTTGCCGCGGGCATGCAGCCAGTCATACAGCCAACGCAGGTTGCAGCCACAGTGCCATGGATTGCCTCGCACTAGCAGCTGGCCCAGGCTGTCCAGGTCTTTGAACAGTCCCCTCGGCAGAGTGGTCAAGTTGTTTCCTGACAGGTCCAGCCTCAGCAGCCTGCGCATGCCATCCAAGGAACCACGTGGCATATGAGTCAGGGCATTTTCCTGTAGAGACAGGCGCTGCAGATGGGCGCTGGGCAGATTGACAGGTGGGGTCTGGAGGGAGTTACGGACTAGAGACAACTCGGTTAAGTTGGAAAGGCGGGAGAATGTGTCATCGGCAATGCGCTGGTTTGCCAAAAGGTTCCCATCCAGGACAAGACATCTAAGTGAGGCGAGGCCTCGGAAAGCGTGGGTCGGGATAGTGGAGATTCGGTTGTCATCCAGACGGAGTTCTTCCAGTGAGGCAGGCAGTCCTGAGGGGATACTTGACAGGTGGTTGCGTGAAAGAAAAAGTAGGCGCAACCGTGGGTTGTCAGCAAAGGCCTGGTCCTCAATGCTGACAGTGGAAACTGAATTGTCGTCCAAGTGGAGCTTCTCTAGCAAGGGCATCCGAGCCAGCGCACTACGAGGAATAATGCGTATGTTGTTGTCCTGCAAATGCAGTTCACGTATGGATGGTGGCAGGTGCACAGGAAATTCATCCAGTTCATTATCATACAGGTAGACCACACGGACGGTAAGCTGGCGCTCCAAGGAGGTGGGTAAACCCGGGTTGTTTATCTGGTTGTTTTGAAGGTAGAGAATGGACGCCGAAGGAGGCAGTGAAGGGATGGAGCTCAGACCACGATCATTACAGTAGATAAAGTCCTCATCGCACCTGCATACAGATGGGCATATCATGTCCCTGTCCCCAATGTATCCTTGTATCGTGGCTGTAGCGAACTGAAGCATGCCGGCACGTAGTGTCAAGCAAAGAAACAGCAGAAAGAGTCGGGCCCGCAGCTTAGCCACACCTACAGGTGCCATTATGGTGAACATAAGCACTGTCTTTCTTTTCAAGTTGTGTTGTCAATCCTCAAATCGTTGCAGTGAGCTGGAATCCTGTGACCTCCACCCTGAGAGAGAGAAAGAGAAGTTACAGTCAGCACTAAAGCACTAATTAATTAATTATTGGTCACAGACAACTAAGGTGATTTCAGTAATACCTTCTGTTCAGCTTCATACTATACTTTCATTGTCTTATGTCTAAACGATAGTAGAGCCTGCGTTCATGCTATAATGAGCAAATCTAAACAGAAGCTACAGAGATATCTTGCAATTTTTGGCAAGATTGTTTAGCTGGATCTGTGAGGATTTCTCTTAGCCAAAAAAACTTGAAAGATAACTGCACAGCCCACCATCGTTATGTTGAATTAGCAACAGTAATCCAAGACTACTGACAGCTAGAAGACTAAACTTTAGTGAGTCCTGTACTGAATGTTTAAAGCAGAGTGAATATTTAGTCTTAGGAAAAGCAACTCTGTAATTGACAAATCCAATAATACATTTAGAATTAAGCCTTGTGCATAAATGTGAAGACTTGAGAACATTCTCCGCTTCTGAATTATTTAAGAGCTCTTGAGAGGCTCTATAACTCCATTAGTAGTTGCCAGCAGATGGCTGCATTAGCCAGACAGAGCTGAAGATAGTTTTCACAATCAAGATGAACAACATGTTTGAGCTCAGAGCAATCGTCTTCAAGAGCTAAATTCTCATCATGCCGTAAAGATGGCACTAGGCACTAAAATTCTTGATAAAAACATCTACATAAATCATGTCTTCTTAATATAGTTCTATCGAATTAATGAAGTACAATAAAATGGTAATGGAGATGTTAATGTTCAGCAGAATGCAATTTATTTGGCAACAAATTATCTATTTCTATTCACCACAGTTGAGCTGTACTCAGAACCTGATTGGCATCACGATTTTCTTTTGTTATTGATTAAGCGAGATATGTCACAACAGTAAGTACATCATTGACTACATATATTTGGAATTTGGAGTGACAACTTGAGCCCATCGCAGTCTTCAATAACCGAGGCCATTAGTCAAACCGTTAAGGCCCACACAGCTGCAAACATAGTCGGGCTGTAGTATTGATTTGCTCACAAATCCAAGGTGATCTGCCAGAGCCAGTTGGCTCTCGTGCATATTACAGGATTCCCAGGGACGTCAGACAGCGCGATAATTAAGCAAATTAATGACAACTCTGCTGGGAGTTGACTTTGCTGAATATACATTTGCAAACATTAATCTGGGCTTATTCATTACCAAAATATTGAAAATTATGAGAGCAAACTTTGTTGACACGAGGCTCTTTTTCAAGTGTAATGAATGACCACCGAACCCTTGAACAGTTGTTCAGTCGTGGCTGGTAGGGGATCATTTAAAAGCAATTACTGTCTATCCTTTGTCAGTTCCAATGTTTTGCAAATTCTTCTTACAAATAGAGGATTGTCTTTGTTCTCCATTGAGAGTTGATGTGAGCATGATTTTATGACCATCTCATTCACCATTAGAATATACTGTGTTTGATTGGGACTTAATGCTCTAACTATCAAACCTATCCAGACACCTTTAAGCTGCCAGTATGATTCTTCAGTAGTGCTTGTCGGATGGGGTTGTGAAGGCAGAGTTTGAACTCCTCTCGTTAGCTCTCTACTATTTCTTTCACTTTTGATTGTACTGTCATTCCCATATACAGTATATCATCGGTTCTCTCCACCCTCTCAATGACTGCAGTCTTACCTGCCTTCGAGAACAGCTATTAACAGTTTTGCCTCCCAACGTGGTCTGACAAAGCTTTCTAGGATAACCCAACCCACGCCTTATGCATGTTGGTCATGACCATTAGATTCTTCCACGAAAAAAGATGTTTGTAGACTCCACCAATCTCTTAATAGAGCCTCTTAAAATATCTAAATTCTGATCACAATAAAACTGACTAGCATGGACGGTGAACAATTCAGAAAACAATATGTGTTAGACAAGATGACATTATTCATGGCAAAATGAATGCCTGAGGTCGAGGTTGGCTAAATATAATTTAAATTTCGGTGGCAGCAGATTGTTTCACTTAATTTTACCTCACTGTTTATACACTTCTATACAGACTCCTTGACAACAACACAGAGACATATCGTATTTAATGTTAAGGGAAAATAAAGAGGTTTATGACTAACTTTCTTTTAGTTCAGTTGTCTTCAGTGTACTATGATAAAACATTCATGACTTATAATTGTGGGTTCTTCAAAGCATTTTGTGCTTCTTTCCCCTGTTCTATCCAGTTATCATCTAGTTGTTGAAATATTTTCATATTTATAACCCTGGCAGGGCAGATTATTACAGAAATCTACCTGTAAAACAGTCAATCATGCAGATAATCTGTTCTCCAAGATGTTGTACTGTAAATATATTGTATTGTATTCTTCATTGAATATCAGGCTTGGGACTTGAGTATCATAGTTTAAATAGAAAATAAATATATATATATAGAAGGGCCTTTATTAACAATATAACCATTTGTCACTGCATTATTTCCAAGTTTTAGCTTGACATCACACTTGTTTGATTTATGTCCGTCTCAATCAGATAAAACATCTTCCAACTCACTGATCATGTAACTTCCTTTTTGTACCTATATCTACTTCAATCCTCTTGACCGTGAAGTGGTGTCAGTGCAATCTAGGACCGGAGGAGAAAATGATTTCTGAAATTGAAAAAGATGGTGTTGTTTATACAAGTTGTGCAGTTTCATATTGGTCGATTTTTATGACCAAGAGGGCTATACACTGCATTCCGCTGTGAATGTTTACAAGGTTTCGGTGTGTGTACATGTGTGTACAAACGTGTATAACGCGCGTGTGTGGGGGGGGGGGTAAGTAGTGCTAAAGAATGGATGACTTCTGAATCCCTGGAGCTTTGGCAGTGGGTCTCTTAAACACTGGAGTATTTGGGTCAGCCCTTTAAGAACAACATAGATGTGTGAGATTGAAGCGGTGCCGAGTGCCAGAGGGATTAATAGAGCATATTGAGCTGTGATTCTCTGGATTAAGCAGGTGCTATAAAGAATGGCAGACAGTCATTTCAGGTTGTTCTGCCCTATGGTTGCTCATTTCCACCCCCCCTATATCAGAGAATAATGTAAAAGCATTAAAGCGCACCTCAATGCTCTTTGTGTCTGTGAATGTTTCTGCTTCGGACGTGCTGTGTGCTTGTCTGTCCATGCACGATCAAATTGCAAACATTAACCCATATGGGGACAATCTATAAGGTGGCAGTTTATATTTCAGTCTGTTGAGGGGAGCAAAGAGGGGATGTGGGGTAATGTGTTAGCCAGACAGCCAGCCGCCTCAGGCAGAGTACAGCGCACACACAAACAACCCCCAATCTAATACTGGACTGGATCGATTTACATAAAAATACAGGGAACCAGTCAGAGTGACAGAAAGCAGCTTTGAGCAAGACCTTTGAATCCCATCTCCCCATTAAGTCCCCCACAGAGGGATAGGACTGGGAAATCTGGAAAACCGGATTTTGGATGACCGAAGGGGCTACTGATGTATCAGGAAATCCACTTTACTGATAGCAGGGAAAAGATAATAGCCAACAGCTTATCTTACATGCCATGCCCATGGATCGTATTTTAGATTTGCAGATTGGACATGTGGAAAGGATGACGCTAAACACGATGGTTATGGTGATGACAGGAATAAGTCCAGGGATCTGAGACAGATGAAAAAAAAATAAGAGAGGCCAGACTAGCATGGCCTATTCATTTCATTTAATCGTAGAGGTTGTTGGGATTTCTATCTGCGCGTACGTCATATTTGTGGCAACGCTTGGACTAAGAGACCATGTCTTTGCAATAATGTACTATAATCTTCAAGATATTAAAACATGGAGATAAAAAACATGAACTTTAATCCCCACAACAAACAGACAAGGCACAAATACGCACTGCAGCGTACATAAAAAAAAACATGAAATATCTTCCTCTCCACAGATTGCTTCTTTCACGTATGCAAAATCATGATCGTCGTTGTCACTTTTATGTAAAAATAAACAAGACACTGCAGCCATAACGGCAAATGATGTTCAAGTGTTTTGAATAAAGCCATCTGTATTCATCGCCTCGCGTATCTCATTCAAACCAAATGAGCCCCTGCGTTTGTTGCTCAAAATGAGTTATAGTCGTGAATTATTTGATGTGCCGGTGCATTACAATCCGTTCAAATCTCGTATTATCTTCTCTCCTTTGAAAACATGCGAGTGTGCTATAGAGGCAGATTGAATAGCATGTTAAAGGCTGAATAAGTAATGGATTCTTACCCCCACACTAACTCACTTTTTTTCTTGGTTTGTGCACCAATTTCCTGGCATGAAAGAGTGATTGGATTTGTACTCAGCAGTTTCTCATCTGAGCTGCTGACACAAAGACACCGGGGTATGTGACATATATAAAGATTTGTGTTTTTTCCGGATGAACTAAGTTGTCTCATTTTTGTCACATAGTCTATAATAACACTTGAGGTGAAAAAACCTGTATTTCCTGCTGTGTTAGGATTAGGGAAAGGAAAAAAACACTCCATCAAGATCTTAAATTCTTCAATTACATGTACAAACAAACCAAAGATTGAATTCCATTTCTAATAAATTACATATCATACATGCACAATTGTAGGGCAAATCTTCCAGTACACAAAGCTCTTTCAGAGATGTTTGCATCCAATTGCTGTATAAATATGGAAAAAAAAATCACAATACAAATCAATATTGGCCCTACAAATTGACAGTTAATATTGTGCCCTCAATACTATACGCTCAATATTCATTTGAAAACATGCTGTAGCAAAGTAATAGCGATAGCACAGCAGCAATAGAGTGCTTCACCTAATTCACAGTTGGGGGTGTACCTTCATCTTGCGGGCGGGGGGGGGGGGGGGGGGGGGTTGTTTGCTAGTGCAGCTCACAGGGTCTTCAAGTAAGTTGATATATAGCGCCACAGCACTACAACATGTTTTATCTTTACAACGCTATAATATGTTCTGTCGTGGCACCAGTCTAATTCCCCGTCCTCTCCGCTGCAGCTGCTGCTGCCTCTGAATCATTTCGACTCAGTGTTTCTTCCTCCAGACAGCCACATTACAGGTAAATCCTCTCAGCATTAATAAAAGGGCCGCAGCTCCTTGCAGCAATATGGTCCTGCATTGTGTGCAAAGGCAAGAACATATCTTGGGGGGGGTTTATGTTGAAAAGGTATTAACAGGATCAGTCATCTTAACTGAAGTGAACTGGGTAGTTTTGGTTTGTTGTTAAGTTTCACAAAAATAGATTTGGCCTAGTAATCACCCCATTGTTTTTGTTAAACTGAGTAATACAACAAACAATTAGTTATTTAGGTCATCAATTCAACTTTCACACCGACTACTTGGTTCCATTTGATTGCCAATCTTATTGTTTTAGTCTGTTCTACTTTAAATATTTCTACTTTAAATATTTGAATATCTGTTTTTACAGTTTCTGTATGTGTATAGCCTGGAGGGGTGCAATCCTCTATTGTATAATGACAATAAAGCTGAACCTTCGACCTTTAACCCTGAAAATTGCCTTACTGATATCCAATGACGTTCATTTTGTCAAGCAAGTTTTCCCTGCCTTTGTTTGCTAATTAAGGAAAAAAAACAACAACTGACTCTGGACTTCATCTATGAAGCAATTTAAAATAAAGGTCTTGATATTGAATGGGAGATTTGCTGTTCTGGCACATTGGTGGATGTTACAGTGAGATAGCACGAGCTTGGCAGAATAGCTGGCAAATAAACTTTAGATGTGTCAGTCTGTGTCAGGGGTCATAATAAAGTCTTTGATCAATGCCTCACTGGCTTCGCAAATCAATTGCACTGCCTTTAATGTTGCTGGTGTTTCTTGGTGCTGCATAAAATAAAAAGGAACCAGTTTACTCTCAAGGAGAGTCTTCTCCGGTTTTGAGAAAACATACTTGATCATTTTAAATGGGACATATAAAAGCAAATTTATCTTCTGGTTTAAGTCAAGGAGTCAGCCTGTAGTTGTCACGCTTCAGCTAGGACTCTGATTGGATTTATTTATTATCATAATTTGTAAGAAAAAAAGAAGAGAGGGAGGTTGGTTAGCTTAATTGGTAAAATTTGAATTCAAGCCTGACAAGTTGTAACATAAATACAGGGCGGGTGGGAGGCCCAGGCAGTGGAGTCACGTGACAAGGCTGTGCTTTCAGGGTGAAAATGAGGCCACATCCGGAAAAAAACAACAGGGGCAAGAAAAAGATAACATCAATGAAAAAGCTCTCTGTATCCGACACCTTTACAGGGCTGTCAGGTTATGTCTGGCAGCCATACTGGAGGTCCAACAGCTATGAACGACTGAGAAGGCCTGTAAATCGTCTCACCGCTGCTGAAATGATGTGAAAAATGTATGTGCCTTTGGGTGTAAACTGATGACCTCACTGCTGCTAACCATCCCTGTCATGTAGTAAACACACCTGACTCACACACATCGACATCAGCAGCAGCTGCTGCTAGCTGGGGCAACTTTTCAAGATGAAGAATTTTACCTTTTTATTTGTTTTTAATGTATTCTTCATGCAAATTATTTGTGGCTGTTCCTTTTATTTATTCATTCAAGAATAAAAGTTAACATTCATTTTCCCCGTGAGGAACTCCAATTGTGCTTTTTAGTTCAGGTCAGGTCCGTGTTTTTGTTTCCTGTGTCTGAATGAAGTGAGGGACATTTTAAGGAAAGTTAACATGCAAAGCACTTTTTCGATTTGAAAAACCAGACAGTGTTATTGGCTTTGCATTTATGTCCTGACTTCAGTTTTTGGCAGGCTGCTGTCACAGACTTTCCATTGTAATCATATTGACCAATGAAGAAATCTGTTTTTTTATTTCAACATCATAATGGATATTTTTTCCAGGATAGTGAAAATTAAAAAATGGAACAGACTTTCAAAGTAAAGCTTGTGATTTATGGTTGTGCTTTATCGAGCAGGAGCGTTATATCAGGCGATGTTAGTCTATCGCAAATATATAAGTTAGAGATGGGATGATATAGGATTTATAGGACTCACAATAATTTGATTGTGGTGAATTTTCCCCATCGACATAATCGTGAATCTGCTGCTTTCAGTGACGCATATAGCAACGCCTCTTCCACTGCCTTGTGTCAAGTATAAATCTGGCTTAACATCTCAGGTTTCTCTTTCCTGCACTGTGCATATTCCTCCTATCTATTCGTGGATACAGTTGAATTAAATTCGTCCTTAGCCACAAGAACATTTCACAATACAATTCGCATCCTCCCCCAAATCCACCAAAATAGAAAGTACAAGCAGATCATAGGCCAGTTTCCATCGCATGCTGCTGCCATGGTCTCAGCCTGCTGCTCCCAATCTACTGTATTACTCACATCCCTGTCGGCAACGTGGATCTTCACATCTCATCGACACCCTCCGCATCGCAATTTACACATCAAATCCCACACTGTAAATCAAAACATGCTCGTGCATGCCTTCGAACACACAGCGTGGACATCTGAGGACTCGATTTCAGGTTGCACAGATTGACCAGTTCTGTTTTCCAGTTAGAGGAAAATATTTTTCTCAACTTGTGTATATGTGGCTCTTGTTGGAACGATTGCTTCATTATCACACCTCCCGCAACAATCACGTCTTCCTTTCACTCTTGTCTGGCCTCTCACCTGTTTGTGTTACGTTTACAATCTCAAAGTATCTCAATACGTTGCAGCTTCTCTCGCTCTCTCTTTCATGCTACGTATATAACTCCCTCCTGATGCAACGTTTTCTGAATCACATTTTAAACAGAAGTCTAAAGGCAAACAAATACTTTCTTTTCTTTTGACTGACACATACCGTCCTTTTAAAATCGGCTTTTATCAAATAAAATCTTGTCCGTCGGCAGCAATGCAACTTTGCAAAAATGAATTACAAGGCCAATAGATGAATGTAATCGAAGTCAATGTGAGGAAACGTTTCCTTGTATGATGGGATTGTAGTTGTGGTTTAAAGGCACTTGTTTGTTTAGAGGTGTATACGTTTGTCTTTTACCATGTGAGAAATCACAGTGGATAAATAGATACAGGCCGCCTCCGGGGCTCAGAAGAAAATCCCTGACTTTGACTTCTCGGTGTGTGTGTGTGTGTGTGTGTGTGTGTGTGTGGGTTTCTCCTACATGAAACTTCAGCTGTGGGAGTGTTCAGATCTCAAACAAAAGTTTCTTTGAATCCCGAGACGTCTCACTCTTCACTCTCTTACGACTCCACATGATCTCACTTTCACCGCTGAAATCTGGTCGGACCGGGTTCAAAACACAGAACATGTATTGTTGCCGATAGACAGATGAAAATGATATTCAAGAATATAATTTCTTCAGCATCGTGGACGATATTTTTATGTTGTATATTTAGAGACCAGAAAAGCGAGAGGAAAAATAAAACCTGCCCCAGTGAACCGATCTGTGTTGGCTTTGGAGCTGATAAACAAATTGAGGCAGTGATGGAGTTAGTATATTACATTATTGGGAGCTGGCTTTTAGTACAACCTTTACTGATTGCTTTGTTTGGCCTCTTGCCCAAAAGGAGAAAATGAGAGGGATAA
Source organism: Anarhichas minor (assembly GCF_050575085.1). Lineage (NCBI taxonomy): Eukaryota > Metazoa > Chordata > Actinopteri > Perciformes > Anarhichadidae > Anarhichas > Anarhichas minor. The sequence continues at coordinate 7,725,777 of NW_027466473.1, read as the reverse complement.
TCGAGCACTATTGCCAACTGTTTAACCGTTGATAAGTGTTAGTTGGTTTAATAGCTTCATTTATCTCTTGTTTAATTACTGACACCATTTGAGAAGATACAGTCAAGGTGCTTCTCCGGCTTTGTTTCTATTTGCTCTAAAAACTTTTAACTTTTTGAGGTGAACCATCAATTTTCTTTTTCCATAAAAATAATGGATGAAAATTAATTGCAGGTACAGGGACAGTTTCCTTACTTCCGAGCAGTAATTACATTTGCATTTTGTGCATTTCATAGAAGCAAGTCAGTTAATGCTCTGCTCATGCTTTAGAAATGTTGATCCTGGTACAAAAGGTTCATCGAGTTAGATTCACAGTAGATGGGGTTAAAATAGCCCGAGTTCATTCATTTGAGTCACAGCACTATAAGCACCGTTTCCATGAAGGTTGTTACAACCCCAGAATGCTAAAAAGACTTCTCGAATCATCTGGACGAAAACATAAATTCTCTTCTCTGGACAAATATTTCTATTTAATTTACTTAAAACACGGTTTCCCCAGCTGTATTTCCTTTCCTTATGTCCTTGCTCCTATTGTAAAACACATGCAAAATATAACTTATTATTTTTGTATGAAGATATTTGAAATAAATATCAAAATAGCAGCATGATGGCATAACTGTTTGGATTGGGAAAAAGAGACATAACTTGGGAATTGGGTTGAAACTATTTTGATTGTCTAAATCAAGAATAACTGAATGCTTACTTTTTGAAGTGGGGTTGCCAGGAAAGGAGGTGCTGCAGCACCATTTGCACTATTCTTCCCAACACGATTCCCTCAAAGTCTGCAAACCGTGTCTTCTCCGGCGTTTGTCGACTTGTAGCCCATGAAGTCGGGTGCCTTCTCGCTCGTTTCAGGAACAGCTCTTTCTCCTGTATTTTTATGTTCGGCTCTGATGTCGATCAGTTCTCACCACTGGCTTCAGATCTGTTCACTGTGGAGAAAGAGAGCGACAGAAAGATCATCAAGGGAGCACCGTAGACCATCATTGCCAATCAGAGGTGTCAAGATGTTACATTTTTCTGATGAAACTGTAATGGTATCAAAGATCGTTGTGCATGAGTGTCATGCGTGTTGTTACTGTATGTCCTTCTGTTTACAGTATTCCGGTTCATTACTTTTCAGGATCTACTCTTGGTTAGAGGATTTAGTGATTTAGATTTCATTTTCCAAACTTTCATTACATTTTTTTTAAATAAATCAGATGTGCATTTGGGACTCAATTTAATCAAAAACCCTCTAAAAAGTAAAAAGAAAACGGACTAAACTTGCTGTTTACGTGGCTTTAATGCCAATTATAGAAGTATAAAGTCAACAAACTTTAAAAAGTCATTACTTATCCCTTGATTTTCCATCAGATTTAATGCATGTGCTCGATGATTGCACCACCATGTTAGTCCTACGGTTGTTTAATAAACTAAGTTCAAAGAAAGGGTTAAAAGAATGATATAAATCTCAGCTAAAAATATGTAGACGTGAAAGATTTCCATCAAAGCCACCTTATCCCAGACGAGGCCTTGAAACTCTGCCAGCAGCAGCCCCCCCCCCCCCTCCACCCTGATCTCTCCGTCTTCTTCCCTCACATCGACGCTGATCGGGTCTCTTTCTCACAGCTAACATTGACTGCTTTGTGACACGAGACAGCGTGCCATCTTCCTTCCAGTCAGTTCAACTTACTCCTCTTGTCATGAAAACAAACCTCATCTGATCACAGATCTGAAACTACTGAGCAGTATCGCTGCTTTTAATATTTATTCTTCTAAAATTCTTGAACGTGCTGCTGCCTTCCAATGAGCTCTTTAACAATCTTTTCCAACAAAAAAAAATTCCGAGGGCACCTGTTGGATAATAGGTATCCGCAAAAGCTATTCATGAAGGTCAGGTTTCAAAAGACTGTCGGGGCCCCTGCTGCGCTCCTGACCGATGTGGCACCAGGAAAAGTATGCCGAATTAGCTTCTACCTGTTCCTGTTGGCAACGTTCCCATGGGTGTACTGACAGCTATCGCTGGATTACTTTGATACACAAGACAACCTAAAAACGTGATGATTCTCAGGCAAGTTCTGAAGTTATAAGGGGCATCTTTTTTTTAAGTATGATTTCTAAGTAGATTTATGCGAGATCATGATATCCTCTGAAAGTGTAAGGCACCGAATCTAGAAATGTTTGCAGCATGTAGGTGTGTATGTGAGTGTTCAAATACAATGAGTGCAATTTTTGACACTAATTGAGATCGGGTGCTTCAACTGTTGATTGAGTTGGTGATTGGACCAAATCGGCAGGCCAAACTACAATAACTAACTTCCCCATTTTTTATAGAACACCTGTACCTGCACCTGTGCCTGTCACCTCAAGCAGCATCTTCACCTCATGTCACTCTCTCCCCAATATCTCCCACTCCCCCCGGGGGACTTTGAACACCTCTGAGATGAATACTTAACACAGATATTAATGAGAATCTGCACTCGGAGTTGATGTAATCTTGCCACTAAACTGGAATTGAAACAACTGCAACAGCTGCCACATGTTGGGCAGACAGTGCACCTCGCCTATGATTTAATTCCAGTATACCATCAGTTATACGGTTGGGTTATGATTAAACAATCCTCCATGCGTGGTGTCATACTGAGTTTAATCAAACTGACACACTGGGGCAATAGGGCCTGGTAAGCATGGTACTTATTTTAAACTTATATATCAGAGAAGAGAGCAACTGTGTACACCTGTGACAGATAGAAACAAACACATGTGAGGACAGCAACAGTTTTGCTATTAGAATAACTCTCGTGTGGCCATAGGAGGAGCACCTTCATTGCCGCTCAAGAAACACAGAGGCATATTGTGGGAAGAGACAGCAGAAGCAGTAGGTATCACAAAAAGGCTCGGCGTCTTCCTCTCCAGGGAGGTCCATCAGGGCCAAACTGTCTTCTTTTCTACACCAAACCCCTCGGCACTGTCACCACGTCCCATAATTCCTCCCGTCATTGCCATGACACTTAACTGACCTTTTGATTCCCAGCTCTGACACACAGGTTGGATTGCATATCTCCAATTTCTAGCTGATATCTCCAATTGGATTCCTGCCAAACACCTGCCGACTGACCTTGACAAGACTGAGCCGCTGTTCCCCTCTCAGAAATCCTGCCCTTAACAAGAGCCGTCAATCACAGTGACGACCCGCACAGTCGCTCCCTTCCCAGACTGACGTTTAGTTTGATCTTAGACAACCAACTGCTCTTGTAGATACGCTGCGTGCAAAATCTGCTGACTCAGACGCAGTCGTTCGTACAAACGCTCTTCGTCTCCCATCTGGACCGCCGCAGCTCCGATCCGCCTGAGCAACCTTTCAAATAATTGCAACGAGACAGTTGTCGGACTAAACTTCATAATGGACTTGGGCTTGTTTCCCATTGCTGTAAAGAAAAAGTGGTGATATAGTGCATGCAGGTGTGATTTGAGATACTTTCACTACATTACCCATCTCAAACTTTGAAGCTTTGGATTTATATATCTCAAATAACGAATCAAAAGCTAATTTCTTAAGTGCAATTTAAGGGCATCTGTGTACAATTACAAGTATTTCCATGCCAGTGTATCCTCCCTTTTGTGCTTTGTGCTTTAAAAATACAATGGAATAGTTTTGGGAAATATGTTTATTTGCTAAGAACTAGGACGTGGGATAAGAGAGAGAGACAATATCAATTCTACTCTCATGTCTCCGGGTTAAGTACAGCGCTGGAACATGATGTGTATAGTTTAGCTTAGCATGAAGCATGACAACTTGAAGCAGGGGGAAACTAAGCCTGGCTCTGCTGAGTTAAATACACATGTACCAATACTTCTGTAACTGTCATATTAACATGATGTATCTTGTTTGTTAAACCCGTGCATTAACGGAAATGTAAACGGACAATTCATGATTTTAAGGAGTAGGCTTTGGAGCCATTTGTTGGAGCTTGACTAAACATGTCCAGACTTATTGTACTGGAATTTGTGCAACCTGCAGAAACACAATCATTCAACACGTTGTAAAACGGTGAAATGCAAAATAAATCTACTGAAAATAAGACACTGTACTACTATACACTATACGGCACATACTGCTGTATCGTACGCTGTAGCAGGCTCTGGGAAACCCACTCCTGTACGTGTCGTTAAAACAAAGAGGCTTTTTTAAGGGTACGGCTCAAACGTGCCTTCTTATTCCTCTAAATTTCTGCCCTTACATCTTGTCAAACACATACATCCCTATTCAAATAATTATTTCCCTGCAATGTAAAGCATAGATTCAACCTGCTAGTTGCTCTTTCACACACAACATCGAATTGATATCAATCTCTCCTCAGCTTACTCCCAGGAAGCAAGCATACCAGCATATTTCCCAAAACATTAACTGTTCATTAAAATTCATAATCTGCACGTCATCAAAAACAGCTGATGACTAATCATGTGTAGTGATCATTTTTGCCTCCATATCAGGAGTCCGTGTTGAGGATCAGGCTTCCCTGCATATCTCGGTTGCTATAGTGAACCCTTTGGTTATTGTTTCTGTGGGCATAAATAAGAAATCAAATGTGTGTGTGCGTGTGTTTTAAATTGTTTATACCTCGCTGTGATTTAATAGTGATAGACAGCAAAGGTGCAGAACCTGCAACTGAAATGATTTGACACACACACACACACACACTCGCACTCACACACTACTCTGACACACAGATACCCTGCGATGTGATCAGACTTTCAATGCAGCAGCACATAATGTCTATTCACTGACAGGGAGGTGGCGGAGGGCAGCGTAGACTGGGATGACAAAGATGACGGATAATTGAGACAGAGCCGACTAAGTGAGACGATTTCACATGAGCGGTTAGCTCGGACCTTTCGTTATCATTGTCCCGAACATGTACTCGCTCTTTCCCATTCAGTGCTTTGCTGTTTCACTTGTCCCTCTCGAGGCCCATCGCAATGACAACCGAAAGAGCGTTTCTCTCTTCCCTCGTTAACCGAAGAGTGCATCAGTCCTAATAAGAAAGCTTTTACACGCTTAATTAAGAGACACTGTAATGTAGTATGTAATGCTCAATTTACTCATCTCATTCTCCCTATCGTCTTCTTTAATTTCATTCAGCATTAATCCGTCGGACTCTCTTTTTTCCCCCCATTATGTGGACTCTTCTACATCTTCGCTGTGCTTATGTCCAATTTGCTCGTGCCGGCTCCATTTTGAGCCTTTCCAATACCCTCCTCTTCCACCGCGCGGCCTGATCGTCCATTTCTTTTAATTCTCAGCCTTGATGTTGTTAACTCGGGGGAGAGGGAGACAAGGGATAGGAAGAAGAAGAAAAAACAGACAAAAGGAGAAGAAATGAGCTGGTTGGGAAAGATATTAAGATGATAAAATGCTGGAAATAGGGGGCAGCACTCGCCACAACAGAAATATTGGCAGGGGCTGAGCTGCAAGGACCTGCCAGTGAAACTAATGTAAACATGGAGGGACTACAGAGTGGAGAGGAAAAGAGGGGCTGTGAAAATAGAGAGATGGTGTTGAAGTGAAAGCGGATGAGTAAATAGACCAACCCAACTTTAAGGACGAAGAGGGAAAGAAGAAGAGGCGGTGATATAAACAAACACAGCGGACACCAGTGAGGTGGAGCGAGCTTAGGCGGCCGTTTTAAAAGGTCCACACACGTTTGAACATTAATTAAAAGTTATCCACTGATGAATTGCCCCGTGATGAATTGTTTCCCTTACCATAAGAACGATGCACCCCAGAGGGATAGCGGCAGGCCACTAAATCTGTCAGCCATGTTTTTCATGCTCTCTGCTTTTGACAGTAATGAGCCAGGCCAGTATGATTGGCTGCTCAGCGGCTGATTAAAAGTAGTTTCCTCTGATACATGGATTTACTTTGACATTTCCTACGCAGGAAACATAATGGCTTCATAACAGTGGTGAAAGCAATAATTATTTTCATTTGGCAATTCGTCTCTCAGTTGTTGTTTTGATTAATAAAGGAATCGTTTTTTCAAATGTTAACGAATTGTGAGAAATGCCCTTCACAGGTTCTAGAGTCAATATTTTATATTAAGAATGACAATATGAGAGCAATGTGACAATGTTGTTGTGATAAACCTACAGAAAATGACGCTCTCAACTCAAGTGAGCATGTAGAGAATGTGAGAGAGACTTCTTATGGTGGGTGGGACGGGAGGTCGAACTAATTGGATTTGGAAATTTGGCTGGTGTTTGACACCGGTGTCCCAAAGTCTTGTTTTTATCATTTTTGAAGCGACACTAATGACGTGTTTTCCTGTTACGTTGTTTTCTTACTTAAAGTACCTACTTTAAGCCCAACCGTGATGTTTTTTCTCCACCTAGATAAGTGGTTTTGTTGACTAAACCTAACCGTGACCATTTCACAGTGACGGCGTGGCGTTAAATGACATACAAAAACTGGCATAAAATGCCAGGCGAAAAAGCCTAAAATGCGTAATAACGACGCACAGAAATGCTGTGCTATTTGTACACCTTCCGGTGAGATCAGGTTGATCATTGCCTGCAGCTCCTCTCGGCGTAACAGAACTTTAAAGTGAGTTTCAGCTCATTGTCCAGCTGTCCGGCCCACATCATCACCGCTTTGGTTCACTCTCACCGCTCTCGTAGTGTCGTTTTTGGCAGCAGCAGGCTGCTGCTTTCATAGAAAGTGCTCTAATAAACCCACCGTGCACTACCTGCCCAGTGCCAAACAGCAGACAGACTAAGTTAGGAACTAGCTGTTGAACACAGTGGAGCATTTAGCAGCTAAAGAGACTTCCCTCAGGAGTTGGTAGAGACCAAAACCAGAGCTAAAAGAGGGAGAATAGTGGACTAACATTTGCCAGTTGGATGTGAAACACAACTTAAAATCAATAATACTGATCCGACTAACATATTTGTATATATATATATATATAGTATCACATTTAGTCATTTTTGAGAACTGGAGCCAGTGAAACTTTGGCTTTATTACTTATGACTGTCAATGATTAATTGGCTATCTTAATTGTTTCAGATGAATCTTCTGTCAACTGACTCATCTGCAACAATTGCCAAATTGATCAATAAATCCATAAAAAAAACGACAGAGCAACTATTTTCATAATAGAAGAATCATTTTAAGATTCTTTACTTTGTGAAAAATGGAAAACAGTCCCTGGTTTCAGCTTCTCGTCTGTAAAGATTTGATCATTTTATGTGATGTTTATGTGTCCGTATCTTAGCAAACAGGAAGCTCAATATCTTTGGGTTTTGGACTATTGGTTGGACAATACAAGACATGGGAAGATGACTCATGTTACAAATTGTAACAGACATTTTTTCTGACGTTTCTACAAAACGATTAACCGAGAAAATATTTGTATTGATTAATCAATACATTTCATTTGACCATTTGGAGCGTAACAGTGTGCCACCCTCCTTTGTGCCCTTCAGTTGACCTGAGTATTTTTGTCTGGATGTGTGCACATCTGGTCCGTCTTCTTAGGATAAACAACCCTTAGTTGCAGCCCTACAAATAGACTAATCAATGAATCGACGATTTGTTTCAGCACTTCTTCATAAAGGCTTCTCTGGAGACACAGATCTCCTGAGAAGCCTTTTTCCCCCGAACATGCATTTAAAGCGAATTCACAGAATAAATCAAACTGCATTGACAGTCCTACTATAAAACACCTTGTCATGCAAACGGGGGATTTCCATCTCACCATTCATGAATTCAAATATACCTCTCCATAGCAGGACACTCAGAAATGCACAAGGCAGAACAATCGTGCATGTTGCGAACGTGCACAAGTGAGCCGCATTTAGGCTGTTATATGACGCGAAGTGGGAGACAAATTGCAGAGTTGCAGAGCGAAATGGTTCATGGCCTCGGCTGAGTCTGATAAATTCTGCCCGCTGAGCTCCACTAATCACTGCAGCCTGTCACAGACACGCCCCTCTTCCCCGGAGAGCCGACGATCACGCTCCTGATCTCGGGGCAGCCACTGGCCAACCCCATATAACACACACTTACGGACACACCCGTGCAGCCCCCTCCATGCACTCAGACGTGCGCTGTTTATGCATGGATAACACTGATTGTAAAACAGATCACAATCAAAATACAGTGCTAGTTTCCTCCGCTTCTCTCCCTGGTAACACAAAAAGAAAATGCACCCGTGTGGTTTTTTGTGACTCGCATGAAGCCAGAAACTGCATACGACAGCACAAACATTTCCATACCTATCATTCTTAATTGTTTCTTTGTTCCACCCCTATCTCTCACACACACACACACACACGCACACACATAAACGCACTCTGCGTTTGTGAGCTGTATCAGTGTAATTGATGCAATGACTGGAAATAAACAGGCAATTTAAGTGCTGGACACCTCACTGCTCTCTCTCACCTCTAGATCCTCTTTGTCCCCTCACACACACACACACACACATACACACACCCTATAATTGTGCACCGTCTCACAATCAAACAAGCTGGAATAAGGGACAAGGTCAACATGCTGGAGGGAAATAAAACGTGGGAGATGGAGAGGAAATTAGGCAGGATAAGAATAGAGAGGGACAGAGGGCATGCAGAAAAACAAAGAGCAATCCCACAGATGACTCATGTCTGGATGGCCTGTTTATTAATGACAAATTTACAGCCCCACGAGAGAGAGAGAGAGAGAGAGAGTGAGAGAGAGAGCACCAGAGCACGTTATCCACGACTAAACTGCAATTTCTTTTCTCCATTTTTGCCGCTTTGACCACAATGGCCTGCAGCTCACAGGAGCTGCAGGCCAGTGAGCGCATTTGCCTCCTTAAACGTTTCCTCTGAAAAGTCTTCCCTGTTTGCGTGATGGGTCGCCCTCACCCGACCACTCGAGCGGACAGTGTTCCAAACCTCTCCTGCCTGCAGCAAGCTCGGACCAAATAAAGACAGAAATAGCCCGAGCTGATCCGACCGGCCACGTCAATGTGACCAGGCTGCAGCACAGAACCTCACTTTATCTTTTGACCATTCCAAAGGTCCCTCGTGTTGTGTATTGTGTGCATCTACATCCCGACCCGTGATAGCACTAATTGCTAAAAAGCTACACGTCAAAAATGTGTCCTTGGTTGTCTTGTTCTGCATGTGTATGTGACTGCATTCATTTGAGCCCACTTGGTCCCGTGAGCATCAGTTGGGAACAGTCATGCTGCATGAATATTAAGAGGTTGCAGCCAATCGTGTATGCTACACAGTTCATAATAAACAAGGTCTGAGAATTTAATGCGTTTGCATGTTGACATATCCCTAGGGCTGCCATACTGTCTGTACATGAGGTTTTAGAGAATAAGAGTCAGGCGTCAAATGATTTGAGGACTTGACAAATGGAGAGCGGTAGAGACACAAGCAAAAGAACTTGAGGAATGGTTTCCATCATTTTCTTGAGTCTTCTGCTATTGTTATAGAGTATCCTCAGGTCACCCTGGGGTCCCAGGTCATCAACAGCTGTATGTGTGCCTATGCAGGCAGCAATATCAATTAAATAAAAAAATAAAAAAACACAACATTTTGAAAATAAAACGTATTAGTTTGTTCCATTTGAATGGTAGGATTTGCACTATACAGAGTGAGCTCTTGAAGGGGTCCGTGTCGTTTTTATCTCCATCATTACCCCCGTTGACCTCCTGATGACCATCATTAGGTTTCTGAAAAAAAAAAAAAAAAAAAAAGCTCTGTGTGTGAGAATACCATCTCTCGTGACCTTTGACCTCAACACTGCTGCTCAGCCATATTTTTTAGGACTGATGACATTTGCTCTTCCGCTGAGGGAAGCACAGTTGTCATCTTTCAAACAGCATGCCCTTGACTCCTCCAGAGCACCTCAACCTTGACTTGTGTCCGAACATCACATTGACAGCGTTTTGCAGAACTAAATAAACGTCCAATTCCCTCACAAGAATGATGGCTTGATATAGGTCAATATACTGTAACAGTATTACCTGTAGGGACATTTCTACTGCAGACTCCTTTTGTGCATGTCAACCTCAGTCTCTGTTGGATGTGAGTTAGTCTTGTATTTACTGTAATACAGCTAACACATTTCACATGACCAATCAGTGTTGAAAATTTTAACTACTGTTGATCGAAATTTAAGCTGTGAGTCTGAAAAATAGGTTGCTTTGTCTCTTAAAAGAATGAACGCGCAATAACTGATTTTTTTGGCCTCTTGGGAGCACAAACACAAGCTGTGAACACAACTCTGAGATGTTATGGAGCAACATTAGCTTTCATTGGAGTCATGTTTCTGTCCACCTGATGAAGTCCAATTTGCACTTTTAGCTTCGTTTTAATCTCCACCAACTCTTCAGCAAATTATTCTAAATGTTGCTTAATGCTACGCTATATTCAGTTCAGTGATATGGTTTTACTGGCAGGTTCAGGTAGAAGCACAGGTCCAGGTGAATGGGCAAAGTAACAGAATGTTAATGACACATGGCAAGAAAGAGGCAGAGCGATTAGGGAAGTCTGGCAGGGACTGAACGGAACATGGCCGGTATATGTACTGAGAGGCCGATGAAGGAATGAGATGCCGGTGAGCAGGTGGGCGGGGAAAAGGTTAGGTAACTGCACGGCTGATGAGGGAAGTGGGAACAGGTGTGTAGATGGGCGGGGCAGTCAGGTGATGTGGACAGGAGGGAAAGTCTGAAGGCACCAGGTGGATGGATGTAAAACGGCAACAACAGGGCGTGGGGAGTTAGATACAGTATGTGGCTGCAGAGGAGGGATGGGGAGACAGACAGGGACACGGTGCAGACTATTCAAAACAATTAGTACTTAAACTGCATTCCTGTGCAAAAAAAAAAACAGGAACCCATAAAAAAAAGAAACTGATGCATTTTGTCTCAACAGTCCGCTCCCCGTCTGTCTGTCCCTTTGATCCAGACTGAAATATCCCTCAACTATTATTACATGACATTTGGTTTAGACATTCATCTCCCCCTGTAATAACTTTGGTTATTACAGAAATTACTGAAATGAGCAAAAACCCTGATATGATCGTATAGAAATTATTTTCATAATATACTGTATTGCTTTTTCTCACTACCCTTTCGTTATTTTTATTACGGTCTTCTTTTCCCTTCACTATGTCCTTCCTCTTCCACTAAAACCAACCTCTCTCTCCTTCTCTTCGTGTACATGCTCATCCTCCCTTGAAAGGCTTCACTTCTTGATGGCAGCATTATCACCGCAGCCCCCTGATAAAAGCAAACCCCCACTCATACAACAAAGCACAATGACGCACACGCGTACTGTACAAACACACACATATATACAAACACACACACACACACTGCGTAGGCTCTCTGCAGTGCCTCTACCTCATTGACCACAGCATAACGCTTCATTAGCTATATAGCAGATTGTACCATTCTAAGTGAGATTAGCTTCCTTTGTCTCCTTTTGGCCTCGCTAAAGCTCCCTGCCATAAACCTTCTCTCCAGTCACAGAGCCAATCACCTCAAAGTCAAGAAATTTTATGTTTTCCTGGCATTTTTGCTTTATTATTATTCGCTATTCATTCCTTGCTTCCCGGAGAGAGAGAGAGAGAGAGAGAGAGAGAGAGAGAGAGAGAGAGTGCGCTGGAAGAGATCCATGGCCATATGACTGATTGGGACTCTGACACTGAAAACTGTGACACTGTAAAAAATACAGGCGAAGGACTCCCAGAGGGGTCAAACGCTCCCGTTGTATTAGTGGAAAAGCAGAGAAACCAGATACTTGTATAGAAAGGGTATGATGTAATTTTCTAAAAAGCTCATAAATTATAAAAAAAAAGTTCTGTAATGTGTTTATATATTTAACAACTCTCCGCTGAAATATTAAACACCTACAGTGTTAACAATCGAACTGCTTACGGCTGTTCCATAAAGGGGCGGCCATTTGTCTTCCTGCACAGAGGAGAGTTAAAAGAAATTCAGGCGGCAGAGCGGGGCCACAGAACTCCATTTTGAACCTTCTGAGAAATGTTCAGCGCAATTGATCATCGCACTTCATTTCACAAGGCACAAAGCCTGAAGCGAGGGCGGCTCAGTGGCAGGAGGAGGGAAGGAAATCAAAAACAGTAAACCTGTCCATCTGGACCCCGTCTGTGTAGGCGGCTGGCTGCTGCTGCACCCTGACGGGGCTTCCACGCTGCGAGCGGCCGATGTGTCGCTGTAATCTGACCCAGTGTGGGCGGCGCAACGAGCTCTGATTGCTTCTGTGTTTCTGGTCTCGCGAAGTTTAGAACGGGCCAAGTTATTCATGTCTTCGCCGCTTTGCCGCCGTCCGACAGCACGCAAGCACTAAACGGGGAGCATCAATCTGAAACAACAAACCCAAAATGTCACAAGAAAAATGAAGCTGTGGGCAGAAATGTTCACTTTTAACAGGAAACAGGAGATGATTATATGTGAACGTATAAAAGGCAAAGTTGTGAGCCATGTAGCAATATATATGATACAAGATAATTATATATGTATTATACTGTGTGTAGCAAGTTAACAAGTCAGGCAGCATGGTAATTATTAAGTTATCAAGGTACATTATATAGTTATTATACAGTTTTGTAACCGTTTATTAAAAACAAATAACGTATCTGCTGCTTCTGGACCGTGTGGTTTGCGTGTGTCAGGTTTCATTGACAGTAACCACATCCTCGTTCAAATTTTGCGAAATCCTGATCGGTGCACGGAAGTATGTGACATCCCCCTTCTGTCCCACCCACTTCAAATCAGTGAAAAGTGCACAGAGAACAAAAAAGAAATCTCAAATATGAACCAAAAACTGACTGCACTTTTATAGAAAATGTGGTCATGTAGGATCCAATCAACTCATGACACAAAGCCGGCTGACAAATCAGGTCGTCAGGGCATTTAATGTTTCTGTTCTGTGGATGGCAACCTGTTCTCCGAGCATATGACAGTTAAGCTTTGAAACAGTACTTTGCCTGTACTTTTGATAAGGGACAGAGCAGATTACTGATAACTCGTTGATCACGTAGCTCACAGAGCGTCTGAACACGCCACCGGTTTACACAAATGTTCCCTATTTCTTTTACACATTGCGATCTTATCCACTTTTATTGCAGTATATAGGACATGTTCAGTGCCCTGCTTGTGAGCCACTTCCCTGAGCTTTTTGTCATGGCTTGGGAATTATTCATTTAAAACATGATTGATGTTCGTAAAAAAAAGGAATCCCAATGACCACTGAAACCCAGGTGTGACATAAATGGCTAAAGGGCGGAGCAGCCTCAGCAGGCCGACGTGCTCAACCAATGCATCACAACATCCCTCATTCTTGCTCCTCTATCTGTATAAAGATAAGAGCGGTGGATGTTAGCTGGCTGATTGAAAAGATCAGAAATAAGAATGGATGAGGAAAAACTACGATTCAAATGTGACATCTGTATCCTGTGAATGCTCCCGGCGCGTTTCTTGGAAACGCTACAGAAAAACGGCTGTCTGTCACTTTAATGACGAGGGTAAAGATTTGGGCTGCAATTTGTAAATTATTTTCTTTACTAATGATCTGTTTTTGTGATAAAAGACTAATGGATTGCTCTATAAATGATCAGTAAATCATGAAAACTGCACTTTCCAAAACTCAAAAGGTATTCACTTTACTATCAAAGAAATCCAGAAAATGTGTCATAAAGCAATTTATCCAATTTCTAGTGAGACGCAGAGACACATGGCGTTAGTTTGTTTTTGGTTATCAAACAAATGTCTCCGCTGTTAGTGTGGTAATGGTAGTAATTAGTGTCAGGATGCTGGATGTTAACACCTTTAACTGGTGCTACGGGCAACATTCACACAGATATCAGGTTGGATAAAAGAATGTCTGTGAACGGTTTCCAGGAGATTATTGTTGCTGGTGTTTCTGTCTCTGTCTCACACTCCCTCTGTCTGTTTCCTCCATCAAAGCAAAACAACAAATCCCAGTATCCCTGATCTTTCATTACCGCCTGTCTTGCTTTATCCCTTAAGGTTCAAGTCTGAGCCTTGTGGTTTGTATCTTCTTGTATTTCTTTTTTCTATTTTGTGCATCTCTACGTAGCATGAAGTGCTGGACATGCCCTCCTTCTACAATAATCCCAGATTACACATAGACATTGGGGTGTATGTATGTGTGTAGGATCATACCGTTATACTGGCACACATCTTGTTTTCTTTTACTCTCTATGTATGCTTAATGTCATTTTGTGTCTGGCAATTTCCTCTTTTCAACCGCTGACCTCTGCACCTCCACAAATTGTTGTACAATTCGGCAATCCAGCCTCCACAAAACACTAATCAGATCTTGGATTTCCAGAGCTGCTGTTCGGTCTACATCAACCAGAGGACCTGACCCAGATGTCACTTTCCATTTAGAGGGAAAGAATGAAAAACAAATTGCCATTGGGGAATTCTTGAAAAACAAGCAAATTGTGAAAAAAAATGACTGCTGCTTCTTTTTCATGCTGGCTCTTCCTGTTTTCAACAACACTTATTAGTCAGAATGTCTCATATGCAAGACTCAGCTCAGTACCAGCTGTGCTGTCTGTAGTGTGAAGCTGAATTTTATATATATATATATATATATACAGTATATATATATATGTATTGAGATGTATACACACAAGCAAAGGGGAGAGCGGGATGGCACACGCTGTTTTTATAATGAAAAGGTGCTGTTTGCATATTGCAGAGTCATTACGGTGTCTTCTTTTTGCTGTGTGCTATGAAGCTCCTAAATTTAAAAGCAAAGCACCGTCCTCTTTTTTTCTTTTATTTTTGTTCAGGGAAAGAAAAAGGGAAAAAAAAACACATGAGCAACAAAGCGGAGCTTAATTATTGCTCCAGTAAAAACAAAAAAAAGGAACTAATCACACGAGCCTTCCAGAGGCAATGAACACAAACATCTTCATCATAATGTGTTAACATATAGAGAATGGATGTCAGGATGTCCACCTGTCTACATCTTGATAACAAATAAAAAAAATCGATCAAAATTTAAAATCAGCCCATATAATAACGTAAGTGTTTTATTTTAATCAATTCCTCTCCGAGCGCCGCTACTTTCAATTGTTGGTTTTATGGCAGCTGCCTGCGTGGCCTCTGCCTCCAGTCCGTCCCTCTGGATTCATTTACAGGCCTTTCGTCAACGTACTGTTGCATGTTTTTAATGGCCACAAAGCTCTGCGAGCAGCTGGGAGTGCAGTGAGTTTGCCGCGTGCATTCGAGCCATCCCGAGGAGAGCAACAATGGGAGATCCAGAGCTGCGGCACACGTGTGAGTCAGTCACGTTTCAAATGTGTATTTTCTCAAGTCAGTTGGCAAATATCTGCATTTGGCTTGGCATGCCCACTGTACCCTACTGGCTGCCAGCTGTCACTCAGGACAAAACAAAGATGGAGGACTGAGAAGGGGAGGGGGGGGGGGGGGGGGGGGGGGGGCTAAGGGAGTGGTGACGATGTGAGGACACGAGCCCCGAGGCTTTCTTCCTCTCTTGTTTCTCATTTGTCTCTCTGATGACAACAAAAAAACACGGCAGCCCCGAAAGAAGAGAGGTCGACATCAGAGAGAGAAAGGAGGAAAGAATGCTGAAGGGAAGGAGGGCGCGAGAGCCTTCTACGGAGAGGAAACATGACAGAGCATTTTTCATGTTAATGGGAAAAATTACCACAACATGGTGATTCTTAATGCATCAGTCCGCATGAGTGCACCCTTGGGTTTAACGCGACACCAACCACACACAACAATGTGGTATTTCATGCATATTCTGCATGGGAGTAGAAATCCATCAATATGAGCGAGAAGAGTGATGAGATTGATGCCACATTTGGCGTCGCACTTACACAGTAAGTGGAGTCAATCACGATGTAAGAGGTGTGCTGTCGTCATTACGATCCAAACGCGCTACTGTACAAAAAGGCAGAAAAATGAGCAGTCCATTTAAGAAATGCTTGTTTTCTTGCATGATGCATGAAGACTTTTATCCCTTTACGGATCCTGCTGCACTGAGCAACCAACCAACACGCTGTACAAAATGTGATGTCATGGCGGTTCTCTGACTGTGGGACCATCAATCAACCAACAGTCACAGCGCCGCGAAGAGAGAACTTCAGCTTAGTTTACTCTGAAAAAGTGTCAGCAGCATGTGTGGGTTGAAAATCCTCTGTATCAGCACGTGCATTGGATTTGACATGAAGCCACTTGATATTCTTTGCTCTGCTGCAGCAGATTTACAGATTAATAGATTTCTCGAAGCCTTTCATGGTACACGACCAGGCATGACACATGCAGATACAACTAGCTTGTATTCCTCCTCATGGGAAACATTCATATTTAATACATTCGGCATATATGAAAAGGCGTACAACCGAGCGGCACTCTGCAGCTATAGAGCGATTCTGACACTTTTTGAATCCGCATGTGTTTGGTTAACACATGTCAGATACGGCTCTATCACTGACAAACGGAACTGAGCATGCATGCTTTGGCTTTTCAAAGCATTTGGCTGATTTCTGAGATTTACAGTGTACAAGGGGGCTTAACAGATCACTAAATCACTGGAAGACACATTCTGTGACTTGTGCTGGATTTAAACGCTTTAGTGTCTACAAATGTCAATACTACTGGGCCTCAGAAAGCCTCCTCCACGTCTCATTTAGAGCCTGAACCGAGAAGCAAAACCACCATTAGCTGCTGTTGTTTTTGCCTTTTAGATTTCAAATGTGTCAGCTTTCGGAATGTCCGTTTTGTTTTCACTATCACTATTGTCAAATCGTCAAAATACATGTAATAATTGTCACCTTACTTTAGGCCTCAAACGCAGGCAGTAGCTCCTGTGTTACATAATAATAGTTGTTAGATTAACACACCATGAACAATATTTCACTCGACTAAAAGGTCCAAAGTGTAAGATCTGACTGGAATTTTAGCTCAAAACATTTAAATGAACTAATATTAACAACAGAAGGTGAGGAGGTTGCCATGTTAGCATTATGTCACAGACGTCTACGTATTTTGTTGCACAGATATCAACTGAAATGGGCATGCTAACCAGCTAGCCTCGGCCCGTCCTGTCACGTAAAACCACTCTGCGAAGTTGTCTTCTGGCAGAGGAGAGGACGAAACCAACATACCGGCCATTTTCTCGTTTCTGCCACTTTGGATTCAATCCAATGAACGGACTATCAAAGCGAACACGAAACATACAGCTCCAGTGAGCGGCACAGTAAACACAAAGATAGCTAACAGAAACTATAGGCCAACGCCACACGTGAAGATTACAAGATAGCAGTGTAATTTTGAACAGTTCGTCTGTTTGTTTTTTTTGCAGATTGGTCATATTCTTGCCCTGCTGTTAGTTAGTAGTTTTTTTAATAACTAGAGCAGTAGAGGTAAAATGCTGCCCTCTATGAGACCAGGTATTACACATTGCACCTTTAATTGAAACATTGTTTTCAAGGCTGCATGAGAGTGCATTGTTAAAGATATTGCTATTATACTCAGATAAACCCTATTTTTACATACAGTAGTTGTGTTTCATGTTGTGATGAAACGGTTATGATCATATTGTTTGAAAATATCGCTGTGGGGTCATCTAGTATTTTTTAGATTAAAAAAGCTCCAAGAATGCGTAGGATAGATCAAATTAAGTTCAGCAGAAGAACATATTTCCAATGGGAGAGGCAGAAGGTTTGATTTACCGCGTTGAATATGATCAACGTTATATCTCCTGCATCAATGTACCCAGAGCCTGCTCCTAAAATCAAGCACAAATGAAAATTGAGCGAGGACGATGTTTGCTTTGGCAGTCTCTCAACGTGGCAGTGCAATGTATGAAGCAGGAAGTAATATTGCCAACACAGGCTCTTTTGAGACAGAAGAATTGTGATTTCATTCCAGCTCAGTACGCTCTCACAAGCAGCTTCAAGCTACTGATGTCTGTTCCCGCAACTCGTGTTATTCCACATTCAACTCGGGGACTCTATAGGATACCACTTTTTAAAAAGTAAAGCCACATACTGAACAACGTCAATGCAATGACGACGACCCCCGCACCCTCTCGCGGCTTTCATTGGCGCAGGGCTTTCATCTGCGGATGAACTGGTCACTCTGCATGCACAGCCGAAGTATAGCTACTCAGCCACTCGCAGCGTTAAACCGTCCTCTTTGAAAAGACTGACACATCAAGAGGGTTTTTGTTTTTTTCTTCTGTAAAAATGGCAGACATTGAAAATACTCAAAAAGACAAAATGAATGCAGGAAGCCGTGTTTCCTTAGCCTCGAAACCACAGTAAATGGTTATATCAGCACCACAGCTGATGTAATCAGGGGAAGATATGCACTGCACACACAGCAAGACTGAAGCATAGCAGGGGGGGGCAGAGCAGTTCCTGTCGGCTCTTTTTAGTGATATCATGTCAATCTCTCGTCTTTGCACCTGCACTGGCTTAGATTCAATATTAGAATGTGAGCTTGAACCTCACAGACCTTGCGTATTTACCAAAAGCCTGTGATCTAATAGGATCCACAGGAGTGTCTGTGTGCTGTGGGACTGGCTGTTAGAGCGACACTGGTGGGTATCATCCGACCAGATGAACTCCAGTACCCCTTCACCATCCTTTATGTTCCAAATGTGTTTTCTATTAATTATACAGAAGAGGGAATTATTACAATAATTTAAACTGTTAATTCATTCATTTAAGCTATATCGACCGGTTTATCCATTAATTGTATCTATCCATTACCTTTAACCATTTCAACTCCAGCAACGTAACCCCTGGTGTACGAGTACCCCTGGTTGGGAATCACTGAACCGGGACACTGCCATCACACAATGTTTTGTCAAGCTACAACACTTCCATGGAAGCCTGATGTTAGCCGGGCCGCTCCAACGTCACTATCAATATCTATAAGAAGCTGAGGGAACAGCAGACCCATCTGGCTTCAAGCAACCCAATCTCAGAACCCATCGGCTGTTGTTCTGACTACAGATGAATGCAGGATCTGTTCACGGAGATAACAAACAATCTGACCAGTTCAAACTGGGAAAAAAACAACAAAATACCAAACCAGTTACAAAGCAGGCACAGATAAGGGTGTTCTTTAACAAGCGTTGGTATTTACTGCTCTTCACAATGACACCTTAATGAACTGATATGTCGTTTACGAACATCCGATTCAAATGAAGATGGACTATGTTTTTCTCTCAGTTGTGCATGTCAGAGACGTGACGATTGATGGCCAAGCTAAGATACAAATTGCCTCTCTTCATGTCAAAACAAAGTGAGTGCGACTGAAAAGAGCATCAGCACTAATGAACACCATGCATTGTGTAATAGGTGCTATGCTCGTGGTCATTATGGTCTATTTGCATGCTTTCAGTGCTCGACTTCATTGCATTTTGATTCTTGTAATCGATATTAAAAATGACATGTTTGAATGTCCATCTCATGCATCGCAGCAACAGAAAAGACATATTTTGTCTCAGGTGTCTGTTAAATGACGTGCTAGGCTGCATAAATAAAGCCAGATTAGAGTTATAGAGGTTTTGTTTTTGATTTGTTGTACAAAACTCTTCTTATTTTCTTATTTCTACATAACCTTCTAATAACCTCGCATAAAAATTCAGCAAAGGCCACATACTGTTGAAAGTATTAAGATCTTGCTGCTGGTTTATATTGATTCATTAGTATCTCATATTTCATACTCATTTTCAATCAGCATTACAACAATCAACAGCAATTAGGGGACAATTGGAAATGTTTTCATTTCCATTTGCATTTTATTTGCCTTGGAAGGATTTCGGTTTGGAGTGCATGTGCTGATACCGCTGTTCCCGCTCTGCCAAAGAAATAGCGCTCATAAAACTTCGGCGTCTGCTGCACAGGATGGCAGGAAATTTACAATAAATGTCTGGATAAATCCACCAAAGACCGTGTTGCCAACTCTCCACCAATGAAATACACTAATGGCTGCTCAAAAAGTCACACAAAGGAGATGATGTAATACCTCCATTCACACGTAAATGACGTTAATAGAATGGAAGAATTTGCAGCATGAAAACGAGAAGGACGGATGTCGTGGAGTGGAAGGTTGAGCTAAGACTGGCTGTGGAGATGCTTCATTAGCTGGTGGTAGCGAGACACGTCCTGTCACAAACTGCCCCTTTCATGTCTCCCAGCCAGCTGACTAACGCCGCTCCAATGAACCTCGGTTTTGTCAGCAGTGGTTCAACGTGCTGTTTGCCCTGCAAATGTACAACTAATTATTTTGTGGTCTTGGCCGAAGATAGAGGCTGTCCAGCTCAGCGCAGGCCTGTGGCAAGGGTACCAACACCACCCCACTGGTTCCAGAAAAGCCAAGCCAAGCCAAGCCTTCCCTTTCCTTTTCCTTTCCATCCCTTCCATCCTTTCCATCCTTTCCATCCCTTCCTCCCCTCTAATGCTTGCACTGGAGAAGAGAGGAGAGGGACTGTGTTTCTGTTCCTGCTAATGCAAAAGGTAAGAGGCTCGAGAACAGCTTTCATTAAAACAACAAAAACAGTTGGATGCAAAATGCAGTTAAAATATGACGAATTCCATTTAAAAAAGGTGTATGCCCACAGACATTTTGCAGAAATTGGATCTCAAACAGAGACTGAGAAACTACCACTTTCTTTTTATGGCATATAGAGGATCATTTATTTCTCACACACAATTTTAGATCTCTCCCATTTCCCCCTGCTACGCACGTGTAAGAGCACTTCTAATGTGTTCCACCAGATAAATGTAGGCGTGCTCTACTTCATGACATGTCATTTTTATACCTATCATTTGAACACACGCTCACACATTTCTCATTTTGTTCCTGAGTGGTACTAATTAGTACTCATGCATCTCCTTAATCAGTTTTACCAATACGGCACAACACTGTGGAGGGGTTTTTTGGATTGACTTACCTTGCAATTAACAATATGAGTGGAGAGTGAGTAAGTGTAGGTGCTTTTTGTCTAAATCAATCTGCACTTATTTCCATGAGCTGCTTTAATCCCGCTTGTCAGTCCACCTCTAGTCTGCTCTGACAGGTTTCCACCTACTGACCACCACAAACACTGCAAACCATCAATTTCTCAGTGGCAATGGCAACAATGGGCAGCGGGAAGGCTGTCATTTCGCATAATGACTGAGCTGTCATGAACGGATATATAATAGCGATGCAGTTATGTTTTATAGACAGGATGTTCGCATATTCAAAGTGTGAGCAAAAAGTACTGTGGCTGAGGGCAGCTAGCTATGCTGAGCTGAGACTGCATCATCCACCTGTGATCCAAGTGATCTTTTGATCTGTATATTGTTTTATGATAATTATTTCATGCAGCCGGTTCTGGCCCGTTTTGAATGATTTCTACATTTATTTGCCAGAGGCTTGGACAAAAGTGATCTGGACATCAGTCGAAACGTCAATAACGTGAATAAGTCAAATCTCTGTAAGTAATGTTACGTTGCATTCGCAGCCAATTAAGACAAGCACTAATGGTTTGAGACTGGCTTAGCACTGGCAGCAGCAGCACCAGGCTGCGATCCGCTACAGGTTGCCAAGCGAGGCGCGCTCGCAGCAAGGTGGTCATTATCGAAAGTAAGCCTCGAGACCGATCGCAATAATGAATGGTTCCCTCTACATTATCCCGCTTATTACATAGCTGCTTACCGAAGGCATTAATCACCCGACACAACATACTGATTTGAAATGTTTTGCTGTAATGCAATGAAGCAATCAACGAGGCAGCTCAGCAGTGCAGCCATAGAGACGCTTGTAAATAGCATGCATGGCTACGCCACGAAAGAGCTGAAACGACGGCGGCACAAACACATCCAAGATCCGCTGCACAGACTGTGTCAATAAAAAGCAGCAAAATTCTTAATTTCTTGCATATTCATTGTTGTATGTTGAAGCTGCGCTTTGATTCAGCATCACGCTGCAGCATCACCATTAGAGAGGTTGCGATATACCATGTTTACCTTCCCAATTTCGATACCCGAACTCGCGTATCAGCCGATACCGAGTAACGATCCGATAGCAAAGAGTCGCTGTTTTGCCAGCAGAGATGAAGCAGGATGGCTACTTCCGTCAACCATTTTGGAGGCAGGGATCCATTTTTTGGTGATGGACGTAGCTAACGAGAGAGCCGTCTTGTTTCCTTCTCATCTCTGTCGATGGCTGCACATGCACAGTACCGATCCGGCATGATGTGTGTATCGGCTAGCGAGCGACACGTGTTGTTCCTGTGTATCGCAATGAGCCAAAAAAATGATATAATAACGCGATAACGGATCGTCGCATAGACTCGTGTACTCGCCAACACCTGATCCAGCATTTTAAGCCGTATCCGAGGCCTTTAAGATACCGGTATCCGTATCAGAACAACTCTAATCAGCATCACAGCTGCAGTGAAACTACAGGGATTTTCGTCTTCCTTTTAAAAAGCTATGGGTAAGTCATAAAAGTGAGCGATGTAATCAGCGAGGCCATTCACCGCGGCTACCGTCACTACTGCCAGGCGCAGGCCTCGGTGCCAGGCCGAGTCAGAGGGTAGTCCATCCAAGAATATCGCTTCCAACTTCCACAAGATGAATTCCTCTGGAGACGCCATCTGTTTGTCTATCGCCCCCCCCCCCCCCCCGTGCCATGTGCACAGGTTGGAGCAAGTTATTGCAGCAGGCATGTCTCAAGCCTCTGCAGCTCCTTATTCATACGAGTCCTCGTCAACCTGCTTTGATTCGCCTCTGGGAAGTGCCCCTCTGTGGGCTTTGGTCAGAGGTTTCCCGCGCCAAAATCTACCTTCATCCTGATATTCAGCACACCGCACTAACTAACGTGTTGCATTGGACATGCGGTTATGTCGACATCTTCTCCCCAAATGCTGTCACGATCAGACATTAATGCTTGAAATCTGGTTTCCTCGGAGGTGTTGAAAGAGCTATTGTTGCTTGATTTTTGTACTGAAAATTGGACTTGTTTTCTGTTTTGTTACTCAGGATCACACGGTTTCTCATTCACATCTTTAGATTAACTGCACGTTGTGTTGATTTCAGCGTGCGGCGCTATTAGATCCGACTGTTTTACCAACTTAATGACAATTTAATGGGCATTCATGGTGGGAGGCACTGCTGCAGGAGTAATATATGCAGTCATTCCGTCCACAAGTCAGATAAGTCAATGGGAACCCGGCAGTGGGGGTGGGGTGGGGTGCGCGTGCCTTCAGGTTGTCAGAACTCACCAACTTTACAGTCTCCATTCAGAATAACAGGCTGCGTGATATTTGAGTAACAATTCTGACCGATTCTTTAATGTATTCGTTTTGATTGTTCTCCACCTCATTGGAACTAAAATGCAGACACCAATCCACTCAAATTATAAGTACAACTGTATTACATTTTGTTTCTTCAATATATATATATATATATATATATATATATATATATATATATATATTTATTTTTTTAAGTATTACATGCCCATCACTACCTAATCAGTGTAGCTTTTATATTGTGTATTCTCTCCTTTGTTTGGATTTCTATCCAGACTGGGCCTCCGAACCAGAATCCACTGCTCATATTATGTGACATGCTGCTCACTCAAACGCGAATCCTCAATCAAGTGGTTTGGCATTTGCAAAGAGGCGATCGTATGGTTTCACACAGAGACCTTGCCATTTCTTGAAGCGAGCCTCAAACGTCGGACTAATATGTGTCAAATACCTGTTGGGGCTATAACGCGCAATGAAACACTGATGGGGTGATTGTACCCCCCCGCACCCCCTTCATGGCCAGATCCCATGACGAACAGCATATTGGCAGTCCGTGCACATCAATCAAGGCTCACCTACCGGATGGTGCTTCGGATGCCACGCTTTCTCTCGGTTGTTTGATGCAAAGTCCCTCGCATTTGGCCGCCCCCTTTTTCTCTCTTTTTTTGTTGTGCCCGCACCGGTCCTCCGGTGTCCTCCAGAAGCAGGTGTGACCACAATCTCGCCTTGTTGTATTCCCATATGTTGTCGCCAGCGCAATTATGAATGCTCCAGTTGATCAGTGACTGGATAGCCTGTGCGATCATGTGCTGCGAGCTCCCCTCTCTCCCTCTTTCTCCCCCTCTCTCTCTCGTCTCTGTAACTGCTCCCTCCGCCCGATTATCTCCCCGCTGCGGCACTGGCTACATGGTAATACGGAGAAATAAAAAATTAAAATAAAAAAACGCGCCGAGTCGCTGGCGAACTTGTGCGCCTTATTATGGCAATTAGTCACCGGGCCGGTACGTGCTTGCTCATCCGTGCACCGTTTGCTAAAAAGAAAACCAAAAAAAGGTGCTGGCTCTCTGCTATATCCGCGGTATGAACTGAATAAAGCGCCCCTCAGACGCTGAAACGTGTTTTATTCTGTGAAAGAGAGAGAGAGAGAGAAAAAAAATCTCTCCAATGTGCCGGCTGAGGCTCGAGAAGAGGAGCAGAGGAGAGAAAGACTGAGGCAAAAAAAAAAAAAAGGATGGAGAGGATTAAAAGAGAGGGAGGAGGAGGCTGGAA
The DNA here is from genome assembly GCF_050575085.1 of Anarhichas minor. Taxonomy (NCBI): domain Eukaryota; kingdom Metazoa; phylum Chordata; class Actinopteri; order Perciformes; family Anarhichadidae; genus Anarhichas; species Anarhichas minor. The sequence continues at coordinate 7,701,138 of NW_027466473.1, read as the reverse complement.
CACATTTGAGAAAGCCTTTCCTCTCTCTCTCTCTCTCTCTCTCTCTCTCCGTCAGCTGTTCCCTGTGTAACTGTAGTGTGAACTTGTGCAAAATATGATACAGATTATTGTCCGTCCATCTATCTATCCATTCATCCATCTATCCATCCATCTATACATCCATCTATCCGTCTATCCGTCCGTCTGTCTGTCTGGATCTAGAAATCAATCCTTGAATGAGAAACATCCCCAGGGGAGTCTGTGCAGTTGCATTTTTCAGTTCCTCTACATATTTTTGCTCCGTCTGGTCTCAGTCTCTTCACCTTTTTGTCACACTGATGCATTTTATTTATTTATACTTTTTTTTTTTTTTTTTTTTTGTAATTAGAGCTCCACTCTGATCTGTTGGGCAGGTTACTAGTCTGTCCAATCGTGGCACTCTTTAGTCCGAGCCTTGACGGGGGAGAGTGTTTTCGAAGTGGTCCTCAAATTGGTTGGACATCTGCTCCGGTCCCCAGAGCGATGTGGGCCGTGTCTCGCCGCGGGAGGAACCGAATGTTGTGAATCCCACCGGCGTGGCTGAGCTCAGACCTGCTGCTTACATTTGTGCATCAAAAAACCAATACTTGTCGGCTTGAAAGCCTCCCATGAAACGGCCGGTGTGATTAGGTGTGACACAGCTTGAGCCACTCTTTCCCTATATACCCATGTGTGCATGCGCAAACTGTTCTACGTCCCTCAATCAAGCCAGCCTTGTGATCTGTGCAGAATAGCTGAATTTAATGCATAACAGGTAATCAGTGTGCAGAGAATCAGTGTATAACTTTAATAATTCAATGGGACCTTGAAAATGCAGCTACTCAATTTTGTCTGTCAGTAAGCTGCCAAGATTTCATAAAACATGTGACAGATGATTTAAGTAGGCGAAGAGTAAGTAGGCTTGTTTGTAGTTGTCACAGGTGCTTATCAAAAGTGCTCGCTCAGTGTGACACCAGAGTTGAGCAGAAAGTGTGCACTCGTTAGACGTGTCTACACCGGCAGGGGAGCTATCCGTCATTATGTGTGTGCAAGCAGAGGTGGGACCAAGTCATTGTTTTGCAAGTCACAAGAAAGCCACAAGTCTTTGCACTCAAGTCCTGAGTCAAGGGTTACGACCTATAAGTCCTAAACTTTGAGTCTCGAGTTTTAAACAAGACATAAAGTGCTCCCTCAACAAATTGTAATGACATTTGCCTCTCCGTCTGTAATCTTCCACTCACACGTTTTGCACGCTGCAATTCGAAATCACGCTTGGTGTAATTGTTTTCCAGCTGTGCTGCTAAGCAACATAATGTCAGTTCTACATGGTTCTCTCCTGCAACTCGACTGGATGCTGTCGAATCGGTTCAAACACAGTTGCCCGGGGGAATTATGTGTCGTTAGCGTCGATTTAGGAAAAGAAGGGAAGTTCATTGATTCGTGGCACACATTTTAAATGAATGAGATTGAAGGTATCCAGCATTTTATAATAAGTCAAAAGGCTCACGTCCAGGTGAAGTCACAATTTGTTGGTGTTGAAGCCCAAGTACAGTCTTATTTGATATTGTCAGTCTGATGTCGTAAAATTTGTGACTCAAATCCAAATCGAGTCCAAGTCAAGTGCCTCAAGTCCGCACCTCTGCATGCAAGTCACCGACAGGTCCGATCACTGTCAAGCTGGAAGCTCCAGACGTTTTAGTGGCTCTGCTGGCTGACTGGTGATTTTCACAGCTGCAGTTCAAACATACAGTCAGGTGAGGTGAGCTTTGTGTTCTCTGTACTTCATGTATTCAGCTGCATGTTGAGGCACTGGGAGGACGACAGCACTAATAAGACAGTTGTGTTGTGCTGGCTAATGTCAACAACCTAGTTTGAGTGCACGGCTCGTCAAGCGGTTGATATCATGTTTTCAAAGTGTGTTAATTCAATTTACCTGGTCCTCATAATGCAGGCCATACGCTCAGGCTGATGACGCTGCTGTCCTTGAAGGCCGTGTGTATCCGGCTTTGGTTTATAGCCAGCTGTTAAGATCCTTTTGTGATAAAGTGGCTTTCAGTCCATCCAGTGAACTGTTGTGCGGCTAAATGTGATTTGCCATTAACGCGGCCATATTGTGATTAGACGGCAGATTGAGCGAGAGCTTCGGTGTTGCGTGATGTTCCAACACATTTTTCCTACAGAAGAAAAACAGAAAACTGAATGTAACTCCAGAGGAAACTGCAGTTTGCAGTAGTTTAGTGGCAGTATGTTTTCTTTAAGGCGTAATACCCAGTATGGTGATTGCGATCATGATGTTCAAAGTCACCTTTCCCCCCCTAATCTGCGGAGTGCCCATCATCTAGCGACCAGGACTCAGCGAAGGCGTGAATCTGAAGTCTGACCCCCCCCTTGTGACATTTCGTTCATCCTCTCTCTCACCCACTGCCACAGCTCTCCATCTATACTGCATTTCCTTCCTTATCCTCCCTCTCCATGGCGTCTCAGTGGGAGTGGGAGTGTAATTACGCAGTCAGACGGTGTTTACAGACGCAAAAGCGCCTTAATTTATTCCAACAGTTAGCAGTAATTCCCCACTTTAATTTATAGCTCCTCCACCCAGTGGGAAAACGAGAGTAGCAGATAGTGAGAACGGGGGGAGCATATGGATGTTAAATTACAGAATACAGTTGACTACAACGTCTAGAAGCTCACGTTAAAGCCATCACCATCGGTTTTACTGCACAGTAAAGGTTCTTTTTCATTTCTATTGTGGGTTTTTAACTTCCTCTGTGATGGAAGGAGAGCAAACACAAAAAATATGTCCGTGGCTGTTTTATTTGGAGTTGAAACAGGTTTGCAGTGTTACTGTTCAGTAATCATTATCATCCTGCTCTTTTATAAGAAGCAGCAGCAGAAGGCCGCCAGTGATATGTATGTCAGGTCAGGCTGTAAACCATGCAAAGCAGTGGAGTGAAGGGTGGTTTAGTTTGTCTTTACTGCCATTTAATCAACACTGTGACCGGGTAATAATTCACCCGTACCTATGTGTTACACTTCTCTTCTTGTAAACAGTTTTTCGAGCCCGTTTAATGTGTGATTCACCACGAGCGGGGAGTCTTTTCCCGCCGAGAGGGCATTCACTCCTGTGTTTTCTTAACAAAAGTCCCTCTAAAGCTGAGAACACTGGTGAGAAAACTGGCATTGATTACATTCATACCGCCGCCTCAGAACAGCTACAACGGCTCCTATTGACTTTTTGGAAACGGTGTGAGGCAAGGTACAAAACCTTAATGACCGCACCGAAAGACTTATGTCAAGATACCCGAGAAAAACTGCCTGCTGAACTGTAGCAGCTGGCGCAGGAAACACGCCTCTCCATCCCCAGCATGAAAGTGCAGTATTGATGCAGCTGTTGATGGCAATTTGAAACAGGAACAAGTCAGAACGGAAAATAAAGCATGAACCAGATCTTTGTTTGCCAATGAATGAAACAAACACTCGCTACTTCTCCATTTAAGCTCTCATTCACAAGTCAAATTGCATTAAGTGTAACGCTAGAATAAGCTTACATTTCGTGGATAGCCAACGTTACAGCGCGGCATTTATAAGATCATTGGTTGGAGGATAAGAGTCAAAGCCACAGTGGGTGACAATGAACAATGAATGTAACAGAGGCAAGAATGATCTTTTTAGAAAGACAAGCACTAATTAGGAAACAAGAAGCTCTACTAATGATGTACCGTGAACGAGACGTGGCGTTGGGTGCAGCCACAGTACTGTCGCTGCAGAGAAAAGAGAGCCAAGCGAAGAGCAGGCGCACAAACAAGCACATCAAAATGACCAAGTGCACTTCAGTAAATAAGCTGCATCTGTCACTGGTCACACATGTCAGCGGCAAAAGCACACAGAATTGGCTAAGAGTCGGCTCATCTGGCAATCCTCCTCAGCAATTAGACAAAATGATATCACCGGGTCGTCCTGATGAGCCAGTGGCCAACACACAAACTGGGACCGTCTGGCCGGAAAAACGTGTAGAACTCCCCCCGCCTTTAAAGAGACTAGGCAATGAAGGACACGCTGGATGGCAGTATAATAGTTCAAATCTATACAATATTTAGAAACTGTACAGAAATGACTGCCGTGGTCACAAACTGCAACACCCTCTCCCCAACATCTCAAAATAACATACCATTGTACTTATTTCAATGGAATACTTCACCCACAAAATGACCATTTATCAAATACTCACCCCGCGTTACCTTTACTTCAATTCATCAGGACTTTTCTCCGTATGTTGATTCTCTGTTCACTGTGGAGGCCAAGAGAACGTTTTGTTAAATCATTTGAGGTGACACGGGGTGAGTCATTTTGTGCGTGAAGTATTCCTTTAACAATTAATTACTACAAGAGGCAAAGCATGAAGAATACAAGATCTTGCTCTCCACTTTCAACCTCACTGTCTCAAAGGAGCACTCCACCGATTTAGCATTGCAGCCCGATATGCTTGTCAGACTAACAATTAAGTTCAACTTTGGAAAGGAAAACTCTTAGCTATTGTCTATTAAGGATCTAATACAAAAAAAGAGCTAATCTTTTTTTTTGATCAGCTATGATACAGACAAACAACACAAACAAAGCACAACTGCCTGATTTATAATATCGCTAAAATCTGTTTGGTATACACGGAAATACGTGGCATCCCTTTTCGATCTGAGTCCCGCCCACGTGGAACTAGTGAGAAGAGCACAGAAACAAATCTCTTAGAAAGAACCAACACTGTACGAACTTTGGCAGAAAATAGTGTGCAAGTAAAAAGCCGATTTAGAAAATAGGATTTCATGGCCGTTAAAGTCTTCTTCTAAAACTTTCAAAGAAAATATATACACATCTCAAAACAGCCCAGATTCAAAGACAAAAGTCCTGCATAAGCTCCAAAATTGTGAACAACACGACGTTTCGTCACCAAAATATTTCCACCCTTTTGAATGAATCATTGCAGATATGACCACTTAAGATGCTACTCGCCACGAGACTTAGAAAGGCAGCCATCGCTTTCTCATTCCAGCGCAGAGTCGTTACCTTGCGGATGTGTCAGTTCAAAAACTTTGCTCATCTGACGAATAGTAACATGATTGAAGTCAGTCAGGATACCATCAGACACCACAGAAGCCCATACACACTGTAGAGGGGGAGATAGATAGATTGTTTTTGGATGGTGAAGTTCTTTAGTTTTTTGGGGGTTTTTTTTACATCCTTTTAGGTAAACCAGAAATTGTGTGGGGGGGGGGGGGGTATAAATCATTGCAGTACATTTTCACAAAGACCCTCAAGACCCAATGGAAGTACCTCATAAAACACAATCACAGAATAATTTGTGGGTAATAAATGTAGTGTACAGTGTGTGAAGCCTGCAACAGTGGGCAATGCCTGCAACAGTGGGCAATGATCAGACACTTTTACCAAAAAAAATGTCTCAAAGCTTTCTTCATCTTAAACACATTTACATATTCAGAAATTGCTCCAGTATAAAGATTAAAGAACTGAAGTTGAAATTCTCCTACCTGTCACATCATCCAATTTTAAACAGCCAGATAAAACTGAGAAAAGCATGTAATGTTCAAAGGACTGCTTATAAAAGTGGGAAATTTCACAGTCAAGTGAAAGTAAATGGGTTTTGTGAGAACCATAACATTGTCAGCTTTCAAACCATATCACCTTTCTATGGGGCCCTCAAACTACAAACACAATCACGTTCCCTCTCTGTCATTAGACATTTCGGTGCTCGTTCTCCCTTCGAACCAATCATCCAGCTGCATTGTCTAAACATTAGAGACACATAAAATACGCAGTAGATGGGTAAACCATGTCAAGCAGCACTTAAACAGGAAGGGAAGAAAAGGAAATAAGTCTTGAAAACGTGATAAACATGCATGGGAAGGAAGGAAAAGCATTACAATGTTCGTTTTAGATTCATTTTCTCCTACTCATGCGATCAACAACCCATCTAACCGTATTGAAAAGGGTAGTGATCCATTACAGCGCGCTAACAGTCATTTTGACGAGATGAAATGAGTCAGGCCACTCAATTAAACCACCAAGCAGCTGACAAATTCAACTTAAATGACACGGCCTGCTAACTGATAAATCCTAACTGCTCTGTATAGTCTGTTTGTCCTTGTGGGTAATTTAATGATATTTATAAAAGCGATGACTGTCCTCGTTTCTCCTACTTCTCTTCCTGCTGGTGTTGCCGGGGACGAGGACTCAGTGGGACACCCTTGTTGTTTTTGCCTTACGGAGTGGCATTCCCCCCCCCCCACGGGACTCACCAAGGCACAACCAAATATTTACAGAGGCGCACATTCTTAAATCCACATCGCAGCCATGATTTGTGCCCTGCAGAGGCAGATGTGATGCGTTCTTGGCACAGAGCAGGCCGGCACAGCAGGACGAGTGGGGAAACGAGGAAGTGAAAGAGGTGTTTGGGCTCAGCATCGCCACATGTTGGAGGGTCAGCAGTGGTAATAAGGCTGTCATTAAGAATGTTTCTTATGTTTAACAATGAATAGACAATGCTCACTGTGTAGTTAAAGCCTGATATATGTTATTCGTCTGAGCTATAGAACTCTATTGTTATTCAAATTCACACTGGATGACTTGTTCCTTCATAATACGGGCACTGTGACTCAAACATACAGTGTTCTGCAGCTGGAAATACTCACCAGTGCATCAAATGTGTATTAATCCACTGCTGAAAATAGTCCCCAACAAATGCAATATTCATTCCCGTTTGACAATCGCTAAGAAATTAAAGTACGGAATTATATCTTCAGGCTGAGAGCCGAGGACAGGGTTGGGAAATCGGAAAAACATTGAGAGACAGATAAGGAGTTGTTTTTTTCTTTTTTCTTTTTGTAAATGGGATATTTTGACAATAACAAAATTATAGAATATTGCCAGCCTCATCCTTTAATAGACTATAGCGAGGGAGTTGTTCTCAGCTTAGAGCTCATCCCCCACAGCCACTGAAGACTCGCTAAATTACTTATCAAAGATTCCTCGTTGATGATTCCCAATTAATGATGTAATTTTCCACACCACTGAGCTGACTTGCTCCGTCCAACAACATACGGGACAGAAATACTGGAGGCAGGGAAGGGAGACAAAATCACCACAATTGCATATTGTTGGGGGGCTGAGTGTTAGGAGAGAATACTCTCTGCTCATACATCACTAATTGGCCACTGTACTGTACCGTCCTCACGTGGACAACATTTAGGCCGCATCACATGCTGTAGGCCTAGCAAAGAGAGCACTTTATCTGACCTCAGCCCTTTTGATTTGAACACATTTTTCCTTCACATCAACCTGTGTGAGAGCGTTAGGACACGTTTTGAGGATAGCCTTTGTTTGTTAGCCGTCTGATGATCAGAAGACCATACATTTATGTTAACTTTTGAAGAACATATCTTTAGGTGGGAGTCAAATATGGGTTAACTTTAAGGTCTCCTGAACGGTTGGTCGTTCTGGTTAATTAAACCACACACTAAACACTCTCATACAGGTTAACATGAAGGAAAAATATGGAAAGGGCTGAGGTCAGAAAGTGATTGAATTCATACCCCAGAGTGCAGTCGTACACAAAGTCTCTTCACAAACAGCTATGACTATAAAACTGTGTTATTAGTTGTTGTTTTTTTTAAAAGGACGAGTCTGTTTATTTGGTTGTTTGCTCCCCTACAGGCGTGTTGGTTTGTTAACTCACAATTACAGTTAGAGCTCCATCCATTTCAAAACTAAAGCCAGTGCTTCCAGTTTCCATTAAGTCTTAACATCAGCGGCTCCCACAGCGTGTGCACCCTTGGGGTGCCTTACGGACTGGCTAAGGGTGCAGCAAGATTCACCATATCATGGCTCATTTATTGTGCGTTTCTGATAACGTTTCAGCACATTAAGAAATCGGTTTTATGTTTTCAAACAAAAAAAAAAAGCAATACATGTCAAAAAGCACCGTGTTAAGAACTGTTTAATATGCAGTAATGCAAACCACGGTTGCCTGTTGTCATAGTAACAGAACACGCTTTCTGGCTCGAGAGTTTCTCGGGAGCTCAGCAGTCAGACAGATAGCGAGGCCGTCGGAGTTAAGGCGAAGGAAAGAGATGACACTGTGAACAGAGCTCAAAGACACATACATCTCAGCCCTCAGCACCGTCTGACAGGACTGCATCGGAGCGCAAAACAACAATCAGACAATCAGATATACTCAACATTGTCCATATTCACTGTGGTGCAGCGTGTTCCCAGTATCACGGCTGTGTGATGTGGCTCTGTCGTCTCTGGTATACATGAGAACAAGACAAGAAGCCGGCTGCCGGTGCAGTCAGACCTGCGGGTTGTTCTCTCTCCACACATCAACAGCAGCCTCACATCTCCCATTACAATGCATGCAATCTTTTGTTGTTGTTTTTTTTTCAGTCTGCACCTTAATATATACGCTCATTTTCATTTTGAAGAAAATAAAAGAAATAGGATCAACATATAAGGGTATTAAATTGTATTCATTGTTTATTTCTAGTTCAATATGTATCTGTAGATCTGCAGAGCACCTGAGAATGGGCTTATATTATCTAACTTTATATTTATTCAAAATAGGATATAATAGATGATATTAATTCTAAAAGGGTTAAAAAAAAACATGACACATGACACTTGTCACGTTAAATGATGTCTGAGAAATCACGAAAGGGCCTCCAGCGGAGTGGTTGGCAATAATTGAGCAGCAGATACTAAATGTGTATTTCATGCGTTAACGTGACAGAAACGAGAGAGTAAATGCAAGATTCCTATCTGTAATCTAACAGGGAAAATGAGCCTTGGGATGGAGGAGACAGAAATGTTAGGAACCTTTCAAACAGCGTTATTCGAGGTAACGTTTTCAGTGTCAGCGACAGAGCTATGTCTCCCAGCGGGCAGAGAGACCGAGGGCGGCTATCGATCCTGTGATCTGCTCTGCATGTCGGCGGTGAGTCACGAGTGCAATGCAATCCTTTATTCCCCGCTAACCTACTGGAGAATGATTTTATGGCAGATGGAGGCAGGGGGGAAAAAAGAGCTCCAGAGTTTGCAAAGAGAGCTCCCTGGTGCAGTAAATGGCTTCTCGCCAAGCTGAGAGAACAGCTCTGGATGTCGTTGATTTTTTATTTTTTTTTCTGTCACACCTTTCGCATCTGTCCCGCCCAGGGCAACATCTGCCGGAACCTCAACAGGATTAAAAAGGTCACGAGTGACAGATGTTCCCCCTTTTATACCTGAACGGTTACAGTAAATGACCTTTTGCTGAAATTGAGCTAACTGGATTTTTCAAATGAAACTAAACATGACTTACAGTAATGTGTAATACAGTAACGTGCGGCTTGATTTCAAGTCTTATCATGGCCTAAAACAGCTGGGCACTGTAGTTTAACATCATTTAACAGGAGTACATAGTGCATTTGTTGAGGACTATTTTCAGCCACGGATGAATACGCATTTGTGGTGCCCTAAAAGTATTTCAGTATTTCCAGTAGCAGGAAGATGAATGGGAGATTTCCTTTAAAGTAAGCGCCAGTGCCCGTGTTGATTGCAATGAATAAATTCCATCCATCCATCCAGACGTCCTTCTCACCAGCAACAAGGTGTTTCTAAGCATGAGATCTACAGTATACTCTCTGGATCCATCCCAGGGTTTCTTTATTTACCCAGCCCTTACCCAAGGGCTGGGTAAATGCATTGAACAGATCAACAACTGGATGTGCCAGAATTTTCTTCAAATTAAACAAAGATAAAACAGAAGTAATTGTTTTTGGTACCAAGGACGAACGATTGAAAGTCAGCGCTCAGCTTCAATCACTGATGTTAAAAACCACAAACCAAGCCTGTAATCTAGGTGTAGTTATGGATTCAGACCTCAACCTGAACAGCCATCAAGACAATTACAAAATCAGCCTCCTATCACCTGAAGAATATATCATGGATTACAGGACTTATGACTCAACAGGATTTGTAAAAACTTGTCCATGCATTTATCTTCAGTAGACTGGACTACTGTAACGGTGTGTTTACAGGTCTCTGTAGAAAGTCAATCAGAACGCTGCAGCTCGAGTCCTCACTAAGACCAGGAGGGTGGATCACATCACTCCAGTCCTGAGGTCTTTACACTGGCTTCCTGTCCAACAAAGTATTGACTTTAAAATCCTGCTGTTGGTTTATAAAGCACTGAATGGTTTAGGGCCAAAACACATCTCTGATCTGCTGCTACCTCATGAACCATCCCGACCCCTTAGGTCGTCTGGGACCGGTCTACTTTCTGTTCCCAGAGTCAGAACTAAACATGGAGAAGCAGCGTTCAGTATTTCTGCTCCACACATCTGGAACAAAGTCCCAGAAAGCTGCAGGTCTGCCGAGACCCCCAGCTCCTTTAAATCAAGACTGAAGACTTTTCTGTTTGCTGCTGCCTTTAATTCAACCAGATTCGAGGATATTAATCAATTTCCTGCATTTTACTACTACTGTATTTTATTTCTTACACTGCTTTTTAGTGTTGTAATGACTGTTTTTAATGTTTCAATCAATGTTCTAAATTGTTTTTAAATGTTTTGCCTTATGCTTTGATGCTTTTAATGGTTTTATGTGAAGCACTTTGAATTGCCTTGTTGTTGAAATGTGCTATACAAATAAACTTGCCTTGCCTATGAATAAAGTGAATTTCTAACCCTAACTAAGTGCTGGAACGTGAGGGTAGACCGTTTTTTTTGTCGTCAAGCAAAGAGGCTATTGAACACACTGAATACTAAACATCTTCATCCTCAATTTGGGAAAGTTCGCCACACATGAGCGGTGTGTATATCCGTTTCCACCATCTATGCAAGTAAGGAACAATACATGAAAAGAACTGTGAGGCACCGCATGAGGAGGAACTAAATGAATAATGAAGATACCACAACACAGATTTCCTCGTGCATTATCACCAGCTTCCACCTTGTTCACTCACTACACGCACACACACTCACTCACACACACATACAGCCACCACAGTCTTCCTAGCACCCAGTGTATGAAGCCTCTCATTGGTGATTCCTATGCTATGCTGTTTGTGCACAGGAGCAGGAATGCATTTCATGTGTCCTTCGGCGATCTTGTGCCAGCTTCAGCACAAACGTGGCCCCTGCTTGGCTCGAGTGAGAGCCACAGGCGGTCCGATCGCCGCTGCACACACGCACATCAGCTAAGAGCAATTTCGTGACTGTTAATAAGAGCGGTGCCGCGAGAGTCCACAATAGAGCTGATTGTATTTCCTCTGAAACGGCGGTCCAGTGTGCCCGCATGGCGGTCTAGTGCGTGCCTGTACATGCACCCATGCGTTACAAGGGCTTGACCCAGATCACAGATAGACATAATAACGCATGACAGGTTGTCCTTTTGAAAGCCCGGTGCCCTAAAAGGCGGACTGGCCATTCACAGCCTCCATGTCTGATACCCTCGTGAATAAAGGAACAGTCTGCTGCAAACGTCTGAGAATCCTTTTGAGTTTCAGGGTCATCTGTGAAACACATCCATACTGTGTGATAGTATCACACATGTGTTCAGTAACTGCTTGTCCCTGCATTTCCTTTACAGCTATATGATGCTTGTTTTGAGTGGAACACAAGACACCGTGTTTTTATTGCTGCAACACTCCAGACATCTCGTCCTCCAATTCAAAATGTATTTGGTATCCTTGGAAACTTCAAATAAAATCCTACTGTACTTCAATAGAGTTCAAAAGGACGTATGTGAAAATGTCCTCAGATTGAGTGCACACATTAATTAGTGGGATTTGAGGATGTCAACTTAAGCACAGTTTCCATGGCATCTGTGAGTGTATCCAGATTACATTTATTCATTATACATGGGGACGCGTGTGCACGACATTAAATATGCATACGAACAGCTTATCCCAAGACTTTCAAGGCGCTCCTCACCAAACAAAGACGCTGTATTATTCAAACAATCTCATGTTGTGAAACTGTACCACACAATCCTCTGCTTTGACTTATTCAGGGTTAATGAGGCTGGATGTATCCGCTGAGTGGTACGATCGGAAAGGCATATAGGAGGGGAAGTGACAGTTCATCCTGTTAAAAGATTTACATTTTACAGTCCACGTAACTAACTCTACCTTGTGAATGGTAATCCAACAATATGGCTGTTAAAAAAACGTTATGAAGAATCGATGACGCAAAGTCGACAGTACGCAGTCGGCATATTCTTTAGCCGTTCATATCTGGAACACCTGCTGCATGTAAACACACTCATGAAATGACAGCGTCTAAATATTCCAGCTGACTCTGTGTGCTGGTTAGTATTCATCTCTCTCCATAATCTGGTCTGTTAGCGTTTCTCGCTGTCTCCTGAAGCGTTTAACCTTGTCAGAGATAGGCTGGGATCCATTAAGATTTCCTGAAAGGGTTGAGCATTACGGGCTCATTTAGAATGACTTCCATTTTTAATAAACCGCGCACAGCCCTGCAGATCAGATAGCGAGGAGGTGCACTTAACAATGCCGGAGAGATAGTTATGCCTCATAATTTATATTACACAAAAGCTCAGGGAATCATACCAGTGCACCCTCCTTGATTTGTCCCCTCCTTTCATTTTGCTCGACTCCTTCCTCCTCTTTGTGAAAGCTCTTTTCACGTCACACGACCTTAGTTCAACATGTGTAAAAGCTGCCTCGTCATCTTTTCAGGTTTGCCCTGCAGAACACTCTTTTCTTTTTATATGCTGCAATAATGTTTACCTTTTCTTTTTTTAACAGACTTGGGTTATTTGTTTGTACACGGCGTCGCCGCTGCCAACTGAATCTATAACAGTCCGAGCAGGCTTGTTAAAGCGGATGTTACTGTCCTGTGGATATTACCATGCATCGCCAGTGATTTTACATTTTTACAACACACATTACACTGGTCTTCGCCTCACCGCACAATCATGCCTAAAGAGGGACGTGTGCGGAAAGGTAATGGTCCCATCTCAGGTATGATGGGATAAGAATAAAGCGGACAGGGTTAACGGACAGTGATGGGGGGTGATGGGTGCCAGAGTGTGGGGCGAGGTTAATGGAACTGCTGGAGTAAAAAATAAAACGCAGGCAAGGCTGTTTAAATGGTACGTGAATTGAAAATGCCTTTTTCGCCGCAGAATCAATACACAGTTTATCTGTTCTGAGAACCTGTCGGTGGGTGAAAACTCCAAGTAAAGACCTTTATATCTACTACGTGCCTCTTATACTCATAACATAAATCCCACTGTGTCGATATCTTTATAAGGCGTCTCAGGTTCACCCTCCTTTCTTTCTTTTTTCTTCCTTTCTCAGCTCCATTGTTATCCTCCCAGTCAATACAGCAAAGAAATATGCTGCCAGAGAAATATACATGCCTTTATCCTCTCGGCATCTCTTGGGTCGACCTGCATGACGAAGCAATGTGCGCACCGCATGAGCCAGTTTTCTGACATCCATTCACAGATGTTAGCTACTGCAAAATTAAAGTTGCTTGTGTAAATGTCAACGAGTCAGAGGAGGACAACGTTAAGAGGAAGTAGACGTACAAGTTTTTACTCCCCCAACTCACGACAACGATGCACTCTGCAACTCATGGAGTGAATTCATAAAGCGTAAGCAGCCCAACACTTTCACCCACGACACAGAGAGAAAGATGATTCACTCATTAGCTGCAAAGTATTAATTTACGCACCGCCGCTAAATTACAAACTGTCACTGCTCGGTGAAAACCTCATATGGTTGGTTTTTTTAATTTCCAAGTTCAATTACAGAAAGATGTAAGCAATGAAAATGTGTTGACCCTCGGGTTAATGAAACCTCTTCGACGCAATGACATGAACTAAGACTGAAAATGCACGGTCACTGACATTTTGGGGATCAACTGACAACAGTAATTTTGAACAACGCCTGTATCGTGCATGACAGGTTTAGCATTGCTTCTTGTTCGGGCATTCATTTACCCTGCTATAGCAACAACATGCTAGAAAAAGATTAAATAGAGCATTGGGATGGCTTTGGATTTAAAAAGATATTTCAGTGATTTAATGTTGCACATCCGTAAAAGTTGGGGTACTGCAGTGAGAAAGAGTGAATTTAAGAATTTGATGCTGCAAAAGATGAGAAATCCTAACTCTGAGTCACTGGTATACAAGCTTTAAAAGGGCTGGATCCTACAATTCCCAGAATGCAGCTCAAGGGTATCTTTCAACAGACGTTCCCCTGCCTGTTCAATTTGTTCATTTTTCAAACTCAACGTCCTCCGTTTATAACACAGGTTTTCTTTCAAATATTTAAAGTCTCAAACCCAACTCAGGATAACCGTGATTACATCACTATGACATCATCTGGGCTTTTTACTCGAGGCTCTAGAAAGCTCCTCTGGAGCCACACAAGACATTATAACTGCACTCCGTTCTTGGGTCACTTCCAAGCCGTACGGACTGTAATTGATGATTTTGAGCCAGCGCTCCATCCAGATCCGTCTTTGTCATGCCCAATATATTACATTTACTCTGTGCAAATCATGCACCTGGGTATTGATTTGATTAATGACCCAATGACATATTATATTCACGTTATCCATCGCTTCTCCATTGCTCATCGTGCCGTCGGTGCCAAGCGCCCTACTGACCCCCGGTGGCGTGGAATTTATGGTGCAGCGCTCAGGACCACGGACAGCGTCAGAGTTCATGAAACTTATCGGTGAACTAATAGAGAATCGTGGGTCCTTGACGGGCAGCATTATGTGACATGTACATATTATCACAAACCGCATATTTTAATAGACTGTTAAATATTTCATTAAGCACTCTCATCAGTTAAAACCCTTAGTGTTCAGTTTTCTAACATAAAGCTTACAGACAGACTAAAGACAGAAAAGACCTGTTTTTAGTTCAACATTACATTTCATTGCTTCATTAAAGCTGCACGGTCTCACACTGTATAAACATGTGACGCAAAACACAAAAGATTGTTTTCCCTGTTAACTATAAATGGATCGCACCTCCAAATGACTTTTTGGTACACTGTAAATTGTTGCCAAAGCTAATAACAGCTTTTATGGCACTTCCATGGGTGTCTGCAGAACTGTTAGTATGCTTAAGAGGACACTTTAATCCTACCTTCTGATTAATATTTAATTCCTCGCAAAATCTAAACACAGTTTCAGTTCACCATGCCAACAGAGCTGCTTTCCCCCCAACGTTTTGTTGGCTTCCGTTCGTGTTGTGTTTGAAAGTGTGAGTTGTATGAGCGAACATGTGCTTCCTCCTGCAGAGACAAAAGTCTTGCCCTTCAGAAAGTGCAGCTGTTTGTTAGCGATGCACTGCCAATAACGGCGGCCTTTGCTGCGGCACACGGTCTGGGGAATATGTGGAGCGTTGCGTTTGATTAGCCCAGAAGATGCCAGCGATCAATGAGCGGACTGCAAAGCATGCCAATCACTTTTATCTGTTTCTCCTTGCTTTTGGGTTATCACACGCATCATCGCCGCCAATATAATATCACCTTTTTTGGCTACGTTGTGGCTCCACCACTTTGGTCCGGACTGAAATATCTCTACAACTATTCCATGGACTGCGTTGAAATCGGGTACAGATATTCATGGTGCTCAGAGGATGAACCCCAGTGACTGAATATCCCCCAACTTTTCATCTAGCACACATTTATGACCAAATACCTGCAAAACCAATGACACTTGCTAGAAATCAGCATGTTCATTGTGTTGTTATTATTATGCTAGCATGCTGATGTTAGCATTTAGCTCAAATCATCGATGTGCCCGAAGAAAAAAGGACAAACCATTCACACTGTCCTTTACAGGCTCCTGGCTTGGTGGTACATGAGAAAGGTTGTAATTAAGTGAGACTGTGTAATTTAGTGTCTTGTTCTGTGCTATGAAGGTCTTCTATCGCTGGGTGGTCACTGCGTCCTTTTCTATCCTGCCCTGTGTCGGCTGTGTCCTGTTCCTCGTGTCCTGCGCTGTTAATTGAACGTCTCGTCCCAAGCAATGTTTCAAACATTCATGTGCTCTCACGGGGAAATGCAGCCCGTCTGGTCCGGTGCCAGTGACCGTCATGCATCACATCGTTCAGTGAGACGAGTAATAGGACAATTTAGGAAATCCAATATTAGGGATTTTAAAAGTATCTTACAATAGATTGTTTTATTGAGCACATATCTTTCACAGAAAAAAAAAAGAATGAGAGAGGGAACACCTGACACGGGATGTGATGAGGGGACAGTTAAAACCGGACACAACAGACACAGGAGACAGCCGGGGGTTTTTTCTTCTTTTTTTTTTTTTTTACAGTTATAGATTTCAACAATTACGAGGCTCAGGAATTTCAAGAAGATCAAGGTCAAGTTGTAGAACAGAAATGAATAAGCAAGAAAAAAAGACCAGAGTTGGAGAGAGTATTGGTATATTGTACTCAAGTAAAAGCACTTGTGATTAAAAAAAAAAACTTAAATAAAAAAAAGAAAGGGGGCGGGGGGGTTTGATGATTTGCGACAAAATAAATTGCATTAAATTACAACATATAGGCTTCATAGCCAGACAACATCAGCAACATGAGCTCTAATGTCCAAACCAACAATAAATATTGTGTTTCCACAGACAGCACTTTTCAGCCTGCGTACAACTTACTATCAACTATAAATAAATATACAGTCTCCCTATTCTGTGTAGCCTCACATGAAATAACCAGAAAACAACAACAAATTCAATAAATAACAAGCAGACACTACCCAAACGACGACACATACATGCTGTCTACAAACGACGCTAAGCTATTAGGCAACGCAATGCTGTTGACGCGCTCATCCGTGGGTAGAGTTCAGGGAGCGTGTCGTTGTTGTTTTATTCACCTTTCTGAACGGCATTCTGGGAGTTACCTGCACCTCGAAGTCCCACTCAGTCAGGTTCAGCTTCTCGGCATTGGCGTGTCTGGAGGGGTGGAAATATGTGAACGGAAGAGATGTAATTCTCTGCTGCAATAATGGCCATTGCACAAGAGCCTGAGAGTCGTGCCCAATGTTTTCTAAACACTGCATTTATTTCTGCTAGAATTCTGGTTCGCAGCTCCTTCCTTCTCAATACAAGATATAACCAGTCCACTTAGACTAACGGTCCTCACTGTATGCCTCCTCACATTCAGAATAAGTATAAACTGCAGTCACATCAGATGATTATTGTCAAAACGCAGCAGAAAATCCTCACACACCTCGAAGCTTAAATGTACCGAGTTGACACTGAAGGGTATCCACCAAAAGCATTTTAGCGTGTTCGCATTTCGCCAGAGCCAGGTCGCACGTGCTCACCAGGTGGTTCGAAAAAGTGTGTCATTAACTCAGGTAACGTTAGACGCAACCTTTTACTGTGCAGAGGTACAATTAATGCTAACCTTAGAAACCATAGAAGTTTGACTGCATTGTTGTGCTTTTTTTTTTTTGGTCCCGACACTTGGCCAGTGAACGCAAACAGTTGACTATCGTTACAACATGTATCTTTTCCTGGTGTCCGCTAAGTGCAGCGTCTCACCTGTCCGCAGCGCTCGCGCGGCCGCAAACACACCTGCCGAGTTACAGTTTGTCAACGATGGAAAAAGCAGCAGAATCTCTCTCGTGCTGCTTTCTCACACGGTTTGTCTCGACATTTTCATATGATTTACACAAAACAACCGACTGTTTTATAGTACTGTAAGTGTAATTCGTTACTGCCCCCCCCCCCCCGATGAAGCCCAATATGTCTGAAGGATATGAAGCACCCAAGTATAATTAACTTGCTATAAAAAACACGCATTTGTGAATGCTGGAGACTTGATTCTACAATGACATTTAGTTGTTATTAAGACCATAGAATCATTTCTAAGTTCTAGAGAAAAGTATTGTACACTCTGGAGTTAGGTTTCAGTCCACAAATGTCCCCCGTCCCCCCATTTTCAAACCACAAACTGTCTTTGGTTAGTAAAGTAATGATAGTAATGTTAGTTGTTGGCTGTTTAAAGCAGCAGTGTTTGCAGAGGACAGCCGGCCATTATCCAGAGAGGATCAGATAGAATGCTTAGAAATCCACCCAACCCTTTCCATTTCCTGTCCTTTGTGTGCAATATGAAATAAGCGGTGCTAGTTGTTCAGACTAGAGAGAGAGAACTTTATAAGCTTTAAAGCCTCTGAACATCAGCGACTGTAGCGACTCTCTTTTGTGGACAGATGGTAAAATCAAGAGATTGAATAGGGGATTTAAGGTACATTTGAACATGGATTTTGAGTTTAGAGTTGGCAATGACTCCAAAAAGAGGTAAGAGTGTAATATTCTGTGGTAAAACATCTCACCTTGCAGCTGACTGAAAACTATTCATGTTGGTTTGAAATGGATTAAATCGCTGATTGTTTTTAACAAGAGGTTTTTACCTCTCCGTTATAAAATAGGTCCATTTTCAGAATGGCTTCTGTCAAATGGAAAGGTTATGAAACCTCCTGTGTAATTGATTGGTAGCAATAATTAAAAGTCTCACCACCAGTATTTATGGAGCGTAGTTGGTGCTGAAAGTGCTCAAACCAATGTTCCCTCCGATCAAAAGCATTCACAGAACAATGACAACACTCAAAAGACTCGACGCACAACCATCTATTTAAAAGTAATGTTTATTTTGCACCAACCAAAAAAAAAAAAACAACTTGGTGCAAAAGATAAATTCCCAGTTACGACATCAGTGACAGTGCATCTCAGTAAAATAGTAATGCTCAAAAAAAGGAAGCGAAAAGGAAACTACACCAAAAGAACACCAATAAAAGCACAGATTCTTAAGTAAAAATGTAAATGTTCAAACACAAACAACCTGTTACCTTATAAACAGACAAAGGCGGCAAACAACAAGGGAATAATACAGTAACTTGCAATAATGCTTCATCTGGTACAGAAATATATATCGGTACAACCAACTTCCCAGCACCATTCATGCTCTTACACAACCGCTCACACACACACACACACACACACACACTACAGGAGCCAATTCAATCATTAATCCCATTACCACAGCATTAATATCAACTACATGTAATAAATATCAGAGAAAGCACCGTTAAAGCTGAAATGTGTTTAATTGATCAACTGTTTGTGCAACATGTTAAAAAAAAAAGAAAGAAAGAAAGTCCAACAAAAATACACCAGAAGACTAATATACCATTAAAACAGTTTACAAATCTTAAAATCATTACATACATCTTCTTTTTTTTTTTTGCTTTAAATCAAGAATGAGTATATACAGAACTTGCAGGATGGGCTCATCAGAACCATAATAAATTCATGATTACGTGTCTCATTCTGTAACATTATTTGAATTTCAAAGCCATACAATGTTTTAAAAGCACATCTGTAAAAAGACATCTGTGGGTGGCCCCTTACATCCCAAGTGACAAGAAGCTGAGCGTTAATAAGGGGGGGGAATATTTCACTGTATCAAATCAGATTGTATTCGTGGGAGCCGCATATGGCGCTGGTCTGATAGGGCAACAGAAAAACAAACTGTAATACCCTTTGAAAATTCACAAGCCAAAGGCGATGGACACCAAAACCACCAAAAATGGATTTTGCTCCAATCTACGTGCAAACACTCTTGTGCACTCGGTAGCATAAAAACATTTCCAAAGTACGCTTGAGATACCGAAATATAAAAAAAAAAAAAAAGTTCATCTTCACGACGGATCAGCATGCTAGAAATGGTCGGAGCGGCACAATAATACGAGCAATTTACAGCAAGTGTGACGAGAAAAACCCCCACTCTCTAGATCACGCGTCCTTCTGTGTCTTCAACTGCGTTTACAAGTGCTACTGTCGGGCACGCCGTCAGCACTGCGACCACTTCAAGTGCAACTCTGGAGTCTTTATCAGAGCCATCGACTGAGACATGCGTTGTGTTTTAACAGGATCTGTAGAGTTGGTAGTGTATTGGAAGTGCAACTGCTTTGTAAAGTCAGTGCCCACAGGACTGACGCAGTTAAAACCGCATCCAATAGAGACCATTTTGACTACAGCATCCTCTGCCATCTCAAAGGTCACACATATCAGAAGCATTTCCCTCCGAAGCCATTCCTTCCAGCAGTCTGCCCTTTTTTTTCTCGATCATTTACGCTCTCTGCAAATAGTGCAACAGCAAAAAAAAAAAAAGAAAGACGAGTGCTTTCGTGTGGCACAAGCACTCGTGGCCAAGCTTTTGCCGAATCATTACGCGTGTGGCAAAGTTCAAAATAACTAGATACAATCAAAGGATTCAAGCCTGTGAATTGCTGGAAGGGCTATTCATTTGCTATGTGCAAATCGGTGTGTATCCACAACGTTTAATTCGCTGCGTCGCTATAAATATGGCTTCTGCTCATTTATGGCTCCTTTTTCCCTTTGTCCCTATATAGCCAGGCACTGTTTCTTACACACAGTGAAAACAGGTAATAAATGTCTCATTTTGAACTTTTAGTGTATAATATCACCATACCATGGTCAATACTGGATAATAATATTTTTCTCAAGACCACAGATTTCTGTGCATCTTCATGATGCCAAATTAGACTCCTGCCATCTCCTCCTCCATCCATTCAAGGAAAACACATTTTGGTTAGGGGAGAATATTGGCAAAGTTGCTTTGTTGTTAAAAGATGTAATAAAATGTTGTATTGAAAACTTAACACTAACCTAAACCAGTCTTTTGGTTTGAAAGTATGGTCTTTCTTTTTGGAAACTGGGTGACCCCATCAGCACTGGAGGACCCTGTGTTGCCCGTAGAAGCACATACCTCTTCATTTCCCTTCTGTTCTCTCCACTGCCATTGAGGCTAGCTCT
This sequence comes from Anarhichas minor, assembly GCF_050575085.1. Taxonomy (NCBI): domain Eukaryota; kingdom Metazoa; phylum Chordata; class Actinopteri; order Perciformes; family Anarhichadidae; genus Anarhichas; species Anarhichas minor. The sequence continues at coordinate 7,680,247 of NW_027466473.1, read as the reverse complement.
GCTTTGGGGTCACAGTTTGCTTTGGGGTCACAGTCTGCTTTGGGGACACCGTTTGCTTTGGGGACACAGTCTGCTTTGGGGACACAGTTTGCTTTGGCTGCATTTTGGATGATGTTGCAGAGGCCGAGGCAGATGAGGAAGTGGAGGAGGAGGAGGAGGAAGAGGATGAACTCCATCGGGTCTCGACGCCTGTGCTCGTCATCTTCAGCTTTCTGCGTTTTGCAAGGGGAGCGTTGTCGACACTTTTCAGAAAGAAGCCCTCTCTCTTACCAAGGTTGAAAGCCTGGCGGGGGGGGGGGGGGGGGGGGGACCAAAGAAAAGCAAGATGAAACACATTGAGTTCATGCAATCATCGTTTTAAAGAACTTTGCCAAATTGTGTACACAATGCTACTACTACCTTGTAGGTGGCATTGACATAGGTGCGGACAGTAGGCCCACTAGACTCGAGCACATCTGGAGTGCACAGAGGAGTGGTGGACATGGATGCTCCGCCCTGCAGCCAGCTGTTCTCTTTCAGATCAGAGAGTTTGAGACGCGTCTCTGGGTCCACGGTCAGTAAGCCTTAAATCAGAATTAAAGAGTCAAAGAAACACAACGACAACAGAACAAGACATAAGGGAAGCAGACAAAACATTTCTCTGACTTCTGACGAGTGCTCCGCTCAGTGGGAACTCTCTAAACCATCCCCCATCACACAGGGCAGGCAGAAACTCCACCGAAGCGCGTACTTAGTTACATGTTAATTATGTAATGTGGCCCTAATAACTAAGGCAAACCCCAAGTGTGTCACTTAAAACGTACTATATCGCATACCTTTAACAAGCTCTTTGGCGTCCTCCGATACGCCCTTCCATGCCTCCCCATCCAATGAGAAATCGCCCTCTTTAATCTTTTGCATGATGTCAGCAGCGTATGATGAGGTCATCCCCCGCTGCTCACTCTGAAATGGCACCTGGCCTGACAGCATGGTGTACTGATGACACACACACACACACACACACACACACACACACACACACAGAGAGTCGTTAGTACTTCAGTTAGCCTTACCGATGTGACCGAATCAGCGGTTTTTGGTTAAATTACCAGGATGACCCCGAGACTCCAGAGGTCGCAGGCTTTGTCGTATCCTGCACTCTCAAAGAGTTCAGGTGCGGCGTACTGCAGCGTGAAGCAGGGAGTCTGCAGGGGGGCGCTGCCTGCCGGGCACAGGCGGGCAAATCCAAAATCTATTACTTTCAGAATGGAGTCCTCCGCCTCATCTGCAAACAGCACATTCTGCAAGAAAGAAAAAGTCACGACCATCCGCTCTTGTTTTTCACACTCGTCTTTACTGACGTCTAAATACCGCGAGTAAAACCTAGTACAACTAGTAAAACTACTAAATACTGCGAGTTGCTATGTTCCTGGCCTAAATTTAGGCTTTACCTGTGTGAATCGCATTTCCGTGCGCAGTGCAGCACATGTGGTGCAAAGGTAGGAGTAAGAGGGGAACAGATGGGAGTTTCATTAAAACAAAAAAAAGAAAAGGCTTCCCAAAATGAGTTGATATCTTGGTGAAAACTAGATTAGATGCCGGAGGACAGCCGCTACTTCCACAACGCTCATCTGACCATGATTCATCATTCGGTGATTGTGTCAACAAAGCGCGAGCTCGATACTTAAGAAATTTGCGGGAATTATGGAAAAATGTAGATAAACCATTTTAATTAAAAACACTCTCCGACCAGTTAATGCCTTCAGATTGGCATCAAATATAAAAGTTTATGCGATTACGACAGGCGTCTCAGTAAAACACTGGAGCGTTACTAAAAGTTAATGGCTGATTCGTACCACTATCTGTCATTCACAGCTGCTCTATACTGCTTGCGTTAATTAAATCCCACAGCCATCTGAAGACGGCAGGATATGCGCGTGATAAATCTGCAGCCTTCATTTTGAAAAGTGCCGCACGGCAGCAGAGACATTATGCGCCGTTGTCCACTGTTATTACGTCGATTAAATCATGTGCAAAATGATGCATAAAAAAAAAAGAAAGGAAAATAACACCCCCCCCACATCAAACAGGTCGGCTATAACTCTGTATTAAGCCAGTTTGTGCGAGACGTCCTCGGGGGAAAACACAACACATGCGGTTCACAGTGGAAAATACCGAGACAATTAAAACTTCATTCTGTTCTCACTAATTCTCTCTGAGCCAATAATTCCACACGCCACGGCTTCCTTTTTAACATCTAACTTCTCTGGAGAAAAAAATGCAATTACTGAAATGTATTTTTAATTTCAATATGATGAGAGGAATTATGGATGCAATGACTTTGGACTGATGTTTTCTATATGAAAGGAATCATACATGCATGCGTGTGCATAGAACACAGCTCGGTGCTATTGTGTCATAAGAGTCATCAATTCATTTTTTTTGTAATGAGAGACTGTATGTTTTATGGAGTCATCGTCAGCCCAGCTCACCTCCGGTTTGAGGTCTCTGTGCACGACTCCAGCCTCGTGCATGAAGCTGACTGCCGACACCAGGCTCTGTAACAGCTGACTGGCCTCCGCCTCTCCGAAGAGTTTCTTCCTCTTTATCCTCTCCAGCAACTCCCCACCTCGCAGGAGCTCCATCACTAAATATGTGTGGTACTAACGAAGGAGAGAAAAGAAGAGTTTGAACAGCGGCTTTGTTGTTGCACATCGCTCAGGTTCCCATCCCTGAAAGCACACACAGTAAATGTGTTTGTTATTGGACACGTCATCCTGTGTGTGTGTGTGTGTGTGTGTGTGTTTCCTCCACCGTACCTGATCCGTGTACACTTCATGCAGCTTGACGATGTTTGGATGAGTCTCGCATTGCCTCAAAGCAGCAACCTCCCTCTGGGTGTTGGCCTCCATTCTAACAGAGAACAGGGTGTACACATGTTACCGAGGACATTCTGTGACTCGTACTCTCAGACGGTACAGTGACACTGTGAAGCACGAGCTCAGAGCTGTCGCTAAGATGGTGGAGCAGAATCTGTGCATCGTTAGTTCTCTTCACAGGAAAACAGGGAATCCAAAATCAGAACATTTAAAAAAACAATTCATTACTTTGTTATTCATTTATGAACACAACACAATAAAAAACTAAACACAGCTTGTTTTTGTACATTCGATTTTTTGTAAAAAGAAAAAGGGGCCACTGATTGGATTTAATTTGGATATTTAAAGTGGCTTTGGAAGAGTTTGGGAGCATTTCTATTCAGCAGCTCACAACATGGCGACAGCTGAGCCGGCGGCTACAGCGTAACTCACTGTGTGCGTGTACTGGGACAGGAAGGGGAAGTCTTCAGAAGCCTTGTCTGAGAATCTCGTTTCTTCAGATTTCTTCAGTATCAAAGCAACTTATTACATTAACGTGCAGCACGCAAAGAAGTCAGTAACTTCCTGTCACACAGATCTGACATATTAAAAAATAAAAGAGATCAGACTCAGTCCGTGGCTCGTTAATTCAAAACCTATTTCTGACTTGAACATAAAAATCGAAGTATGAAAAACAAGCTGGTCTTTGTTGTTTCTTTGTTTTGTATTCATAATGACATGAATCGTTCCTGATTTTGGATCCCCCCCAATTCAATATGAAAGGAAGAAATGACACACGGGATATTGCAGCATCACATCTCACCTGCGGCTGACGATCTTGACGGCATACTCGTGGCCACTTTGCTTGTGTCGGCATTTCCTGCACACAGAGAAGCTACCCTCGCCCAGGGGTGGCCCATGAAGACACAGCTCATAGTGCTGAAAAAACTGGGATTCCTGAACAAAGAAAAGGGGGGGGGGGGCTGGTATGAGTCACATTGAGCTGTTAAAAGAGATGTGCTGTGATGTTCTTTTCCCCGGTGTGATGGGACGTGACTTTGGTGTGCATTGACCAATACGTGACGCAACCTGAAGTCTATATTTAAGTACCTGAGAAGGGTTTGCTGTAGAGGAAACACTGAAATTACATCGTGCTAGTCAGCATATCAACACCGACCCTTTATCATCTATCGCTGCAACCGTACTTTCTTTTAGATAACGAGCTATGAGTCACATTTTTGTTGTTAAATAACCAAAACAAAGTGAGATTTCTATGATTTCTGGCTGAAAACAATGCAGTAGTTTTACATTGTGCATTCTAGTTTGACAAATATCAACTAGACAAGCTGACCTTAGATTTCCTTTACAGATACTGTACTAATGTAAAAGGCTGTCAGAACAGAGTCTCTGGAAAATTGTTGTATTTCTTCAATATTGCCTAGTTTAAGATTAAATACGACAAAACATGCTGTGAAATAAGGCAAGTTAATAAATGAGGCTAAAACAACTAGTGTCACTTCCTCTCTGTCCTAATTAAGAAACACTGTTGAGCAAATCACCTCAACCCCAAAATGTCTTTATAGGACAAGAACCACTGGTTCCAGCTCCGTACCTCTAATATTGCACTGCGTTGGACAGAGGCTGAAGCAGGACGATCAGCACCGATATGGGATTTAACAAAGTCTCCCATGACCGCGTTCTTGTTGAACAGGATGGAGGGAGCAACAAAGGAGTAACCCTAAAATGACAGAGAAGTAATATTAGGTGTAGTACGAGAGAGAGAGGAGAGCGAGAGAGGAGAGAGGAGAGCGAGAGAGAGAGAGGAGAGAGGAGAGCGAGAGAGGAGAGAGGAGAGAGGAGAGCGAGAGAGGAGAGAGGAGAGCGAGAGAGGAGAGAGGAGAGAGGAGAGCGAGAGAGGAGAGAGGAGAGAGGAGAGCGAGAGAGGAGAGAGGAGAGCGAGAGAGGAGAGAGGAGAGCGAGAGAGGAGAGCGAGAGAGGAGAGAGGAGAGAGGAGAGAGGAGAGAGGAGAGCGAGAGAGGAGAGCGAGAGAGGAGAGAGGAGAGCGAGAGAGGAGAGAGAGAGAGAGAGATAAAATGAAACATGATTTAAAAAAAAGCATGAACCTACCCCTAACACACAACTGTATTATCAGAAAAGGCATAAAGACATCTTGTACCACTATCTGATTTATTATTAGGCGAGACAGCAAGGCTAACCTGGAACAGGCGGTCAGTGCTCGGTGGCGTGCTCGCCGGAGAGTAGACGGGATCCATCCCGGTGAATTCCTCAGCAAAGTTCCCCACGTCAAGTTCACTCTTCAGCTCCGGCTTGAACGGACTCTGCACCTTCTTCTGTGCTAGGTCAGCCCAGTTCAGTCCCTGTTGGGAAACAACAAGCAGACGGAGAGAGTTATGGACGAACGAGAAGAGGTGACGGGGGGGAAGACGGATATGAGAATGACAGACAGCGGAGGACCTTGAAGAAGCTGTGTGCTTTGATGTCTCCAGACCCTCGTGGTCCAGAGCCCAGCCTCCGGTGGGGATCTTTCACCAACAACTTCCTCAGCAGGTCCTGAGCAGTGGGTCCGATCATGGAGGGGAACGGGGGATCACAGCGCAGGATACGTCTGACGGAAGACGGGTTGGGAAAAAAAAATGGTGAAGGAAATAAAATAATTGCCCATTTTGTTGACATAGCACCCTCATAAGATACTGTGTGATAAAATCCTAGAGCAGATGTTCACTGTGATAACCAGATGTATGATAATGCAATTCTAATTTGTGCTAGATAGATTAACGAGAGACCAACACTCATTTATCTCCAACACGATCTCGGAGATAAGTGGTATGACCTGAGATTAAGGCAGGTTGATCATTTGAATACATGTTTTATGGAATTGGAGTTGGCAGCACTCACTTTGACACCTCACTCTGGGAGTTCCTCTCCCCCTCCAAGGTAAAAGGAGAAGCACCCGTCAGAAGCTCAAACATCAGGATCCCAAGGCTCCACCAATCTACCGACTGAAGGACAACGACATTAAATAAAAGGACAGAGAACTAAATATGAGCAGATGGGGAAACCCGCTGCGTAGTTATTGGCCTGGGTTGTCTGTTATGATACTGATTGCTTTCCATAACCACAAAAGTATTGTGTCTCATCTTATCTTTGATCTAATGTATGGAAACCACAGTTATCCAAAGTCATTGCAGCATTTGGTCTTTAACTGCAGTTTCAATATCTGCAGCTTGTGTTCAAGTCACACTGGATCTCAATGGAGCGATTACTTTACAGGTCCTCACATGTCAACACCTAAAAATCCTTAACGTGATCAAAACGATGTGGACACTGAACACCGGTGCTTGCTGCCTTACTGTCATACATTTACCTTGCCGTGCCCAGATTTCCCCCTGATGATTTCAGGTGCCATGTACTCAATGGTGCCGCAGAAAGAGTAGGTCCTCTCCTTCTGTAGTGAGGACAAAGGGGAGATAAAGCGTAACCATAAAAACAAATCTTATATGAACAGAATATTGTGATAGCAATAACAGATCTCACACTTTTTTTTTTATTATTACTTTATTTCCTTTAAATTAATAGGTTCTGCTCTGTTATTTTATTGTATTGTATTTTATTGTATTGTATATATTGTGCATTTTCCATACTTAATATTTTTATTTTACTGTGTAACTTCGTGTGCTGCTGCGACAGACAAATGTCCCCCTGGGGATGAATAAAGTACATATCTATCTATCTATCCATCTAGTCCGCATATATCTGTTCACATACCTCTTCTTCCAGAAACTCCTTGCTTAGCCCGAAATCTGTCAGTACCACATGGCCTTCGTTGTCTAGAAGAATGTTCTCCAATTTGATGTCTCGGTACACAATCCCAAGCTGAACGAAACACACGGGGAAAACTTAGCAGCGATATTCATGTTAAGTGCAGTAATGTGTGAACAGAGATGGCATGGAGTTATTGAGCTGGAAGGAGCAACACGCACCTTGTGCAGGTGCTCCAGAGCCAGGATTGTTTCCCCGATATAAATCCGCACCGCCTCCTCGGGGAAGTGATCCCGCTGGTACAAATGGGTGAACATCTCCCCGCCGCTCACGTAGTCTGTACTCACACACAGGCAAAACACACAGGGAGCTTGAATAGACATAATACAACAATTATACAAAACACACAGTATGCCAACAAAGTAAACAGACAAACGGTAATAGACAGAAACATAAAGAGAACATCTATTCAGCGCTGCAACGCCAAGGACAACAAGAGTTCTCCGTGTTTGGTTGCAGCATGCCGTCACTCACCCAGGATGAGATGCAGCTTGCTCTGCGTCTGGAAGGCGTAGTGGAGCGTCACCAGGAAGGGAGACTGGCGGATGTGCTCCAGCACCTGCCTCTCAGTGCGAGTGTGTTCTGTCGTCTTTGCCTTTTGAACAATAGCTGCTTTCTTTAACACCTACGGAAGCAATCAAAATAAACTTGACGTGACGTCCCACCATGTGCTGGGCAAGAGTTCTAAATGCATGTTTGAGTAAAATCAGTGAATCATTTAGAAGAGGTTTTATAGAGGTTTCCTGACTTGAATTGTAAACATAGCCCAGTGTTGAAGCATCGAAGGAGCTGTTTTGTACGTCTCATGCATGTATATAAAAAAAAAAAGTTACGGATCCGGGCAAGGACATAATATTCAGAGAAAAAAAACTCAAATATTAAGATTAAAGTCGTAGATTTATGAGGAAAAAACATTTGGATATTCTCTGCGATTACAGTGGCAAATTTTGACAGAAAAAACTCACACATTTGCAAGATTATAAAAGTCATAAATGTAAAAAAAAAAATAGTGGAGTGAAAAACCGTGGTAATGAAAAAGTGAATTTTGTGATATATGTATGTTAGCATAGTATAAATAGTCTCTCACCTTCATAGCATATAGCTGGCCCACATCGTGGCCGGTATTCTTTCTGACCAAAAACACTTTACCATAAGCTAGAAAAACACAAACAAATATTTCATCCAGTCATTCAAGTTTCTTCTAGTACAAAAGTGAAACTCAACTGGAATATATGCAAAAATATTCCTGCACACCAAATTTAATCAGGTGTTGTTTTGTTGACAGAAACAGCCTCTCAGATCTCTAAGAGGTATTCATTATGGATGAGCTCTAATAACAAAGACATCTACAGCATATGCTCTACCTTCAGGAAATACAGATTCATTCTGTCTTGATCATTTGGTAAAAAATGTTTTACCGCACATTTTAGTTCTCAGGTATATTTTCTCTTTACGGTCTATATGGAAATCTATTATAAACACTTTAACCATGTCAGGAAAATAGATTCTGCTGCTTTGGGGTTACATCATACTGACATTTTACTCAAGTTGTTCTTCAGGTTGGACAACAACTGCATTTATATTTAAAATACTTCGTGCTTCACGTAGACACTCACCTCCAGTGCCCAAGACTTTGAGCAGCTCAAAGTTCTCCATACCGACCCTCTCAGTGTGACCTGTGAGGTTAGCTAGTAGCAGAGAGGAAACGACACAAATAAAACATACGGTACACAGTACATGCACAATTTATGTACCCTGCAAACACTGGCATTTTTTGTTTCAAAAGAAAGAAACATTTCAAAAATCATATATATACATATGTGTATATATATGTATGTATGTATATATATATATATATATACATATATATATATATATATATATACACACACACAAGCATGTCTTTTTCCCCCAAATGATTCACATTAAGTAAGAGTTCAACACAATGAGTGGAAACACAAACAAAGATTCCTCTCTGAGGGCGGTGAGTCCACAAGCTCCTCTGGTCTGACACACAGAAGTTCTGGAAGCTTGGCACATGAGTGGGTAAGATATTTTCAAACTACATACTTGAATAGATATTTTCACACTTTCTACTGAGAATACAATTTTGCGTGTTGATCGAATTAGATGGTACATTTGGGGTTTGTGTGATATTGCACTGCATCACACTGAGAAGAAGTGTTTCTAATATTTTGTATTTATATGTGGAGAAGCAGGCATGTTAGAAACACCTTCAAATGTAATGCAATACAACATAACACTATCATCAGCTCCAGCCTCGGGTCATTCTTTAACCCTACAGAGTAACAACTCTCTGGCAAAGCTTCAGCCATGTCAAAAATGTCAAAAATATTTACGTTATCACAAATGCTTAGTGAATGACATGATGGAATGAACTACAGTGTGCAGGGGTTTCTGGTTGCACGGTGTAAACTAACAGTATACTGGACTTACCATTGGTGATTTGATGCTTGACGGTACAGGCCGTTTCATTTGTTTTTGCATCGGAGTCATCACTACTATCAGACGCGTCCCCGGGCATACTTCCAAGAAGAACAATACTATAGCCTATGCAGACCGTTTAAAGTGAACTTGGTAGTCAGACGTCTTGGTGTATACAAGATGTAAACCTTACACTACACGTTCAGCAGTCACAAACATCTACTGTGTCATTATGAGGAATACAAGGATTAGCGAAACGAGCGGACAGCTGTGCTTCCTAAACAATACTGCTGCCCTGACGTTAATCCCCACGCGTTTGACATCCTGCTGTTTCGCATTTTTTATCTCATGTTATTGGCCGATATCGATCAGAAAACACAGGCGTGCAGCTAGTCAGATTACAGCTGTTCACCAGCTGCTGTTCGCTTTATTTTACTATTAACGTTAGCTATGAGAAAGACAATCACTAACGCTGGTGATTTGGAGCAATTGTGTACATCTTAGTTGCAGTGAAGTTGAAGTGGCTAACGTTAGCATACAACAGTTGTCATTATTCAGAGGTTAGCTACCGTTACATAGTAATAGCGTTAACGATGATTTTACGCGTCATTAGACGGTGCGTAAATACCCACGGCGCTAGTTAGTTAGTATACCTGCTACAATAACAAGGTACGTGTCCTGGCTAGCTGGAATGGTAGTAGCAATTAGGCGAACTAGCAGCTAGCTAACGAATTGCTGCTGGTGCCCGTCAAAGTTTGGACGTGAGCTAACGCTAATGTTTAGTTAGCAGTGTTGACTGGCCTCTTCCGATATCAGCTGTCCAACCATGTTGGGGGAAAAAAGCCTGTTTGGGTAGTTCCTTATCTTCTTTGTCCTCACTAGAGCCACGTTAATATTCGCCCATTATATAAAAATATTCACACTTTATAATTTCTGTCAGCGGTAAGCTAACTGCTAACACCAGGATGCTTTCGACACAACCTGGGCGACGCTCAGTCACGTGAACCCTCCGTGTGGGCGGAGCCACGAGAAGAGAACTGGTTAACGTTAGATCTTTCTATATTGGTCGTTGGTGATTTCCCCCCCCCCCCCCCCCCCCCCATTATAATAGATTGTAGACAAATGGTGAACATATCTTTACCATATGAAACTAAATTATTAGAACAATATCAACGTCCAAATGGCTGAAATACTGTGTGTAGCACAACACATACATGGCCATGGTCCCAGTCCTCAGCACCCTTTAATGTTGTAGAATTTCAGCTGACCTGCATATTGTTTGAGTATGTGCCTGTGTATGGACACTATCAGTTTGTCCTGCACTAGCAAAAGGTTTCATTTTTGATACACAAGGCATTCATTCACCTTTGACATGCCTGCAGGCTCTCTGGAAAGCACACATATCTATCAACGGTACTGTGTGTTGTTGACAAGCGTAATGATTTACACAATTGTCTGTATGAAGAATCTCTCATTTGACTTTTTATTGGCGTGTAATGTAAGGTGTTAAATTACACTGACTAAGACCTGACTATAAAATGTAGGTCTACTACATTTTTGAGTCACTGTCAACATAGTTTGTCTTACAGGAGGAAAAAGTCAAAACTGACCTTTTAAAATACATTCAGATACTGTATATTTCACTGTACAATTGATTTCCAATGGTACATTACACTTCTTGGGACAGTTTCTTTCACCTCATGTGAGTGTTCCACGTCTGCTGCGTGCGGTTGATGATTACAATGAGACTTATGTTAACACCCCAATTTCGGCTGTGTTGTTTGCCATAAGTTATAGAGGTCAGATACAGCAATTCTGCTGAGGGAATGTGAAAAGGTGTCACAGTTCACATATCTGGGTCCCTCTTGGAAACCATAGCACAGAGATACTATGTGAATGTGTTGACTGAGGTATCTGAAGCCATGTCTAATGTTAACACTTATGTGCATTAACTCTCTGAAAACAGACTGAGCAGTCTGCAGCTGAGGGAGGAACTTCCTTGCTGGGCAAAATACACATTAGGAAGTAGAGACGGGTAGCAGCCGGGCTTCAGTACTCACATTAAAGATGCATCATGAAGTGAGACAATTGTGGACCCTATAACTCAACCAATAGCTGCTAATTTAGAAAGGAAAAATCCACCCTTCAAATGTCATATTGTTCCCATGATATGGAAATATTCAAGACATGCAAGTTGTCACATTTTGAACAGCAGCACTCTACTTTCAGGCTTGGGAAACTAATATTTGAGGCCAGTCAAAAGCATCTACTTGGACTTGAATTAAAAATAAAAATAAAAGTTTAAACGTGATCGCCAGATGATTGTGCGAGGACTGCTGAGTCAAGTCAACTCTTCAGGCTCCTTCTGACAGAAGTGACTTCTCCACAGTATTCTTGCCTTACTGATACGTCAACTGGCACAGGAGCTTCGCCTAGAAGTTTTTACATTTTTTGTATATTAGTTTAGTAGATTTCAGAACAATAACATGGGTGCCTTAATTGCTGTATGGAATAGTTTAATGTAACGCTAATGATCAATCTTAAACCATTTATGGCAAAATATCCCCAAACTCTTGATGGCATCGAGTCGTGTTCCTTCAGTCCCAGTTACAATTTGTTTAAATCCCGATATTAGCTGTACACAAATACTATCATCCCTTAGGCCAAAGACAGCAAAGCTCAAAAAATAAGTTCAAATATTTTTGTTAAGTACAAAAACGATGGCCAACATGCTTACAAGAGTCAGGACCTGCAGCTGAGTGGCCGGCAGAAAGATGCAGCACCACGTTTAGTCTAAAAGAGGACCAAGAGAGTTAGAACAATGACCAATGTTGACAATTTGAATTTGTGATCTACATTACAACCTTTATTTTGAGAGTAGAAATTCTTCTTAGTTTCTTTTAGTTATATTTCCTTAGACCAATAGGAATATGTGAACTGCTTCAGGGTGGATTTCCCCTTTAAACAATGCACTGAATCGTGCCGTTTATTTTTAAGATGTGTTTCAGCATCTGTACACATGAAGCCAGTTGTTTTCTGGAGTCCTGAAGTTTTTCCAGATGACATACAAGATGCTTTCTTAAATACAATGAAAAAGTTGTGAAACTGATTTTTTTTAAAAGAACCATAACATACACACAAAGTCTCAGGGAGACTAACGACAATATCATTTTGAATTTGAAGGCAAGAAAGGAGGGCGTAATAGTCGGAGGGATTTGCACGTTGTTCCGCTGTCCTGAAGTCTCTTGGTTCTCATCAACGAATGGCTATCAGTCCGATATCAATGAGTTTCTGAATCTTCTGGGCAATGACTGGATTCTTTAAGTGGCTGAGGATCAAACAGAAAAAAAAAAAACATTAGATTCTTGATGCAGAGAGACAGAAAGTGACACTAAAAAGTTTTTTAAAACTTACTCGCTAAGCGCCTGAGGGTCCTTCTGCATTTGCTCAAGGATCATGCGCATGGCTGGGTCACTCATAATCTGCTGCACCTCGGGATCGGACATGGCCCTTTGCTTCACTTCCTCGGGAGTGTCGGTCCTCGTGGTGGTCTGACTGACCATACAGCGCTGAATGCCTTCTGTGGCTTCCTGAATGTGGAAAGGGCAAGTAATGAAAAAAAAAAAAAAAGTAAATTCATCATTAACCAGCAGTTATGTATAACACCTAATATTCCATCATCACAGACTCTTTCAAAATGTCTCAGCATGTATTCAGGCGTTATTTTGACAGAGAGCAGACGGGCCACAGCAGGATGAAGGCGGCCTGGGGCAGCATTCATTCAAAAGCCGGCACCTTCGGTTTGTCAGGAGGTGTGGATGTTTATTTGTGCTTCAGAACATAACCGCATTGGAAACAATTAGAACATAAAGTTTTATTCCTCCGATTCATGGCTTTGTTCTTACTAACGACGGTCCCTCTCTACAGTCACTCTTCATAACAGCAATCGACAATATGACTACATATTGTCCCTTTAAGAAAGTACAATCAATTCACATTACTTTCTACACTACTTTAATCAAAACTAGCATATTTCCATTATTTTCCAAAATCTTTTGACACAAACCGAAGTGCTTAAGGCCTTGGAACTCCAAGACATCTTTCCAGACTTTTCTGAGCTGTGCAAGAACCTGTAAAATACCTTTGAGGAGGAGTCCAGCTCCAGAGCCTTCTGGTACACGTCCATAGCTTTTGTATAGTCTTTCATGGCCTCCAAGGCGGCTGCTTTACGTGTGTAGCCTTTTACTGTGGACAGACGCGTTTACATTAGGTGTCAAATCTTTATTTGTCAAATCAGAGGGACTTGTCCTGAATCTAAACTCTAAGAGTATAAACCACTACTTTATTAAATGCATTCTAGCAAAATGTGTAATAAATGATAGTAACTACAAAGTGTGATACTTACTGAAGGAGGGCTCAAGTCGGATGCACTCTTCACAATCCTGACAAATGAAAAAAGATTATTAAAAGGTCTTGTTTTTTTTGTCAGGTTAGAATCTCATTAAGGGACTAACGGAGATGCTTGGTAAGGACGCACTGTACCTTCAGGGCAAGTTGAAACTCCAACAGCTTTGTGTAGCAGGCAGCTCTGTTACTGAAGAGTTTGGCATCCTTGGGGTTTCTCTTGATGGCCTCAGAGTAATGTTTCATGGCTACGGGGTAGTCTCCTGTAGGGTGAAAAAGAGGAGTTCAGCTTTATTCAAGGTCTTGAACGAAGAATCAAATGACAATGATCAACAAAAGCGCGCTACGGCTATTACTCGCACCTTTCTGGAAGGAGTCGTTGCCCCTGCTCTTCTCTTCCAGGGCTAAGTCGGGGTTGATGTATGCTATTTTCTCCTCCTCCTTCAATATCTTCTCTGCCTGTGGAGCCAATTCAAGTTTCAAGGTATAAGATCAGGTGTACACTTGTGTTCTCATTCCCTGTACACATGCAGGTCTAGCACAGCTTCTTTTTTTATCCATTTTAAAAACAAACAGTTTGGATAAATTAACCCCGTCTAATAATCTGAGTTAGAATCCAAAAGCTTCATTCAGTGGGAAATCAGCTTGCACTGCACCTGTAGACACTTCTTCAAGACGTCGGGAGTACGATGCTCCGACAAACTCTTGTTCAGATACTGAATTGCTTCTTTGTATTTCTCCTGCTTGAAGTACGAGTTTCCAATCCTAGCCAAGGCCCTATAAAAAGAGGAAGAGAAAGGAGAAGATAGAGATATTACATCAGAATGAGAGATCTGATTTTCTGGTTTTCTCAAGTAAAGGGTAAAGACTCAAAACGGGAGAGCTCCTCTTTAAGGAAAAGACAGTTCATTAGTAATTATTATGAAACAAATAACAAGAACCATAATCACAACCACCTTTGTGCTCTCGAACTAGACTCAAGTTGAATAGACAGACAACTCAGTAATAGTAATAGAGCAACACTGCCACCTAATGGTTCTGGTATAATACAATTTCCCTGCTCATATGCTGTTTGCTGCATGTCGTTTCCCATCCAGATAATAAAGTAGATAAATCAGTAAGTATAAGAGTCCTACAAGACCCACAAACTACCAGTCCCCCCCCTCTGGGTTGAGTGTGGTTAGATTCACTCCAGTGAAGACAAAAATGAAATAAAAAAACAGAGCAATACTTCTGGCAGAACTCACTTAGCGATTTGTCTGTAGTCTTCCCGGTTCTCTCTGCCAACATCAATGGCCTTCTCACACAGCTCTCGGCACTTCTCGAAATCTCCCATCTCAAAGTACACAGCTGAAAGGATAACCAAAATGAGTACATGTTTAACATTCACAGTCTGAACTAACGGTTATAATCGTGTCAGTTTTCAAGCCTTGTTGGGTCATTCTATATTTCGGAGCGATTGGCAACCACACAACGTCCATGGTTCAATTCTAACCACTGGACCTTTGTTGCGTGTCATGACTCTCTCTTTTTTTTTCTCTCTCTCCATTTTCAGTCTGTTGCTACACCGTCATCTGTCCAATAAAAAATAATCTTTGACAAAACACTAAAATAATAACTTCCTGAGAGATAATGTGATGAAATCCCAATTCTTTACTTAAACTGAGGGTCTAGCTGTGGTGGGCAGCCCAGTGGCAACAACTCCAAGCAATCACAAAGGGGAGGAAAGCCAAGAACCGGTGGACTACCCACACCAATTCTGTATATAGAAATGTGATAGAATCTGAAATGTAAGTCGCTTCGGATAAAAGCATCTGCTAAATGACTAATGTAATGTATAGTATATAAGAAATTCTGAATTATCTTTTTGTTTTATGCACTTTATGGGTCAATTTGCTCAAATGTGTGAGGCGGGCATTTGTTTTCCGTCTGAGAATACGTACCTGCTTGATTAGATACGTAGGTCATGTTGGTGGGGTCATGTTTGATTGCTTCTTCGTAATGTTTCAGCGCTGCGTCAAAGTCCTTATTCTTATAAGCAGTATTCCCAAGTTCCTTTTCTTTCAAGGCCTGTAAAAAAAAAATGGAAACAAGAGGATTAAAAACTCTGAATACGGTTTCATCAGCAGACACAAAATGGCTTAAAACTCATTACATTGAAGTGTGATGAATCAGTTCATCTCTTTTTCTGTTGTACCTTTCTCTTGTTTTCGGGAAGGTCTTCCTCTTTAGGAGGAGGCGGCTGAGTCTCTTTGGGTTTGCGGGGAGGAGGGGGAGTATGCTCCTCTTCTTCGTCCATCTCAGAGAGGTTCAGTCCCAGCAGCACAGAGAGAGTAGTCATCACTCTGGGATCCTGCAGCTTCCTACAGAGCAGTCAGGCAAACCAATATATTTCTAATATCAACAGTACTCAGGGCTAATGCACGTTTTACGCCACCCAAAACAACATTTTTGATTCTTAAATCAGAGAATGTTGATAAAGCTGACACATTTTTGAAAATGCACATACGTGCCGAGCTCCGACGGTTTGTTCCTGAGCTGCTCCAGCAGTTCTCTGTAGCTGGAATCTGACAGCAGCTCACGGGTCCGAGAATCATTCTCCAGCTTCTGATACAAGTTGGGCATGGCGAAGGGGTTCATCATCGATTTCTCTGGTGAAGCACAAAAAATAAATCAATTTTAATAGTGTAATTTATATGGTCACACAGAAACACTGGTCTAGGATGAAATTCAGCAGAGCCGTCTCTCTTCTGCGACCCCCACTACTTGTACCTTGTCTGACTGAATCACAACACTCAAAACCCAAGTGGACGGCCTACTCCCCCTTTGAAAACTTGAGCACTTACAATGTGATTTTACTTCAGTGGTCCCGTCGGCAGCCATATCTAAATCCTCTATACACGTAGGTGGGTAAAGTGACTCATAAATTTCCATGTCATATGCTACTTTTTCTGTAGAATAAAAGGCTTCACAAATTCAACAGTCTTCACCTGCAAGCCGGGCCTCAATGTTCTGTAAACCCTCCTTCAGCTGCTGATTACTAGGCTCTTGCCGCATTCCCTCTTGGTAAGTTCCTTTGGCGTCCTCCAATCGGCCAAGAAATTCCAATGCTGCAGCTTTGCGGGAGTAGCCCTGGTTGATCAAAATGGAACCATTGTAAATTGCCTTCTCAATTTTTAACTCAAACACATCTTGACAACAGAATAATGGCAGAACAAATGACGCCTCACCTTGCCCCAGTCAGGCTTGATCTTGATGGTCTGACAGGCATCCTGGAGAGCATTCTCGTAGTTGCCTTTCTTGGCGTAGGCAGCTGAGCGGTTACTGAACAGGACATGGTTTGAAGGATCGAGGGCCAAAGCTTCGGTGTAGCAACGTACAGCCTCCTCAATATTTCCTGCACTCAGCGCTTTGTTGCCCTGGTCTTTCAATGTTGAAACCTGTGAGAGAGAACAATTCAATCAAAATAAGCATTAGCTTTTTTATCACTATTACACAATGCAAATAGTCCCCCGATTGGATCGGACTACAGAGAAGACATCTTCTGGCAGCTTCCACTGGCAGAACTGAAAAAATAAATTGACAACGACTCAGCTGTTCATGTCAGACGGGTGCCGCAGTGACGCAGTGATATAATATGTCTTTATTTTTTTACGTGAATTCAGTCCTCCGTGTACAACCTATTCTTTTAGCCTGAAATTAAGATGACCCTGTTTGTTAGGTTGGAGCCTGAAAGCAAGAACGGGGGAATCTGCCAAGGACTCCATTTAAAAAATAAAATTAAAAAAAGGCAGTTCCTGTCTCTGTTTGCGAGTATACAGATCGTTTTCCAACACCTCTTGGTGGTTGCCTGTTAGTTTGACATGCTATCACACCACATCTCCACAAAATGTGACGGAATAATTCACACACTGAGCCGAAAGAAGCACCACTCCAATAAGAGGCTCTCCATCCCATTATCCCAGGCAAAAAACAGTGAGTGGCATGACTTTACCTCCACAGCCACCAGACCTAACCCAATCAGAACCCCTTACAACTTTTGAAAACATAAAAGGTATAACACAGCAACATTGCAATCCTCTGTGGGCTAGGATCTTGGTACTATGGTCACGCAAGAAGATATGGAGATATTGTGGGTGTTCAAAAAGTCTTACCGACCTCTTTTGACCTGTCAGGAGCTTGTGCACCTTATTCACTGTCATGTTTGCCAAATACGCTATGATGCCTTGCCTGCTCAGCCAGGCATGATAATGGAAATATACATTTGTTTTTTTTAAACAGAGGTGCGGTCTCAAAATTAATGAATCACCAAAAATACATGAACTGCCCAGTTACAGAACTGTCAAGAAGAAGCAGCAGTTGACGACAATAAGCGGCTGTAGCCATGACAGCAGAGCCGTGTGCATCTAGAATGATCATCCGGTCTGAGAGCTACCGAGAACAACGTTGAAGCAGATCCAGAAATACTCCTGCAGCATGTGCTACAGACGGACTGTCGCAGTTTAACGCTAGCCGTTGGTCCTGTGTCAAAACATTTTTACTCAGGCGTTTACCAACTGGCTTAATTACGGTTTTCATTTGTCCGTCACTATATTCGTGGTGGCGTTCACATTGTGAGCTCGTTAATGTTAGCTGTGACATAGTTTGCGTCATTTGCAGTAGCTTAGCTAACTCGGAAGTATGTCGCCGGTGACTTGCAAGGGGTTAGCTAGCGAAGTGCTTGGTTATATCGAATCACAGACGAGGGCTACAGTGGCAGCCATACCGTACTGTGGTATATTCAATGATAAGCGGCCGTGGTCATTTTTAAGTCATGTGCGCAACCTTAACACTTAACGTTAGCTAACCTTGACGTATGCAATCATTAATTAGCCACAGCCGCACACAAATGGACAAACAGTTTGCACAATTTGGAAACCAGTTTAGGCACATTGTAGAGTAATCCAAAAGATATGTTCTTGGGAAACCGCCTCAAGTCCAATCAGACAACATCGGCCAAACACCTAGCTACAAGACATTACTACCAGATTGACGCTAAGCTAACAAGCTAGCTCGCTGTCCGATATTAGCAAACAGTGAAGTTACAGTATAAAGAGGTGATTTACTACACTATTACCCACATTTTTACAGCAAAGACAATCAAAATATAAGGAACCCGTCAATATTTCTACGAAACGTATGCTTCTAAAGTTATTATGAAGATAATTGCATGATTAGTTGATGAACTCACGTTCTCCATGGTGCAAGCATGAGGTTCCTTCCAGAAACTACTGCGGACTAGCGCCTCCCCCTGAACGACACGCAGGTTGCCAGTTTGGGATGTACAAAATCCGCAAACAGCGTTCCGATTTACGGCTCACAGGATATTCCGAGGGGAAATATATAGCCCTGCTCTGACGGAAACTTCTAGAAGATGCCGGAATAAAGCAAGGATATTTTAAAATTAACCAGATACTTCCCTCTCTAAACTGATCAGAGTTGGGGAACTGCAGTTGTTTTAGGGACATATGAGTTTCTTGAGGACCATGGACGGAAATGAGAAGGCAATTCTCAATACCTCTAAGAGTGCAAATTATTTAGGTCAATCGTTTAAGTCTTTAAATAATTAGGCTTAATTTGATGGTTGGTAGTACGTACACAAATTAATATCTTAATACAATCATGAGTAAAACCTATGGCTAGTAAAGTGCATGGGCTTTTAAGGTAACTTGTAAGGTTATATGATGTCATCATGTGGTGTCGTCATTAAGAAATATTGTACATAATTTCATCATTATATTACAAAATATAATATTTTATCTCTCCCTCCATTATAGTCATTATAGCTACAGAGTGCTGCACATCAGACCAGCTGCTTTGTCAAAGCACAATCTCCTTTCAGCAGTATGAACCACCCACATAAGGATGTCATTTTTTCTTTCTTTTTTTGGTGCTACAGCAATCGTGACTCAGTAACTGAATAATTTGTTTTGGACTCCAGAGCAGAAATGAAAGAGATTCAGAGGATTCGGGGGTCAGCTGAAATGCTGAAATGGTGACTTTTGTTTCTCACCTGGCGAATAAAGTCCAATCAACTACACTTGTTTTTATGATTCACAAGTTGTCAGAGGCAAAGGATGTTGTGAAGGCCATCCTGAATAGACCATTCATGCTGCTGTTGCCATGGATTCACAGAAGGAGGGAAACACAAGACAGAGAAGCTGAGTTTCAAGATCAAAGACTGGCCTCCGGACTCTCAGCAGGGATGTCACACTGACACGCTGAGGCTGAGATTAGCCTCATGCTCTGTGCTAAACTAAGGGCAGAGTAAGTAGGTGTGTAGCCTTTACCTTGTCTTTCCTTATAGACTCTCCAGCAAGATTTACCCATCTATATCTACTGTAGTTCATCCCCTGAACTCACCACCACTATAAGGAGTTAAGTGAGCTCCACAGCCGAGCAGAGCATTGTAGCCATACCTGGACTGTAACAAATGAGATTAACCTCATAACATGTGCCTGTCGCTGTGGCCATGACGATCCTATCATGGATGAGGGAGAGAGACTGACACACGTGTCTGGAAACAGGATTAAAAAGTCTAATAGAAGCCCCACCTGGTGCACTTCTGCTCCATGTCTCGTATTCTACTTTCCTCACTTGTTTTGCACGTCAAGTTCATTCATATCTCTCTTTCATTCTCATATGTGTATTGTAATGCCTCAACTATTGTGATCTTCACAACATTACTCCATTGCAAAGTGAAACTTAGCATCCTTGGACAAATCCCCTGAAGTGACCTATTTATTTTCACAAACATTCTTTAAAGAGATGCTGTATAATTTAGCATTTGTATTATTGACAGTTAGGGTAATACAACTAGTTATATGTGTGTGGTCAGTAATACATTGCTCCATGCAAGCAAGAGGAAGAATAGACCTAAGACCTGGATGACCAGCTGCTCAGTTGAAATCCCTCATTGCATTAAAAAACAGGATTCGGGTCCTATGTTAGATTTAATATATATTATTTAATATAAGAAATGTGTTTTTAATTTTGCATACTAAATACTTGCTAAATACTTACTCCTTACATTATACAAATTGCCAACCTGATTTTTTGTTCTTTTATGTAACCTAAATAAAGTGGTAAATAGTTAGGAGGGTGTGAGTTGTTGGGATGAACAAACAGTGAATGTCATCAAGTGATGCATACAACAACTAGGCATACAATATGTGGCATACATCAGTGACACGTGCCTAATGTGTTTTTTATCCTTTATTCTGAAAATGAACCCCCTCTGAGTATTAATTAGGACCTCCGAGCTTGCGAGGGGAACATGAAGGCAACCTCCGTC
The DNA here is from genome assembly GCF_050575085.1 of Anarhichas minor. Lineage (NCBI taxonomy): Eukaryota > Metazoa > Chordata > Actinopteri > Perciformes > Anarhichadidae > Anarhichas > Anarhichas minor. The sequence continues at coordinate 7,659,388 of NW_027466473.1, read as the reverse complement.
ACCTGTGTTTTGGCGCGTGTCACTTTCCAGGGTGCTGAACGGAAAACGACATTTTGTAGTAATAGTAAGGTTGTATGAAACGTTTGTGAATATTTGCCAACAAACATGAGTTAGTAATGTTGTACAATGTTCATAGAAAAGAATGTGGCCTTGTAAAAGCAGAAAACCGTTACAAGCTGTAGCTGTAGTTACATAACAGCTGTAACGTTACCTAGCTAGACGAGCTGTCCAAACAGAAGCTAACGCTAAAGTACTTTTTTAGCTAGCTTACTGGCAGTATGCTAAACCAGCTGAGCTACTGTAAAGTGCAGCTGTTGCTAAACTAACAAGGCCTCAACATTTAAACTGGCTTAACTTGTCGGACTGAGTGGGTGACCAACAATAACCAGAGCATCAGTTTTAATGTATTTTCCATTTCTTTTGTATTTGGTGCATCTCTTCCTGTTTCATTAGGTAATACCACCCGCTAGTTGGATCAGCTGTTATTTTCCAAGCACCACAATGAGGAGACAGGAAAACCAGCCAGCCAGGCCAACAGCAGGTTTGTAAAAGAGATGTATTTCACAATCCCCACACTAATATACAGTATTTCCTCATATTAATAGGTTACCAGATTCAGTGATGTTTTGTAGTGTAACATTACACAAAACAACACAAGAAGAAGTGTGTTCTGCTTGTTCTAGAGTGTATTTGTATATACAATTTAAGTTGAAGGAGGTAAAAATTTGATCTGTTTGACTATATTTCAACGATCCTAAAATGTGAAATATTATTTCCTGTCCGGCCTAATGTACTGGGCAGTCTGATGTGTCCAGATATGTTTTATCTGCCGTGTCCACCAGGCTGCCTGTCGGTGCCGCTCTTTAACCAGAAGAAAAGAAACAGAGTTCCTTTGACATCTGCTCCCTCTGAGAACGAGTTCTTCTCCCACAGTGAATACAAAGCAAGCACCAGCTCAGCGGCATCTCACAGCACACCAGGTGAAGCGTTCAGTCAGGCTATCTAAGCTTCTACTGAATTTCAGTCACTAGGTGGCAGTACACCCAAAGACAAATATAAACTATATACATATTTTAGAAAGGCAAATCTTGTCCTTGAATGTTAATCAATTTCTGACAAAATCAACATCTCCTGCTGAATCAAACAATTGAGATCATTTTACATAAAGCAGAGGACAATATTGTAAAACGCCTTCTAATGAATTAAGACCCACGGCTAGTGACAAAGGAGGCTGCTATAAGATTTTACTCTGAGAATGTACCTTTCCTCAGGTATCTATGGATGTTACCAGGCCTCAAGTCTGTCCTCTGGTGCTTCACAAAGCCACCAGTGGAACAGGCAGGACATCCCACCATCTACTCCGCCCCAGCAGTATGGCAGCAACAGACCTGCTCCTGGATCTGCCCCTGCAATGAGAACCTATACACCCATAACCCATCCATACAAAATTGGAGGCACAAGGTATGTTTCATAGACTCTCTGACCATTAGTATGATGGTCAGATATTTATATTCTCAAAATAAAAAAAGGGTAGTTAACCTTCCAGATTCCAGAGAAACAGTTGGAAAGGTTTACAGAAGTATGGACACCACCATGTTGTTCCTAGCTGCAACTGTAACTTACTGTAACATGATATGCTCTGACAGGAGAGAGTGTAGACCAAAGAAATGAATATGTTGCAATTTCATAAGTTTAATGTGGCTGGTGTTTCAATTTTAGATCCCAATATGTGAACATAAGTGAATGTGTTTTCATTTTTCAGCTCTGAGATGGGAAAGCCCATCAACTCAATGAGACAACTGGATTTTAGCCCCAGGGGTAACTCCGGACAGAGCAGATATCAAGCCCCCCACATCAGTGAGAGTGCACAAATTAAGCCAATAGCCCATCCTGATTTCTCTCAGAAGGGTCAGCAGTCATCTTACCGAGCGCCCAATCCCACACATCAGTATTCTCAGCAGCCCAGACCTCTGCCCGCTCCTGTCCCACCACCCAGCAGGCCCTCTGCGCAGCCACAAAACAACTCCTGGAAGTTTACAAACAGTTTTGGGCCGCAGAAATCCCCCTCTGAGGGAAACAGGAGCACAATTCAACCTCAGACTGTGCGAAAAGCTCAAACTCAGGTAGAAAAATACATGAAAAACATATGATAATAATACTAATAAACAAAGATTTCAAAATGTGCCATTAATGTGTCATGATATTCTTGTGATCAGTGCAGCATTTGTGTTTATGCTAAGCAGCACACATTTCCGATGAAGCCAGCCGTTGAGAACTCACTGCGGATCCTGACTTCAGTGATTGATGGCATGAGACACTGGAGCCAGTTCAAAGACAAAGTCCCATACCTGTTTGAGATATTTGGTCAGTTGATTAGGAGTTGCTGCGCTCTCTGACGTGTACTGTTAAGTATTGTTAAACACCATTAAAGCGACAGGCTGTGCTCTTCCCTCAGCTACTCTAGACTCTGCGGTCACTGTGGGTCGTCACGGAGCCAAGAACTTCCTCATGAGAGACGGGAAGGAGGTTGTGTCGTGTGTCTTCTATGAGAATGTGAGTTGGGAAACAAGCTTCCTCTTAAGAAGTAAATGGAATGAATGTGTCAATGTCCACTTGCTCACATTAACTTGCCCCAAGTCTCCTCAGCTTCAGTCATATAAAATATTGTCTTTTCACTCACAGTGATTTTGTGTTCTCCATGTTTGGTATGAGTTTGTATGAATACGTTATACTGTCAACATTATCCTTTGTTTGATTTTAGAGGCTTTCACATCGTCTCAAACTCAAACATTTGGAGGAATTACTTTTCATTTTGAAATTGGCTGCGAACATGTTGCTCTTCTCCTTCTTCACTAGACCCTGTTCCCCAACATTAACACTGTTGTTTTTGTCTTTTAAATCCTTAATTACAGCCAATGTTTAAGTTGATGTAATACATTACCAATCAGATCATATATATCAGATTATATAAATAACACAAGCTTGTTTTATTATGTATCTATTATAATCTGCTACCCTCTTGTGTATGATGTTTTTTTCTGTTGTTCAGCATGTGATGTTGGGGTAGATCAGCTGCTCCATCAGGAATAGAGAAAACAGCTGTGCGTTCCAATATCCATACTTCCATAATATTAAGTATGCCAGAAAAAGATTTAGTATTACCAATACATAGTATGTCAAACGCAGTATGCCAAAAAACTGCATGCAACAGTACGTACTTTGTAAGGGCAGCTGCAGTTTGTACTAAAAGTAAAAATAACTTGAAACACAATTCGGGTTTTATTATTATATCATCTCAGTAGTGAGGGGAATGGGACTGTTAAGATGTAGTTCTGCAGTAAATGACTTTACATCCAGTTTGGTGTGTTTAGCTCACTGTGGTGTGAGCTTAGGTGAGGCTGAGAAGGTGTAATGACATTCATTGAGTAAAGGGGAGCAGGTAGCAGCTTGCTGTGAGGCTGCAGCAAACTTTATTTGTATATATATTATAATATAATATGACATAATATTTGATATATATATATATATATATATACCTGTCAGGAGAACCACATGATTCTGTGTTAAGCAACAGCATCTTCCCTGTATATCGGGGTGGAGAGCAGACACTGGCCTTTCTAATAATATAGATTTATTTAAAGTATTGGCAAAACATAAAGTAGCGCTGGAATTTGATTTCATCTTGAATTGTCCCTCTTGTCCAACAGGAACAGGAACTGCCCCGTCTCATCCGTGGTCAAGTTCATCGCTGTGTGGGAAACTACGACCGCAGTAGAGACGTCCTGATGTGCGTGTCCGTCAGACCCGGGCTGCCCTCTGAGCTGAGGAACGCTCACGAGGCCGTCAAAGCCTGCGATGCAGCAATGAGAGCGCTGGTTAAATTACTCAGTGAGGTCTGAGCACGAGTACTGCGGATATCTTTAGCAGAACAACAGCATACCGGTATTTAGTGAGGGTGCTGTGTAGTAATAGATAACTGTTGTTATGGGTAGAAGTCACAGTAGTTTTAAAAAGCATGTTTCAAGTATTGTTCAAGTTTTTGACCTGTAAAGGGCGCTGTTGTACTGTTTTGATGTTGTACTGTTGTACTGTTGTGATGTTGTACTGTTGTACTGTTGTACTGTTGTGATGTTGTACTGTTGTACTGTTGTACTGGACTTTAACGGTTGATTTCACTTGCATTTTCCAAAGAAATACATAAAGAGTTGTTTTGTTTAAGCAAAACCTGAACAGAAAGTAAAGCCTCTCTTTTTGTAAGTTCTGAAATATTTTTATTACAAAGAAAAATTCACAGAACAGCAAACATTGTTTCAGAGGTTAATTCAGGTAAAGCAAACACGATGAGGTAATATCTCAAAATATATCTTTGAAAAACTGGGCAGTTAGGAATAACATGTGATACCAAGTACAGTTAGTTTATTTACAGTCAAACATCACAATGGGGGGAAAAAAAACAATAATTCTACTCTACCAAAACAGTTTCACCAGTGCTGAGACTTTACACTCAATGGGTCAACAAATAGGGGAAGAAGTCCCGTGCAGTCATTCCCACAGTCCAGCACAGTATGAGGTCCAATACAGAACATGTCTCTCAAACATGGCAACGCAATCACAGTCCTCTTCTTAATGTCAGGACATGCCATTATGGGAAACCAAATTTGGGAAATACTTAAAGATTAACCCATCAGCTAAATCCAACCCATTATTCAACACTAACACGCACATGAACATGAACACCCACTAGAACAGGGAGTGTAGCTTGATGAGATTGGCAGTGTAAATGGAGAAGTAGACATTTTGTCCTTGGAACATGACAGGGAATGGTGCCAGCGCTTAAAAGGAGAAGGTGGATCGACGCAAACACAGCAACACTATTAGCTTACTTGAGGAGCAAATTATTTTAGAACCACGATTTACACATAATGTGAACGATGTGTCGGCTCAGCACAGATAACCAAAAGGCGAAGTTTAATTTGTACAGCTCCCTCCTCAACCACTCGATTTTGAAATCACGTAAGACGAGGATGCCGGGAATTAATCCCTTCGCTGCGTGTCACAACCTTTTAATATAGCAATCCAAGTGATGTACCTCTTCTGGATAATTGGCAACAAATGTCTAGGGCAATACTGAACACAAGTTGCTTTTAATTCTCCTTTTCTCTCTGCCGTTACCTCCGAGGATTAGAAGACATCATCTATTTTTTATCCCCTGGAACATTTTCTCAAGTTAATGAGATCACACTGCATCAGGTACAGGAGAACGACGTCACCTCTGAGAGGAGGAAACAGAATAAAATAAACTCCTCCCAGGATCCACAGTTTATCAGCAGAAAAAGACGATAACCTGATAATTGTATGAAACACTTGTCTTGGTTATGTTAAAAGGCACAAGTTGGTCAGATCACATTTAAAATCTAGATCAATTGTTCTACCATTAACAAAGCCCATGTCACACCAACATCTCCCTGCCTTTTGCAACCTTTTTCTTTTTTTTTTTTCCTTCCTGAATCAGAGTGTTTAGTATTGTGTGTTGTAGACAGAAAACAATTGTTTCATGATGAACAAGCGGGTTACATTACACAAACAGTTCTGGGGAAAAGGTGAACAAAAGGATGCAGTATCCCAACATTTTTTTTGACAACACTGCTCTGAAACCACCACTAATCAGTACGATTCATGTACTTATATGAGAAGAGATTTCCATTGGTCCTTTCAGCAGGTCTGATGTGTCTATTGTCCTCTTCTTACTAAATGCACTGTCCTTGAAAGCTGAAGCGTCTTCTTGACTCCCGCTGGTTCAATGCCTGGTCACAAGACTGGAAGGCAGAAAAAAAAGTCTGAGGAGCAAAAAGCTTTCAAAGCATCAGATTTCTCTTTTCAAAATGGCATTTTTGAAACCTCAAACATCAGCTCTGTTTAATCCAGACAGCACAGTCCAAAGCACAACACCTCGTCAGTAGAGACAGCTCCTCGAGAGCCGACCTCTTCGTATTCTCAGTCTCCTCTTATTGAAACGTTTGATTGGACGAGTCATACTGCCACATCATCTCATGCTTCCACTCTCTTTACGCAGCCAACCTCGAGTCTCTTTTGGAATGTTACACATGTTGACTTGTTTCCCACAAAAGAAAGGAAGGGGAAAAAAAAACACTTGTTAATATATTTGTAGTCATTTAAAATGAGCTCCTCGCATCTTCTCCATAACTGACTTGAAGTCAAACTGGTGATAGAAATCATAACCACGGAGTAAAATCTTAACATAAAACATTCCATCTAAATGAACTGAATCTGGAATAGCCACATAACAGATGCAGGAAGACAGTGTTTGTTGTTGAGCGTCAGCCTCGGGCCGAGTCCCAAACAGCATCACCTTTAAAAAACGGGATGCAGGTGTCTCTCCGTGACATCAAGCCCAGGTCGGTCAGGAGGGGGGGGAAACAAGACGTCTTATCAATGCACTATAACAGCGTGGGCAGAGGGGTGGGGGACAGCTGCTCCTTCGGTGCATATTTGGCAAAAAAGGGCAAGAAGACGGTGAGCATGACTCCGACGATAGCCAGCATGTAGCCCCATCCGATCTGGCACTCGCCGGCGTAGTAGATGTCAGAGTCCCCGCAGAAGGACCGCACCAGTGAGGAGTTGAGGCCGAAGGGGTAGACCAGCAGTCCAGCAGCCATGATGAACACTGCAGAGAAGACACAGCCGGGGTCAGACACATAAACTATGACTCATGTATGGTGTTAGAGGAAAGATTTAGCGCAGAAACACAAGCAGGAAAAGAGGATTTTGACACATGTAAAATGGTTATTCATTCATATAATCTTGCCGTTTCATTGAGAATACAAAATACCCCAATAAAACACACATGTTCTAGGATCTGGACCGGTGTGCCAGCTGAAAGCCACTTGGTGGCAGTAGAGGTTTTGTAGAAAAAAGCTTACACTATGGCGCGTAAATTAGATACTTCATCAGTGACACTTGACACTTGATTTGTAGCCTGGTGTTACATTAAAATAAATAAATCATGACCATAGTTTTAAGAGTCCAACAGTGGCCTAAACAGGGCTTTTAACGTATTGAACAACAAAAGCGCTGACGACCTGTAATTTGACTGAAACTTCTCCTTAAATCCATTTGCACTCCTCGTTTCAAAACTCCGGAGCTGCTTAAAACAAAGCTCCCGCAGCACTTCTGCTGCATTCAGCTTTTCTCAGACTCCATCCTCAGCATCCACGGAGCCGCTCACTTTTACAAATTGAGTCAAGTCTCCCGGCCCCCGTGCTGCCAAAGCAGCTATTGACCGCGCTGTTGGCTATCATTGCTGCTCTTAGGCCCTGTCCACATTACTCCGTTTCTCCTTGGATGCAGATTTGTCAAATAGAAACGATCTCCGTCCACACGGGAGTTTCAGCATCATTCTCGAGTTGATCTGCGTCCACAAGGCAGCCTTCGAAGGCGGACAGCACGTGACCATTAACGTACACTGGGCATGCGAGTGACGGTGTAAACAGGAAGTGGATTGCTTGCTTAGTTAAAAAAAAAAAAATACGACAGAGTAATAAAGTAGTCTTTAATAATGAAAGGTTGTATTTGATACTTAAGATCTTCCTCTAAAATCTCCCTCTATAAACTCAAACAGACACAGTTCGTGGAAAGTTTTAGAAGTTTTATTTTTCAGACGTAGTTACAGAGCTGCGGGTCTCTCGCTCTCTCTCTCTCTCTCTCACATCAAATTTACTTTAACATCAACACTTACACGTAAACGTTTACTAGATTATGGGTCCATCAATGTGGTCTCTCATTCGTTTCCTCCGTGTTGTTGATGTCTGTTCTCACTAGTAGCTCTGAACATCATGTCCGCCTAGCTAGCTTCTAAGCTAATTTTAACATTACCGCCAATGGAGAAATGCTAACCGCGATTAGCATTACAGCGGTGCGGGTCTAGCTCTCTCTCTCACATCAAATTTACTTTAAAATCAACACTTACACGTAAACGTTTACTAGAATATGGGTCCATCAATGTAGTCAACACACGTCTCTCACTCTATTCTGCTCTTGCTTCGTGCAGGAAAGCTTAGCAGATCGCTAACAGTAGATCCGTGAAATAAAGACCATGGAATCCATAGAAGAGTTTCAAGACTTCAGTGTGAATCTTTCTTATTTGTAAAACTGTGGAAACACAATATGAAATATGGCTTTACAAACTGTCCCTATACATATTACATGAATACAAAACAACAATCCATGATATAGCCAGCATGTAACATGTCCGCCTAGCTAGCTTCTAAGCTAATTTTAACATTACTGCCAATGGAGAAATGCTAACCGCGATTAGCATTTAATACAACACAAATGTTATACTAAATACGCGAATAGAATATATCTACGTACATCTTTTCATGCTTCATAAATACATACTTACAGACTAAGGTCTCTCAAGGCTACCAAACGGAAGAAGTAAAACGTTAGTGCAGCGTGTCTTCTCATTAGAATCTAAAAACAACGAGCTGCTCCATAGGGCTGATGCCGGTCACGCCGCTCGCTAATCACTCCAATAACAGCTGCTTCCTCCACGGAAATGCAGACTTTTACTGCACAACAGCTGCTAGCTGCTGCTAGCTGTTGTGCTAGCAGCAACATCATGTAGCTGTTGTGCTAGCAGCAACGCTTGCAATTAGCTATCCATGTTGAAATGAATCGCTGGTAGCCCAGTTTGTTTTCTTCCGGGTACGGGTCACGTGATAGTGAGTGTGACGAATCAGGGACGGAGACGTCATGGTTGCCAAGAACCAATCCAGTAGCGAACACGGGTGTGGGCGTAATTTTTTCTAAGCACATCCGTATACGACCGTCCACACGCAAACGCAACCCCGGAGTTCTCAAACACCTCCAACCTCAGCGGAGTTTTCAGATTCCTCCGTTTAGGGTGCTCCAAAACTCCGGCGTAGTGTGGCCGCTCAGTGTAAACGTAGCAAATACGGAGTAAAAACGGAGTAATGTGGACAGGGCCTTAGTCATTCTGAGTGCCGGCTGCATTTCCATTACAATGCCAGGTGTCACAGTTGTTTTTAGCCTTGGAGCGCTGGGGTCACCGGAAAAAAAAGCTTAAACTTGTGAAAGTGAGCAGCTCTCCAGAAAACACAACAAACACATCTTTTATGACGCTCTCTTGATTTCAGGAGATGTCTCATGTGAGAGCTGCTCTGCAACGGCTGTGCGAGTGTCAGAGCGATGGTTTGTGTGGGCAGTGAAGGGGTGTGCTAGTAGCACAGGGGCGAGGAGGCCGGGAGCTTTCACTGATGTTCTCGTGGCACACTGGGGGGTTTTGGGATTGACTGTTAGGAGGAGAAAAAGGGGGATGAGAGGGAGGAAACACAAAGAGTGGGTGGAGGAGAGGTGTCTCTTGAGTGTTGTTTGTGAGGCCTGGCGTCTCTCTGTGGAGTTCATTGAGGATCTGCCTCTCCGCCCAACCAGTTGAGAGTGGCCCCCACGTTTTATCTGCCGGGGCCCCCAGCGACTCAAAGCTCACCGCCTAATGACGCTTTAATGACCTTCTTTATCAAACTATCGTCGGCTTTGGGTGGAAGTAACACAAAGGCGCTGCGGTGACCTCGCAAACAAAGGGCCTCTTCCCTGCTACTCTGAAATGACGGCAACGAAAAGCAAAACCCCGGACACGAAACAAGCGACGAGCAACACGGTCATAACCCCCAAATAATCAATACGGGAACGAAAATGCCAGCAAAGCGGTTTCTAACAAGTGTCAGGTATACAGGATGAGGACTGGATTTTATCAGTCAGACCAGGAGTGAGCAGGGGCGAGCGTCTGGATCAGATAAACTGCAGCTCGGGCTGACTGGATCTCTGCAAGCCTTTAATGAGAGGAGAGCTGCCGAAAACACCGTAAAAATCAACCTCATATCAGAGGCGGACACAAAATGGATCAATTTCATCCTTCAGATCTGAGAGGGATGAAAGCGAACCAAAGTGCATTTACACGTCTTAAAGGGGAACTCCAGCGATAACACGTGTACATCAAAGTCTGTTTGCAGGTCTCAGGGTGTGCTGCTGTCGTGTAAAGCCTTTTGTGGCTCCAGAGGGAGCCGCGTGAAGTCTGAGAAAGGGCCTTAAGTGAACTGTTACCAGACATTTGTAGCCCAAGGCTGCATTAGCTGCATGCTACTATTATAACACACCCGAATTTACGCCCCAAATGTTGGCAGTCGAAGTTTTGACAAGGAACCAGAATAAAAAAAAGATTATTTTCTTTTACTGTCCTTTTTGTGGCAATGCCAAAGTACTTTGAATGTATGTACTGCATTACTGGAGAGGATGCAGAACAATGAGGTCTATGTTTTGTGACAAACCCTTAATTAAGGGAGAGAAAGCATGAAACAGAATTCCCACTACAGGGTGGATAAAGCTCATCTCAACGGGGGTCTGACATGGAGCGGTAATCTAATCCTCTGAGGAACGGGCAGCGTGATGAAAGAGGCTGACATGACACCAAGATGACATGCAGGAAGACGAAAAGTGTTCATTACTTGTGCAGCCAGGCTAGAGCGGCGTACGTGCGGACTCTCCCACTGAACACGGCAAACTGAATTGACAGCACTGATAAGATAAGAAATCGGTGACAACAATGCTGTATTGTTGTTATGAAAAGCAACTGAATCAATTAGTAAAAAGAAGTTAGAGCAAGGGGAGACGCTTTTATTGTTTTTCATCGCAGAAGTCTTCTGTCTATTTAAATTAAAATGAAAAAATATATGTAAAAATAATAAATATAAATAAATAATATATATCTAAAAAAATGTCATACTGCAAAGATGGCTTTTGTAGTACAGTCCCCTACACAGGTTGGGGGCTGACCACCAGGCAGTAAAAAGCTACAAGTGCTCCCATCAATTACCCCCTAATAGAGCCAAGCAGCGGACAGTTTACTAACCTCCCAACCCCCAATTAACGCTCTGCATTTGTAAGAGCTCAAGACGGGGGAGGAACGTCCGGACCTCTCTCCACAGAGAGGAATAAAGTGTCAGTCCCGATCAGAGGAGCGCCGCTGAGTACACCGGGCTATTATAATGTCCCAGAGATGAGGAGACAGTGAATAATGGAGGGACATCCATTAATGTGTCCCACTTTCACTGCAAACTTGACGCACAGTGCAAAGTACGAGTAGAAATTCAATTTGCTTTTCATTTGTCTTGTTTCAACCTAAAGAGGAATCTGAGCTTGTGTTTCTAAGCAGAAGTGGCCGATAGCGTAACTAAAGTTTCTTGAATTACTTTTTCCCTTCACAGTGTTGCTATTCGACAAACTTGCAGTCTGTTAATCTTGATGATTTGCTGTATTTTCTCAATACTGACAACTTGTTTCAATGCAGACTTTCGGCTGCTTTGAAGCGCACACAGGCCTCAGACCGAGGCAGCAACACATCGATCTGGGACGGCTAAACAGCCAGAAGCCACCAAGGGCACACGATTTCATTGCTCGTCGTCGGCTGCAAGGCTGCGGAGGCCTTTGTCTGGCAAGTACCTTCATGTGCTTTCTCTGTTTTTGTGTCAAGGGTTTTGTTGTGTGCGTGCGCGGCGAGGTTCGGGAGAGGAGAGTCGCAAAACATTGTACCGGCGTACAAAGACTCTGCATCTTTGTGCCACTACATGAGCTAAATTTGCCTCGAATCTCTTTCTCAGTGGTGGAGCGAGAAACAGGAAAGCTGCTCCCAGAGACGGCGAGACGGGTTCAATGGGAGAAAGAGATTGAATGGGTCTGCGGGACGGGGGGGAAGGTGTGCGACAACCTGGCGTCCAAGCGTGACAACGAATCACTTTCATCACGGACGCCTTTGCACACAACTCGCTGGATTAGATTATTGCACACACCTAGAGACACACCAATCATAGGACGGCTCGTGTGTCGCATCGCAACGTGTTCGGTTGTAGAGTCGTCTGGAATCCATACTCTCCAGTCAGAAGATAGCAGAAATCCAATATGCTGTAGTCCCAGGTATTCATACACCTTGTTTCTAATATTGAATTTCATTCTTCCCAAGATATTACTGGTTCAAACCTGTGAGCTTCAAGGGCCCTTTCATTACAATTTCAAGACCTCTGCTTTGGATCAAACTCTATTGCCGCCGTGTGCTGAGTGTCATCACTCGACGGGAAGAAGGGTTGAGTTCATCTCAAGAGGACATGTCTTCTCTAGATGCAGTGCTCTTTAATTCCTGTTATATGAAGTCCTCTTTCTGTTTGCTCCCTCTGGCAAACACTCAACCGACTATTCTTTGTGTTGTCGTAGGTATAACAAATGATCACGAGATAAACACACGCAAAGAATATGGGAACTAAAATGGGAAACGTTTTGTCAGAAATTAAGAGATGTGCAAAACATCTGACAGAACAAACAATCAATCAAGTACATTTGCAACTGGTCCAGAATAAAGCAGCATGTGTATCTTTCTTATGGGGTGAGAACAAATGTTACTAAAATGCAGGATGGCCTCGAAGGTCTTTTGATTGAAGTGAAAAATCGATCACTGTATTTGTTGGTGGTTTTTATTCGCAATGTCAGAACAACATTAACAAATATCCTTAAGATAGACGTCATTGGTTTGAGGACCGCTGTTTTTACGCCTCGAGTTTGCCTTTTTATCCACGCCCTAAAGCAAAACCTGCTTTATCATCTATTTTACTCTAAACGGGACCATGAATACATAAATGAACATCATGCTGCTTGAAGACTTGAGACTAATTATTGAGACCATGAATTCATGTTTACCGCGGTAATAAATCAAATTAAAGCTGCAAGCAGCATTGATCGGACCCTCGCACCCTTGCGCATGAGGGTGCTGGCTGTAAATGTTTCCTGCACGCTTTGAGACAATTCATAGAAATAGTTTTATTGTTGGCGCCTCCTGCAGTGAATCATTCTCTTAATTCTGGTCCAGTAATTAATCACATTTGTTTTTATAATTTCAAACATAAACACAAAGCTTCCTCAGTTCATTAGATCTGTCTCTCCACAGCTAATCAATAAGTCTGCTGGACCCACTAGCCCAATATTTTGTGTGCTCATTCATGACTGTATGCTCAAGGACCTCTCGTGGTTATGGGGATTCACTGCTGACTCCTCACTCCTCTTGGGCCGCGTTGCACCAGCAAGGATTCATTTCATCTGGGATTAGTTTTAATTAGTTTAGAAAAACTAGGTTTAAAATGAATAAATCCGGATTTAGAATTTAGCAGAGCTCGGTCGCACAAATACAAACTAACCTCTGTTCAGTAAAGCCAAGTTTAAACCAAATTGAAAAAGAGTTTTATTAATATGGAGATGCCTGTAAAGTAAAATAATGAATAAACCTCTAATTTCTCCGTTTTGTTGGGAACTTGATTTCAACGGGTTTCAAAGTGAATCCTTGTTGGTGCAACCGAGTCTTAAACCTGACAATCTTTAAGATTTAAGTCCTGGTTGATTCAGGATTTCTGTTTGAGTGAAAACAAATGATTTGTGCTCAAGAGTTTATCAGTCTGGAGGCTGCATTTAAAATTCATTACTAACACGTTATTTTTCAGAACTGTGTGCATCGTTATATTTTCTGTGTGTGTACAAAGTAGAAAAACAGAACTTTTTTCTGGAAATGTTGCCACAGACACCCAGTTATTATATAACTGCAGTCCTTTCATCAGTGGGCCACAGGCTCAGTCACCACCGGTACCTCCTTCAGTAATAGATATTGACTCAACAGACATTGAGTTGACCCACAAACCAACCATAGTGCTGAAATGAAAAATGGATTAGTTGATTGACAGAAGATTAATCAGCAAGAACTGTGATTATCGTTTTTTAAGCAAAAACTTCAAAAAATGGTCTAGTTCTCCCAGTTCTGTCAGTGATGGTAAACTCAATATCTGACTGTTGTTCTGATTAAAAACATTTTTAATAATTTGGAAAACATGATCTTGGGCTTCAAGGAATAATCAGGGATGGGCGCTTTTTACTATTTTCTGATATTTCATACACTGAACAATCAATCACCAGATGTGCTGATAGTGGAAATAATTGTTAGTTACGGCCTTAATATTACCTAGCCCTTAAGGTATCTGTGTGTTGATTAGGCTACATGACACATCCTTTCATTTTTTTATATTTTGAAATATGAAATTTGGTCGGTTTAACCGGCCAAGTGATCAACAACAGCTTAGCAAAAGCTATATCTGGCAATCGGCTTGGCTAAAAACAAGCCTCACACAGTGTTTTACAGGCCACATTTTGACTTTTGTCAGAAAAGTTTGGTTTCATTTTGAACCATCCAGATGAATAAATCCCCGCTTCTGTTATCTCGGACGCCGTCTTGACTGTTCTTTGTTTGGGAGATGAGAGGGAGATACACCTGGAGGAGGTCTGCTCTCCACTGACTTCACTCCTCTAGTTGTTTGTGGCTTTCATCAGCTCAGCTCCTATTTCTGCTGTGAGGAGCGAGGAGGGATCTCAGAGGAGACACGAGAGCAAGACACTCCCAAGTCTTATATTTTAGTAGTTTTCTGATTCACCATCTAGTTAAACATATTTGTTAATTATAGTTCTGAACAACAAAATGACCATAAACAACTTTATTTTTTTTGTTTGAAAGATTTGTCTTTTCATGATCTTTTATTTCTACTATTAAATCGTATTATTAATATGATTAAAGTCGGAGAGAGCAGGTTTGTCCGTCAACAAGAAACACTTTTTACATCATGTATCATCGTTTCCATTCAGTCATATTCGGCTGATAATTCCTGAGCGTCGTGTTTCATACGAGTTTTCCCCCAAAAAATGTTGACCGAATAAACAATAGTCAGCGTTCAAAATCATAATCATAATCATATTCTGGGTTATTAAATAATGAATTCACGATCTGAATGTCAATAAATACAGATGCAAATAATGAATAAATAATATAAACGTATTATTCCAGTAGAAAAAGGACACAGTACACCTTATAAATACATAATGCAGGTAGTTATTCATGTTCAGGTGTTTGTGAGACAGGTACAGAGAGGAAACACTGCTGCTCGTTACGCAAGCGCATTGTGATGAGGAGTGCGAATATGTATTTCCGTATTGTCACCGTGCAAACTGCGTGGACAGCAGGAAAATTAGCATGCTGCAATGCAAAAGCTAATGGGGAATTTAATAAACAAACAAACAAACTTACATGAAATATCCTAAGTGCACTGATTATTGCCGCCCCCGGGCCAGACGAGGAGACGACTACCACGCAGTAAAAGCTGGTTTACAGTGGCCTTGCACCGAAGCAGAGGGACTCACAGACTAAACGAGATTTACAGCTGAGCCGTGGCTTAGTTCACCAACAGTCGACTAACTAACTGTCTGTGTGTGCTGCTCTGCAGAGGACGGACCCTTTAAAGTGTTTTATAATGAGAAGTCAGCAAGAGGAAGACACTTACATTGAAAAATAAGACAGGACAGGTTATATAATGTACGCTCGAGCCTCGCAGCCAGCGAAGAATATATTAGAAGAGATTAATGCGCTGCTAATCTTCTCCGATCTACAAGTCAGACAGACAGGCAGACAGACAGGCAGGCAGACAGACAGGCAGACAGACAGACAGACAGACAGGCAGACAGACAGGCAGACAGACAGACAGACAGACAGACAGGCAGACAGGCAGACAGACAGACAGACAGACAGGCAGACAGACAGACAGACAGGCAGACAGACAGACAGACAGACAGACAGGCAGACAGACAGGCAGACAGACAGACAGACAGACAGGCAGACAGACAGACAGCTCCACCGGGCCGAGGGGCAATCAGACGTGAGAATACAAAAAAAACATTAAAAGAAGAACCACAGTGGACCTTTGGGTGTCACCAGCACCCACTGCCTACTCTCACTCCTGAAAGACAGGGACATTATCTGCTGCATCCACTTCAAAGACACGTGCATGACTGTGGCCTGACACTACCACACACCTGTTTGAAGTCACATTAGCTTTCTATGGCAACGACATCAGCACACAAGCCAGTGGGAGGAAAGAAAAACAACATTTTTCTTCTCTGCCCGCCAAGAGGTGTCGCCTGCCTTCTTCCAGGTGGAGGTGTAGGCGAATGCGAAACCACAACAAAGCGCGCCTGATAAATCTCGTTTGTTCGTGTTGCCGGCCGTGTTTGTCCCTGATGAAACACGGCGACGGGAAAAACAGAAGCCCGGAAAAAAGGGCTGAGAGATGTTGCTTAATTACGGAAGCAGGCCCAAAGCTATACATCAGCAGCTGCTGTTCTTCTACAGTCGTCTTCCTCCGCCACGCTCTTCATCATCTCGTCCCCCCGGTCTCTGGTTCCAGCGGGGAGCATTCTGCCATGAGCCAGGTGAGCCGGGCTAGTCCCTGTGTAGATACTAATACCCCAGTTGTGATCGGGACAAGCTGATGTAAATGAGGGGCTGATTTATAGCAACAGCCTCGGGCACTAGACACAGAGTGTTACTGTTGTATTGTATATACATAGTAGGCACATACGTGTGTCGACAGTGCAGGAAAAGAGTGGCAGAAAAACACTTAGGGGGGTCAACAGCGGTTTCACAAGTAAATCAAAACGATTAAGGTCTAAACTGCAACATTTAATCACTGTGTGTACAAAGGTGGAAGTACACACAGCGCATGTGTGTGCGTGTGTGTGTGTCCAGTAATGAAAGCATAACAAAAAGGGCAGTGGATAACAGCGGTGTGTCTCTAGGAAATTGCCTTTTCACCGGCCGCACACGAGGAGTATTTCCACCCCCCCCCCCCTCCCATCTCCAGGCGGATAGAAGATGGGCATGGATAATTTCTGTTTCTCTCTCACACAGCAAACGAGCGCACACTTTTTATTTTTCTTCCCTCCCCTCGACCCCGGCCAGCAGGGAGGAGGAGGCGGACGGACGTCCACAGCACGGATGTGACAGCGCATTAAGGAGATGCCACCGATAAGGATGAGAGGAAGAGCAGAGGAACGCGTGAGAAGGCCACACAGGACGGAGTGCTCTATATGACGAATCAACCATCTTTAAAAGGAAATTAGTTGGAATAAAAACTCCCCCCCCATGGGTCTCCTGCGCCAACGTATCTGAATGTGCATTGAGTTTGCTCCATTACTCCGACCCCTCTGCGTGCTCAAGGAGAGGAATCGCAGCGAGGAAAGTTTTGGGAGTTGTTGGGAGTTGTTGGGAGTTGTTGGGAGTTGGACTGTGCCAGCAATGAATCTCAAGGTAGTCAGCTGGGACCTGGCGAAGCGTGGGCACAAACAGCAGGGCCTCCATCCTAATGTGATGAGCTGTGCTCTAGTCTGCACACAGCCATGTTGATAATTAAGCTCAGTGCGCCTCTGGGAAATTATGCTAATGACGCCCCTCCGACTATACGTACGTTTCTGGAAACATTCGGCTTAAGGTGATGGCAAACACGGCGGCGACTACAACACGGCTTCCCGAATAAATGTTTCTGGAGGCGATTAAGGAGGAGAGGGAAAAGGGACAATGGGGAGTGAGAGAGAGTGTGGAGAGAGCAAGAGGTAAGGATTCAAGGATTCAATGAAGTGCTTTGGAAACTGGACAGCAAATGAAAAGAAAAGTGTCAAGAAACACTTAAGCAGTCAAAAGTAAAGGTTTCAGCGGGTGCGTAAATGAGTCGATTTGACGGTCAGTGGCCTTGATGAACAATAGCTTGGGGGGGGTAAGGTCCAGCTTGGCTTTTCAGCTCAGAATGTCCACCTAGCTTGTTTGAACCCACAAAGGAGACCATTTTCTGTGGAAATAGTCTCGCTGCTGTCAAACGGAGGCAAAAAAAAGAAAAAGAAAAAGCTGTTGACCTTGACCTACCAAAAGAGATAAAAGAGGGAGCGAGCAGAGAAA
This sequence comes from Anarhichas minor, assembly GCF_050575085.1. Classification (NCBI taxonomy): domain Eukaryota; kingdom Metazoa; phylum Chordata; class Actinopteri; order Perciformes; family Anarhichadidae; genus Anarhichas; species Anarhichas minor. The sequence goes on along the minus strand of NW_027466473.1, from coordinate 7,641,489 downwards.
GAGAAAGCCGATGAGGAAATAAAATACAGGGAGTTGGGAGAGATTAGCGGGGGCAATAAAATAGCTTCTGTTATCTTCAGAGTGAGCCGGCCTGCCTGTGGACTGGTCAATCAACCCAGTAATAGGTCTGTTTATCACTGACTCATTCAGACTGCTCTAAGCTCACACAGAGGACTGCAGAGGTGGTTAAAGCCTCCGGTCCGGAATGCGTTTGCGCATGTAAATGTATTGTTTTGTCTCACAGACTCACGGACGCTTTTTGCATCTTGGAGATCAGATCAGAGGACTGAATGATTCGGCTCGGCTTTAATGATTCCCTGTGCGGCACTGCGGCGACAGAGACAACGATTACAGACGCACAGTACTGAAGATATGACAATCTGCAGCATGTTGTCAACACTCTTAACAGAAAAAGAAATAAAGATCAGCGTTGTATAGGGATTACAGGTGAATAATATAAAGTTCAGCATCTTTTGAAAATACGCTTATTCGCTTTCTCACCGAGAGTTTGATGAGAAAATGTAAACCACAAGTCATGTCTGTCAGTTCAGAGGTAAGAAAATGCACCAACACCTCTAAAGCTCACTAAATAACACAACAACTGAAATGTAAAAACGACATGGTTTTATAAGGGGTTATATGCTGGTTGTGGCGTCCTTTGTGAAACCCATAAAAACACAACTTATAATTTTTACACTTTGTTTTTTGAACAGATTCAAAATCAAATGTCCTAATCAGAGATCTTTAGAGGGGCCGGCAGGCAGAATGTTTTTAACCTTTGGACGGGATAACTGTTAGCTTCCCATTTGCTTTATGCTAAGCTACGCTAAACAACTGCTGGCTCTAGTTGAATATTTATCGCACAGGAGTGAGTGGTATCGACCTTCTCATCCAACTCTCCAGAAAGCAAATAAGTGTTTTTTTTTCCAAAATTCTACTAATTTGAAAGGGAAAATATCGCTGCTGAAAATGTTCAACAAGAGGATCACGTAAATGCAAATTGTCAAATCGAGGATAAGAGAAAGAAAGCAAAGCAAATTAAAGAAACAATAAGAGAAGGAAAGAAACACAAGATGCCCATCATTGCATGCAGTTAGTCAGTTGGACACCATTTTCCCAGCCTCCAAACACGGACCCCTTCAGTGTGTCTCAGCTCCCAGCGCATGCTGAGCCATCTGAACTGGTGCTTATGACTGTGAATCTCCGTCCTGGGAGCACTGCAGCGATGACACATGAAACTCACACGCTGCATCCAATCTGTCATCTTAATTACTTTCATTTCCATATCACCATCTAGTTTTTTTTTTTTTTTTTTATCCAACGTTGCAAATGAATTTACACCGTAGACAAATTGCTTGTCCTTGACTTCCTTACCCGTTGTGAGGCGACCCACAGCGCACGTGGGGGCTGTGTGTCTGTGCACAGCCGAACCAAAACCTAATCTCTCCCTCAATCCATCCGTCCCACCTCGCAGATTGAATTAGCACGGGAGACAAAGTACCTCACATGCATGGATGGGAAAAATAAATAACAATAATAACACAAGAGAGAAAGTGGCGAATAGATTGAAGACATCAATCAACTGTGAAAAGTTGCGCACACCGTGACGATGCGGTGTTGTGTGAGGAAACAGTCAATGGGGAAACGACGGTTTGTCTGGTGAAACCTGAAGGTCTGTCCCTGTGCTGTGTGTGTGTGTGTGTGTGTGTGTGTGTGTGTGTGTGTGTGTGTGTGTGTGTATACAGCCGTGTGTCTGACATTAACACCCTGATTGTGTTGACAGCCTGCGGCCCTGAGGCTAAGCCCTTAAGCTAGATGTCTCCTGGGTTCAGTAGCTGCCTCGGGTCCAACGGGGGAATGTCAGCTGTGAAAGTCAGAACAAGCCGGCGACACCAGTATAGGTACATTGTGCATCCAGCTGTGCTGTGGCATCACAGTTCACATCTGTGTGAGTCAGTCGGGAAAACATGCCACAATGAATATGATACAAACCTTGATTTCATGTCTTGTATGTATTATGCAAAGCAGATGAAAGCTACCAAATGAGGAAGTTGTTCAACTCTATTTGCCCCCCCACACGGTTATTTTAATAAAAAGACACGTGTTTCTAAATCAGTGCGCCCTCCCCCACGTGAGTTAAAAGGTGATGCAAAACAATCAAGAACAAACAAAGCAAACACAAAGAGACACAAAACAACAACAGAGATGCAAAACAACTACAAAGAGACACAAAACAACCAAGAACAAACACAAAGAGACACAAAACAACAACAAGGAGAGGCAAAACAACTACAAAGAGACACAAAACAACAACAAAGAGACACAAAACAACCAGGAAGAAACGCAAAACGACTATAAAGAGATACAAAGACAACAAATAGATGCAAAACAACAACAAACGGAAGGAAAACAAGCAAAAAGAGACACCAAACAACAACAAATAGACACAAAACAACAAAGAAACAAAAGTAATTACAAGGAGACGCAAACCAACAACAAAGAGATGTGAATCGACCACAAAGAGACATAAAGTGACTAAAGAAGATTTGTAACAACTTCAGACGCAAAAAGTAGCTGCACCGTTTGTAGTCATCGGCGTTACAAATAGCAGCAATTTGTTAATATAAATTCATATTGGAATATTTAAAGCTGTTGATTTGGTACTGAATAAACAATGTAGCCATCAATAATGTACAATTTATTCTTGCCAAGAATCCAGGCTTTAAATTTGAGTCTTTACACATTTTTCTCCTTTTACATTTACCGTCAGAAGTTCTCTAAACCCGCCCCTGATAAACACATGCATGAAAACAGCACAGAAGATGTAGGGGCTCTCGCTGAATAAATATACATTTATACATAAACGCAGTAACCACATTTGATAGAATGCACTGTAGTACTCATAAACTCTAGCGGAGCACCACGTGGATAATGAAAAGTGCAAAATGCATGAATTCATGAGGCGGGCTCTGGACAGGGTGCTTATTTTCCACATTGACTGCCGCACATTTTTCAAATGGCAGAATGTATTCTGAATGTGTTTCCTGCGTCCTGAGGTTACAGAGCTCACTCGGCGCACAGATGACCCCGTAAACTCAAGGGAGGAAATGTGACAAGGCCTGCTACAGGAATTCACCTTTGCTTTGTAATCCATTTTGCATCCATAGACAGTTTTAATAAGTGACGCCTTGGCAGCGTGTTGTTTATGAAGCGAAGGAAGTGAGAAAGTGGATCAGTACGAATGTGCTGTGTGCAAAAGATCAGGAGCCCTGCACCTGGGCGCAGTAACTATATATGAGCTCCCATTAATTAGCCTGTGTGTGTGTGTGTGTGTGTGTATGTGTGTGTGTGTGTGTGTGTGTGTGTGTGTGTGTGTGTGTGTGTGTGTGTGTGTGTGTGTGTGTGTGTGTGTGTTGCAAATGTGCCTCTTTGTGTTGCTTGTGGAGTGTGCACTTAGAACATCTGAAAATAATAAATGAATGTCCCTGTATATGAATCTTGATCTCTATCTGTGTGTGTGTGTGTGTGTGTGTGTGTGTGTGTGGGTCTGTGTGTGTATTTCTCTGCTGGTATTGTTGGATTGGGGAAGAGAGGGTTAACGGTACACACAGACAAACACTAAGGATGTTCCATTGTCTGTTCTATAGCTGTTGATATACTGCATTTAGCCCCCAAATAAACCTGAAAAAGGGAACAGATATCTTTGGAAAATATGTTTATAATATTAGGGGCCTTTTATTTTTTATTTTACTTTATTTTTACCAGTTGAGACCAAATCTCTTAAAACACATCGATTTCACACACACAATTTAAAAAACAACAACAACACATTACGGAGTAAAAACTAAACTCCCTGCGTCAGCATGCGTAACAGTGTTACGCATTGTTTCTAGAACAGTTTGTCGTTTAAACTTCTGTTTTGTTTGCAACTGGCACCAGACACGAGGGACTCTAGATTGAGTCCAGTCTGAAGATCATTCCAAGACAAAGGGCCGGAATAAAATACACTCCTTTGTCGGTCTATGTCCGCACAGGTGTCCCCTTAAAGCCCAGCCAATTACTGGACCTAAGATTGTGGTATTTTGTACAGCGCTGAAAAAGGCTCTTTGTACCTGGAATCATCTACGCAAAGTGATGGAGGAAACCTTTTTGCTCTGTCTGTGAGAGTCCAGGTGGTCTACCTGCAGTGGGAAAGAAGCGTGGCTGTATACAGTGAAAGGGCACAATCCTATATCCACTCCGAAATATACCGTACTTACTCGGTATATCGGGGGGGGGGGAGAGCAGCAGCTACATAATGAATCCCTACAGGAGACATGGGGCCCTGCTGGGCTGCTGTAATGAAGCTCTACCCTGCTATCGCTCCCTGACCCACTGGCATTAAGGAAAAATGGAAACCATTACCTTCAGCCTTCACCTCCGCCTACCAAGTGGGGGACCTGGAGCAGATATCGGTGTGTGTGTGTGTGTGTGTGTGTGTGTGTGTGTGTGTGTGTGTGTGTGTAGGTGTGTGTATGTGCGTGTTAGGAATGGAAACAGGAATGAGGTTGAGGTTGAGACGGGTCACAGCAGGGGATGCAGACCAGATAGGACACCTACTGTATATGAGGAAATGAGGAATGTGTCTGCCGCAACATTGACAGGCTGTAGTTTGGAGCAGGTGTGTGTGTGTGTGTGTGTGTCATGTAAAATAAAGCCATATATGCCCAAGAGAAGGTCTTACAATCCTCTAAACAACTTTAGCCCGAAAATATCGTATTTCAGACACACAGCACAGTTAGAAGACAGGGTTTTAAAGAAGATTGGATGCTCCCTCTAAGTCACATTCCAGCAGAAGTCTCTAAAAAGTGCCCTTACCAGCTTTGTGTGTGTGTGCGTGTGTTTGCTCCCCATCTAATCTCATCCTCTGTTGAATGCATCTTAATAGGACTAAAGTGTCTTTGTTTCTTATGGATTTCCAACAGAGTAAACAGACCATGGTGTTCAGATATGTGTGCGTGTGCATCTAGAGGTCCACGACACCCCGAGGGAACGAGAACAAAAGGGAGGCTTTTGTCTTAATTCTCCACAAATGATATTTTGCGGGCTGCCTGGTGTCGGTTGCAGTGGCTGCGTCCTCCTCTGCTGGGTCTCTCAGATTGGAGTGCCACCGGCTGGAGATCATTTGATCAGCAGATCACTGGGATCAAGTTCATTAGAAGAGATGAAGCCCCGCGGCAGCCTGCCACAGATGAACCCTTTAGATAAGATGGGCTTCTTTCCGTCTGCGACTGCTTTTCCTTTATCTCTTTATTGGTCTTCCCTTTCCCCCTCTTTCCTCCTCCCCTCTTTCTGTTATTGTTTTAAAGTAATGAAGGAATTGGGGAAATGACTTGCAATATCCGCATTTGTTTGAACCTTCTAAATCTTCCCCACAGCTATTAGCATCTAGCGATCTGGTGAGAGTCCTGGACCGTAATAAGACGATGGGTGTGTTTTTGCACAGAAACCAGCGAGGATGAAACACTCTTTTTAAGTTCACGCAGCTCACTCTGCCACGGTGTGTTTTATGGCTGTTTAATGAATCGTGCAGAAGTTTGCCAGGCTTTATGTCAAACTGGGATCAGGTTGACATGAGTTAAAGTGTGGGAGTGGAAGACAGCTGACGGAGGTGAAGACTGAAACACTGTCACAAAAAAAAGGTGTGCAGAGTCTCTTCTCATGATAAACTGTGGCTGTTAAATAACCCTTATGTCTGAGTGAAGTTCTGCCTGACTACATGCAAGTAATTCATCTGGCATATATATCGAGTGCCTGCTGTGTTTGAAAAGGTAAACTGAAGGATTTTCAGTCGGTACGCAGTGTGGACCGGGAGCTGGAGAGGTGCCAGTTCACCTCCTGGGCTCTGCTGAGGTGCCCTTGATCGGGGCACTGAACCCCTAACCGCTCAGGGCTCCTGATACGTGGCAGCCCCATCACACTGCATATGTCTGTGTGTGTCTGTGTGTGTCTGTGTGTGTGTGTGTGTAAAAAATAGGAAAGGAGTGAACATTTTCAAATGAAGAAATGATTCTTCTTCTAACGTTACTAATATAACATTTGGGCTTCCGTCCTTTCAACTTGAGCTAGTTCAAGATCAAATTTCTGTTCACTTTGAGACAATGTTACCTTCCAAATACATAAATATGATATATATATATATATATATATATATATATATATATATACACACAATGATTCATGGCGATCATGTAGATGAGTCATTCCCAAAGACTGGGTCGGGACCTATAGGTGGGTCGCAGGAGATTTTATGAGGGTCGCCAAATAAATGATCAGAATTTCTTCTATGGTCTTTTATTTAAGATGTATACCTGCAGTACACCCGTGAGCCTATAATTACAACATTTAATCTAACTCTACCAAAATGCATTTATTTTGTCTCATTTATATTGTAAATATTTAAGATGTGCATATCTTTTTTCTAAAACAAAGTTGTGATTTATCAAATGTATGTGTCTTAGAATCGGCTGCTTCATCTATCCACGATATTAAAAGGTGAAGCAGGACATGGCAGTAGAGATGGTCAGGAACGTTCATTTACGCACAAATTTGCTCTTCTTACAGATGAGGCCCGTTGTAAACATGGTTCGTCATTTAAAAAAAAGATTTAGTAAATACTCATGTAGATGACTTTGGTTTCTGTTGTCATCATGTGATGGTCTCTTTAGACTCAGTGTGTTCTTTTAAAACTCTTTACTCTTGCATCTTTAATGACCATCTTCCATGAGCGCGACACACAGGTGCACAAACACACACACACACACACACATCTTAATGGCATCTCTCCGCCCATGCTAATGGGGTAATAAGGGACATCAGCAGCTCCCGTCAACCTCACCCTATGTCATCTCATTGGATGTCTAAAGTCTCTAGCTCATCCTGCTCTTTAATCATCGACGTCCTTTCCTTTAGAAATCTACCTTCGGCCTCTCCAGGCCGACAAATGGCTTCCATCTCTCCTTCAATCGATCACATGCTTTCAGTTCTGTAAATGAAGGCTTAGGTAACAAGAACGGCAGGAGAGGTAATCAAGAAGACCACCGAGACACAAGGGAGAGGAGCGCTAATGTGGTGAGAGCATTTCCTTGGTTACAGCAGCCCTTCATGAAAGCAGGCAGAGCAGTGGTGGTAAGACTCCTCACACACACACACACACACACACGCATCAGCTTGTGTGTGGCTGGGCGACATTTGGCCCTCCTTGGGAACAGAGTCTCCGTGAAAACAATGTGCCTCACTCTCCATTATTTAAAGCTTCGTCCCCTCTCTGCCACTCACACATGCAGGGTGTCAGCGGCCAGGGTCAAAGGGTGACCCCTGTTCATTCAGGCGTTACTCCGGAGCTTAATCAGACATTCCTTATTGTTTCGCCCTCTGAGCATCTACCAAGGCAAAAACTGACAGACATGAGGGAAAATGGTCAAGGGTGGCAACTTAGGAAATGTTCACTCGGAAGTAAAGGCGAGAATAAGAGCTTTTATATTATTAATGGTCCGCGTGGTTAAAGTTTGATGCTGCATTATTACGAAGATTGAAACACCTTTTACAGATTCAGTAACCATGACCTGCAATTTTGCTGACGGCTTGCTTATTCTTCTCAAGTGTTTCACAGAAAATAATGGCATCATGAATGATTTATTGAATTGTATGTCAACACACACACACAGAAGTGGGCTTACGTGTAATTGCAAACACCACAGTTTTTTTGATGGGTTGCACCCCTCTGGTTTGCCCCCCCCCCCCGCATGGTTTCAAAGCTCAATTTCGACACCACCTCCCTTACAAATACACACACAATCACAGCAAACAACTACACGCTAACTCACTGTCGTGACAGTAACAAGGTATAAGGCAGGAAACGTTTTCAGAGTGCAATGATAAAAAGGAGATGTTTTTTTTTAGGGATACTAGGAGTTCCAGATCTGTTGAATCCAGTGTGGTTTTATGCAAAGGCTCAGTTTATCCTACCACTAGATGGGTCTGTGTTAAGGTAGAGGTCGCCGTGCGTAGCACTGGGATCAATCGGAGCCTGGTTCAGGCCTCCACCTCCAACACTCACCATGTCAGAAATCCTACTTTCAAGTCTGGGTTTTGTTTCAATCTGACAAAATTGCACGATAGTTGGTTTGTATTTTTGGTGGTTGAGATGTCCACTAGTTGCTGTTGGTCTGTCAGCCCTGTTGCTGTTAGCACCGTAAACTGTGTCGCCTCCATGAGAGCCGCGTGGAGGCGACAGATATGCTCTGAATTTAAAAATAAGCACCTTTAAGTGAAATATGTTCAAGTTGAGATATAAATTATCTTTTGAATGCGTGCATCTAGGATTTTTTAAAACTCAAGCAAACACCTTATCGCCACTCAAACTGTCTCCTGAGCTTCTTGACACTTGTAGCACAATAGGTGAAATAATTCTACTTTATGTTACAGCTATGCTCAAAGGAGCAAAGCCACTTGGCCGTCCGGCTGTCTGTGGGAGGATGAATGGGCGGAAGACAAAAGCCAGGTGCAAAACTGACTGGTCATGCTTTAATGACACGGCGTAGTCCTTTGATATTAAGGCATGAAATCAGCACTTATCTCTTCTCTGTGTACAAACATTCCCTCGTCCCAAAAGCATCTCATGAGTGAAAAAAACCTCAGTTAAAGGATGTTGACACTGCAAACCAAGAAAGATGCAGGATTTGTATTATTACAGGCCCCTGTGACCCTCTACCCCCCCCCCCCCCCCCCCCCCCCCCACACACACACACACACAATGATCTCCCAATTCAAACACTGTGCTGGGCTCCGTTGTGTCAAATTATCATAACTGGGGAGTTCATCGCGCAGCACAAAGACTGGTTAACATCGTCAGTGGTTACTCTATTAACAGCTTTATCACTAAGCAACAGACGAACCCCCCCCCCTCTCTCTCACACACAAACACACACATTCACACACTATCTTTTTAAATGTAATGGTCCTGTGTCTAATTTGGAGGGTGTTTGACAGACAGCATTTTAATGACCCAGAGTCTGGGTGAGGACTTAAGCTGACAGAAGCATCTATAGGGCCTCTATCATGTCATAGAGACTGACTTTGAACCGTCAAATAAGCATCTATGGAGAGTGAGAAGGGGGTGTTGCTATTATCATAGCATTAAATCCAACAGCTATGAACACAAAACAAGAACGAAATGAAAAGAACCTACAGTGAGACACTGAAAACCAAGTCTGGCCTTCTCCCCATCCTCAGCATAATGCTATGGCACACTGGGAGTACTGAGTAGCATGTAATGAGAATAACCATGCAGCTTTAGTCATGAAATGCCTAATTAGCCATTATCATGCACTAAAAAGCAGCTATGAGACCATCACTGTCTCTCCTCCACAATCCCCCGCTGAGATGAGACAATGCAGCGCAGACTCGGAGGGTCCTCAGTGTGGGGAGAACAGTCAGCCTATCAGATGTCTCCCTCCACAGCTCAGGTCCCAGCAACGAGACCACGATAAGGTTTCTCTCTCGTAGCGCTGGTCCGGCACGTCCACACAAACTGAGGGGCTTCCTGCTACCCCTCATTTTGTGGGTTAATTAGAGTGAAGCTGTCTGCTGTTTACAAGAATGCTGCCATATGTAGTCCAGATTATGCTCATTAACACTTTGTGTTCGGAAGAACGGGCTTTAGCGAAACACACAGATGTATATACGAGCACAAAATCACACAGAAACACTCCCTGTCATTAGCAATTCTCTTCCCCCTCTGTTTTGGGCTAATTAAGCAGAACAATTTGGTGCGCATCTCTCGGCTAATGAGAGGTGATGTGCTGAGACTGTATGTTCAGAAAATAATCTGGATAATTAGAAAAGACAACACAAATCTACTTTTGAGTCAAAATAATACTGTTATCCCAAAAGAGAAGATCTCCTGCCACATCCACAGGGAGGTCAGAGGTCAGGCTTGGCTGTAGCAAAACACCACGGAGCACCATGGACCCGTCAGCAGCAAGGGGGATTGTCAAACTGAATCTGAGCCATGTGGTTGAAGCAGCACGGTACATCTTTCTGCTCACTGTTGCACCTTGCTGCCCTCCAACAGCTCAACTGGTGTGTGTAGGTTCCCACTGAATACATTTACATTCATTAGCGTTGACATTTGCGATTGTGGTGCATTGACGTGGAGTTCGGCTTGTGCAGGGTGTGTGATTAGTTTATTGATGTCTGAATTTGGAAACCACTGAGTGTGTGTTTAGTCGTAATGACGGTGTCATTTCGCAGGAGCAGAACCAGACTGAGGTGCTTCAGGACCGATGCGTCAGAGGCTGAAAGAGCCGGTCGGCGGCATCATGGATTGAACGGCGGAGACAAACTGAATATGCAGACCTGCACTCAGAGCTCCGGACAGCAGAGCGTGATGAATGTGTGAACTAAATATCACCATAAAACCATCTGTTAAGCCAGTCACTGTGAATGACCGGCCAATAACTGCCTGGCTGGATTATTCTGTGTGAGACAAACAACTGAACTCAGTCATACCTGACAGTGCAGGGTATAAAGTACAGGGTGACGTTGAATTTTCCACCCTCATTTCCCAAAAGTCTCTTGAGTCCCTAGCTTTAAAGACATCATCATTAGTCAACTGTATCTGTGTCGCTATCTGTGACACTATAGCAAATAGTAGAACAAGTAGAAAAGAGTCATAAAGTCAGTAAACACAGTGACACAGCAATAACTAGCTTTAGCTAGCTAGCGTTAGCCATCATTATCTGCAGTTCAAACCAGACCAAGTGAGGTTGCCTCGCTTTAACAGATTCTTATCCCAATCTTTGAATGCTGTAAACGTGCATGTATCTGATGACATCATCAGACGGCACCTAAAACAATTAATTTGCATGCATAACAATTCAGAAGACATGCTAGTCCATGGGCCCCGAGAGGCATCCTACACGCAGGAGCAGTCTTCTGTCACACATTACAGAGGATTAAAGGGCAAACTGTTGTGCCCAATGCAAATTTCATTTGTTTGATCAGGCCAGCTTCTGGTCAATACTGTGCAGTCTCATCCCACGTTTGTGCCGAAACTATCGACACGCTACCAATTCCCAAAGCCTCCCATGTCCAGCCCTATAAACGCACCCAAAATGCACAACCATGAATCCTGGTGAATCATTACCCTCCCTCACTAAGTAAATATGACCAGTGTGACCAGTGCAAGCCAAAGCATGTCTGTGTGCCTCCATCACCCACATCACTGCCCATGCACATCTCATGCCCAGTCTGTAAACCACCCAATGTACCATCTGCCTTGGCAGTCACCTGCACCAGACCAGGCCAGACCACTGCTCAAAAGAGGGCTGGGTCGGTGATGGGGGGGGAATGCTCCAGATGCTCCCCAATCCAGCTGCAGCCTGTTGGCAATGTCACGGCATGCCCCTGGATTAGTGAGCACCCCACCCTCTGCTTGTTCCTTGGGCTGCTGTCCCACTATCTGTATGGTGCCTGCCAAGCCCATTATCCATGCACAGTTTAAGTCAAAATGCCACACGCTCACTAACTGATCGATGGGGTCTTAAACAGTGGGGAGCCATTTAAACAAGGAGTGTGTGTGTTTGTGTGTGTGTGTGACAGTTTTCTTGCTGCCTTCTCATCTTTCCCAACCGTCTGTATGGATTTAGGTGGCTGGCCTGTGGGCCAGGCTCCATCGATTGCAAACAGCCAACCAATCACGTTGACAGACAGCTCGGTCGAGAGCGCACCTTGGCTTTTAATAGCGCTGCCCATGTTCATGTGGAAAGCTGAGGACAGATAGTAAAACACCGCAACAAACACAGACTGACACCCGGCAGGCAGCCACTGTAGCCTTGTGCATCTGCATAATGAGACAGACAAAGACATAGACGGCGACGACCTCGAGCAACACACACGCTAACAGACCAAAACAATGCTTCTCTATTCGAGCCAAAGCCCTTTTTTGTGTGCTTTTCTCTCGTCCTGTGTGTGTCCCCGCTCTACTAGCAGGCTGAGTCACAAGCTTAAAAAAATACTCGGAGAGGAAATGCAAATGACCATGTCTCATCTCAAAGCAAACACTGGGAAATTAAATTAAGGCTCCCTGCGACTTGGGAAGTGCTTTTCCTTCAGTCTTGTTGGTTACGGGTGTGCATGTGTTTTTACTGTGTGTGTGTGTGTGTGTGTGTGTGTGTAGCCAGCGGATGCTTTTCTTTAAATCTTGTTAAACCCTATTTCACTTCTGTAATTCTTTAAACTTGTGTGAATAATAATCAAATTTGGCCAAAGCAAATACAATTTCCACGCATATGTTGCTGTTTGTGTGTTTCTGTGGGCAGTTTTGTGCAGTTTGGAGACAGAGTCCAGGAACATACCTTTTTCTTTGTGTGTGTGTTTTCTGTCTTGTGTGTGCGGGTGCTGTCTGTGAATCCAGCTCTTTGTCTGGCCTGCTCCATTGTCACAAACCACTAATAGGAATTCACAGCCGTTTAATAATTCACACCGAGGTAGGCGGCTACATTAAACTGTCAACAACACAAGCTCCTACCGAAATCCCATTAACGGCCAATGAATAATTCCCATATTACATCTGTCCCAGCTTTTATGCACACAAAAACACACACCAAAGACACATGTGCACACGTATCGCACTTCCTCACAATATTCCTAATGGCCCAACGCTAAGCTGGATAAACCTGGAGATCTAGCGGGGCTCGGAGGCACTTTCCATTATAAGAGCGGTGAAATGGAGACCCCATTGGCCTTTGGGACAGGGTGCTAAGCCCAGGGACATAATGATAATGGGGGCTGTATGGGGAGGCGATGCCTGTCTGGTGATACTTTACAGTAAAAGCAGCCTGGCTACAGGTTTGGCTTGTTCCTTCCTCGTCTAAACATTTCTTCCAATCTCAGATTTAATGTCCTCTGCGGCATATTTGCTTCTCATGGCTTGTGTTTCCCACTCGTGTGTTATTGGAAGTGAGGAAACCGAGTTGAGGGTGGAGTAAAGCGATTCATGTCAGACTGTGTTTGCATTCCATGTATTTGAGTTTGCGTTGCACAAAGTGTTGATTCAGGTTAAATGAAATGTTGAATAAATCAATACAATTCAAAATTAATCTAATTTATTTGACTATTGAAATTGAACTCCATTACCATTCAATGTAATATTCATAAATCATCTTTTCCACCTAAAAATGTTCTCCTGGAGTCTGTGAGGTTGCCAGGCAACCAGTGGAGACCGCAGGAAGTCACTGCGTCCAGCCAAGAAAGAGTCCAACACACAACCCCCCGTGAGCAACAGGTTGTTGTTTTTACACTAAACTAACTGCTTCACACTGAATGGACGGCTTTGAGTTTTGATCTGTTTATCCAACGCTCGTCAACTAAGTGAATGCGAGTTTGCCAAAATGATTAACGATGTCTTTAAGAACGACTAACGAGCAATATTTGTGGATTAAACTCCTGAGATGCGTCTCTCGGTGCCAGGGTACTCACGTTGAAACAAAGTTACACAATGTTTAATTAAAAATGTAATTGATAAGCAAATTAAAATGCAAGCTCCTACATTCATCTCCAAATGATGTCTTGCTCACAATACTTTAAATCAGTGGTTTAACAAACACATGGTCCAATTATCTTACAAAAGTACCATTAAAACAAAGACAGTCTGTTGGTCTGACTGGGTGGCATAAAAAAAATAATAACTGTTCGACCTATGGTTATTTATGTATGTAACAATATAAGTTTAGGTATGAAAAACACTATTTAGTTGTTCTTCCAATTGGACAGCGCTGTGAAGTCAAACTGGAGCCTTCATTACCAGCCGCACCGGGAGAGATCTGTCCATGTTAATTTAAACTAGAAAATTGTGTATCACAGTTCCCGATATTAAAAAAATAGTCCCATGGAGGCAGATAAACAATAAAATGTCATATATTACTCTACATCCCCTGTGTTGTGGAATATGATTTCATTTTAGGAGACACAGCCTTTCCTCGCTGTTTCCACATGAAGAGCATCTTCACAACAGCCTTGAACAACCAGGAGGGAGTGGCTCTTTGTCTGTCTGCTGCCTGCATTCAGCTTGCTCAGACATGCACACACACACACAGTGACACACTGAAACGCTCCTCGAGCAGACAGTCCCTATTTGTCAGCCGCTGAGATTATACCTTTCATCAGCAGCAACGCAAAGCTGATGTGAAAGCTATATGGATTTCTGTTATCAAACATGTAACGGTCGGGATGCCCCCGGTTACCCGAGTGGAAAACTGGAAATGTTTCGGGATCCCTTCATTCCCCTTCTGATCTCCTTAAGGTAGATTAAGATGCGTTAAAGTCCCAAACTGGCAGTACAGAACACTTTGGCAAAAGCTTCTTTTTTTTCATTTTCAGTAATTGCTAACAGGGAACGAGCTATTAAGAAGCTGCAGCTCAGCGCTGAAATTGAATGCGTTTTATAGCGTAAGCACCTGCTTCAGGAGCCAAGAAGTGTCACTTTAACACTGTCCATTCGCTGTAACTAACAGCTTCAATTGAGATAATGGAGCCGAGGTGGAGGGGCAAGTTACCGGCTACCATCACAACCCATAATCTCCCTGCAAAGACACCAAACTTGTTTTCCTAAGATGATACCGGCTCTTATTTTGTCCTCAGTAGCTCCTCAAGGTTAATTTACACCGTTGATTTATATTACAGCCTGCGGATGAAATCTGTATTCACCCTGCAGACCCAGACTGGTTTGGAAAACATAATTCCAGCCTCTGTTATTAGGGCCGAGCAGAATACAGAGCCCCATCGCACATGCTTTACACATGCACATAAGCCCTTAAAGCAGCATTAGGGTTTAGAGTACTTGTACGTCCTTGGAAGAAGGAACGCACTCTGGTTATATGATGCTTGAAATGTGGTTATCCTGCCAACCAAAGCTGTTGGAGCTGTAAAGAAGCCACGGTTAAACCAGCGCAACTGCTGGACCTGCTGGGTTGCCGGAGGGTTTCGGTGACCCGGTCAGAGCGTATAACCTTTCCCTCTCTGTTACAGTTCACAAATCTCTCCGCACTCCGCCCGGTGCAGGGTGGGTGGGGGGGGTGCTGTTAGGCGTTTGTCACCAAAACTGTGCACACGTTATGAAAAAGATTGCTTGGGAGCAAACATGTAGAAGCACGAGCATGCCGCCCCGTCGGCAACCTCCGCCCACGGCTGGCTGCAGCGTTACATTAGCAGCCGTCTTTATTAGTGCTATTAGGACGCGGGGCGCATTTTTCATATCCAGGCCGTGTTAATGTGAGGTTAGATTGATGATGATGATGATGCTGCTCGGCGTGGAGATCTTGCGTCTGATTTGCGGAGGGTGACAATGAGGGCTTCATTTCCATAATGAATCCTCAGTGCTTCTGTGATGAGCTGTTGACAGAGGAGAAAACAACGTGTCTTCCACAGATAAATAATGGAGGAGTGGAAAATGAGCCGGTCCAGCAAATGACTCCATCAGCACTTGTGTTTTTCCTTTTGACTCTCTTGGGGTTTCTAGTTGAACAAATCTAACAGAAGTTTTAAGGCCACCGCTTACAGCAGCAACTATCTAGCCTAAAGCTTCCTGTCAAAGAAGACAAAGCCTCGTCTCTCCTCCACACATATCCTCACGCCGCCCTCCCCAGCTCCAAAACAGCCTACCTTCCAGCTTTATTGCCAGAAAGCGACTCTGGCTAGATGAGATCCCCACACAGCTTAACATCTGGGCGCTTTGCCGCTGATGCCCTCATAAATAAAAGATAACTCCTGCCTACCGTGCACAGTCGCACTGGTATAAATCATGGATATGGATTTTCACTTGGCTTTCACTCTCTCTTTCTCTTACAGTCCCTCAACCCCCTTTCCTTCTTTCTGCCCCCTTTTCCATAATTCGTCCTCTCTTCCCTCTCGTTCTTCTCTGCCTTTGCAACCCAGCAGGAAGTTTGCCAGACAAAGGAAGATGGCAGGTAATTAGAAGCTTTCGTGATGGTGGGAAGAGAAGCCACCTTGTGCTCCTCTAATTCAAAATCATTACAGCTCGCTCTGTGGCCAGGATGTCTGAGGAGTGCTATTATCACTCCAGGTAGTTGTTCTCTGTAACAAACCCGCAGTCCTGAAATAAAGTTTGAAGTGACATGGACAGATGGTGTGGCATATGCATCTATCAGCCGTAAGTGTATTCACCTTGGGGATTCATCAAGGTGGCAACAATGGCAGATCTAACTCTCAATAATGAGCCAAATAAGACTTTTTATAACAGGGCTGATTGTTGGATCATTAAACTCTTGCCACCACCTGTTCTACAGAAAGACTCTAACAATATGAAAACTTTCATGGACTACTAGTGCAATAAAAGGTGCAACATGTAATATACATTGTGTGTCAATAGAGCAAACTGTCATACAACAGCTTCAAAGCAGTCTGACAGTCAAACAATCCAAGGGTCAAACGATGAAGGTGTTCTTCATCGTTTAAAGGGGCATTCCCCCAGTTTTACACCTGAAGCTCAGTTTACTCCTCAGGATAATGGGAATGATAACCCTCAGGGTTATCTCTGTCTGGGCTTGAGACTTTAAATTATAAATAGAGATGCACCGATTTTCTTGGCCGATTCTGATTTTTTAAAGGTCTTTCTGAGAACTGTAATTGACAGCAAGGCTTCAGACTGACCGTTTTCACCACTGTCCCGAAAGATCATTTCAGCAATCCCAAAATCCGTGTAAACCGTCCAAAATTCGAAATGTTACCCTTTTACTTTGTCATTGCCATCTATGGTGGTTATTTGCGTAAAAACGATTAGGAAATAGATGATTGCATTTTTACTTAAATTCATGTATTAAAATGTAAAACAATCTATTAAAATGTATTAGACGCTCCTTAGAGTTAAACAGGTTACAATTCTCTCTTTAACTGTTTTATATTGCTGCAGGAACATCTCCTTCAAACAGCTGTATTGATCCAAGTTGCTCCACCGAAATTCGCCACATTTTTTGGGACATGAAAATGTGACAAATTGTCTCTGTGTAGCGACTTTCAGCTCTATGTTTGGGTTTTCAGGCCCTAAAACGACACCGTTTAGGTTCTCTCTCTTAGCATCGCTTTCGGCCTCAGTTGGAAGCTCTCTGATGCAAAAAAGCTCCTAAAACCCAGTGTACACCACCACCTGCCCAGCAAGAGACAGACAGAGAGCTGGTGAACAAGTCAGAGCTCCTTGTCAGTGTTAACCGTAACAACTAAAAAGGTGATAGGTGTCAAAGAAAATCTATAATAGCAGCTTTATCAAAGAAACAACAATATTACAACAATAACGTCGAACCATTTTCCGTAACAACATATCAATAGTAGCACCAAAATGATTCAATTGTTTCTTAACAAGCATTGAACGACATGCATTGAATACATGGAAATACTTTATTGGTATTTTCCCATTGTTCAGGGAGCGATAGAAGCTGTAAAATTAGATCTCTGCCATCTGAAATATAGGAAAAATTAAACTGCTGAATAGTTATTGAAGCTGCACGCTACCTTGAGCCCCTTTTTTCTCTCTTTTTTAAAGCAACATTCCCACTATAAAAGAAGTTTGTAGGATGTAATATTACATGTTACATGTCCATTCCAAAATGGAAATGGCATATTCAATTGTGAAGATGAGCTGTTGTGGAAGTGAGGTCTGAGGAATGTGGCCTTGCCAATAACAACACAGCTTTATTAATGTTCGGTGAGATACTTTATTGATGCCTGAGGGAAACATTCTTTTCACTTGCCACCCCAACCCGCCACATCATATTAGGTATGGAGGCATTGTGTGTCAGCTCATGAAGGCACAACAGCAGCGTTCAGAGGAGATTAATAAAATGAATTTAGAGATAAATAACGGTGCAACACAGATCGTCATGGCTGATCAATAGACGGAACCATGGATAACTTTCTGCGTCAGTGTTCTGTTTAGGAGACTGTGCGGTCTGATGGTGAACAATCGAATGATTGACAGATCTATTTAATCCCCAAGGACAGGAAGTCCAAATCAGCTTCAAACAAAAAAAAACTAATTATGTCAAGTCTCCTTTGGCTGATGATAAAGGATAATTACTTTTTTATTCCCCTCGCTAAGGCCGAATACGTTCCCTCAGATGTGGCGACGTAACCTTTAACGAAAGCCCCGTGATTGATGAGGCGCCTCATTTACCCCTTCCAAATGATTACCGATCACTGTTTCCCCTCCTTAGACACACACACACACACACACACACACACATACGTGCAAACAACCTATCCATCCTCTCGACCGGCCACAAACAAGTTTGTGCGCGACACTTGAAAAGGGAAAGCGTCTCATTTCAGGATCTTCATTACTCATATTACCTGATACTTACATCTGCAGCGCGTAGAGACAGAATACAATCAAGAGGGAAAGGGAGAGAACTCTGCTTTATCTGTCCCGGGAAGGAGATGCATTCACACCCACAATAAGTGTCAGCCACTGACAATACCCTGCCATATCTATCTGTCTCCAGTGGCGAGGTACTCGGAAAGTGGGAGCCAGTGATGAATGAGACATCGCCCTGTGTCGGATACATATTTCTCATTTCTAGAACAAACAATACAAATGTTCAGATGTGTTTTTCCGGCTGAAAGGACTCAACTCACTTGGCAGGCAGAAAGGAAATACATGAGGAGACACTTGCTCTAATTCCTTAAAGGTCACTGAGTCAAAAGCACCGATGGAATACTGGGTTTGTCGGTAAACCTAACAGGGTCAAAACAACTCATTGTTTTGGGTGTGATTTGTGCCATAGTGGTTTTCTATTTCTATACGTGGGTATTGGGTTAAGCTAACCCAATATTGCAGCAACACCTCCTCTGAGAGGTTATCCTCATGACCCCCTTCCATTTAAAATCTTCATTTCGGCTTAAGGAAGCCTATTAACTCGTACGTCCAGCTTGACAGTAAATGAAATGAGACAGCCTCCCCCCTCATCCTAACAGCTTGTGTGAATTCCTACGAGACTACAGAGCAAGTGTACAGTACATGTCCATATCTGCTGCTTGTGCTTCAGCCCTGACACTTGACAAATGTGGTGTTCCCCTCTTAACCTGGTTACCAGCAGGTTGTCCAATGACAGCAGCCATTCGCTGTTTAATGCCACCAAAATCCGATTATGTCTTTCCGGGGTGCATTCTCCAGCCGACAGAGATGGATGGAGATTATAAACTAAGGGCTTTGGCCGAGTAGAACATCTTTTAAAAGGTTAGGGAAGACATAAAAACAGCACGGCTCAAGGATAGCTGCGGTTAAACATCCCAGCACCCAAGGTTGGCGAACTCAAGGTGGAGGAGACGATACGGGGAGCGGGACAGGATATTTGTCGATTCATCCTGCAACGCCACCAACCTGTCCAGGAGACACAGACTTTTATCTGGATGTAAATCTTGCTTTTTTTCAATATTGTCATGGTCATTTTAAATTATGACCCCAAAGAGAGAGAAAGGAAAAGAGATAAAGGGAAATGAAACAGAGCTGATTGATAGCAGGAGGGATGTTTGTCTTCAGGAAGACACCACCCAGTCCAGGGTCTGTGTAGCTTTATATAAGGAGGTAATTCAATCTGTGCTGAATAGATGACAAGGTCACTGACCAAAGTCCCCTTTGGTGAGTCTGGCTACAGGTGTCTAAGTGAGCTATGAGCAGGAAACACAGATTCCTATCAGGGATCGATACAAGCTAATCAAAGGCTAATCACCAACATGGCCAGGAGCTACCAGCGAGGGGTGTTGAGCAGTTTTCATTCTTCTGCCAGTTGTTTAGTGCGAATGTCACACCACCACACTTTCAGCCGAGACAGTATCACATTCCAAAAAAGCACCAGTGACCTCTTTCAACCGAATGTTTGCCAACACAGTGCACTCTCTGGGAAATCCAATAATCGCATTCCTCCTCTCGTTTTGTCTTGCAGCCATTCTCAGTTTCTGGAAGGCTCCATTCAGAGACCGGGGACCATTCTGCGTTCTCCTGAAAAGGCTTCAATCCCCGCGCCTTCGCTCCTCAATGGCTGAGAACGGGCCGGCCCCGAGCTTTCTCTGGGAAACACAATTAGGCATGGAGCGTCCGGGCCCGGCCTCCATTCACATTCAGCCTCTGTTTGATGGGCCAGCCAGCCCCACGACTTCATCCATGCACACTATCAGCCTATTGCCATGCAAAACAGCAGCTCCTTCTTCCAGCCCCGCGCCATCTCACATCGCAGCCTAAAAGAGGTCCCCCTCTTTAGCCCCGCTTTGTCCCACGGCTACTAATGCGTGTAATTTTTGTGCGAATGAGGAACGTGGACTGTGAGCAAACACACCTCTTTCAGCCTGAGCCATTATAGGATTTGGCCCATATGGTGGGAGGAAGATTTGTAATTGTGGCCCACTGGGAAAACAGGGGGAAAGACAAGGTTGAGTGGAATGGTGTGGGAGGGCTGAGCAGTTTGTGGCACTCGGTTTGAAATGGAAAGGAAAGAAAAAACAAGAATTCATCGAGCACAACTCAAGAAAGAGCTGCCAGAAATCGTTGATGTGAAAATGTCTCCCATAATACCCTTAGTCCATTACTTCAAACTCCAGAATGAAAGTATGCTGCAACATTATGCATAAACGAGAAAGTGGAGAGAGACAGAAATGCTTCAGTCTGTATCATCCTTCTGAATTTACCTTATGGATTTTTCTGCGTCTGAATCTTCAAGCCGCTTCCACGTTGAAGAAGTATTTCTGACTGTCCTTTGTTCTCATAAAACTTCCAGACATGATTTCAGGCTCCACAGCAGAGGAGTGGAATATAAAGCCGGCATGCCTTCAGTGAGGGGCCGAGACAGCTTTATATGATTAAAATTGACTGGCACATGGCGCAGGACTCCACACCCACCCATAACAGATATTGAAGACCCCCCTGAGAGGGCAGGCGGCCAGAGGCCTCCCTCAATGAATGAGACAGGTTTGTAAAAAGAAAAGCATGAGGCTGCCGCCACAATCAATTCCCTTCCATTCTGGCAATGCATGCATCTGTCTATAGGTGTGCGTGTTTTCTGAGCGTGTGTGTGTGTGTGTGTGTGTGTGTGCTCTGTCCTTGTACCAGGGTACCAGTCACCAATTCCAATTCCGTCAGCTCCTTAAAAAACACTCAAACCCTCCTCGCCAAACCTCCCACCCCCTCCTAGAGTGGCGTGGAAATAAATATTTATCACATCAGAGGAAGGAGAGGAAGGCGGACAGAGAGGCAGAACAGGAAAACAGGGACAGAGAGAGAGAGAGAGAGAGAGAGAGAGAGAGAGAGAGACACTCGTGGTTACGATGACAACAGCCTCCCACTTGACAGAGGACAGAAACTGATGGAAATGGAGCAGACTAAAAAACAATTAGGAACAAGCTAAGGAGTTGTGAGTGTGGAAGAGAATGAGAATAGCAGCTCAAGCCTCAAAATGAACCCAAGGTGGTGAGCGCCTATCTGGACGATATGCAACTCCCGTCAATCCCCCCCCCCCCCCCCCCACACTGAACTCTGGGAAAAACAGTGTTTTTCTGTGGTTTGCTCCCTGAAAGATGTCACAATGTTGTTTGCAATTTCGCAAGTCACATTCCACTCTCCTCCTCCTTGAAGTCCAGAAGAGAAATTGAAATAGTCCCCACCGAGGATTGCTAAATGTGCAGTATTCAATAATGTCTTGCAAGGAAGGATATGTAAATATAGGAGTGGTGTGCGCACCATAGTAATACTGAAGGTTATTGTGAATGCTGAGGGTTTATGGGTGAGAAATCCATTTAGGATTCAATCAGAAAGGAGGATACTCTGGAATTGAACACACTTCCCTCTGGGTTAGACTGTCCTCTGTGATATCAGGAGGAGGACACACTGCCTAGACTGGCCAACAATCATGACCTTTAACCCCAAAGAGGCCGTGTGGGCCCAAGAATACCACTTTATTTTAGTGCTGAAACAGCAAGTCTTTCAAGTCCATTGCCCCCAAAATTGTGAATATGTTTGGACGGAGAAAACTTGGAAATAAAAATTTGAAGGAAAGGTGCCATTTTACTGTTCTTTGTTCAATTTAAAGGGGCGCTCCACCAATTTTACACATAAAAGTCAGTAAACTACTATTCAGCGTGTGAAAACAGTTCAACATAGCCGAAGACATTACCAGAATGTCTTCTGTTGCTCTGGAGGCAGCTCTCCAAAGTTTTGTTTTAAAATGACGCTGATGAGGTCATTCTTGTTATCTTAAATTGGACCTGAGACGTAAACCTTACATTACAAATGGAGGTGTGGGATTTGAAAGAGGTGGGCATTTAGGAAGCAAGTGGGGTCTAATGACAAATGCTAGCGAGTTGCACTCTGGGAAATGTAGGACCCAGCAGTTTTAGAGCTTGATCCATACTAGGAACTAAAAGTCAGGTTATCTCAGCCTCTGCTACTTTAAAATAAATTCTAAATTCTCTTTGACTCTTCTGAGCCCTTCAACTTTATGGAAGTGCAATGCGAGATCGCTGGGATACCACGTTAATAGACTAGCTGATTAATCAATCAATCAAAGTAATAGAGAATAATCAGAAATTAAAATAATCCCTAGTTGCAGCCCTGTTTTATTTCACTCACTAATTCATGCAAACAGATACAAACCCATGTGCATCAATTCATTGATAAATGTCTAAAATCAGCAGTTGGTTTGATGTATTTCTGTCATTGTGTTTGCCTATCCCTTCAGGGTCTAAATCTGCTTTTATCTTAATAGACACTCTTCCATGTCTTTAATAGGGGCTTTAATAATGCAAGAGCATTCCTTCATTTCTGTTCAATTCAATTGTGAAAAGTCATGGCCTGAGGCTTTTCTTGTCCGCACACTTCCACGTAGACAACCTGGAAAGGTCTTTGGCAGTTGTGTCCATAATTCTGAGTTGGTCATAGATAAAACCATTATCACCCGCATGTGATCCACCTCAATCCTCTTTCAATATTATATTTCCTAATTAAGGAAATTGTGGGGGAGTGCAAAGCCTTCCCTCAGGTCTTTTTCCTGACTTGATTTCTTCCCTTGGCCATCATGTTACCTCCATCCTTTGCCTCGCTGTCTCTCCGTTTCATTCCATACACATCAGTCTCACTCCTTTGATTCTCTGTATGTCTGTTTTATGTTCTTTATCGCTCTGCCCAACAGGCATCCATCTTCTTTTTAGTCTCTTTCCACGTCTCTTCTCTTTCACCTCCACCTCCTCTCTCTCTTTCTTTCAGAGGCAGCGGGCTCCAACAGAACAGAAGAGGATGGTTTTTTCGAGAGGACGTAAATCCCAGAGAAAGCGGCAGAGGAGGTGACACGGGTAGTGGGAACGATAGAGTGATTCAGTGGGAGGACAAAGCAGAGCGAGAGAGAAAACCCTAAAGTTCAATTTGCAGTAATTCTGTTATCTGAGGCAGGCAGGGCTGGGTCACGGCTTCAGAGACAATGGGTCCCCTTAGTCCCGTATTCCCCATGTCCAACACTCAACCTCAGTCTTATGGCTCACTGCCGTTTGTTTGTGTGTGTGTGTGTGTGTGTGTGTGTGTGTGTGTGTGTGTGTGTGTGTGTGTGTGTGTGTGTGTGCACATGAACCCCTGCTGGTGTGTCTATTTGTCCTTTAGAGCTAAGATTCTGTCAACAGCAAGGAAGTGATGGGTGATAATTGGCAGCCAATTTCAAGAAGGAGACCATGTAGTTGGAGAAGAAGGAGAGGATCAGTATATGTAAGTCTTAATTAACTCCCAACTCTACCCGGCAAACTCCGTCATGTATGAAATGAAAGATATTATTTGTAGACATCTTCAATAATCGTATATGCATAAAAGGGATACTGCAGTATTGCAACTCCATGAAGCTACACAAGGCAGATTTTAAAATGAAGGGTCAAAATAGATGCATCAGAGGTGAAGATGTCCTGAATGTTGGTCATTGTAACTCCTACAATACCCATAGTGCAACCCGATAGAGTCTACAGCCATGCTAGCGGCTCTCTGACGCTTTGGGCTAAACGCTAACACATCTTAGTTTAGCATGTTAGCATGATGGGATCAGGGGATGACCAAAACAATAGTCGTTGAGGTATTTCACTAAAGACAAAAAATGTCAACATCACGGTGCTGCTAAAGTCCATATAAGCTTCATTTCTGTGGGGACTAAACTATAAAAGTGTATCTTAATTCAACGCTAAAAATTCTCCCTTGGGATCTTCACAGATTTGACAAAGCTCCTCAAGAGCAACTGACGGTATCATAAAACTGTTTTTCAGGCTGAGAAATACTCCCCTTGACTGGTAAACTAATGGCAAAGTGTGAAATTATGCTCCTTTTCAAATTGGCGCCACCACAGGACCTTTTATCGCTATGGAAATGAATGAAAGCGAAGATGGAGAACAGATGCCAGCTCCGTAATACACAGATCTGTGCTGTCTAAGAGATTCTCACAGGCTGCCTCTTCACAGCAATCCCTGGTGTAACAGCTGAAAATGTGTGTTTTCACCGCTGCTGAATTGCACTCAAACCTATTTCAGCCTTCATTAAGCCAGGCAGCCAACACAAAGGTGTGACCTTCAATTACTCCCCTCCACATTCAAATTAACCGTCTTCAGCGGGAGAGAGAGAGAGGGTGAGAAAGAGAGAGAGAGAGAGAGAGAGAGAGAGAGAGAGAGAGAGAGACGCACAGAACAGATAACAGGTAACGGGATACAACAGTGCAAAAGGCCAAAATCACACACAAATCAGTTTAATGCCTTAAGATTTACCGCAGGGTTTAATGAGCCCGGGATAAAACCACTTATATATTAACCAGCAGGTCAGAATTACAAGAGAGGCAGAGCGCCTAAGTAAACAAATTAATAATTAATGTGTATGCAGTGAGAATTCGGAAATGTATCACTATGTGACTGCTGTATTTCAAGCTTTTGTATTTATTTTTTTAGATGTTTGCGTCTGCATATTGAGGAAGATTGCATGGGTGGCACTAAAACCACCAACTAGAAACCTACAAAACATCCATCATTTGTTTTAAAGGGGTGGGGGCCTGGAGGGGTGGGGCGTGGGAGGGGGGGGTTCGTTGTGTGCTTAGGGGGTGCCATGGGGTAAAGAACAGATATCGTCCATCGGGCTCCACTGGCTTGGGCAATGTGTTGGAAAAATAGCCCACTGTGGAGCGGGGATTATTGAAATCTTCTCAGGCAGGGCTCTTTTAAATGGGAAAGGGAGTGGTGCTGCTGGTTCTGCACGTGTGTGTGTGTGTGTGTGTGTGTGTGTGTGTGTGTGTGTGTGCACGAGTCACGGACAAGCATGAGCGCCGCTGTTGATGACATCTCCATGAATGAGTAAATCTGCTGCTTTTGCCCTCCTCACACCACCGCTACTGTAGTTTTACTAGGAAGTGGAGGGCTAACAGCTGCCACACTTCTTTTTCAAGCGCACACAGAGACCCGGGCACACACACACTCACACACGTGCAGACACAAGCAAGAAAACGCGGGTGTGCAAGCTGTGACGGTGAACATTAATGGGGACAGCAGCTGTGGAATTAGTGTGGCACATCTGGGAGGACGGAGCAGAGAGGAGACGGCGGCTCCGAGAGGGAGTGATGAGGAAGAGATAGAAGTCGACGGACAGAGAGAGAGAGAGAAAATGAGAAAGAGGAGGAGGAGGAGGAGGAAGGGATGGAGGAGGAGGAGGAAGGGATGGAGGAGGTATGTTTGACTTGACTTTCAATAAGCCTCCCCCATCAGTCTCTCTTGATGCTGTCTCTCTTGTGTTCTAGCATCTGGCTGAAGCAATAGATTTTTTTAAGACCCTCTTGTCCTTGTCTCACCTGTTAAAATGTCTTCATATCGGACTTTTATTCATCTAAGAAGAATTAACTTTGCCTCTCTTTCTATTTAGATACACTCCCAATATTACCTGGACAGCTCTCTGGTCCCACAGCTACATAGCACACGTGAGGCATTTTGCTAAAGCATTTACCCACTGCAGCCTACAATAAGCGGGCAGTATAATAAGCTACGAATGGAATCACAAACAAGAAGACAACAGTTCTATGACCATGGGGAGATCTTGCAGCACAGGAATAAAAATCAGAACATGTTCACAGAGCAATTAGACTGACAGCAGAGGGTAGATCTTTCGTTATGCCTGAAGACAGCCACCAGGTTGCCGCTGCTGGGACAAGAGGGAATGTTTAGATGGGATTAAATAGGTGTAACAGATTCATAACCAAAGGCCTTCTTCTATCCCCCCCATCCAAGTGCTCACCTGGGAGCTCCATCAGACAGGCAGCCAGAGGGCAAACCTTAAAGGCCTCCCACCTCTTCTGCTCGTCTGTCGGTACTTAGCTCCTTCACGGAGGGCCATGAAAGGCAAAAAAACGAGCGATCTCCGCCTACCCGGAATAGACATCTCTGCAAGATTTTACTGGAGTTGAAAGACACAGGCAGGCTTCAACAGCCCACTAGGTGGAAGAACGAGAGAGCTGCTTGGACGCCACCGCGGCTTATCAGCCAGCAGACACATCTACGGGATCGGAGGAGCTCCGTAACGAGCCTTCACAGTCTTGGAGATCCACTTCACATTTGAACCAAGCAGCTCACGGTATCAGCGGTATGAGGGAGAGAGAATGAGACGGGGGGGGGGGAGAAACCATAAAATAAACCGCAGCCACTTTCTAGATACCCTTCAAAAGCAAAACATATGGTCTGATGTCGTTCATCCGCGCCTCGATGAATGAATGGGCCTCTTTATTGGACGCTCACAAATACTCAGTATTCACCTCAGCACCCTCTGCACTTATTATGTTTTCACTCCGAGACTGAACGTGGTGGAGAAGAACAGCAGCATCTTTACACGCCGACAGTGAATGTGTGGTTTTAATAGAGAAACAAAGGACTTGAACCGGAATCTGGTTTAAGGATGATTCCCGCAGCGTTTGTCTGCAGTGCATTGTCATGTTTTGGAGCGTCGGCAGAAGCCAGCTACATTTTGCATAATCTCAAGAGCAGCATCAGAACATTTAACAGTAAGATGCGAAAAGGCTTCCAATGTTGGTGCTGTGCAACATTTCGCTGATCAAAGCGCTGACTCCTCTAAAACCTCAGGGTATGTCTTTAAAAACGGAGAAGAGCGCAGAGGAAGCGGAGGAGCCGAGAGTTGAGATTAAGACTTCTGATGCTTCCTTATTTCCTATTAGAGAGACACACACTTATCTATCACGTGAGTTACAACCCATCTTCAAGGCACACTTAAAACTGAGATGAGGCTGTAGGCCAAAGAGTTTTACTTTAATTGGCTGACATATTGTGTGCCACACACGGCCTGATGAGGGGTTAGTGTGGTGTTAGCTGTAAAACAAGCTGCTCTCCAGCCTTCGCCCAGAGCTGAGGATCTCTCTCTCCTCTCCTCCTCTCCTCTCCTCAGATATATATTGTGCCATCAATCCCCCGCAGCGGAAGCCACACCAGGAAGATGAATAAATTAATCTGGAATAAATGGCCTCCCGCTTGACACATAATCACAGATTAGGCCGGGTCGGCTGTGAGTGATGAATTGAGCCAAGATGGCGGGCTGTGCGGGCGGGGAGGTGGAGGGTTCAGAGGGAGGGGGGTGGTGGGTGGGGCAGGGTCACCCCACATTAACCCCAACCCGGTGCAGCCTCAGCCAGAGACGGAGCAGAGATTGGGGAGCGGAGCTGTGAGGTGATTAGAGCAGATCTGCTGGCTCATCCCTGAAGTGTGATTCAAACCCGTGGGAGGCGGCAGCTAATGATGTCACTAATGAGAGGTTCATTACCGGGTCAGCCCCGGCCACGTTGACTCTTCACTCTGCCACGAGTAACCGGAGCCCGAAAGGCATTGATAAAGCTCATGTGGAACTCGCTGTGCACATTGTATGTTTCTTTAACTCTTAACAAATATCGGCCATATAAAATCCAGCGGTCCCCACACTGCATCCACAACACCCAGCAGCGGGCCCCGCCCGCTGAGCGGAAACACAATTAAGGTGAGCGGGAAGATTCGTCATGTTGATTTATCCCGCACCTCACCTAATGAAATTTTCCCACATTCCCTTTCGAGCAAGTGGCTGAAGGGGTGGAAGAGAAATGAGAAATTGAAGACGGGGTGACCCTCCGCACCCCTCGTGCCTCTGTTTAGATGAATGGATCGCACCGCTGTCCCTTTCATTTCTCTCAATTAAGCGTTTGCCATTTGGAATGCTTCCCAGCTTCATGATCATTAAAACCTTTGCATGTCAGAGGAGGTTGAGGAGGAGGAGGAGGAGGAGGAGACTGAGAGGCACGCTTAATTCAATTTCACAGCCGTCACAGGGCTACCGGGCCTCATCGACAGACAGCGGGAGAATGCGAGGGAGGGATGGTTAAAAGAGAGAGGGATAAATAATGACAATAAACACACTATTCATCTGAGGGGAGCTGCCAACATGAAAAACTCTTATCCACGGAACAAATCACTGCTATTTTGTCTGGTGATGAGTCTGAAAATCGTGTTTTTCTCCAGATGAGTGAAAGAAAATGACATGCTTCTGATTCAAAGTTCAAAAATGTAAAAAACTAAATTAACATTTATTGTGAAAAAAAATTTCACCTCAAACTCAACAAGTAATTTACATACTTTAACGAAGACAAGATTGATTTTAAGATTCAGATTTTTCAACGAGAGCGCGAGAAAAGAGCCGTGAGCCGACGTTCCTCTTCCCTGGAACCAGAATGGTACAGTTTCTTTATCTTCCTCCTGATGCTGCATTGACCAGTGCATAAACCCTGAACTCGGCGCGCTTCAGCAGTTAACGTGATATATTCATTTGTCGATACCGGGAATGCAGGGGAGAAAATCAATACTGATATAATACACTCACATTAAGATGGGACAAAGCAGCAAGGCCACAGGAAAACGAAAGAAAATGTCATCTTCCTTCATATTCAGCGTGTAGGCAGCATATGGAGCAGCTTCTGTTCATTCCACACAAAACATTTCCTGCAAGCAAAAGGATCTTCCATGGAAGAGGTGTAAAAAGAAGTGTAGGCTGATTCATTATCATAGCAAACAGAAAGTAGCAACCGAGAATTCATATTTCGAATTTTAACTACGATTTTATACCAGAATAGTGAGTTCATTTTTTTCCGCAAATGGCTGCGAGTGAGACAGGCCACTGGAACGGCGGCTTGTAAATCCCTAAAGGTTTCATTTAGAGGGAATGCTAATTCGTATTGACCCTCCAGTCAAGTCTGGAAATAAGTGATGGTGGTCCGGCGCTGCTGCCTTCCCAACACCATCACAAAGGGGAGGGGGGGTTGGGGGGGGGGACACCTCTGGCTTAATCACATTCATGGCTCCTCCACCTCAGTTGATTTGCAAACTTGGGTCTTGCGCACCCAGGGGTCCACAAATAGTGACTAACAACTATATACATTCATTTTAAGTTGAATTTAATGTGCAGCAAAACTAAGAGTTCTACAGCCACGCTAGCAGCTCTGTCGGGCAACATGTGCTGATGTTTAGCAGATAATGTCAATGATGACGGTTTGTCCTGCGGGGGAAGGGACTGTGTGCACCAAACCATCCAGCAGTCAGAGGGTCGCCAAAGTCATCCGGATCCATATAGTGGATGTTGAGGTATTTCACAGGGAATAGAGCAAATGTCACGCGATCACCAAAGTCATTATAGGATTCATCCTCCAGAGATCATGAATATATGGACCACATTTCATGGCAATCTTACTAAAAATCTAATTCTCACTGTGGCAATTGAGGGAAAGTCAGGGGACCGTCAAAGTCAATAGCCCTCATCCTCTGGGCCTAATATATGTACAGAATTTCATGACAATCCATCCAGTAATTGTCGAGATATTTCAGTCGGGAACAAATAGGACCAACCATTGTCCCTGGAGCCGCTAGCATCGGTAAAAAGTAAGGAATGTGACCACTTAAGAGCAAACCCCTTCATTGAAGTCACACTAAAGTCCCAGCATCTTGCCTCACTTCATTGTCAAACGAGAGAATGTGAGGCAACGACTATTTTTACGAAGTAAATTTAAGACCCCGTGACCGAGGCACATCTACGACCATAACTCCCAGCAGCCATCCTGAGGCCAGTCTTGGCTCGACTTGAGTTCATGAGGAGAGCGAGAGAGAGAGCGAGAGAGAGAGAGAAGCAGTGGCGGTTGTGTTATCAGCTTGCCTCCGATGGGACTAAAAGAGTTTCAGAGGACGACAACATAATGTGTGTGCTCCTCTCTCTCCCTGTGACCAACTCCAGTATCGAGCGCAGTCACCCTGCCGACATGCGCCCATTGATTGATACTTTCTCCCCCCCTCCTCCCTCCGTCTCCACTCTCCATCCCTCCACCCTCCCTGGATGACTATATGTCTGCACTGGGTTGTCCAGGACGTGGATCGACTCTTAATATACGTCACACACACACACACACACACACACACACGCACACGCACACGCACACGCACACGCACACACGCTCAACAGTCTCCCCACCAGGTTTGATTAATTTGGCTCGTAACGCGTGTGAGCAGAGCTATCACCGGCATCCAGATGTTCCACAGCCCTTTTGTCTGCACACACACACACACACACACACGCACACACCGGCTTTCATCCCCCTCCCCTTGCTTCCAGTAGTCGAGGATGTGATGCGGCGTGTAGCGTGCTGTTGTTTTGATTATTTCTCGAGGAGCACGGTGAGGACGCCTGAATCCAATTCCCCAGCTCTCTCTCTCTCTCCCTCAGTGTGGCCCAATACAGTCAGTCCGCCAGCCACAGCGAGCGCTCACAGGGATCCTATACGTGCGCTCTTCACCTCTGAACCCGCTCTTATCACAGGGCTAACCCGCCTCCTCTGATCCAACCGCCCAGCTTTTACCACCTCTTAAAACCCAGGTGGAGTCTGGACACGGGGAGCAAGGAAGACAGAGAATAAGAAAAGGGGGTTGAGGAGAGAGGGCGAGCGTGAGAAACGCAGAGGACAGAGAGGGAATGATAGATCGCAGTCATTGGGGATGCAGATCAGAGGGATGATAGCCACCTTATGGATGGAGGGCAGGCGTAAAGTTATGCAGCAGTGGCTCTCTTTTGATATAGGAGCAGTTCGTTTTAGTGTGATTTATTTTTTGTCGTGGTGGCTATTGCAGCACCTAGCTGGCATCATTTCTAAGAAGAACAGAAAATGTTACTGCTTTTAGAACTATATTATATATGAAAATGACAGTTCATTTAATTTGTGGGCGACTAAGCAGCTTAAGGGCCCGATATATTATTTATTTGACCATGTATATTACAGGTTTATTCACGACTTAAAAAATACCTTGACCTTTATTGAAAAGTCTGCACTTTGTGTGTTTTTCATCTGATTAGAATTTAATAAAACATGAAGCTGGTACTCTAGTAAACAGGCCTATTGCTTTTTTTTTACACTGGTCCACTCGATTCTATCGGGAACTGAGACCCGAGTCCCAAGTCGGACCAGGTCCAATTTACACAATCTTATCTGGTCGGGTACCATCTTGATTGCCTGCCACAGATCTGGAATAACGTGGTATGTTATCGCGTTATCAGTAGTTGACGTGAAGGATATGCTATAAAGTGACAATTACTTTTCGGATTCGCAGATTGGTTAGAAAATGATTATCTTCTGTTTCTCTATATCTGAAAATAGGACTTCCAATTATTTCTATAAATTAGTCTTGGCAGTTTTCAATGCTGTTGGCAGATCAACCCTTTGTTTTTACTTTTGAATTCCATATTGTGTCTTTAACATCTTTTTTAAACTTTTTTTGAACAGGTTTGTGATCTGGTTACAAAGTCAAGGTAGGACTGTCATGAAATCTAATATATGGAAACAACTCATGCAAGCATACTTCTGATATGGAAACACAAACACACACACACACACACACACACGTACATGCAGCAACCGACAGATGCTGGCACACACTCACACATGCACACACCCTCGGGGTATTTGTATTTCTGAAGCATATGTGTCCCTGTTTTTAACCAGTTGGAGTTAATACGGCTCCGTATCTCAATAAGCAGCTTCAGTCTGTTCTCTGACGATCTGAGGAAAACACACATGATTAACATGCCATGTGTGTGCGTGCGTGTCTGCGTGCTTGTCTGTGTATACATGTTTATGTGTGTGGGAGTGCTTTCCTCAAATACAGATAAATACCAGGGCAGTCTGTTTCATTCCTCCATGCGCAGAAGGGGCGAGGGTTAATCACTGTGTTCGTTGGAAAGCAGCGATATGAAGCCGATGTCTCGACGCTAACATCCTGCCGCTTTAAAAGCTTCATAGCTCGGCGTGTATTTGCATACTGATGACGCTGAAGCTCTTAGATCCATGACAGCAATCATTAGGAATCCCCGAACACGCACTTTGTTTACGTGTGGGCCGCTTTGGAGGCGAACTCGAGAACATTCATCAAGACGTGGCGAGCGACTGCGGGCACACACATTTTCTCACAAACAAACACTAAAGCCAAGGATGGTGTAGAGAGCGGCTCTGCTAAACGCTACCATCTGTCCTCCAGTTGGTGTTGGAATCAGAGCAGTCCTGGTAATGTACTGATTATATATATATATATATATATATATATACATACTGTGTATATATATATATATATATATAAATAAATACAATGTGGATTTAGACTGCGATGTTGTGAAGCTAAATCTCCAGACATCGTTAAGACGACTAGCAGTACTTCCAAGGCTCAGATGGACATGAAAGTGTCCCTCTCTTAAGAGTCGACGGTACAAGCCTGTGCGAATAAAACATGAGGCGATAAGTTAGCTAAAACTCCCAAGGAGCATTTGGTTTTGAGAAGCATCTACCCGAGAACATCATCAAAATAAAATGTTTCACTTTGGGAATTTACTTTTGGGAAAATACTTCCAAAACCAGCAGCTCCTCCACCGAACCAGTGAAGGTGCTACGTTGTCAGCAGCTGCCACATGTGAAGGAGCGGGAAAATGAAACATTTTCTTGAAAAGTCTCCTGAATAAATTTGTGTAGAAAAACAATAAAGGCGACTGTGGCAATTTTGTTCTCCAACGACACAAAGTCAAGCCATTTCTTATTATTTTTCTTTGCAAGTCTTTTCCCTTGTCTTGTTAGTGCAAACAAATCCACCTGTATCGTCTGTTTGTTTGTGCACGTGCAATTATGTGTATGTGTGTGTGTGTGTGAGTGTGAGTGAGTGTGTGTGTCGGTGAGATCTGTAATTGGCACGTAGTAAATGGGATGTTTCTGAAGCCAAGTGCAGGCCATGCGGAGTTGAGGGGGAAATAGGGCCATCATTACAGAGACGATAACTGAACGCAGATAATAAGCGTGCGTGTGTATGTGTGGGTGTGTGTGTGTGGCTTCATACTGACAGATTGTGTGTTTGTGCTGGATCAATTGTGTGTAGCCAACGCTGGGGGCCAAACAAAGGAGAGCTGTTTATCCATCTTTGTTTTATAGACACTCCACTACTGCACAATAGAAACACAATAGAAACACACACACACACACACAAGCACAGACATGGTTGCTACGTGGATCATAGCCCATGCACAGTTTGACAGGCAGTTTGTGTGACTTGCTTTGATTGTACATGACAGAGAGAAGTGGCGTTACTGAGGTCAGAGGAAGTGTGTGTGAGAAGTGTACATGAAGAGGTACGGGCTTTACATGAATGTAAAGATGGCTACATGTCACATGGATGTGACATGTAGCTATGGGTGAGTGACTCACGTGTGTGTGTGTGTGTGTGTGTGTGTGTGTGTGTGTGTGTGTGTGTGTGTTTACATGGCACTTCAGTAATCGGGTAATCTGTCCATGTGTATTAACTCTCCTGGTACAAACTGAACAGTTGACCTTGTAAATATGACGATTTCCACAGCTGAACATATGAAACTCCATGAATCAGTGAACTCCAGTCTGTTCGTGAACTCTGAAAAGACAGTGGGCTGCTCTTAAAGTGACAGCAGCTCTATACAGGGAACATTTTTGTGCTTAATCCGCTCCAAGATATCTTCCTGTCATTGGTCCCCACGGTGTAATACAAAACTGGTATGTGTGTGTGTGTGTGTGTGTGTGTGTGTGTGAGGTTGTGGAGGTTTGCTTGTATGTTCAATCAAATGGAGGCGTAGATATCAAACATTCTGTGCAGGCAGCCTGAGCACCTATTTACCTCGACAGCAGACAGAAGGAATATTTTAAAACAGTTATATACGAGGCAGACCTTTATTCCCAATTGTATTGTCACATTTCATGTTTCAGGAGGTCTTACCCCCCACTGTTTGCCACCTTGCGATAGATTCTGTTTGCTAATAATTCAACCCTCCTCCATGCTTACTCATTGTCTTATAATCAGGATAATGTACATTTACACCTCATTACTAAACAGTTTACACACCTTTGTTGTTAAGTTTCTTTCAGAGCATTGTTGGTACAGGCTGAAACTGGACTTGTTATATAATATAACATGATGATGAATGGTGAGAATGAAGAGGCATCTTGTACTGTAACATCATGCAGGTATAGCTAGAGTAGGACAAAAGCTTAAAACAGCTGTTTTTAACAGCTTCTCTCCCTCTGATTGATCATCCCGGCACTGACATGATGAAGCGCATACTTTATTTGTTGTCATGGTTACCAGATGAGCTTAACAGCTTTCAAACGAGCCCCAAAAATAAAACAAAGCAAACGGGCAAACGCGCCAGAGTCAGTTTCCTGTAAATCACACCAATTAACAAATGACCAGATGGATGGAAACTGGTTTGCTCGGAAACACTAAAGTTAGTTTACATCGCAGAAGAATATCATTTCTGCTAATGTCGTCCTCACTGAGAGAATGATGAGGCAAACGTTTGGTAGAGCAGGACTGAGGATGCGGTTACACAAACCCACACACACGCAAAATCTTCCACCACATTACCCCTGTGAAGAAGCCACAAACAACATATCGGGCCCTAGAATTTACACTAAACCATCAACCTGACGCTTAATGGAGGCTCTCTCAAGCAGAAAAGACGGAGAGAGAAAGACAGAAACCAAATCAAATGAGATTGAGTGAAGCTCTAAAGCAGAATAAACAAGAGTAAAGCTTTTTGATCAATAACTCGGAGCGGAGCTGGACACGGGGAGCGAGCCGACAGGCAGCGAGGAGGTGTAAGTTCATTATCTGTGAGCCCGGGGATTATCCATCGCCATTAACCCTCTGCAGCGGACCCTCGTCACCTGGATAGAGACATAAGTGAGAGCGGAGGAGATGATCCATACACACTCCTCCTGCTCCGTCCCTCTGTCCTCTCCTCCCTGTGCCCACGTCTTTGTTGCTCTACTCATCCATCCCTCTTGTGGCTGCTGTGGGCAGCAGGGAGGGTCAGATTTCAGATTGCTGGCACGACACGAGAGAGAGAGAGAGAGAGAGAGAGAGAGAGAGAGAGTAGTAGTAAAAGGGCAGTGACACACAGATCGCCCATGCACATGCACAAACACAAAAATAAACACGAATGCAAACAGAGGGACTAAGACTATTTGAACTGGCAGTGCGTATCTGTGTTTGTGTGTGTGTGTGTGTGTGTGTGTGTGTGTGTGTGTGTGTGTGTGTGTGTGTGTGTGTGTGTGTGATGTATGGCTCAGCATGGGAGTGTGTTTGCCAGTCATATCACTGGGAGCACAGCAGTCCCAAACCTGCCAGCGATGCCTGACATCTTTATCCAGGCAGCCTGCCCGCCTCACCCAAAAGCCACCACCCATCCAAGTCACCCTTAATCAGGAGGGAGATCACATATCAGATCGCAGTGTGCATGGATACACTACACACACACACACACACACACAGATCCAAGATAATCCCGAAAGATTCAAAGCATGACTCGTCTATTTATTTCATTCAGAAAACTGGACTGAAGAGCAAAATTGCTATTGAGAAATGACAGTTTGTTAACAGTTACACTTGATTTTGTATTCTGGCAGCAATTCATTCTAAATATGTCCAACAACAAGAACAACAGCAGCAGTAAACCACACAATCCTCAGACTGAAACGTATCTCTTGTAGTGGATGGTAGCCTTGCACAGCCAGCTAACTAATTATGCTCTGCTAATTGTGCTGTGACACAATCAGACACAATCAGAGTCATCAGTGGCTGTAGACCTCTGCAGGCAGCCACAAACACAGCACTACCTTCAATTTAAATTCAAAATACAAAGATGCCCGTCATCCAAACCACTTCTCTCAGGGCTCAAGCTGCTGGACTCGGTGGAGTCTGAGTGGGTGTACTACCAGATCAGCCTTGAAAGCAAAAGCTTGCAAGATTTAACAGGGATTCAGACCAAGAGCAGCCCTGCGCTAAAACAGAACAGGGGTGCTGCTGTTGGTGGGGGTATGTTGTTGAAGATATAGGTCAGACAATGAAACAGAATCCAGAAATAGAACACTGTGAAAGGCTCGTACGGTTTGTAATACTCACAGGCAGAATTTTACAACTCTGGTTATCACAACAGCAACAGTTTAGTAGGTATTGTTCAATTTCTCTGATGGAGCTAGATAAGAAGATAAAAAGTCAAGGGATCACCAAAGTCAATATTGTGCCAATCCATCTAAGTAGATGCTCAGATATATCACTGACCTCCTGGTTTAAATTCAGTATGATTCATCCTCTGGGGATCATGAATGTCCATGAATCCACCCCATTGTTATCGAGATATTTCAGTGTAAATCAGTTTAGCTAAAAAACTGAGCACTGGTTAATGGCGGCCATCAACCATCAGGCTCTTAAAGCTCCACAGCAAAATGGATGCTGAACGACCACACTGCTTTAAAACACTTTTTGATCTGCAACGGCTGGCCGCCCGACTGTGCGTAGACAAGCAAATAAACGGGGTGCTGGCTGTGCGAGGCACTGATTAAAAAGCTGCAGGTGGGGGGACAGACGGGAGTATCATTATTATTTATCAGCACAATATGGCTTGTCCAGCACACCTGCGTGACAGAGCTGCAGGTGAGCACACACAGCGCAGAGCACGGAAACGAAGAGCAAAGAGTTGCTGTCGCTTTAGGAGTTTTGATGTGTAATCATGGGAGTCAAAAGTCAAACTTAAAATCAGCAAACTCTTTCACTCAAGAGTCTTTTCACTGATCAGAGGCCAGTTGATCAAATCAGCCAAAACAAGTCATGCATGAAGCTAGTGAGGCCGGATTCCTCCGGAGAAGACCTTAATTACACTGGATCCCTCTAATAGAGTCACGCCGCATCAATTAAAGACAACAGAGATGCAGCGTGGACGTACAGAGCTCATTACTCACACAAACAGCCACGGTTCTCCCAGGACAAGGAGATTAATGGCACTCCTCTTATAGCACATAGTGTTCGTATGATGCACACACGTGACAGGGAAAACACTGCGCTCGGGTGCGCCCGCGTGACGATGAGCAATTATGAAGCAAAAGCAAAACGCGCTGCACTGTAAGAGAGTCGGAGTCATCAATCGACACCTGCGCGAAGAGAAACGCACTTATTCTCAGTCCTGGGTCCTCGTTGCTGGGCAGGACACCAGACTCATTTTAATTTCAGAGAATTTCAAAAGATTCCCGGGGGCAATGTGGAGGGAGGGGGGAAGGGGGGGGGTTGGAGGGAAGATGAAGAGGCGATGGAGGGGGCCAGTGAAGTCGAAAGAGGAAGGAACAAAAGGAAGAGTTGAAAGGACGAGCTAAAGAACAGAGGGCGAGAGGGGAGCATATTCCCGAGAAATACTGCATGATGCGTGGAATCATTTTCTTGTTACATCTCTCTTTGAGGCACAAGTATGCGGCATTGTGGCGATAATTGCATCCACACTCTTGCTGTCAGGGTTCGCTTCTGATCTCTTCTGATGCATGCCGGAACATCTCCTCGCTGCCATTTTCACCGGCCTCTCGGTCACCTCGTGAAACAGCGGTCACTGAGTGCCAGGTCCCGCTCGTCGAGAAGACGGGGCAGAAATCCAGATCAGGTCCTCTGACAGAGAAAACATCCCTCTCCTTTTGCTGAAGGCCTTTCAGTGGACTGAGGCTGTTTGTTCCTCTCAGAGCTTCTGACAGGCTGTAATTCTGCTCAAAGACGGGGAAAAAACCTCAAAGTGCTGCAACAATCTTTTTTTTCCCTTTCTTATTTTAGTATTTTCTCCCGGGATTCGACGAATACCGCGTCTCTCCTCGGTCGTACAAAGTGCTGATTGTCCTCGTGACCTCTCACGAGGGTCGTTGACTTCCTCTGGCCTCTGCGTGCCCACACCGTGTTAAACAGCCTGGCTATAAAAGGCAAAGCAGAGATGATAGAGGGATTAGGGCCTCAGTGTCCTTTCTGTTTCCTATTAGACGTCTGATCTCCACCACAGAGACCCCTGTGTTTCCAGAGTGACGCCTAGTCGTACATAATCCTTACATCGAATCTGTAAATCTGTCAAAAACCAGCATGGGGCCAATTTTATATGAGCTATATTTCACGACCGCAATGTCGATGCCCTAGTTTTAATCTATCTTATTTCGAATTTAACCTTTATATTACCGTTTTATTCATGTGCTTTATTAATAAAACACCAACTTATATGTCTGTTCGTTTCTGCTTCCCTTCAGGGATCACTGAAGATCTTCTGATCTTGCAAAGCCGGCAACATACTTCTGTGAATATGAGTATTCCGTTTCATTTTATTTTCAGTTTCGAAACTTTACAATAAAGAAAATATGAACACAATTATAAAAAAGGATGGAAAATGAGGCACTGAGATTTTTTTGTATTATAACGCGACTTGAGGCTCTACTGCACAGAGGTGATTTGAGTAAAATGCTAGCATGTTAGCATGCTGATGTTTAGCAGGTATGAAGTTTGTCACAATGGTTTCCTAAGCGTGGGGAAACACGACGTGGCTGTAGAGGCGGACTAGTCGGCGTGATGGCGTTTTATTAATCTTTTAAGATTAATACATTTTTAATTTAATTTTTTAAGACACATAAAAGCTTCAATGTCACGAGAGGGGTATTTACTGGCGTATTTTATATTGTTGACAAAACATTAAACTAAGCTTGTGTTCAAGCTTGTGACCTTATTTCAGACAAAAAAACATTGGCTTCGAGGTGAGGGAACCGGGTTTTAGGACGCATTCCTGCAGCTCTCTTTAAACCAAAGAACTGAAAACATCACAGTTTTATTGGAGCTGACCCCTGAAATGTTAAGGGGTCACCGAATATCACCATCCTGAAGGGGACAGGAATATCGGAACCACGTGGAAATCCGTCCAATAGTTGCTGCGCTCAAAAAACCACAAATGTCAACCTCATGGCGACGCCAGAGGAAAAGTCAGGGATCGCCAAAGCCAGAGGCATTCATGAATTCATGAAGGTCACGAATGCCTGTTCCAAATTTCATGGCAATCCATCCCGTGATAATAAAGACGTTTCACTCTTCCTTCTCTGCAGTGTGGTCGAGGTGAGTACTCTGCATGTGTGTGTGTGTGTGTGTGTGTGTGCGAGTGAGTGAGTGCTCTCCCCCCTGTGTGTGAATGTGTGGCGACAGATTGAGGGTGCTGGGAGGCTCTGGGGGCCGATGACACCTTTTTGCTCCTGTTGCTGCAGCTGAACGTGAGAGGCCCCCCCCCCCCCCCAAAAAGAAATGGGTTGCTACTGCTTTTGAAAGCGTAAAACTCGTCCTCATTTCTCTCCTTCTGTCTGGTTCCGTTTCCCTCGTTTGTCTCTCTCTCGTTTGTCTTCTCACAAGAGACGACTTGAATCGCATCGGTGTCTCCTGCCTGAGAAGCTTTGCTCCCCGGCATTAAATTGCTTCTGTGTGACAGAGAGAAAGAGGGAGCAATTTGGAGCCAGTCTCCACACCTCATATCTCATCGCAAGAGGCGCTAAAAAGGTGTAAGACTTTGCCGGCAACAACTGCATTTTTCTTTTTTCCTGAATCAGCAATCATTCTGATGACTGAACACCAGCAATTCATCTGCTTTTGCATCAACAGATTAGGATCCACACTCCTGGAAACTCCAAAGTTTAAATCCAGATCATGAGTTTGGTTTTTACTGCTTCTAACAAAGCAGAAATTCCACAGAAGAGATCTTTAAAACAAGGCTGAAAAGATGAGCACTGTTCTACAGCTTTAGACTGACGAGAAGAGAATGACAGCCTGCGTTTCTCAAACCCTGCCAAATATATACTCCCTCTCTGTACTCCCCGTCTCTCTGACATGCTTCGGTTAGCTGTTGGGAACCTGGGGAATTCCAGCCGTGATGAAAGAGTGCAGCAAACTCCAGAGTAAACAGGGCTAGAACGAACCGAGAGACCCGAGAGACGGGCGGAATCATTAATGCATCAAAGGCTGTCAAAAGAATACAGTCGGAGAGTCGGAAAGTGTAAACACAGCAGATGGTGAGCATCTCATCCTTGGACGGGCGATTCAGCCCCGCCGACACGGTATTAGCCCCTACTGAGGTTGTTTGTATCGGCCTGTCAGGGAGAAGCGATAATGGGGGAAATAGCTGGATGAATTATGAGATGTGCAGAGTTGGAGACAAGGACCGAGAAAACAGCTCATCGTTATATTATCGTTATTCTCATGCACTTAAAATTCTGCTGTATTACTGTACAATAGGGGTCTTATTCTGGGGGTTTTGGTCATCGTATCGGTTTTGATAACACTGTACTCAACAAAGTAATTCCACCGTTTGGTCACTATGTAAAATGTGCTTCAAAGAAACTCATGTTGAAATAATTAAAGCAGTTTAGGAATATCAATAAGGTATCGATATGATCAAGCATACCTTAACCTGCAACCAGCTCAGCTGCTGACTTGAAACTGAAAACTAAATGTAAGAATCACAGGGCATCGTGTGGGCTTAACACACAAGGGATGATATCTACCTACTTTGTGGTGTTTCACTAACCATGTTATCATCGATGCGTCATGTTTCAGATGCTGTAACTGTTCCTCCCAGCCGTGTCTTTGTCCGCCCTCTGAATCAGCACACGAGCGCTGTCTTCTACAGCCCAAAGCCATTATTGGGTTAGCTGCTGCTCTGAGCTCACATGAGGACACCGAGACTCACCGGCAGTTTAGAGACCAGTGTCACCGCTGGATAAAGGCGCCCAGCGATGTACAGACAACATGAAGGCTCACTCTCAATAGTGAACTGGTGTGAGCTTCTTTTCCCATCAACATTTGGGTTGTATCTGGATTATTTAAAGGTGCTAAATCCGACATTCAGAGCATTAATATAGCAGAAAACAACGGTTTTGATGATAATTTTAACATACACTTTGTATTTTTTCCTTCCAAATATGTTTGGCTAACCTGGGGGTTTTATTTACAACCTGCATGATCGCCTGACCGCTCGTGTTTCTTGCTCCATCTGACTTCAACGTAGTGAGAGAGCGAGAAACAAATGTGGCCAAAACAACGAAAACAATACCCACGTTGTAATAGATGAGAATTACACTCTAAGATTCAATCAGTATGGGTTGAGGTTGCAGCAAT
Organism: Anarhichas minor; assembly: GCF_050575085.1. NCBI lineage: Eukaryota > Metazoa > Chordata > Actinopteri > Perciformes > Anarhichadidae > Anarhichas > Anarhichas minor. The sequence continues at coordinate 7,599,882 of NW_027466473.1, read as the reverse complement.
CGGACCTCAGGTCCCTGTAGAGAAGTTTTAGCAGATAATCTCCACGACAATCAGTAACCCTCAAGTTTCCCAGTGACAACTGAGCCAGCGTCCGGCACAAAAACTAGATAATTAAACAGACAATGAAGGGTGTGATTGAGCAACGCGGCTGTCAGGGTTATCCCATTTTATTCATGCTTCACTTCCTGCCCGACAGGCTCGGCTTGACCCCGCAGTCACACGGTGAAAGACGTGCGATGAACAAGAGACCTGGTGGGGGAGACGGGGCTTTAATCAGTTTGGTCCCAGACTGGCGGCTCGCCCCATTCGTCTTCCTCCCCCCGTCTGTCTGCTCCTGTGAGGTGCCCTCTTTAAACTGTAATCAGGGAGAGGCGAGCGAGGTGAGGGATGCGTTGGGACAGAGAGAGAGAAGAGAGGAAATACAGAGGTCTCTCTCTCTCTCTCTCTCTCTCTCTCCCATCCTATGCTCTCTATCTTCAGTGTGTAAACTTCTTTGCTGAAACGGATTAAATCACAAGCCTGACAGCATCCAACCCATCAGCAGGTCAATCAACGTGAGCCGCCCAACGCACATAGGACATATCGATTAAGATGGAACTGTGTGTGTGTGTGTGTGTGTGTGTGTGTGTTGGCCGTGTGTTTTACACGATTGCACAAACCCAATTATGTTTCATAAAAGGCAGCTATCGAGAAAGCAAACACATTTTCTTAACTTACTATCTGCAAGGGGAGAAGGACAAAATAATAGAAACACCACAACAAATAAGCAAATCTATTCTGAGTCGTTTTTACATCTTATATCTTGATACAACATTTAGCATTTCTAATGCCTCCACTTGGCTCTCAACAAGGCGGCGGCTGAGCCGTCGGCTAGCAGCTAACGGTGCTAACAGTGCTAAACAGTGTGAACCTGGGGGGGGAACCAGAGGCTTCCGATGAAAAATCTGTGAAAATCCTGTGAAATCCATTTGAGACACACCTTAAATTTACTATACATTTTTGCAGCTGTCGCCAAAAAAGTAAAGCTATCTTCCGTCTATACTGACTCAGTTTAAATATTCTTAATATATGACTTGCTTCCTAATCCATACTGCAGGCCACATGTCAGTTTCATAGAAGTAAAACATCTTTACACACACCGAGAGCTCCAGATCGATGGCATGGGACAAGTGGATCAGCGGCTGAAAACACGAGGACAGATTTCATTACAAAAATTATCCATGAAATCAATAGACTGCGCGTGTGTGTGTGTGTGTGTGTGTGTGTGTGTGTGTGTGTGTGTGTGTGTGTGTGTGTGTGTGAATGGACAGGTCCAGAATAATATACAAGGCTAGTCCTGATGTAGGGAGAAAGAACCGTCCACACCTGACTGCTTTTATGTGTGTGTGTGTGTGTGTGTGTGTGTGTGTGTGTGTGTGTGTGTGTGTGTGTGTGTGTGTGTGTGTGTGAATGGACAGGTCCAGAATAATATACAAGGCTAGTCCTGATGTAGGGAGAAAGAACCGTCCACACCTGACTGCTTTTATGTGTGTGTGTGTGTGTGTGTGTGTGTGTGTGTGTGTGTGTGTGTGTGTGTGTGTGTGTGTGTGCATGCGCTCTCCCACAGAATACTGATCCGAGATCTATCTTCACGTGGAAACATGAAAGCTGCTTACAAATAAGCTCAGAGGGCGATGCACATATCATATCCTCTTCCTCCGCAAAGCCAGAGATACACATCTGCAGGGACGACAACAAAGGTGTGTGTATGTTTGTGTGTTGGTTGTGATATATATTCCAGAGCGAACATTACTTGTGTATGTGTGTGAGCTCACCCATACGTCTACCTGCCTTTTTGTGTGAGCAAGAGGGCAGTGACAGAGTGTGTGTTTGATTCAAGGAGGCACCGTGCCCAACTGTATGTGTGGCCCTTGGGGGTGGGGGTCGAGACAGGAATGTGGAATCCTCTCTTTCTCTACCTTTGGGCGTGTAGCGTGTGTGTGTGTGTGTGTGTGTGTGTGTGTGTGTGAGTGTGTGTCACGGGGGGGTTAGCATGCACCTGTGGTTACCATCTTTTACGTAAAGATGTATATTGGAAACTGGCTCATGACTCAAAGGAGCGCCTCATCAAAACACACACACTCCGTCTTCACTCGGTTTCTATAATCTCAGTAAGTGCCAGCCATCTTTCATTGGTGAAGCATATTGCAGTGTGTAGTCTGAGCGGAGCGACAGAGGCGTCAGATAGACAGATAGACAGACACGTGAAAGCAGCTGTGTGTCCATCACACCACATCAGAGGAGGAGGGGCTGCACTGCGAGCTCCTTTTCTCACTGAGCAAACAACATGTGACGCATATATTAGATAATACAAGTTGGGTACGTCGTTTTTTGTAACCATGTCAATTCCGTGACATGCGGATCATAGAAGATGAAGCGCGGTATATTTGCAGGAACAGACGAAACAGAATAAACAAATAACATCACATTCCAACGTGACTCTGCGTTTGAGATCCATCCTGTCGCTGCAAAACGCATCCAGTGTAGCAGGAGCAGCTTCATCGTAGTAAGTAGTAGTATCGACACAGCTACATCAGCATGCACCACGACAGCAATAAACTAACACGCGTCCATTAAGTGTAAAAGCACTTTTTAAGAGACCAGAGAGATTCATTGCTACCCTCAGGAAACTTACTTTGTGCTTGAGACAGAAGATTTCCTGTCAGGCCTGTCTTCTTCTTGCTCTTGAAAACAGCTGATGCGCTCTACACACAACATAGTACAGGAGAGTAAACATTGATATAGGTGGTATAAAATAGATGTACACGCGTCTTGTTTTTTTGGCTTAACTTCCTGAATGAACTTGATCTGCGTTTGCTGATGCCCACTCTGTCCACTTGCTGTTCAACTTCCTCACTGGATCTGCCTCATGTGTGCTTTGCTTTCATCCAGCTGACTCTGAATATACAGTCAGTCCCCAGCCGGCACACCGCCACTGATGTCCTTGTGGGAGGAAATATCCCCTCTACTGCTCTCTCTCTCTCTCTCTCTCTCTCTCTCAGACACTTAAAAGCAGGATATAAGTTCTGAACAACAGTTCATTCAGTCCATTTTTAACAGCATTGTACACAGAACTACCGGAAATTGCTGCATTTAAGTTGTGATTTCTTTCCTTTCAGCTGCAGATTGTTTTGGGGTGTTTTTCACTTTCCTGTCACTTAACATATTAACATATATTTAAAGCAATAGTTCCACATTTTTTGGAAATACACATATTTTCTTTCTTGCGAGATTTTTATTTTCATCTTCATGCAAAGCTAAGCCAACCTGCTGCTGGATGCAGATATGAGAGTGATATCAATATTCTCAGCTAACTCTCTGCAAGGAAGCGAATAAGCATATTTCCCATATGTCATTAACATTGAGGAGACTTTTTGACTTTGTTTTCTCGTTGCTTCACTGCTAAGGTGATTCAAAGGGTGAATAGTGCTGGAACATTTAGAATTTTTTGACAAAGCTTCTATACAGCTGTAAAAGTCAATGTTGTAGAACAGGCTGCACTTTGAGCCGAAATCCCTTCGTTCTTTATAAGTACAGGACATCACAGTAGGTCGGTCAGCGTACATACATGTACACACCCGCGCACCATCCTCAGATGCGGCATTTTTAATTCACTTAGCAGAGCTAACATATTCATTTTCCCCATGCAAATGAGACAGTCATAAACACGAGTGAAGCAAAAGCAATGGAGCAGCATTCCCGATCAATCATGGTGTGTGTGTGTGTGTGTGTGTGTGTGTGTGTGTGTGTGTGTGTGTGTGTGTGTGCGTGCGTTGCGGGCACCGGCGCTCTCGGCCCCTTCATATTGCCTACAAAAACTAATTCCCGACAACACAGATGGCACAAACAAAAACACGACAACGCGGCGCGAGCTCTCACTCATCACTGCGCACTCAAGAGAAGCCTCCGAGCAGAGGATCAATCACTGCACGAGAGGCAAGAGGATAAAACGACATAAGAGAAATGAGACTGAGAGGAGAGCATGTAAACGTGCACACACACACGCATTCATCCAAGTGTGTGTGTGTGTGTGTGTGTGTGTGTTTACGGCTGAGGGCCTAGTGTGGAGGAATGAAGCAGCTGCATTCCAACAGCCACAAACACAACAGTGAGTCATCCTGGCTGTTGTTCACATCAAACAGACAGTAGTGGGAATTCCTAGGAGACACACACACACACACACACATACTTTACTGTGACCATAACTGAGCCAGTCTGCTATCGTGACTGTAACCAGCGACCATCTAGATTGGATTCAGTAAAAAACTGGTACAGAGCACACACCTGAGTGTGCACAGGTGCCTCATCCTATTTAGTGCAAACATGAGAGTCTTTCCAGTTCCCAGTTCAAACTCAAGCGAGGGGAGATTAAAGGAAAGCAATAGGGATTATTACAGAGCAACACCAGCGCATCAATAGACAATAGATTTTCCTTAACTTCCCGGTCTCAACTGTCTACAACCACAAAGATATTTCTGAATTACATATTGATGTTTTAAAGTCACAGGTTTCCCATAAAACGGCAGCTTCTGTCTTCTGCAGCGAAGTAAGAAAAACAGCCCTTAAGTGCACGGATCTGGCTTCAACCTCATCATCTCCGCTGTGAGTTGCAAAATGGAAAAAAAGAAGAAGAAATGGCAAAGAGGCCTTCGGAGGTGGAGAACTCATGTAATATGCATAGCCACTAGTTCTCTTGAGTGTGTTTGAGCGCGAGCGTGTATATGTGTGTGTTTGCCAGGCAGGCTTTCATGGCAGGATGACGGAGGAGCAGCGAGAGGAAGGGGACAGGAGAGGAATAAGAAACAGCCGAGCGTGGGGGTTTTTTTGGACCTTGCGACGGTTCTTCTCCATCTGACAGAAGTGAGAGGACCGAGCCGGTCCACCAGAACACATGTGATAACGTTCATCTTCCTCCTCTCCTCTGTCAACTTGTCATTTGTTGCCTGCTAGCGTGACACAACTCAGGGAGGCGAAACCACATGCTAGGATAGTTTCGGCATATGTGTGTGTGTGTGCGTGTGTGCAGAAGCAGAGATAATCAAAGCGTTGATTAATATTATAAAGAGCATTAATATCAGACAAAGCTTCTCCAGAGTGCCAAGCTTATAGGAGAACTACGGAGGCCGACTCGGAGACGCAAAAAGGCTGTGTTTGGTTTGTCCTTTCTGGGCTACTGTAGAAACAATCTGCCTATAGATGCCCCCTTAGTGCTACAGACCGGCCCTTTAAACATGCTGATATTCTTGCCTCCTCACATTTGATGATGAAGAAATGATCAAAGCACATGCGCCCTTTTAAAAGGCAGCATTAAAGATAGATTGAAAAAATCAGCTGATCTCAGACGGCTGCCTCAACACAAAAGTCTATAGCAGAGCTCTCCAGAAAACGGAAAGAAAATAGATGAATTGGACAGGATGAAAGTTCAGTCTTAATTACAGTCCGTCTCTAATTGACTGGTGGACCAATTACTGTGTTTGTTTGTTTTTTTGGCCGATGTATCAGTGAGCGAGTAGAGCCGAGTGCTCATAATTACAGCAGACATCAGATTTGACCAATGAGCTCAGCATACACAAATACACAAACAAACGCAAGCTCTGATTCATGCGGGGACATTAGGCCTGGTTTATCCATTTGCAACGATGACAAATGCTGTAATACAGCGGGGGAAAGCAAAAAGGAATGAAGCAAACACGTTGCATGTTTGTGAACACTTTGTCACGTTTGCAGATGAAGCGGCCGTGTAGTGTTCCTCCAGTAAATATTAATGATTTCTGTGTAAGTCTGCTCCTGCCCTGTTTAATTAATGGGATTTGTTAAGCTACAGCACGAACCTAAAGAACACTCAGATTACTGTGTGCGTTGGTGTGTGTGTCTGTGTGTGTGTGTGTGTGTGTACAGATGGTGAGACGTGACCAATCACATCACTGTCAACAGCGAGAGCAAAACGCCGCCCTGATTACACAAAAAGTGACACGCGCGCAAACACTGTGACTGACACGACGCACGTCTGTGATGAATGTCTACAGTCAGCGCGCTGTGAGTCACAGGTGAAGAGGTCACAGTGTCAGCATCGCGCTGCATCTAAACTGGGTCACGTTCTGTCAGTACGCTGCCAACAAAGGGAGCCAAAATCGACTTTTCTCTCATTTCTTTAGGTGAGATTCGGCGGTGGAACCAGTTCTCCTTGCTAAAAATGCACGTTTGGGGCGGGCGAGAGCCTCAAGCCGGGCCGACTCATGATGAAACAGAATGAAATATCAGTGATCGAACAGAAAACAAGCGAAAAGAGGTTTGGGGGTGGTGATTGTGGTAAAGACGTGCTTATAGGGGATACTCCGAAGCGAGGGGAGAGGAGTTGAGAGAACAGGATGAAAGGGAGAATTGGATGGAGGAGTGAGTGACAGGCCGGATAAATGAGAGTGGATTTAAAACACACACACACAGATACACACTCAGACACACAGCATATTAAATGAGAGGCAAGAAGCCTGGAGGGCGGACCAGAAAGCTTCGGACCAGAAATGAAAGGCCCCCCAAAAACACCGGCTGGCGAGGAATCCTGACCTGAAGTTGCTCCCATCACACACACAGAGACGATGTGGAGACAGGAGCGGCTTCGTCTTGTGCCCGAGGGCAGCTGGAAGGAGTTCAAAGATGGCAGAGGCAATCAAACAATGCGTCAGCGGTGTCTGCTCTCTCAGAAAAGTTCCCCCTCACTTAGCCTGAGACTTTCTGTCGGAGGAAGGCTTCAGAAGCGACATGAACGATGTTCCAATCACACGCACGGTGAAAAACATTCCGCTAATAGAGTCTGCCGCTCTAATGCGGCCTGATATGGAAAATGTATTCATCTGTATCGGAGAGGTGATTGACAGCTGGCACTGGTACCATATGGGGCTCCGGCGGAAATAACACAGCAGGTGCTTTGATCAAAGGCAACTTCCTATTTTCATCGCCGCGCTTTCCGAGAACATCTGCGCAGCAGCTTTGCCCAGGGGAACGCTGACACAGCAGGCCGGGCTTCCTCGGCATCAGCACAATGCAACTGGATGCGAGTGTGTGTGTGTGTGTGTGTGTGTGTGTGTGAGTGTGTGTGTGTGTGTGTGTTTGTGTGAGGGAAACACACAGGAATTACACTCTGCCTTTTGCGTTCCCAAGCAGCCAGGGTCGGGGTTAAAAAACAGCGGAGGACTCCTTCTGATGGAGATGCAGATGAGGAGGCACAGTTCCAGAGCGGTTGAACGGGGGGGGGCTTCAAAGGGAAATGTTCACCGGGTACAGCCGGGGTTGGATGGAGTTTAGCTGCAAATTAGAAAAGATTTTTCGGCCAAAAGTTGGTCCACTGAACGAATGACAATATTCCCCCACAGAGTCGCTCTCATTCATCCTGCTGAGACGGCAAAATACGTTCAGTCAGCGCCAAGAGCGGCGAACGTGTCGCGGTTTTGATTTAAATACAGTCCTGTGGATGGATCAGAGGACGTCAGAAGAATAACGTCACTGATGTTGCTGTACAACAAGAGGCTGGTTTCCCAAGTGCCCATGAGCAATTTAACCTGCCTGTCCACACATCAAAACCTGCTCTTAATCAGTGGTTGCCAATGGGGGGGTTGGTTACCCGCAAGGGTCGCAAAACGAGATCTGAGGCGTCAAAGGTAAATACTAAGCTATTAAGAAAAGGGGAAAATACTCATTTTTAGCACCTAAAATTATGATTTTTGGGACAATTCTCTTGATGAAAAACTAAACTTATAGTTGAAATAGATTTATCTCTTTCGCCTCTAACAAGATACACACAGTAATTAGTGGTAACTTTCTCAAATGATGTTGGCAAAAAATATATGCTGAAGTCTACATCAAATCAAATCAAAAAGGCTTTATTCAAAGGTCAAATAAGATACCAGGATTTGTACATCACCGAGGTAAATCTACATTTACCAAATAAAGTTAGCTTTATTTTATTACTTCAGGACTTCACCTGTATATGAGCGGTAACCACTGAAAAATCTTTCTTGTGCTTTCAGTTTGGGAAATTGCTGATTGCTTCAGTCGAGGAGTGTGATGTCTTGAGGTAAAGGGACTTCAATAGGATCTTGATATTTTGGAAACATTTTGACGCACATGAAATATGTCTTAAATTACAGGATCCCTCGTCGCCACCACTGTACAATTTGGGTTTACATACCGTTTGTTTGCATAAAAAAACGTCACCAGAGAGTGCTGCCAAATTCAGCACTCAAAGTAAAGCCAGATTTCACTTGTGGTTCGCCGATTGTGCCGTTTCTCTCCTGTTATCTCTCCATGTAAGAATGAATAACCACAAGCAACGCAAACATCTCCGACCGTGCAGGTAAGAAAAGAAAAAAAAACACACTGTGGTTCATATTTCTTTCAAGAGCAGAAAAACACAGCTTCAGGCGTATCGCTTTCAAGTCCTCAACCCAAGTAACTCCCAAAGAGCCATTTTCACAGGAAAACATTTTGCTTTTTAAACTGGAATAAGCAGTCACATCGACGAAAAGAGAAAAAACAAACAGGCAATCAATGCAGCTCATAAAATCTCCTGCACGTTTTTTATGTAAGCACATCATGTAAATTATCTCCATATGTTAATATGGCAATAACCCCCGCAGGAAAAGCGCTGAGATTAAGCTTGTATGTGCAGCGAGTGCTTGTACACTCAGCCGAGTGTGACATGTCTTCAGCCCCGAACAGATAACCGCACTGCGAGAGGCTGCCTGAGCGTCGTACCACGAAGAAAACCCCAGCGCGGTGTTCAGCTGCACATGTCGGGCGGATGAAGCTGAATAAATTGAAATAAACGGGGAGATCAGCCAGAATGAAGGGTGAAGTCCCCGTTACTCAGAACTGGAACGCTAGCTTTTGTAGAAATGAAAGTAAAACACAGTTTGTGTGTCGTTCATGTGCATTCAATCAGTAATGCTTGTATTTATTTCCCTTCCCTGTAAAGTGTGTGAATTCACATGTGAATATCTGTCTGTTCATTCTCTCCACACACACACACACACACCGCCCGACCAAAGAGCCGTCCAATCCAATGGAGCCTGACCACTAAGAAGAACAGGCCGATGAAATATGCATGACAGGAGAAAAAGCTCCCCGCCTCGGCACACAGAAATGTTCTGCCTCCCTCTCTCTCTCTCTCTCTCTGAGCATAAAACATTGATGGCAGCGGTGCTCGCCGGCGCAGCAGCTGCACCGCTGGATGGAGCGCTGAGCTGATCCAGTGTAGGGTTAGCAAGTTCACATCTAATTCTGGACTTTGCCCACGGGACCGCGAGGCCGAGAAAGGAAAGAGCCGGGGCGGTTTTTTACCTCGCAGAGAAAAGGTTTTTCCTGGTTCAAACCAGCCCTCGGCTGTGTGTTTGTGTGTGTGTGTGTGTGTGCGCCGCAAGAGATGACGGAATTGTTGATATGTAAGGTCATGTGCTGCTCTTATAGGACAGACAAACGTTCCTGGGTTGTGCCTCCGGTGTTTCTATACCTGAGCGATAGCAGCAGTGATACAGCAGATGTAGATGCTGTTAGCAAATGGGAACAGCAAGGGTTGGAGGTGGGCTGTTCAGAGGGGAATGATTCAGCCTCTAGTTGATGCTGTCTTGCAGCTTGGTCGTGAGTGCACACTCCTTGACATTTGTCACTCTGAATAATGTCCACACGTTGGGGTCTGCAGATGTAAAGAATGTCTAAAAATGAGGCTCACGTACTTGAAAAGCCCTCCTCTATTCCTGCATGATGTTGGCGGTCACCACATTTTGACTTGTGGCCTTAATTAAAGCGAAATGCTGATAAAAATTAGAGGTTGTATGAGCTAAAATGCAACATGCACATTAACAAACATAGCACACACAAAGACATGCACATTTTAGAAATAAACAATATTGCGGCATACACTCTTTGCAGTGCAACAGGCTAAAGTTGTGAATTCTGACCTTGTAGCTCTAATACATAAAAATATTTATATTTTTTCACCTACTACCAATATTTCATATGATCATATAAGTCACATGATACAATTTCTTCAATCCTACCAGTTTACAACATTCCAGTCCAAGCAAATAAACCCGCCCCTCCCTTCCCATCTGAAATGTCATTGGTTTACACTTTTGATGTTCTGCAAAAGAAAGCCAGAACCTCTCAAAGCGCTGCTTCAAAGTGACTCAAACTCCAACCTTCATCCTCGTCGTCACACGTTTCAAACCCCAAACCTCGAAAGAAGTTATATGTCCTCACTTTATAGGAGATCTCTTTTGTTTTTTGTCCTCATAATGACTTCCATCCATCATCAAGTAGACAAACCACCACACACAACAAACCACCACACACACACACACACACACACACACACACACACACACACACACACACACACACACACACACACACACTGACATCTGCATTGGCTGTCAGCAGTACTGTCGTAAACATGTGGATCAAAACAGGCTTCTATCTAGAGAGGGACAGTTGACAAGCGTCTCGTCAGCAGTTCATTTCTCACACACACTTTCATATGCAACACTGATAAGATGCACACCACAAAGACAACCATTGTTCTTTATCTACCTGTTTCAGTTTACCAGCCTTCTTTGGTAGCACTCAACACACACACACACACACACACACTTGCAGCACTGGGAAAACAAACACTCGTCTGATCTGCCCTCCTCTGGGCTTTGTGGGCTCTCTGTGAAACCTCCGTCTATCTAGACGAGAGTCGACCTGGAAACGGAACAAAGGCCCGGCTCCTCGCTTCGCATTGTTGTTCCGCAAAAGTCTGTTGCTATGAAGACGCGCAGCTGTTGCGCACGCAGAGCGGGACGGAGACGCGCACACATTCACGGGAGGCTCTTGCTTCGCCGACTCCTTCTCGTTTCCTCCCAAAGCAACATTGATCTGACTCTGGAGTCAGACAGAGACTTTTTGGCTGTAAGCAATAAGCACCACTTTAAACACACCATTAACCCTGTGAAAGTCCCAGTTCTGTCTGTAAAGACTTAACCTGCCCAATGAAATCAGCCTGTAATTACGCCTAGCTAAATGCCACATGCAGGGATTTAAATTAGCGACTAAACATTCTCAAGGATAGAGGCGACGTAACTGCTGCTGAAATAACAACTAAGGGTTCATGGATCAGTTGACCTGGCAACAGAAGTGTTTCAAAAGCTTCAGAAAAATGGCGGGAATGTATAGAGAAAGAGTCTCCAGTTAAATGGTGCAACACGTACAACAAAATATGTTCTGGAACTTAAGCGCGCAGGAACCGTATCCTCTCACACAACAACAGAAAAAAATCTATGCCAACTGATAGAAAAATGGCCCCGATGCACAAAGCGAGAGCGTGAAGGCCGGTACTGAGCAGCGACACGAGCTGTGCGGCATTCAGGGCTTTTGAAGCCCACGCGCTGACAGGGCGCCGCGCTTTGTTTTACGAGACTGCTTCTCTGTTTGAGTGAGAGCAGCGGCCTGATAAGTCACACGCGACCCTGAACCGATGACCTGTGTTAAGGAGGCATAATTGTCTTTTTAACAGCAGGCTCTAAATCTGTCCTCGCCCTTCCCTTCGCTGGTTCACCCGCGCAAGTGCTATGCAGACACTGGTTGCCTAGCAGCAGCTGTCCTCGAGTTGTTTCTTTTCTTTGTTGTTGTTTTTTTTGACTGGCTGACGGGCAACAAATTCAACACATTTTTTTACAATTCCAACAATAGACAGCCATATCAGTGTTTGTTGCGGAGGTGAAAGACGGGATATAATTTTTTGCTATTTGTGAGAAACATCTCTGTCTGGATCGAGTACGAGTGAGCTCCTGCCGTTTGTCTGTGTGCGTATTCACATCTGTACTGACCTGCAGCCATCTGCATGTATCCAGCCAGGGTGCAGATCCTCCTCTCACATCCTCCGCTGGGCAGGAAGATGGTGATGATGGCCAACAGGGAGCTGACGGCCAGCAGGGCGCAGCCTCCCGAGCAGAGCACCGCGCTGGTCTGAGGAACACAAACACAGAACAATTTCACTTTAAGACTGCAAGACAGTCTGCAGACAGTAGCTTGGACCGTCATGTAGCCACAAACAAACGCCTTCAAGTCTGTGTGTCTGGTCAGGTCACACTGTGCAACCTCTCAGTCGATGCTCCAAAACAGGTTAATGACTCTCTCAGCTGGAAAGCAGCACTTCACGGCCAAACAACAGGGCACTGTCCCTACTCATTACATCTTTGCTTAATCGCACACACACACACACACACACATGCTGCAAGCAAGAGGAGCAAAACAAGGGCAGAAAGCTATCACACACAAACGATAGATTCATTCACAACTTTGCTGATGAGCTATACGAGCAGCCAGGATATTTTATCCTCCGGCTGTGAGGAAGTTGTTTGTGCAATGTGCTAAACTTGCCTCCTGCTCTGCTCTTACAGAGAGACTCCTGGGAAAGAGCGCATTCCTGGACGAGTGGCAGCTTCAAGTTTAAAGCCCTGAGGGAGTGTGTGTGTGTGTGTGTGTATGTGTACAGTATGTGTGAGTGCGCTTCCCACAACCTGTGTGTCTTCGTGGTGCCGCTTGATCTTCACAACCTCTCAAACTGACTCTCAATAGCGCCGCCACACATCCTCCTCGAAGCATTTTAAAAGTGCAGCACGCTAACGCAGTCAGAAAGCAGCACCACATTGGTGATTAGCATGCAGGCGGCGGCGATCAGAGACACATGTCTAACACGCACGGGGGAATTACAGCCCCCCGAAAAACACGTGTCGTTATGCATGTTCCTGACGTGACGGACGTGAACGGAGGAAGGATGAAAGCAGAGTGATTTCCACGCCTGACAGAAGATTTAATTAGCTTGTTCTGGGTGTTTGGTGGGAAGGTAGAGAGGGGAGTGAGGAAATATTGAAGTGCTATTATGTCGGTGGAAATGATGATGATTGTTCTTTTGACCTTTACTCGCGCGGGTTTGTTGAACATGAGTGTTTTCTTCTCTCTATTATCGCACTCGTACATAAACACTGGCTCTCCACTCCTTCACATCTGGGTTACAGATCAGCTCCCTGGGAACTGCTGGGAGCAAAGTGCCTTGCACAAGGGCACCTTGACCGCAGCAATCAAGCAACGGAAGAGCATGCGCAGAATAAGAGCAAAACTCCTTCAGGAAGGTGCTCTTTATTGCAAATCATTTTGAGAATGATTAGAAGTTTAATTTGATTAAATTTATGATTGAAACTACATCATTATTCAGCGCAGTGATCACCTCTCAGTCCTCAGAGGAATCCGACTGACTTTAGTGATCCCGTTCAAAATGTAATTATACTTTTGCTTTATGACGGCATACCTGCTAAAGTTAAACTAACGACATTCCCATCAGCCTCAGCTTTGCGTTGTGTTTAGTACTAAATAACCAACGTTATTAGCATGCTTACACGTAAAACATGAGGCGGACGTCATGAATATAAAGTTGATGTTGATGAGAATAATTGAGTTTAAATAAACACAAAAAGTATGAATGGTGCTTGGTGTAAAGCGGTGCAAGAGAAACCTCACATTAATTGTTTTTGCCAGTCATATCTCTGGTATCTTGCATTTTACATGTTGCTTTTCCTTAGCTGGACAAAAAAATGGACAACACCGCCTTCATTAAAATATTTCCTGCAGCTACAGGAAATGTCCTGGTCATCTAAAACCTTCTCAGACAGCATTTGTGTCAGACACGAAGAGAGATGGAATAGCTTATTACCACCATTCAACAACCATAAGGAAAGAAATCCATATAATTATAAAACAAAGAAGCGATAACAATTTCTCCAACCAAAGTAAAAGAAAATGCAATGCAGCTATGGGAATGGTTAAAACCACCGACACGTAGGCCTGCATGTGCAGCTGGAAGGACCCGGAGGGTATGTCTTATATTCCCACCAGTAACAAGTGCCAGTTTAGTCTCTGGGAGATTCCTTATCAAAGGCGCTCTTTAAATGAAGTTTGTAAATGAAACACATCTATACAGAATAACTACCTAACATTAGAGATTGATAATATTTAGCAAACGTGAGCCTCCATGCCATAGTTTGCCTTTTAACCTGCAGTAACTGATGTTTCCGGCCACACAGGGGGAGCAGAAACAAGCGGTGAACACAGCAATCCCGTATCATCAGCTTTTAAAGTGATACGGCAGAAGAAGTGCAGCCAATGCAGAATTGCTTTCAACTTTCGTTCTTTATGGCCATCAGGGGGCGACTCCTCCGGTTGCAGACAGAAGTCAGATTGTATGTACATCTATGAGGAAATGACTCTGCTTCTCACTTGACAGGTCGCTTCCACCGCGATCTCCAGTCTGTGACTTTTTTTGTCGTTTTTGTTGTACAACTTTAAACCCTGTCACAGTTAATGAAAGTTAATTGTAACTGTTTTGGTTGTCAAATGTCCTATTCAGTATTCTGTTGTACTTTAGCTCCACCCTCTCGTGTCACTTTTGGTTGCAAGAAACTAACATGGAGAGGGCCAAGATGCCGAACTCAAGGATTCAAAACCAAGAGGGACATCACAGTGACTACTTCCACTTCTTATATACGGTCTATAGTGAACAGTTGACGGATGTAAGTCCAGTATTCACTGTGTTTCACTTCTGGTTTGGTCATCAGCGAGAGAAACATCAGTCTCTTTAGCTGCTAGCTTAAATGCTCACTAGCTACCTTGTCGAACTGCTGTTGCATGAGCAGGTAGTGTACGGTGGGTTTTTAGTGTTCTTTTCAACCCAAAACAGGTGTCTTCTGCGGCCAAAACGATGCTACGAGAGCAATGAGAGTTAACCAAAAGAGTCAAATTGTGGGCCGTAAACAATGAGCTAAAAGACGCTATTAGGCTCCTTAGAGCTGAGAAGAAGTGCAGATTTAGCTGGTGATTATCGGGGGTTGAGCATGAGCGACCCCCCTCCAAAAACAAGTAGTTATTTGATCCATGCTGGGTCAGTGCCGTTTTAATATACCATAACAGGGTGATGACAAGTAAAGAATAAATCATGTTGCCAATAAGAGCTCTTATCTCAGCTACTCCTGCCACAGCTACTTGTTTTTCTTCGTTTGAACCCGGCGACTACAAGAGGGCGGAGGAGACGCAGCACACTCGAAGATACAGAAAAGTCATTAACTTGGTGGGCCTTTGTTCTTCTCTCTCTCTCTCTCTCGCTGGAATGATATTCATGTATGCAGAGGAATTTCTCCTTTCTCTCCGTTGCTTGATCTCGGCGTGCCTCGTGGGCTCTCAGTGTGCAGCCTACCTCCCACCCTGCTGTTCTCGATTCACCACGACACATTGAAGGTGCATCGTGTCTCATGTAGGGGAGCGGAGCGGGAGGGGGGAGGGCAGCCATGCCCAGGTATATAAGGCTCACTCACTAAACAATAAAAGACGCGTTATGATGTTGTAGTCAGCTAAATTAAGTCGGACAATGATGATTAGCATAAAAATGCGTGAGTGTTTGGGAGGGAAATAAATATTTCCATATGTATGCTGAAACTCCAGCTGCTGTTTGTGTATTCTGTCAGTTTTCCAGTCACTCAATTATCTGCAAGTACTAATAGATTCATACACATGACATTTTCTGTGTGCCATTTAAAAACAGCCCGAGAGACTAACGAAGGCTATCACAGCGCTAAACAGCTGTTTTTACAGAAAACAACCAACATTTCAATTAATGGTGTCCCAATTAATCAGCTCCCTGATGAAACAAACTCATAATCATTACCACTTTTACTTACAGACGATACAGAAAGATTTCGGAGGCCTTTTTCCAAGACTGTGCTGGCTCTGAGCACAAGTTAATTTAGTAGAAAATGAGCCGCTAACAGCACTGGTCCTCAGTGATGCTTCCTAAATAGATTGTAATTGTGTTTTAATAACTGGTAGAGCCACTGCAACAGCTGGAGCCGCGGAGGAGAGACGGGGGTCGAAAGAGTGGGAAAATTGTGGAGGGGAGAAATAAAAGTTTTCATTTGGCAGAGGATAAAAGGCAGATTTGTCTTAATCTCTTTGCTGCAGTCTAAAAACTTGATTTAGACACCACGTCCATAATTAATGAAGACAATACCTGGCGGATTTGACCCACGAGTGCCAATTAATCCCACAATAATAGCATGCCTGGAGCATGCAAGTGTTACAACGCTGATTAAAGGTCAAGATTGATGGTGGAGATACACCAAATACAGAAACAACGGAAAGACAAAGCGGAACCTAAAGCGGTTTGGTTTGCTCCAGCCGATTGAGGGTACTTTGTTTTTGACTCTGTTTTAAACAAACTTTCTCATTTTACAGCTCAACAGTACCCTAAAATATGTTTGTGATATTTGACTGTTTGATCAGAGTTTCGCAGGCCTGCTGCCTTAGGATGGACGGACCTCATTTGAGGCTGAGTCATGGTTATGCATCATATTCAGATACGGCGAACGAGCAGTCAGGTCGCCAAGCCGTATCCATCATGCAACGTGCGGCCAGATCTCCTTCTCTTTATAGAAAAAGAATGAATAAGATCCGTCGACTTCACATACGTCAACGGATTTGGTGTATCTCCACCGTGATGCACAAGTGAGACTACCTGGCTCCATCATAAAGAAACTTTATTGGTTTCCCACAGTAAATGGCCCACATCTTAAGCCTGTTGGAGACCAATAACCGCAGGGATACAAAAAACCCTCCATCCAGCTGCTTTGAGTAATAAAGGGACAGTCTGAATGGGACTCTTTGATTTCCAATTACATTAAGGAAGTCAGGGATTACACAGTACGGGCCAATGAAATTTCATTGTCTCCTCAATTGGGGGTTACAAGCCGGAGATGGCAGGGCATGTCTCATTAAACGCACTTTTCCTTTCCAAGCCTGGACTGAATGGCTAAATGTTTCAGCGCGGGGTTGTGAAAAATGGAAGGTTTCTGCCCCTCAGAAGTGCCAGGGAGAGGACACAGTTAATGCTCATCCCCCGGCCCTTGACAGAAACAACCCCACCACTTTAAGACCGAACGTCTCGCCTTTATGGAGGACAAGAGGTGAAGCGGGAGCTGCCGCGTTTGCCACGTCGCTCGCCGGATCTCTACCGTGCGTGTGTGCTTTAGTGTATGTTGCCAATGCGCGCAGGTGTGCCGTCCTCTGTGAGCTTGCCTCGGCACTCCCATCACTAATCAGCATTCAGCAGCGTGAGAGCCCAGCGGTTGCACTAAAGCATCGGCCTCGACATGTTCTGCCTCTAGAAGCCCATTAGCACCGCGGCACAGCCTCCCAGAACATCTCTGAGCCGCCAGAGCTGTTTCTGCTCCATCCACCGCCTATCCGGTCCGCTCTCTGTAAACCGTTTACCTTCCCCTGTACTATCTCTCTCCTTGCTCGTCCTGTGACTTCATCTTTCACAGGAATCCTGATAATCCTGCCAGAGTACTCATACAAAAAAATTAAAAAGCAGCCCCCTCCACCTCTCAAATGAATGCTCTGAATAATACATCTGTCTTCCTCATTGATCTTCACTGGGCGGAGACTGGCGGAGGGAGTGCAGTAAGTGTGTGTGTGTGTGCGCGTGACGGTCCTCTGAATGGCTGACGAAGCTGTGTGTGCAGAGTGAATACGAGATGGAGAGGAGATGAGGGAGGGAGAGAGAGAGAGAGAGGGGAGTGGAGATTAATCACCTGACAAGTGGATGGAGTGTCCATTTGTGCCTCGGGGACAGGCCGCAGATAGGATGTGACATTCAGGACCACTTAGGAGGACATGGACATACACACACACACACGGGGACGCACATGAAGTGTTAGCTCAGTGTTAGCATACAAACACATGTACGTTGAGAGGGGGAGATCCTGTTACTGTAGATTGAAAAGGTTGTGACACATTATAAAGTCCCACGCTGAGTATGATACTTCGATGTATTATCAGGCACAAAAAAAAAAACACTTGTTGGTTAATGTGTGAAAGCTGGAATAGTTTCAGAGTTTTTGATTCATGTATGGGCAACAGTGATGTCTGATGGCTAAAAATCAGTTCCAGATGAAAATAAGACTAACGGCTTTACTTTTATGAACCTTGTGCAGATTGCAGTGAGTCAAGTACGTCCTGCACTTTAGGTAATTTACTGACCAAGTTTGCCTGAACCGTGGTGCACTTGGATACGGGGTGTGATAATACATAGACTATCATACATCCCATTAAAGGTATCCTCATACAACGCTTCATATGATAGATTAAGAAAAGTCATTTTGGGGGCGTTTTCCAACGAAAGAAAATTTGTTACATGCATACGGTCTTTTCAAAATAATCTTCCTTCTTCACAGGAAACGACTAAGTTAGGTTTAGAGCACAAAACTACTTAGTTAGGTTTAGAGCACAAAACTACTTAGTTAGGTTTAGAGCACAAAACTACTTAGTTAGGTTTAGAGAACAAAACTACTAAGTTAGGTTGTTTGTTGGTTGTAAGTTAGTTTCTGCACACTTTGAAGATCTCACTGTCACCGACTGTGTTTTCTGTTTGTAACAGCGGGATTTTATTCATCATCACACTGATCCATACAATAACCATCTGCAGTTAAATACCACCGTACTGCCATAACTAAAATGGAAATGAAGCTAAAAAGGCGTCCTAGTTTTTTGCATGTTGCTATTTTTTAGTTCTGAAATTATTCATAAAGTTTCCTTCAGTTAGACTGGACTGTTGGACATGCAAAAATAAGTCTGAGAATAAAATAGTCCTTCATATTGCTACATAAACGCGATCCTGGTAATAACGATCCACAAATCAATGTTTCATGTTGCTCATGTTGCTCACCACAGCCGCACATGTCTATCTTTATTGTAAGTAAAAAATGAGGAGCTCCAGGCAACGCATTGGCCAAGACTCTTAAAACTCTGGAGCACACAGCCGATGGATGGAGACACTGGGAGAGGACTGGCAGGAACAGACAGCCCTGAGGGAGTTATTAGTTCGAGAGAGAAGTTTGATTTCATCTTTGATTTTTCATGGAAATGTGCATCATTTTTAAACTATTTTCAACATGTGCGGCTTCAACCGCATGTTTTGAAGTAGAACCTGTGAGGAATAAATCATTATAAGACATAAGCACAGAGGTTTTTCCGCTTCCTTCTGCTGGCTGTCACCCGAGTAAAGGAGAGGCATATAAACTATTAAGAATCACTCACTTAATTTCGATTCTCTCTCGTTGGAATCGTACGTCAGCTGGTTGAAGAATAATTAATAACTGAATGTGGAATAAAAGTTGAAAGACGAATGAATAAAGGGGTTTGTGTGATTTCAGAGTGGTTTATATGGACGTGCCTTCAGCAAATAAAGTGACCAAAACACCGGTTCATGAGCTGAGCTGTCGACCCGCTCCGGTTATTCTTTGAGATATGGTTCCAAGACACAACAACCTTATATCATTTTCTGCCTGAAGCCTGCCTACTGTAATTTGTTCTTCAGGAGCAGAAGAGAATCTCAGAGAGAGATTTTTTCCAAAGACATTGAGGTGTCCATACTGTGTGGTCTGCTAGAAAGACACTCCTCACAAATACTATGCTCTCTTACCTTTAACGTTAGATCAGCTGACTAACACCAGCAGTTTTTGAAAGGAAAATCCCACTGCTGATTTCAGCCCCATGTCCTTTACCTTTTTAGCATTTTGTGGTCCCATTGTGGTGTCTCACACACAGATATATTTCAGGTTTTTTTTTTTGCTCACGGCATCATCAAGAACATGTGCCAAGTACATACAAGTCATACAACTCGTTGTCACACGTGCAAAAAACGCAAGTATTCAACAATGTATTTTCTTTGTCTCTTTGTTTTCTTCCAGAGCTCTGACTGGGACAGGCCTCCTTGTATGTCGACGTTAGCTTCTTCGCTCACTTGGTTAGCATTTGTTGCTAGTAAGCACAACTGTTTCCTTGCAAACCGAAAGTTGATGCTTCCTACGATCTTCTTAGCGCTTTACAACAGTGAGACAGGAACACTCTGACTGTTATCGTTCTTAACCAGGTACACAAGGTCAAGTGCCAGCTATAATGCAATCAGGTAGCGGAAGGAGAATTTTATATCAAAGCAATGACATTAAAATTAATAATTAAAAAATGTAATACTTAAATAATTCAATGTGCTCTGAGAGACAGATTTTTGCATTTCAGCACATTTTCTTAAAATGCCAAACTTTCTGCATTAATCTCACCATATGGGCATATTTACTGCAGCTGTTTGGGACTCATCTTCACACTCTACTCCCTGGAATAGTTTGAATATTTCTTTTGCGGTACCTCCAACGCAAGCTTTCGCTCAGTTTGGGCCGTGAATTGGGACATTTATAACGTTTTGTGCCACCACGCCTTTATATTATCGATGGCAATATCTCTAATCTCTGCCCAACAAGAGCCAAGAAACACAGCAACGCTAAAAGAAATGTACGCACAGGACGCTCCCTGCTGTAAAGCAACGCTTTAAAGTGGTGTCGAGTCTTCGGTGTCATGTTAAATGAAAACACGGTGGGAATCTCTCGTACAGTCAGAGTGACGCTTTCACACACAGTGTGTGAGAGTGGAATGAACTGGGAGAGATGCCATATATGAGCCCGTGCAGGAAACACACATGCCCCGAACACACAGTTCGGGGCAGGATGTTGGTTCAGAGTCTGCACGAACCTCAGCCTGTCATTGCTGTTCTTACTTACTGTATTTTACCAACCAAACATAGTGGGGTTGTGTGTGTGTGTGTATCTGGAACAAAGACCCCACTGTGAACGCACGGATGGAAAATCTTCAAGGCTCGATTCAATTCATGTAAGAAATCTGTGACACCGTAAAACATCTCAAAACATTTGAAATAAAATGTGTCAAAATCCATCATAAAAATTTATTATTTCAGATTATATTGCGCTCACATGGCCCATATTACTAGTTAAAGGTGTGTTTAGTTCTATTCCAGAGTGCTGGTTGGATTGTGGGCGTCATGGGGAGATAGTGAAACTGCCATGTATAGTGAGAGTCAATAGGGGCTCAACAACCATTTAAATCTTTTTAGAGGTCAAATCCAGCCGTTCCCACAGCGCTCCTGTGTAGCTGGCCTGGTTCCAGTTTGTCCACTGGCTGCCACCTGCTGCACCACCTGGAGACCAAAGGGACGTCTGGGCTCTGGGGTGATGAATGAAGTTATTGTTAATCAATGAGCCAAAGCTGCTCCATGACCTTATGTCAGTATCGACGATTCACTAACTGTGCTCACACTAGCCGCGTTTCCGTAAACGTGCGTTGTGCACATTTTGAAGGATCGCATTTGAAAAGCTGTATTGAAACGCTTATTGTGAGGTGCTTTTTGCTTTTGTTGCTGCATAAAACTTACGACAGATCAGCTGTAGCAGATTACAGCGTAGCCTTTACTGACCAAACTTCTCTTTGCGTAGCCGAGTTCATTCGCTCCAAACCAGTTGATGGAAATAATAATAATAATAATAATAATAATAATAATAATAATAATAATAATAATAATCAATCCCTTATTCGTTAAAAGTTTGCTTCCAATGAGCTTGACAACACACGACAGCAGCCAGAGAAGCATCTTAATGCTCATCTTCCAGTTACATGTGGGTCTGAATGATGACGGATAATAATATATATATATATAATTATTATTTTTTAATAACTGCAAGATTGTTAGCAGCCAGGTAATGCAGTTTTTACTCATTCCTCATTTTCCCTTTGGTCTTGAACACACTGTAATTTCCCCATAAGGCTCTTTAAAGTCAATACCTTCAGTCAACAACATTCAGTGCTAGGGGGGACATGCTGACATGTGATGAACTGCTCATCAGTGATGTTCAAAGGTAAAAAAAAAAATTGCGGCCTAAATGTTTCCAACAAACCACCAAAAGCCAAAACGAGACCGCAGGTTACTCCAGAGAGAAATTACTGGAGCGTTTGGCACGTTAAAGCCACTCTGTTCCATTGCGTTCTCCGTTTTCAAAAAGACATTTAGGAGAAGATTTATTTCTGTCTGTGGTTAGAAGTTGTATGAATGTAAACTGCCTTGGGGTACCTGCCAACCTGCCGGAGAACTTCAGTGAGTCTCCGGTCCCCGAACTGCTGGAGAAAGACATAAACCACAGCTCTAGTTTCACATCAGCCGCGGCGCAGGAAGAGGAAATAGATGCATGCTGGTTTATATCGTCCCAACGGAGAATCGTCTTTATGAAACCCTCAGGTGGAGCAGCGCAGACAATGACTCACACAGAGAATGTTATGGAGGGCTATAGGACGCAGATAAAAGCTTCTATTTTTGGCGCATTGCTCTGAGAAAGAAATACCTCTGTTTCCAAACTACATGGAGCACTGCGGCCCTGCAGTCCCGTTATTAACATCACAAGAAACACGAAAGTTACGAGACGAGTCAAGTCCCTCCTTGATCCACTGATGATGATGAGGGGTTGATCAAGAATTGTATGACAAGTGATTAAGTGTCCATCTGGCAGTGCTCTCACAGTGCAGAGATCAGTGCAGCGTAACTCACATGGCTGCACCTCTCTGACCAAAACCCAGTCAACAGAGATGCTGTACGTCTGAGCTCCTATCGTCCTCATCCTCCAAACTGCAGCATGAGGTCACAGTCATCATATACCTGGGGGGGGGGGGGGTATTTCTCTCCTGCTTCTTTTATCTTCCTCTGCTGTCAATTAAATAGTTGATGTCCTGCAGAGGAGGGGGGGTGTACAGGTTGAGGTGCAGGCAGGGGGAGAAAAACAACCCCCCCCCCCCCCAAAAAAAACTGCATCTAACCAGAAACTTGTTAATATTGTTAATACCGCCTCTCGTCTCTCCTCTCCATCGCACTCTTATTCATAATAGATCACAAAAGCGGATCAAATAGCTGCTTTGAAATGTACGGGATCCCTTACGGTCTGCTTTAATGATGACATCCTCAGAGCCGGGCCAGAGGTTTTTATTCAACTCTTATAATAGGCTGCTGGTGGTGGGGGCTGATGGGTAGTCAAAAGGGAGGAACCCCGGGCAGAGTTACCCCTTTCTCCTCTCTCTCAAAAGATGCTGTAATTGAATTATAGCGCAACTGATACTTTTGAGTCAGGCCCCCCCCCCCCCCCCCCCCCCAAGAGTCTCATCAAAAGACACCAGCCATGGAATTTGTCTTGTTTTGTCTCTTGGCTTTGAAAGCAGATGCTAATAAGAAATGGATGAAAAGGATACTGTTAAAATTAAGAATGAAGTGAATAAATTCTGTGGGGAAAAAAAAGAGAGCAACTGTTAATCAGCACGTTTGCTCATTTGAAAAAGCGTATGTTTGGCATCCCAACAAACAGCAGAGCGTAATTGGTGCACAAAGAGGCCCAATCCAAAAATGATGTTCGATATTTTTACATCAAACAACCACAGCACTGCAGGAGAGAGAGAGAGAGCGAGAGAGAGAGAGAGAGAGAGCTGAGAAGATGAAGAAGGGAAGAGCACTTTGCCGTTTGAAAAGTGAAAAATAAATACTGTACACTCTCACGACGACATAATAACATTACAGCCCACATACAGTAAGGATCCATCTGGAGACATCTTATCCTCCTAGTAGCTGATGCTCACTTAGTCCTGTTTACAGATAAACTAATGTGTGACTCGAGTCTTAAAGATAAAAAGCATCAGTCCACCTACTCAAACTGCCACCACTGAGAAGCAAAATATCTTACTTGAAAGGCACATGGAAACTGTCACGTGCACATTGTGCACATTGTACAATGTACATTGTGAACTGTAAACCGAATTGCATAACAGAATCGGTACATTTATCAAACGTGGCTAACGTCTGTATTTTTCAGTTCTTTGAAGTATTGGTATAAAATGTATCTGGAACTGTTAGTTGGACATAAGGACAACTAGAGTTTTGGACATAAACCAAATAAAGGTGACTGTTAAGACATTTAATATAGTGTCATTTAAAAACTATCTAAATGATTGACTCCTAAAGTGAAATTTTTCTCACAATTAAAGGAATAGATCCACATTTTGGGAAATATGCGTATTTGCTTTCTTATTGAGAGAGCAGCAGTTTAGCTTAGCTTAGCATAAAGACCGGACACAGCCTGGCTCTGTCCCAAGGTAGCCAAATCTACTTAGCCTACCAGCACTTTGACAGCTCACAAATGAATGTATTATATATCTTAAGTATTAAAATGAAATCTCAATTTGAACCTTTGTATCGATCTTGTTATCAAACTCCCAGGAAGAAAGCGGACTATTCCTTTAATGTGAAAGAGACTTTAGCAAGTTTTTTATTAGTCCAAATGTGATAAGACTTTGCAGTGAGCTAATATTCTTAAATATAAATACGTCACAGCATAGAGGAGAATCATTAGCTGCAGCAGGCTTATGATTACCACTTCAAAGTGTTGTACTTTGTACTTCGAACCCATTTACAAGGACCGCATTATTGTACCACAGTGCCATATTCACGCTGTGGTGCACGATTCGACAGCACACATAAAATGAGACATGTCCATGAGTGGAGGGTCTGTTGCACCAATGCATGCTGGGAGGCTTCCCATACACAACGACACCAGCGCTGGGTGCGTGCTGATCATGGTTTTGACTCTCTACTCATGTTGCCTTTATTTTCAATGAGCGCACTTTTATTCAAGATAACTAATCCAGGATTTAAAAAAAAGAAAAAACGAATTAGCTGGATGAGAATTAACAGGATAACATTGTGTTAGCCTGAATTAGCTTAGCCACATTCGAACCACAGGGCTGTCAGACATCCTTCATATACACGTACATCTATCTGGTTATTATGGTATGGAAGCGTGATGAATACCACATGTGGTTTGAACTTTACATGAGTTGCAGTCTGGAAATTAGCCTGAAAAGTGTGTGAACATGATTTAAATCAGTGATCTGCGGAGGGCAGCATCTTCTAAAGAGTCAGCTTCTTTTAACGATCCAGTTTGAACCGGACGACGATTCCCAGATGATTTGTGAGTTTGCAGATTGGCGTGAGAAGTACAGATCTCCCCACCAGTTTGTGATAATGCATTTGAACAGATAGCGGACATGAAGTGTGCCCACATGGCCCGGGCCTCCTCCACCTGTAATGGAGATGTGTATAAGAGAGCGTGTGGGAGGCCGTCCTTCAGCTCTCACACCCTCAAAACACTCACACACACACAACCCAGCTTGCTCTTGCATTTATGCATGATTTCTGCACTAGCGCTGGTCCCAAGTGCACATTTCATAATTCATGCATACTGTACTGTAGCGACTCAAAAATGCTACAGTATCAGCCTCCCCCACTCTGCTTCCTTTCATCAGCGAGTCGGACTCAGATTACAGTAAACTTCCTGACCCCCACAAATGAGCATCTGGGGCAACATTTAGAAATGTTTCAAATCACCTATAGAGAGAATATCTACAGAAACCCCGCCTCTACGGTTTTATATCTCAAGGTGGAGCAGTGTGCTCTTCTCGCTGGTAAATAAGTCGGGAATCTTCTTTTTTCCCACAAATCAAGAAGAAAGCGGATCTCCTCGGGGGGCTAATAAACAAAGTGTGTTACTGGGTCTGGATCGCAATTGCATCAGTCTGATGAAGTATCAGAAGGAGCATGTGTGGCATGTTAAGCAGCCCAGAGGCCCCTATAGAGGCTCGAGGTGAATGATGAAACTGGACAACAACATGCCGGCGAGCTGCTGCTTCATCCAACGCCATGACAGTTCATCATTACACAGCGGGTCGCTAATTACGATCACTTTTGCGGTCCGCTGTTCTTGA
This sequence comes from Anarhichas minor, assembly GCF_050575085.1. Taxonomy (NCBI): domain Eukaryota; kingdom Metazoa; phylum Chordata; class Actinopteri; order Perciformes; family Anarhichadidae; genus Anarhichas; species Anarhichas minor. The sequence continues at coordinate 7,574,061 of NW_027466473.1, read as the reverse complement.
CGCCTTACCGGCCCGAAAACTGATAAATGATGCGCGAGTTCATGCGTGCGTGTTCAACCATTAACTATGCTTTCTGTAATGGGAATTCCAGCATGTAAACAATTACATGAATCTAAAAGCATGATCCCATTCACGAAGAGCGCTTCGGAGCAAAGGGAGCTGTGCAGGAACAATGGTCAGCACAGTGAGCGGCTGGTTTCTTATTAAAGTCATTACTTACTGGCACGCTAAAGGGAATAAACACAAAACGCAGGAGTCTTATTGGTCTGGCCTTGGAAGGGTTACATTCACCAGCACAAACTTATAATGGCAAATCTAGATTTTGATCTGAGATGTTACACTGATGTACAAATTGACTTGCATCCAAATGACTTTATTATGCGTCTGCTTTTACCCGTGTCCTGCTGCGTTTGCCCATATTCCTCTTTTCTTTTCATTCAGCTCTCTCTGTGGAGCCGCACATTAGCACAGCAGCAAACTCTTCACAGTTGCAGAGCAGGAAATTAACTTTTTATCGAGGAATATTCCCCCCTTTGCTGCTTTTAGTGAGAAAGAAAGGCCGCTTGAATCAACTTGAAGGGCACTCGGAGAGCGCAGACCTTCGCCAGAGCAGTTTCCATAAGGGGACAAATAACGCGTGTATTCGCCCTGTAATTCAGATCTGCTTCAAAATTGTATTGTTCCTTGGCCAATGTTACACCCTCCCACTGAGTTTCATGAAAATCGGGCCCGTAGTTTTTCTGTCATCCTGCTGAACCAAAAAACAATAGCATCCGATCGGGATAATACTGTGGTGGAAAAGAAGTTCAGACCGGGCCAGTCGATGAAGTCTCAACTACTGTTCCCCAACTCTATTCTCATTCCATACTTTATAGCTATTGGTGTCCTGATGATGTTTGAAGAACGCACTGGAATCAGACAGAGTTCGATGCAATAGAGTTTATTCTTCAACCAAAGAACACGACCCGAGTCATTCTCCGGAAAGCGACTGACTTATTCTGTTCTTTACGTCGTCTAACACTGGACTTCTTCCTCCATTTTCCTTTGATACGTCAATCTTTTTTTTAATTAAACCCAGTAAATCACAGAGTGAGTCACTTTCCCTGCCATGTGGGTGTGAGTAATGTTTGTATGGTTTCTAATGTGTGAATTGCATGTACCAATTTGTCATAGTCAGCTTTATCTTTCTAGTGGGAGTTGAAAGACTTTTCCTGTGACTTGCCGCTCAGCACGGCTCGACTCTTTTTATCTCAGCCGTGGCAGCCTTCCCTTGCCTTTTCCATGACAGCCTTCCCATACACCCGCTATGCCTCTTCAGTAAAGACAGTCTCACCACACACCTGCTATGCCTCTTCAGTAAAGACAGTCTCACCACACACCCGCTATGCCTCTTCAGTAAAGACAGTCTCACCACACACCCGCTATGCCTCTTCAGCAGTACAGTCAAAACTAAGTCAAACAGGCTGTATGCTGACCCATTCAGACCACACTATATTCACACTAGTTCTCAATATGCGGATGTCATACATGTGAGTTATATTTAAACTAATAGATATACTTGATGGTGCTATGATAAATCAAACTCCAGCAATACCTGCTGCTGTCCATTCTTAAAACTGTGTGCAAGACCTAAAGGCTGCTTCAATCTACATATTAAGTGAGTCTCTTCTTCTAGCAGAGAGTAAGACAATCTGATAAGATGCTGCAACTCCCTCATCTGAGGGGAACACCGGCAATTCTTGTCCCAACCGACGGCTAAGTTTCTTTTTGTCTGACATGTCTAAACTGTCTGAAAACTTATAAGAGTTATTTCAGAGCAGACGTGCAGTGATATTCTCCTTTATGTAACACTGAACAAGTGTACACACTTGCGATTGTTCTCCTCTGAAGCTGCGCAAGTCGCTCCGGGATTCGGCGGAGAAGTTATGTTTGGGATCCCAGGAGCTTTGTGTTTTGATGTTGCAGGATTTGCGAGAAGTGGAAAAGTGGAGCAGTGAAAAAAACAACAAAAAAAACCTATATCCGGACGCAGTGAGTTATCACAAAAATACAGTTGGCTGCATCACACTAGCATCTTCGCCTCCGACGAGCATCTTGTTTCCTGTATTTACTGCACCAAAGCGTTTTTCTCTCCGTTACCCCGAGCTCTTGTACCTGCAACCCCTGTGCTCTGACTACTGATGGAGGCCGGGGCCTCGCGCCGCCACAGCCGGCTCCAGTGCATCGAGCCAAGTGAGCCATCATTTATGTTAAAAAATGGAGAAAGGCTCCCTGTTAAATCAATACATAAACTACCCGCAGGATCCACAGTGAGGGCAGTGGAAGTGACAGGCCGCTTAACAAATGGACGACGGCCTCCCGGAGCCCGCTGACTCAGCCCTTTTCCCCCCGTGAAGGAAACAGCGCTCGGTTATGCTGCCCCCCCCCCCCCCCCCCCCCTCTCCAATCAGCTCGCCGTGTGTACCTGGGGACTGCTGGTCAGAGGCTCTTAAATATCGCCAAAGCACAGAGTATAATTCATAAGAGAGATAAACTCTCTCAGTGTCGACGCCTGTGCTGCTGCTGCTTCTGCTGCTGCCGGGAGTTCAGCCGATGTTTGAATAAACCTCTGCCTCACCTTTTTGACTGTTTCGCTGTGCCCGCCGCTGTGAGAGTGTGAGATATCAGATATATGTTTTTAAAAAAGCAGCAGAAAATGATCACACGCTGCACTGTGCCATCCATCCATCAAGTCTGATGAGATCATAAATCCTTCTGCTTCTCGGCCCCGGACTGATTTCTTCTCTACTTCACCGAGATGGGTTTTGAAATGCATATCAACGTGTTCCCCTCTGTCTCTTCTTCTTCTTCTTCATCATCACCACCATCATCATCTCTCCCTATGCCACCTGTTCTATCCATCATCTGGACAGCTGCTCCTCTGCACTTTCAATTCCTCTCCCGTGTGCTGCGTTTGACCTCCTGACCCCGCTCCGCTTGAAACATCTTACGGCCAGGAATTTGCGACAAAATCTGCAGACGCGATAGAGTGAGACTGGATTGCCTTGAAAAGGACACGCCCTTCCTCAAGGCAGGAAGGCGGTTCCCAGAATTTTCAATTTTTTAATCATGTGGAGAGAAAAAAGCCTTTAGCGGGAGGCTGTAGTTTAGGCGGTACAGTCATCATTGATCGTCCTTGTGCTAGACGGTGACCCCCATAATGCTCCCGTTATGTGTGTCTGTTTTGAACAAATGGGTTATTAAAAAAAAAAAAAAAAAGAGAGACAATTGCTCTCTACTGCAACCCAAATATTGCCATCAATGGCAACAATGACACGTGCGTAACTGAGTTTAAAGGGCCCTGCTTGATTTTGCAGGCGCTGTGTGTATTTGTGACACGATGTCGGAGATGTGATTGTCAATTGTGTCTGTGTAGTGACGGTGCTGTGAGCCAATAACAAGTTCCAGTCTCTTAAAGCCGAATCGAATGGACTACACAGTCGCTGCCAGCTGTTCTCCAGAGCCTTTTAACTCGATTTCCTTCCCTCCAGGGAGTCATGCTTTGAATTCTTCTTCAAGACAGCACTAGATATAGAACTTCCCTGCGATGGACAAGTAAACCTGATTTGAAAGCGAGATTACAAAAAAAGGATTAAAACGTGGGTTAAAAAAAAAAAAAAAAGAGCTTCTGACACAGCAGCCGACTCTGAATGTCTCGGATGTCAGAGGAACCTTGAAGGCATCATCGTGGAGAGCTTTGAGAACAGTCTCTCTGCTTGTAACTGTATTCCCACATAATAACGTCATCTCCTCCAACTAGAAGTACCGCCTGAGCGTTGTATGCTAACCAGTCAAGTTACAGTGTATTGTCATAATTAGCATAATAATTCTTATGGCCAAAAAGTAATCACGTCATGCTCAAGTCCAAGTAGATGCCAAATTAGAAGAAATTCCCTCGAGGTCTTCTGGAGATATTGCGTTCACGAGGATGGGACGGACACACGGACAACCTGAAAACATACAGTAAGTCCTCCGGCCACGGCTGTTGCCGCCGCCAGCACGGAGGCATAAAAATAAAGAGATAAGGGCACCTAATATTCCCAATGGTGGATTTCCTTTCTAGAGCAAGTCTCTGTATGTTGAATTGAATTGAGACCAGTAGCTGCTTGAATGGTAAAAATAAAATCTGTATGACATTTTAAAACTCTTGGTGCACTTTCAAAAAGGATGAGCAGTTCTGTATAGTTTGGTGTAATGAATGCAGAGCCACTAGTATAGTCCTTTGTTTTGACAAATTACTGCTCATGCAAACAGCAAAACATAAATACCAGCCTGACATATCAGCGCACCATTATAACCCTCTAACCCATTCCAACAGTTATTGTAGTCAAATTGCATTATGTAGCCGTAAAAATACCGAAGGTTTAGGATGGTTTATGGTTCAAACAAGAGAAAAATGCAAATTGTGTCTGGTGAGGTAGTACAAACAAGAATCAGGATGCCATCCGAATGGCCCATTCATCCCCAAATCTATCAGAGCAAAGCGCTCCTCTGTACACACACGGCCGACCATTAATTCTGTCCCCAGTCAGACGGCGGCCTTGGAGTAAACATGCACAGTATGATAATAAGTCAGCAGACTTGCTGTCAAAGGGGCCAAACATCTATCTCTTACTCCACGGCGTCTCCTGCTCCACACTGAAGTTTTTGAAATGAGTCTATTTATGTACCTGGTATAAGTCAAGGTGAACAGACAAGCAAGCACAAAACACTTTGAATTACATGAGGACAGAGGATGCGTTTGTCTCCTTAGGACAGCGGTTACTGTATATGCTTTACCACCAAGCAGGGCGGGGGGGGGGGGGGGGGGGGGGGGGTGATGTGTAGCTCTGAACCAGCCACCTGAAAAAAAACAGCTTGGCGGGAGAGGATGGTAGTAAAACACGACTCTTGACCCCCCCCCCCCCCCCACCGTTCTGTCCTCTCATATGCGCTGAACCCTCTGCTCTTTTCTCCCGCTCTCTGTTCACGGGCAAGTGCGCGGACAACAAGAGGCCGGGCTAAAGGTCAGGGGAGAGCCGAGCAGTGGGGGGGGGGGGGGGGGGGGGGGGGGGGGCCGCAGCATTACAGGTGGAATTGTTTTTTACGATACCGGCAGAGAGGAAGCTCAGTTTATCGCCGAGTGCGATGGAGGCTGCTTTGTGCTCGTGCACGGAGGCGGTTTGCTGGTTTTGAGCAGATACGGTCTTGTTTGAGCATTGATAATGTGGCGCTTTTGGAGATGTAACAAAGGACTTTTTTATTAAATCAACTCACTGGGTCTAATTCTTTCTCCTCTGTTCTAATGTCCCTCTGCAATCCCTCCCTGAACCCCTAATTACTGCATCAGCGCTGACATGGACAGCTACTGTACGACGTCTCTTTTGATCGCACTCTGATGGGTGAGAGAATTTGTGTGTGTGTGTGTAGGTGTGTGTGCATCTGCATCACTCTGCCTCTTTTCATCCCGCTGTGCAAAAGTGGTACGTGTGTGTTATCATACATGCGTTGTAGTGAACGTGTCTCCGTGTAAAGCACTGTACACGACGCTCCAAACAGAATGTGGTCAGCGGGAAAAAGCAGCCAGACGAGTCCGCCTTTTGTCTCTCGTGTGCAAGTGGACTCCCCACTGGTGGGTGGGTGTGGGGGGGGGGGGGGGGGGGGGGGTGCGGGGTAGCAGGAATACAACATGCGCATTAGACCTCATATCATCATCTATAACGGGCAGACACACTTCCACACAAATGGCTTTCACCGCAGATGGTTCCACCATTAGCATTAAAGGAGTGAAGCAGAGAGAGAGAGAGGAGAGGAGAGAGAGGAGAGAGAGGGAGAGACAGAGAGACAGAGAGAGACAGAGAGACAGAGAGACAGAGAGAGAGAGAGAGAGAGAGAGAGACTGCCACAGTAAATCTGAAGGAGCAGCTCCAGCCTGCATCAAGGACGACGTGACGGCTTTCTGTTCACTGGAGGTTTCACAGCCCTCTGCTAGTCCGTTGAGCCGTCGTATTTGTCAGCAAGTGGCAAGGAATGCATTGACTCCCTTGGGAATGTGTGTGTGTGTGTGTGTGTATGTGTGTGTCGTAGGACCTTCTGGCCCCCGTGGCCAGCTAAGAGCGCAGACCCCTTCAGTTCTCTCCCATGTTGTTCAGAGAGAGAGAGGCCAGACCTTGTCCATCATTCTGTTATGAGGCAGCACTCTGGCGAGTCTCTGCCTGAACCTGCTGTCCGCCAAGTGCACGCCGCCGTGTTCTGCTTGGGAGGACACAAGTCACATGTGGTTCTCTAGAGGAATATTCATCAGCAGTGCGTTCGCTCTTTTCAGGGTTTCCGCAAACAACTTGTCTCCTCTCGGCGCAGTCTATTTGAGTCTAGGGCTCCAGCTAATTATTATTTTCTTTATTATTAAAGCTGACGATTTTTTTCTCAGCTAAACAATTGGTCATTTGGTTTATAACACGTCGAAAAGTCGAATTGAAAAATGTTTCTTGTTTCTTCTGACCAACAAGTCCAAGACCCAAACATATTTTCTGGACTATCATAAAAGAAAACCAGAAAGTATCATTTTAATCTCATAATGATTAATCGGTTGTCGGTAGAATAGTACATTTTCTGTCGATTTACTAATCGACTAATGGTTGCAGCGCTTAGACCGTCACTAAAGGAGAGCTTGCTTTGAGTTGACCAATGATTCTGACCTGGATCAATGTCAGTCAAATGTGAACATAATGTTTTCCAATCTATTTGGTTAGAAATTCAATGTAGCTCCTTTAAAATATGTGAAGTAATGTTGTTGACTTTCTTGAATACTGTTGGATGACTTCAAACTACATTATTGTAAGGGGCTGTATGATGAGAGATAAACTCACTCCTTTCTATCTAAACACGCCCAATTTTTCATTTTCAGACTTGTAGTCTTCAGGCCACACCGACGCTGAATTTATCAGATTTCATTCAGCTCCCTCTGGAGCCACAAAAGGCTTCATTCTACTTTTTTTCCCCCCACATATGCAGTAATACTCCCCAAGACCTATAAACAGACTTTGAAGTGTAAAATCGGTGGAGTTCCCCTTTAAGGGACTCTACAAAAAAATGATTGGGCTGGTGAGGTGAGGTATGTTTGATTTTATGAAAAACAAGCCCCCCCCCCCCCCGGGTTATTACTGTTTTCTTTGAACCCTCCTCTGGATTTACAAGATTAAAAAAAACTTGCAACACCCTTCTCACAATAGATTCAATGATAGAACAGTGTTTTAATCATGTAACTCTATTCTCTCTTTATGCCTCGGCCACACAGGTGTTTCAGGGCTTCTGGCTGATTACATTTCTGTTAAAGGTTAAAGGTGGGTGGAGCTAAGATTGGAAATGTACAAGCTCACAAGTTTCCATCTACCAATAACAATGATAAAAATGAAAAAAAAAGATTCCATTCGTCCCGCCCTAACAAGATGTCAATCACTTACAGTCTGTATGATAAACGCCCACACAGTCCTGGAGAGGTCCAATCAGCCGGAGCAACTGAAAACACCTGTGTGGGTGCTCAGAGAGATACCAAATTAAAGTAAGTTGAGCAAAGGTAAAATAGTTACTGAATAGTTCGTCTTCTGATAGAATCTTTATTTGATGTATTTGGAACTTGACTTCCAGTTCAATTGATTTTAGTTTATTCTGCGGATTAACTGAATCCGTTACCTGCTCTACACTGCAACACAAGCATTGAATATAGTTCCTTAATATTTACCACCTGTAGGCTATTTCTCTAGCTAAAGAAGTGGAAAAGACGACATCCTGGCTTTTCAAATTGAAATAGATTTCCATGTGAATGAACATCCTTTCTCCTGTTAAAACTATTGACATTAATGAAGGAGGGCCGAGACCAATGCTGAGCAGCAGCAGGACAAGAGAAGTGATTTCCATTAAATGAGTTATCCATCTACTTAAAACTAGCTGTGGCTCACTGGGTGGTGAAATGACATTTAAGAGCGTCTAGCAGGGTTTATGCACCAGTAAGTGTCATAGGTAGCTGGTAATTAGGCCCGGTGAAACATCTCCGCTAACGTCTGTAATTCATCTTCTTGGCGCGCGAGGAGGACAACATGGGCCGATTGGTTTGTCTCGAGCATGTCAGAGGATTTCAGCGGAAGCCAATCACGTCCCCCTTTTTTTTATTTTTTTTTTACCCTCCCGCAGCCTCTTCCGGCTGCCATTTTCAGCACGGGCGGACAAAAGATGAGGAGGCACTCAGACGTTTTTCCAATCAGCGTTCCTGGAGCTCGGCCACGACTCGTTTGGGCTTACAAGACAACCTTGACATTCAGCGGCCGACGTACTGCGTGAGAAGCCCGAAGCACTTGGCGCCACAGAGCCGGCAAACGCCACTTCCTGTGCACACACACACACACACACACACACACACTGCTGTTGGCTGGTCACCACAGAGGCCAAGCTAATCCAACTCCAGTGTTTAGTGCTGCGAAGCAGTTGGAAGCACATTAGCTGTTAACAAGTTAAGGTGAAAATGTCTTCTGGCAGGCCGACCTCCACCTCCTCCTTCTTCTTCACACTTTACCTAGCAGCAGCTCTTCCACTGACACGTTCGACCGGGAAACTTTCACGCTTCCACTCGCATCGTGCGCAGGTGTACACAAACACTCGCGCACCACCGCTACACTCTGCATCCGCTCTGATGAAAAAAAAATCAGGCGACCGAGCAGAAACACGCAGAAGTAACACACAAGGAATAATTTATGCAGAAGAAACTGGTTTTCAAAAGCTTTGCTGTTGCAAGAAGCTGGATGGGTGCTGCGATGATAAACGCATTTTATGGATCATGTGTTAAGTTACGGTACAGACCATTTTCTCGCTAACATCAAAGTCCTGATTACGGCTATATACACTCACCGGCCACTTTATTAGGCACAAATAGCTAATCAGCCAATCGCATGGCAGCAACTCAATGCATTTAGGCATCTAGACGTGGTGAAGACGACTTGCTGAAGTTCAACGCGAGCATCAGAATGGGGAAGAACGGGGATTTAAGTGACTTTGAACGTGGCATGGTTGTTGGTGCCAGACGGGCTGGTCTGAGTATTTCAAAAACTGCTGATCTACTGGGATTTTCACGCACAACCATCTCTAGGGTTTACAGAGAATGGTCCGAAAAAGAGAAAATATCCAGTGAGCGGCAGTCGTGTGGACGAAAATGCCTTGTTGGTGTCAGAGGTCAGAGGAGAATGGGCAGAGTGGTTGGAGATGATAGAAAGGCAACAGTAACTCAAATAACCACTCGTTACAACCAAGGTATGCAGAACACCATCTCTGAACGCACAACACGTGGAACCTTGAAGCAGACGGGCTACAGCAGCAGAAGACCACACCGGGGGCCACTCCTGTCAGCTAACAACAGGAAACTGAGGCTACAATTCACACAGGCTCACCAAAATAATAACAGAAGATTGGAAAAACGTTGCCTGGTCTGATGAGTCTCGATTTCAGCTGCGACATTCACATGGTAGGGTCAGAATTTGGCGTAAACAACATGAAAGCATGGATCCATCCTGCCTTTTATCACCGGTTCAGGCTGCTGGTGGTGTAATGGTGTGGGGGATATTTTCTTGGCACACTTTGGGCCCCTTAGTACCGATTGAGCATCGGCCCACCTGAGTATTGTTGCTGACCATGTCCATCCCTTTATGAGCACAGTGGACCCATCTCCTGATGGCTACTTCCAGCAGGATAATGCACCATGTCACAAAGCTCAAATCATCTCAGACTGGTTTCTTGAACATGACGATGAGTTCACTGTACTCCAATGGCCTCCACAGTCACCACATCTCAATCCAATAGAGCACCTTTGGGATGTGGTGGAACGGGAGATTAGCATCATGGAAGTGCGGCCGACAAATCTGCAGCAACTGCGTGATGCTATCATTTCAATATGGCGCAAAATCTGTGAGGAATGTTTCCAACACCTTGTTGAACCTATGCTAGAATTAAGGCAGTTCTGAAGGCAGAAGGGGTCCAACCCGGTACAAGCAAGATGTACCTAATAACGTGGCCGGTGAGTGTATATCTGAAAGTTCAGAATGTTCGTCTTAAAGGTGCAGTGTGTAGGATTTGGCGCCATCTAGCGGTGAGGTTGCAGATTGCAACCGACTGAAACTTCTCCCGTGTGCCAAGCGTGTAGGAGAACTATGGCGGCCGACGCAAAAAACGCAAATGGTCCCATTTAGAACCAGTGTTTGGTTTGTCCATTCTGGGCTACTGTAGACACTCTGTATGAAGATAAATGGCTTATTCTAAGGAAACGAAAACACATATTCATATTTTCAGGTGATTACCCACTTAATAAAACATACTTAATATTATTATATTGCACTTCTGCCAATAGATCCCCATAAACACACTGTTCCTTTGAACAGTGCCTGGAAATATGCACACAATTATGCATGCCACATGCTTTATTTCTGGGTGTTAAAATGAGATTTTCTTCAGCCGTCCAACAGCGAACATGGCATCAACAATATAACAATGTGTGTGTGTGTGTGTGTGTGTGTGTGTGTGTGTGTGTGTGTGTGTGTGTGTCTAAATGGATGCCCTGCCAGCCTGGCGACGACCCTCACAGCACTGGGCTCCTGAGTGCCAGCAGCACTGGACAGCAGCGCGGTCCAAGCAAAAAGCTTTTTGACAGGAGCCCAGAGAAAGTACAGCTCAAGTAGGCCAGCCTTTCAGGGAGCCTCCTCCTCCTCCTCTTCCTCCTGCCCCTGTTCTGTCCTCGTCCTCCTCTGGTTCACTCGCACAGCATCCTGCCAGGCTCAGCTTGTCTTTCCAGAGTGAGCCAAGAGTACTCTCTCCCACTCTGACGGAGGCCACGGAGCCCAATGCACAGTTGTCTTCTTAGAACACAAACATAGAGCGGGAATAATGGCTGCTGAGGCATCTGTGTGTGTGTGTGTGTGTGTGTGTGTGTGTGTGTGTGTGTGTGTGTGTGTGTGTGTGTGTGTGTGTGTACAATCTTGCCTTGCAGGTTCGTGTCTGCATTCAAGTTTGTGGTTGACAAGTCGGAAAATGTAGGGCGTCACATCAGTGAGGAGTGGTGGAGTAATAGTAAAAGTGGCTCTGATGATAACCTAATGGTCCCTTCACCTTTATTAACGGCTGTGCGAGCCGGATCGTGTGCTTGGGTTCAACCGCCAGCAACCCCCCCCTTCCGGTGCTCACTAACGAACTGGGGAGAATAAGCTCATAACGGGAGCCACTAATTGACTCCCCGGCTAAATGAGTCCCGACTTTAAGCCACGCGAGGCTTCAACACACTCCAGCTCAGCGGAGGACGCGGATGTCGTCGATGACACACAACCTGCTCCGTGTTCGCTCACTCGCGCGCTACAATCTCACTGGCAGCCACTTATTAATATCTCCCTTTCAAATGCTAATTCCCCTTCATGCATAAATCATAACTCCAGAGGTGGCTGGTATAGCATAGCAGTATTTTTAGGTGTGTGTTTGTGTGATGGGGGGGGGGGGGGGGGGGGGTGCAATGCTGGCAGTCCAAACCTGCCCGTAGAAATGAATGGGACTCATCCCACACAGCTTGCATGAACAACAGAAACTAAGTCTCCTAACTTGTTTTTTGCTCGAACAAGCTCACAAACTCTATACCTCCCACAGCCTCGGCATCAAGCTGCAACATCCACAAACTTGCCATAAGTCGAGACACAGATCCACATCTGCCCACCAGCGTGATCGAACGTTCACCCTCAAACGCTCCCATTCGTGAGGGAACATTTGTTGCTGGATGGACTTGCGCGGCTTGTTTCGCACCACGGGCGGAGAGATTCGCACATCAGCTCACCGGGGCTCAGTTTGACGAAGAGGGGTCAGTGACCCCTGACACTGAGGTGAACACTGTGGGCTTCTCAGAACATCTGGAACATCAACTGAAACCACTGTGGATGCATGGGATAACAGCTGATGGACGAGTGGATATTGTGATATTTACATCTTAACAAGTCATTTGAAGTAGACTGTAAAGTTTAAATGACTAGTTATGGATGCAAGAATCAACAGGTCTGATTAAATGTCTTTTTTTTTTTTCTTTAGTGTAATTGTTTTTGATTCAGGGGCAGCAATGAGACATGAATATGATTTTGAAGGATGGGTGATTTTCTCAGATTGATTCATCTTTGCTCCTCAAAGACTGCTGGCCTGCTCCCCACTCGTTCTCTTCCTTCCCCCCACGTGATGCCCCACGCGCTCTCGTCCATGCACGGTCACCTACCTGCCAGGAGCTGGAGGGGATCTCTGCGAATTTGCCCAGTCCCCCGAAGGTGTAGCAGCGGTACATGTGATCCAGAGACTCCGAGCAGTGCCACAGCAAGCCGAAGCTCACGGAGTCCTTGTTGTTGTGGTGGTGCTGGTGGTGCTGGTTGTGTTGGTGGTTGTTGTTGTTGTTGTTCCTCAGCTGGTCCTTAACAATCCAGGCAGGGGATATGAAGCTGAAACTGCACACGGCGACCAGAGCGGAGGAGAGGAGCACCCAGAAGCAGCCCACGCAGCTGAACATGGTGGCAGCTTGGGGCAGAAAGCCCGGAGACAGACCCAGATCGATCCCGAACCCGGCTTCTTCTTCTTTCTTCTCCCGGGCCAGGAGCGAATGCATTTGGAGCGCAACGCCTTCAAGAGCAGGACTTCAACTTCAGCCCCCTGAGCAGAACTACATCAGCAAAGAAATCACTGGACATCCGCAGCGGCGTGTGTGTGTGAGTGTGTGTGTCCAGAACATCTGGGCTGGACAGACAAACCACTAATGAAACGTCCAGAACACATCAGCAGGAGGAGTGGTGGCGATACAATAAAAAAAAGTCAAGTCATCCGCGTCTCCACTCAGCCTGGATAAAAAAAAGACCAAATCTGAAGCACTCACACATGCGCGCGCGAGATTGTTGTCACACCCAAAACTGTATGCGCATTAGTCATACCGGTGCAGGTGGAGGAGCAGTTAAATGAAAACCCCCCCACGGACACGAACAAGTCCCGGAGCCGCAGGTCTCCTCGGTGTGAGCGGTACTTGTGCTGCTCTGCCTCAAGACGGACAACAGCGCACTTTGCGTTTCAGAAAAGAGTGCGTCTGGACAACGTCAAGCTCGCGAAGGTTAAAAACTACTTCCGGGTGTGATTTTCAAAATATAATTCAGAGCGACGACGCGCAGCAAAGTTTGAGGCAGTGCTCTATCGTAGAGCCCTTACAGCAAAAACGAGGACTACATTTATATAATAGCAACTAAAAGGCCACGACACCGTTTTTTACAAATAACTGTTAGTTACCTCGCCATGAGGAGGAGGCTACTTCTCAGTCCTAATCTGTGTTCTGTTGCTCTGAAGGAGCTTTTTAAAAGCCTGACAAAATACTTCTGAGGATGTCATCAAATTATGCTATATTGGTTGCATTGTGGGAAGTGTAGGATCCAGCTGTTTTCCGGAGCTTGACCCCCAAATTTATTTCTATTTGACAGTATTGTTTATTGTTTTCTCAGTCTATTTAAAATTGTGTTTTATGAGTAGATATTATTGTGTGGGTTATTCTATAGTTTTCACTGTGGACTTTTATTTTGTCCCCATGTCATGGAGCACTTGGACCAAAGACAGTTCCACGTCTGAGATAATAAAGTTGATCTAAATCTGAAGTTAGGTCATATAGTTTCTATTTTAATGTCTCTCTCGTGAGTCCTCCACCTTTATTGACTTGCTATACTGAATCGCTGGAGTACCTCTTTAAATTAACATGTATATGTTATCATTATGTCTCTTTTAGGCCACGCGTCTCTTTCACAATGTATCATGGAGATGGACATACTACTACATACTCAATCAACAGTGACAACAAAAACTTTTATTCTGAAGGCAAATACTCACTCTTCCGGTGTTTTGCACATCTCTTCTTTAACCTGACAGATTAGGCGTCTAGTCGCAGGTACTTGTCCAAATGCACCTTGCTCCCATTATGCGCATTGATACGGCGTTCATTAAGACCGCGAGAGATACAGTTTTAATAAAAACAGAAAAATAACTTTTTCATTTAACGTTTTTTAATCTGAATGAATTGTTATACTCTGCAGAACAAATACTTCTCAGCATCGACATGTACAGAAGAAGTGATTACTGTTGTTTTCATTGTTGCGCTGTCTGGGCCAGTCACTTATTGTAACAGCATCTCAGCCAATCAGAGCTCAGGATGGGGAGTGCCCGTTTGTATTGAGGTGGGCGTTGCCCCTGCACGTGCAGGTAGCTTTCAGTCTAAAGCTCGTGGGGTTTCAAGCAACATTTAGCTAAACGCGGTGACAGAGCATATTGCTATTGTGCTAATCTGTGTGTAAAATGTGAACACCTCCAATTCGCTTTAGCAGTAGGCTAATTTTGGCTTTGAAATATACACAATGTTATCGAATTTAATTATTTTTTAACAATGTTTAGGTCCTTGCAAAGCTGATATTTCTGCACTTTCATTATATTTCACACAGTAAAACGAAACTACATTTTAAATGCGTTCTACTGTACTAAAGGTGACTTCTGTGCCCTTTAGGATGAACTGTACTTTACAATTTGTGGATTTTTCTGGACCTTAAGAGAAGCCGGAGCATTATTGTTGTCAGAAACAATATTCCGTGTCGTCAATGTCCTTATTTTCTGTTTTACCCCAACATCTCAACGCAGCCAACACTGCCCCCAGCTGTCAGAGGTGATAATGGTTCACCCTTAAGCTGTTGTCACTTCTCCCACAATTCAACTGTTCTGAAAATGATTTAAAAAAAGAAAAATGTCCCTGTAAACATAAGACTGTATCAAAATAACCAAAACAGTGGGCTGTAACTTCATAAATATACAAACACTGAAATAGAACAAAAAAAGACAGACAGACAAACATTTCATAATATATGTATTTAAATCAAACACAATTTAAATATATTATAGATTAAGTACACATACATACATGTCAGAAAACATTAGTGGTACATAGTACCAAGAGTCTTTTCTGGTTCTTTTCCACATCTTGGTAAAGCTATAAAGAAATAATTATTTAAAAAAAAAAAAAAAAAGGTTTTATTCACTGAGCACACTTTCCAGTTGAACAGTCCGGTCATCACTGACGTTTGTTTCAGAGATGCATTAAAAAAAAAAAAATTTAAAAAAACTGCGATCACAATAAAAAAGGACTAACATTAATATATGGGGTAAACCAGAAATCTACATTTAGCACATGGAGTTTGGAGTTTGGAGTTTTCCGACACAACTGGAGCACTTCAGTTCATATGGGGAGTATTTCTTCTTCTACGCTCTGTAAAAGGTGCAGGGAGGTTCATATAGGAGGCCAGCCTGTCCGAGGGCCGAGTCGTCTGTTCTTCCATTTCATTGTCACATTTCCAAAAATCTTCTACAGTACGGAAAATAAACAGCCACGAGTTAGGGCAGCTCACGTCAGCGAACAGCGGGCAACACTACTCCGGGCGGGCTGAGGGAAGAAGCGCGAGCCGAAAACTGTGCAACGCTGACTTTCATCCACTTGAGCCTTACGTGGCTGACCCCAACTAAAGAACTTCATCTTAAAAAAAAAAAAACAAGGAATGGTTTTAAAAAGGAGGCGTGTCATGAGGGAGTGAGGGTAATGCAGTCTTTGTCACGTCCTCCGTAGGTCCTCTTCCACACCGACGTGCTGCTTCTTCCAGTGTGTGCTGTAACGCTTCCTCTCTTCAGGAGTGACTTCTTCTCGACTGATCCGCTTTACCTTTGGTCGACTACACGTGTACCTTTGTAGTGTTATGGAGTTGGAAGATTGGAAGGATGGAGTACTTTTCACCCCCATTAGTCCAATACCTGAACAACCACAGGGGGGAGGGGGAGGGGGAGTGAGGGGGGGGGGGGGGGGGGTGATAAAACGCCTTGTTCGTTCTCAGAGCGATGCAGGTCCATTGTGGGGTGAACCCTGTTGTACAGTCTGTCAGGGGCTGGGCCGGCGTCCGCGGGGAGCGACAGCCCTCTGGTTCCTCAGCGGGGTCATAACTGCAGACGGACAAAAAGAGAACACTCAGAGCAGATCTGCTCCGCACATAGCCGCGCAGGAAGGAAGCTACCGAGGGAGGTTCTGTACCTTGGTGGCCTTGCCGGGGCTGTCGTGATTCGACTGGTGGACGACGTCGTTGACGATCATCTTGGCTATCTGCCACGCCATCTCCTCCTGGGCCTTGATGCCGAGAGAAACGGCACAAAAAAACATAAAAACAACAGCGTTAACCACAGACTTTTACTGAACTAATACGTACCGAGAGCCTCGCTACGCGCCTCACACCCCTGAATCATTCATGAATATCTTGTGGACTCACCTCGTCTGAGTTGCCCTGCACCCATTTCTTCATGGCTTGAGAAAACATGGAACCTAAAGGAGAGGAGAGGGAAGGCTGAGTGAGACAAAAGGGGACCGCATCGGTGAGCACGTAAACTTCAGGATCTTAATCGGAGCAAAGAAACTGAACAAACAACTCAAGGTGAGCGACTCCTGACGCGTTGAAGCATTCAGGGCTTTGGCCTACTTATTCTGGAGCCAAATGTCTGGTACTCTATTCTAGACTTGGACATAATAAATAAAGATTGTGTGTGTTCTTGGACCGTAAGAGTAGCGGAGGCTGGGTTGTTCTTAAATATTTCAGAAGGCTGCAGGAAGAATGGGAGCAGCCACAAACGAGGTTTGTATTCACGGCTGGAGAGTTGATGGTTTCACTGCGAGGAGCAACGAGATAAAGTCTGACAGAGTGAGGGGCAAAGACTCAGAGAGAATAATGAGACAGAGAGAATCTAACAGGTAGAAGAAAGGCAAGTGTGAGCCCATCTTGCCTTTGGATTTCTTCACGTCCGGCTCCGGCTCGGCCTCCCTGATGAACTGGCCCATCTCATTCACCTTCCCAAACGTCATCCTTCTGAGCGGACAGAGGAGAGGAGAGGGATGAAGACAGACTACAGCTTTGTCTTTCACTTGTCAAGATCTCGCTCTCGAATCATTTCGTACAGGACATTTCAAAGCACTTTAAGAGAGAGTCAATAAAAAACGAAATAGATTACAGGCATTAAGGCAGTGTGGGCGATCGAAGGAGAGAACCAAAAAAGTAAAAGACAACAAGGGAACTTGACCAAGATACAGCAATTATTGGCAGAGTTAAAGAGATGATTTTAAACAGATTTAGCCGGCTTGACTCACCCAGCGTAGGGCCGCTGGTACAAGGACTCGGGGTCCAGGCTGGCCACGTCCACCGTGATCGCCTCGTCAAAGTTCTTCAGGATCTTGATCGCTGCCCTTTTGGCACCTTGCTGTAGAGCAAAGAAACCACAAACTGAATGTTTGGCAGCACTACAGGGAACACCGCTTTTTATTTGTTGTTGTCGTCTAAAACAACGACGACAGGTACGACCACAACCTTTCGGCATTAACAGAAATATCTCATGTAACGGAGGCGGAGCGGGTCTAAATGTCAGCAGACAAGAGGAGCACCCCCACAGGGGCTGAAGATGTGGGTTAAAGTCTCGGGGTGGGGGGGTGGGGGGTTACCTGAGTCTGAGAGCCATCGCTGACATTTGAACTTGAGCGCTCGCCGTCCGCCGGCCCGCCCTGACCTGCAGCGCTGACATTCACAAACTCGTCCGCCCGTACCGAGTTGATGAGGTCACTCAGGTATTTGTAGTAAAGGTTGCTAGACAGGAAGCCCGGCATGTAGACCTGAACAAAGGCAACACAACGCTCGCTGTTAAGAGGATAATGAGCTCCGGGACGCATTTCTGGGCACAAGTTACAACAGGTCTGTTCCTGACCTTCGAGTGCTCACAACTGTGTTCAGATCGCATCTCATTAGCACGAGGCACATTTGTCAGCGGTATAATGGGACAATTCATCAGCGACTTACAACAGAAAACCTTTAGGAGGATCCTATTAAACTCAAGAAAACAGCTCAAGCTGAGGATTTCTTTTTCTTTTTTTAGAAAGTTTTAAAAGGGCAATGTATTAATCAACTAACGGTTTAATAATGTCCTGCAGAGTAAAACGGACTCAAGAGAACCGGACCTTCTCCATGGTGGTCCAGGCCTGTCTGAGTGGAGTGGTGAAACAGTCGGGGAGCGGCCCCCCCTCTCGGCAGATGTTCGACTCTATCTCCATCCGCACAGAGTCGCCGAAGCCCAGAGGGTTGGTGGCCTGGAGTGAGAAATACCTGGAGAGGAAGCAGAGCGATGAACGACCTGCATTCAGATTTTTAATCAATACACAATCAGTAAAAACTCAAGAACTTTAGTGAGGAAAACTCCATCTTTACAAACATGAACGCAATCAAGTTTAAAATAAGGTATATAATAATAATAATAATAATCATATTTCTCTGTTACTTCAACCACAATTTTCTAATACCATGCACAGCAATCAGTGCACCAGGTTAAACTAAAGTCCTTCACTAGAGAACAGCTGTGCCCTTCCTCCCTCAGCGATACAGAGCAGTGGCACTCGGCCCTTATGATGTCCCTTCACTATCGCTGATAAAGCAGAGGCTCCGCCCTGACGTCACTAAACACACACATGAGCCCAACGGCTGTGATCCTGGAGCCTGTACTACGAAGAGAGTTCAACATACCCAGAGTCTCTTATGGTCACCCGGCTCAACGAACAACCACGATCCCGCTAAGCGGTCCTACGAAGCTGCTTATCAACTCCACCCATTATCATCATCTACGTAGCCATGTCTTTGGTATAAAGGGAGTACTTTTTGATGAACGAACTTTAACGAATACGTGATGCGCATTATGAAGTTTGAAGTGACGTGAGACTGTTTTGCTGCTGAAGCAGAGATGAGAGGGAAGAAAAGAAGTTAAAGTCTGATAAGCTCCGTCTGACTGAGATGCTGCATTCACAACCATGGGCGCTAATTATCAGTGTGGGGATTATTTTCCTAATAAAAGACAACAGAGGGCGATTCCTGTCGGGAATAAAATAATCTTTGTTCAATTAAAATGCAGCTATCATCATCATTATGCATTCAGTGTTAAACTCTCCTCTGGCTGTAAAACCAAAAAAAAACTACACGCGAATGACTCTTTATTACTTGTCACTTATAAAACGTAATTGCACTCTTTTGTCCGCGGTGGGATCCTGTAGGAAGGACGGCGTGATTGTTTCCAGTGATCTGATTGGTCGGTGTCTGCCCGTCAACGGAACATAACTTTGTGAAACGCACTTACAAACTGACTTAACCTGGGTGATATATTAAAAGATGAACTGAAACACTGGACTGAAATGAATCATTTAAAGCGGCAGTAGATGTTTTATCGAGTGTTTGAGTGCACAGAAGCAGAGCGAAGACCTACTTGTCGTAGAGGATCATGGCATCGTTCTGAGCCTCCTGGCCGTCATACTGGCCCTTTTTAGCCGCTAGCTGGTTCTGGAAGTTGTCCGCCGCCAGCCAGAACTGCAGTACATTCATCGCCTCCTCCTTTTCCATGTACTGCAGGTGAAGGAGATGAAGAGCACAGATCAAGATTAACCGCATGTCCTGTGTACACGCTGACATGGAGAATACACGTTTACTCTGACAACCTTTTGACTTTATTTGTGCATGGAGTGTCACTTTTGTATCGATAGGATGGTAGATAGTATAGGGAGCATCTACAGAGGGGTTTTGTGTTTAGTTATGTTTACTACTGCGGTGACAATAGATATTCCCTCTGGAACAGGTAAATAAAATAACTGATAGACACTGTTTTGTGGCAGAGGCAAGAGAGGACGAGTGTATGAGGAGTTTAATGGCACTGGTGTGTTTGTGCTGAAACACCACGAATGAATGGTGGTATGGGAAGCACTGGGCCCGCCCGCCGCTCACCTCAGAGAAGTAGAAGAGAGCCGACTCACAGAACAAGATGTCGGCCAGGAACACCGAGCCGCTGGTCAACACTTCGATCTGGTATTTACAGAAATGATGGCTCCGCAGGAATTCAGTAAAGTGCCTGGAAACGAAAGAGCGAGTGGGAGATGAATACAGGAGCCGCTAGGTGGTAAAGATGACTAACTTTAATCTTAATGTGGGAACCCGGCGACACCTCACTGTGTGAGTATTAACTCCTCTGGAAGATGAATAGACAGAAACTCACTGTTGCTCCAAGATGGCGAAGACTACCGACTGTGCAATGACAAAGCAGTTTGG
Source organism: Anarhichas minor (assembly GCF_050575085.1). Taxonomy (NCBI): domain Eukaryota; kingdom Metazoa; phylum Chordata; class Actinopteri; order Perciformes; family Anarhichadidae; genus Anarhichas; species Anarhichas minor. Next base: position 7,553,818 of record NW_027466473.1, on the reverse strand, counting down.
GTCCACCATGCCATCCTCGCCACATATCTTAGCTACACAGAGGGGGAAACATGATGTAAGAGGGTGACTTCTTGTGACTGAAACCAGTACGTTTCTATTGCCGTTGTCCGTATCTTACCGACTATGTCGTTTCTGATCTGTTCTGTGATGGGGATGGGCTTCACAGCGTCCGGAGAGATGTACTTGGTGAAGATTGTAACTGCATCTTTCTCTATACCTGGAAAGACAAAGAGACAAATAGCTGAACATCCAGTGATGCTACAACATACATAGAACTGATGTTTCTGTGTGAGAAGAGTGTCCATGGAAGCACCAAGAGGATATTCCACACTAAAAAGACAAACTTCTTAAGATAACTACCTGATTTTTCTAACAGACTTCTAAATCCTCATATTAAAAAGGTAATATCGCAGTAAACAACTACTTGCTATGTAAAGATATAGTGGCGTTTTTGTGCGTGCTTTTGGTGCATGCAAGTCTGTGTGTGTGTGTGTGTGTGTGTGTGTGTGTGTCCCACCGGCTAGCTAATCGCCGCCACTCTGCACCACTTACAGCTGTTAGCACAGTTAGCTGCTAGCCGCCGGCTCAGCCGTTGCCATGTTGAGAGCTATGTGAGGGCAATCCATCAAACCTAGATACTCTCTGAATGTTTGACGTGTGCACCTTTAACTTAAGCCGAATCACAATCCGTTAGGGCAGAGATCTCTTTTCAGCCAGTATGAACAATAAACAATATTGTACGTATGGGCATGTCAGTATTGTTTTAAAATAAACTTGAAATAAACATCGACCTATCCTTTTTAAAGTGGCAAAAGACAACACCGAGTCTATTCAAAGTGTCTATTTAATGCAAATATTAGGAGTTGGGTGTTAATTCTCCACTCTGATGACTTTAAAAAGGTTGCAGAAAAAGAGGCCACAGCAAGATGACAATCACACCTCAGATCTGGAAAACCAAGTGGCGAACATGATGGAGATGTGACAATTATGATGGATTCATGTATGAATTTGAGGGAGGTCGCAGTCCACACGGATCGGATGTTTTCATCTGCTGCTGTTTGTTCGTGCCTCATATAATCATGATTTGTTCTGTTTCCATTGCACTTGCCTAATATACTTATATACTAAACTTATATATCTTGTATAAACACATAAAGAGAGGAACTTGTATAAAGGTGACTCACTTTTCATGAGTTGGGCAGAGAGGTCTCGCAGGGTGCTGATTGACTGCACCTTGTAGGGAGTCCCCGTCCTGGACTGGGCCTGCCTGCTGGGGGTTTCTGCTCGAGGAGTGTCGGGTCTCAGGCCGGCCTCTGCGCTGGAGGAGTCCCGGCGCTCCGAGTGCGCCGCCGGCCGCTCGCCGCTACTGTCCCGGGCGAGAGCATCGGGTGCGCGTCGGGCCAGCTCCGGCGGCGGCTCCGAGCCGCCGGGGGAGACGGGGACGGGCTCGGCCAGAGAGCTTTGTTTGACAGAGTTCAGGCTGTGCGCTCGGACCCGCGACCAGCTGGCTGAGCGGAAGCTCTCAGCCTCCAGCCAGAAGCGGACCAGGTGGTCGGCGCCCTGGTGTTCCATGAAATGCATGTAGTGGGGTATCGCCACGTTGTCCCGGAGGACGTGCTCCACCGTCTTAGACAGCCGAGAGCGGTCATCTTGGGGATGATAGTTCACACTGGAGTGACCTGGAACGCACAAACGGTTAAGTAATCCACTTAGCACAGCTCACCTTTATAGGCTTCTCTGTTAGTGTATTTCTAACAATCTGAAATAAGATTGAGCTGCCTTTAAGTGCAAATTAGACACTGAAGCACTCCACTCCAATAACTGACTGAGCAGCACACTTTCTTTGATTTGCAGGTTTCAACTTTCATAATAGAAGGAAGATAAGTTGTGCAGGATATTGATGGGAGTTGCAACTTGAAGTGAAAGATAAGACAAAAAAAAGAAAGTGTCCGTGTTCAGCTCTCTCATGACTGAAGGCTGGAACGAGAGCTGAATCTAAACTCCTGCTTTTGCAGCCTTGTGAATCTCTCTCTGTCTGACAAGAAGCGGCCTCAGACTGAGCAATTTCACAGATGATTTAACCCGGACAAACTTTTCAGAATCACACGTCTCCATCATCTGTGTGTCCTCCTGTCAGTCCTGTCATTCACACGTGTGTGTGTGTGTGTGTGTGGTGGGCAACGTTTGACAGACCCCAAACTCCTGTAGGGATGCCGTATCATTTGACTTTACGATGTCTCAAATTGAGTGTCTGTTTGAGTAACATCCACCATCCCGGACTACAAGACAAAACACAACACACACACACACACACACACACACACACACACACTTCTGGAAAACAAAATAAAGAAGGGGCCGCACTCATTGAATACAAACCCAGACACTTGCTGGATTATGAATCAGAGCACATCAGCTGTAGTTGGACTGAGGCTTCTTGGGTGTTTTGTTTACTCTTTAAAAAACAAAACAGTGCTGCAAGAGGTGTCCCCCAGTGTGAGGCGCTTATCAATCAGCCCCTTCGGATTCCTTAAGACCTCGCAGACAAGTCCACCTTAATAAGGAAAGCTGAAAGCAGCAACCTGCGTCTGCATTGGCTCATAAAAAAGAGCCTCATCTGAATCTTTGAGCATCAGTAAACGTCTGTTAAAACCACAGCCTCGTGAAACACTTGATGCGTTTCATTCTGGTTTTGCTGTCCGGGCGGCGCCACAGGTTCGTCCACCTCCGTCTGACTCACCTCCGCTATTCTCTGGGCAACTTGCTCGTGCGGTTCTCGTCGCTGCTGTCACTCAACATGACATCCATGCGCTAGCCACTGTATTTTTGGCATGTAGTGTACATAGCCAGGAATCTAATTCATGAGCACTACTGATCAAGTTCCGCGTGGCCTCAGGAGAAGAATGTCTGGGTGCGTTTTAAAAGAAATACATGAGGTCATGCGAGTGTGTCACACAGCACTAATGAAGGGAGTTTCTTCCATTTGCACAAGACAGTGTGCTGCCGTTTAAGCCGTGTTAGTGAAGAAAGAGTCACACTCTGTAGCTGCAGCACATTACTCCAGAAAACTAATTATCCCTTTAAAAAGGTTAAATTAAATTTGCTATTCTAATCAGTTGAGAAACTCCAAAATGCAGATCTTCCACCTAAAAACACAAACTTTTTAGCTGCATTTCAGAATACACCTCAAATGTATATGTTCCAATGTTTGGTTGGGTCTTCATATGTGATCACTGTAAGCAAAATACAGACACACGGATGCTGGCTCCCTACCAAGATCTCCAAAGTGCGCAGCCTCCATGTGGCTCGGCTGTTTCTTGAGGATGGCGGTGCGACCGCGGGCAAAGGAGTCCATGTTGGCAGAGATGGCGTTGATGGCCACAGGGCTGGGCCCGGCAGCATCCTGGGCGGCATGGTGGTTCCTCAGTCCTGGTGATGGAGAGTGAGGGCTGGGTGAGGCTGAGTGGGTGGAGGACAGAAAACAGGCATTAGGCAACAACAACAAAAGCAGAAAAGGAGTACAATGATATCAAAGATCTGAGCGGCCTGAATGTGTGACGTCAGTGTGACTTGTATGAGAAGGTCTTTTTAGCGAAGGCTTTTCAAAGAGCTCACAGTTAGTTCACAGAGGCCTCGGGGGTGTGAGGAGAGATGTTTGAGAAGACAAGACCGCTCAGTGTTTGTTTGAATGTGAGCTGCATGTGTTCCACTGAGTAGCTTGAGGTTCAAAATGTCGGCCCTTCCTTGTGACAGCATGGCAAGCAATGATCGAACATCATAAACCAAGTGAAGCGAAGAGCCACTTGAATCACTTCCGTACGGAGGCTAATCTCACTTTCTACACACGCAAAAAAACATCTCTGCGACGATGATCTCACCTCTATTGGCTTTAGCATCCGTCGCTCTCTCGGGTTCTTTGCTTTTGGCTGTGGGGGGGGAAAGACGAGATGTAACTGGAGAAGGATGCAGCATTTTCATTCACAACACGGGGCGAGACCAGCGAGCGCGCAGCACATACATGGTGACATTCATTGACGTGCGAGATAAAGGGAAGACTAGAACTCACTATCAAGTTACATAATGACGTTAGTGAGGACACTGATATACTAGAGAAGCAAACAAACCATTTCCTGCGGAGCTGCTTCCTTGCTGCTGCGGACAGATGAGGAGGTAAATAGGGGAGCTGTGTTCTGATATGTGAAAGCCCTCTCAGTCCTGCTAATCATACGGCAAGAAGAGAGGCCTCCATACTGTATGTTAGCATTAAGAGTCCTTCCTAAGATTGGTGACCTTGGTCTATCAGCTCTGGTGGGTCCCGGGCAGTTTAAAGCCTAGTGAAGCGGCCTGTCTGACAGCTCACACCTGAAGCCCTCTAAGAGTTGCACGCCACTCCAAAGCTCTGTGGCCGACTGTCAAATAAAAAGTGAAATATGTAGCCTGCAGTGGAATAAGTGCACAAACATGGTGGCAACCACTCATCAGAGTGACTCACCATTCGTGTCTTCAGATTAGGCTGCTGCTGCTGCTGCAGAGGGCGGTCAAGATAGGTATCAGTTTTGAGCACTGACATTACAAAATGGACTGCGAGGCCCGGGGCGAATGCGCTTTCAGCGGGACAATTTTTTAAGGGAGCCGTCTGCGAGTGTACGCGTCGCTCAAGAGTCTGAGTCGGCAGGCACTGAGAGGCTGTCTGTCACAGCTGAGAGATGAGGCCTTTAGAAAGGAGCTCCGACAACCTCTGCGGTACAGATGACACCAGACGTCTTTGTTCCAAATAAATATTCAGATGGGACAGTGATGGGTTGCTGCAATGGATGTTTTTGGTTATAAAAAAAAAAACAAACAAACAGTAAGTCTAATGTACTACCAGCAAAATGGACACACAGCATTGGTGTGCATTGGCACAAGCACCGTGAGGACTCACTTTAGTCTCAAAGGGTCTGACACTGACAGCAAAGCACCGAGATGTGTTGCAGTGAATGATGCACTTGCTATGTAGATTGATGGCGTGGGCCAAACTTAACCGAATGAATGAAGGGAATCAAACTGATAAAGGTAAACGTCGATGACTCCTGAATGAACAAAGTACAACAACCTACAGATAACACTGACAACTCTGTATTATTACCATTACTAATGCCAATTTGATTAATCTATTGTCCCACATGACTCATTATTATTTGATATTAGTGCTTGAACTTCTTTGCAAAACTTCAGTAAAACTTTGCATGTACAATTCAACCATGCCCTACACCAAACACTACACTTTCTTCCTGTAAGCACAGAGTGTCATCCTGGTTCAGAGCTATACAAGTGCCCTCTCTCTCTAATATTTCCTCATTTTGGAGACCTGCTGTGTCAGCTGCTTTGACTGCTGTAGCCTGACGAGGAAGAACCCACTTGATCTCACTCATGAAGATGAACAACGGTGGTCTGGTGTTGACAGTGAGGTTGACTCTGGAGATTTCACGAATGAACACGAGCAGACATCGGTTTCACAACGCTCTACCCTCATTGATATGCATGGTGTGGACAAAATATGAGATGCACGAGTGGGTACAATGTACAGCAAAAAAGAAGCTCAGTCAATGTCTACTACAACAATTCCCTAGGTATAAGACACACTGTTTATGTCATGCAATGACCGTAATATGAGGGCTCAGCCTGAAATAGCGCGAGGCCATGTTGTGGTTTAAAACCAACATTCAGGTCCAATTTAATCAGCTTCTTTAACTCCACGTTGGATGATGCTGTCCAGTCTGACTGACGTTAGCTAACGTTACATCCCTTTCGGTCAAACGTTTCTAAACGAAGACTACACATTTAATTTAAGATAACCAACAACTCTTATTCCCATACAACGGGCTATTGTTAAGTGTATTTTCCATATCTCCTGCTGGTTAAAGCTGTATAATAATGGCTTTGGTGAAGCTAGCTAACGTTAGCTGCTATAGCACAGTTCGACACTTGTGTCAAGTGATGGGTGTCACATGTAAAAGGGCTCGTTGGGAGTCTTTAACGTGAAGAAGCACTATTTTTTTTAACATAATCAAGTTGAAGGGTGTAATTGGTACAACGTACTGCTGACAGCTCTCTGTGGCGGATGTATTTCCACCCTGGCTAACAGCAGGTCAGGCAGGGAGGATAGAGAGGCCACCGCTAAGCTAACCGTGTCACTGCAGAGAGCAGCGGCGGAAGGGAAATCTCACTTCCACAGACAACCACGCTGTCACTGGTCAATTTGCTTGCGGCCGCAGCCTCGACCACATTGGTTACATCTTATCGGGCACCAGTCTCTCCTCAGCCGGACTCTCTTAGCTGCTAGCTACCGTTGACGTTGCAGCACTCAAGAGGGAGCTTCCTCACCTTTCCTCTTGAAAAACGACATGACGGGTTTCACACTGTGACCGTTTCCTCAGCTCACTGACACCATCCCGTGGCTCCGCGGGTCCCTTCATTCAAATGCATCTGTTCTGGACACTCCTGAGGTGGAAATGGGTTATTATCGCAGCCCAGGTGAGTGCTGTCAAATTCCAGTTTTTGACAAATCCAAGCCCAGCACAGCGGCCATATTGTCAATAAACGTCTTACTTCCGGGCTGGTGCGGCAGCAGCATTGTGGGAAATGACGTGTTACCTGCTCCGGCCAGAAGATGGCGACGTTTCAACGCTTGAGAAGTTACAGCGTTGCAGCTGAGTCAAATGATTTTGTGAGGTAATATGGTTTCTACCGTTTAATACAATAATTTAAATACTATTCAAAAGTCATCTTTTTTATAAAAATATATATTTTTTATGTAAATAATATATTATCAATACATCATAATCAGTAATCTAAATAGATAACTAAAGCAGTTATTGCTTACTTAATGAAACCAGACAATTAAAATATGCTGATTTTATGTTTTTATGTACAGACATCCACTTGGCCTCTGTTGTCATTGACTGTATATAAGGTTGGAAAAAAGCAACACTTCAATCATATTAATGTAATAACACTTTTCCGTGCATGTTTTGCTTAAATTTACATCTTGAGACATTTTTCAATAACCATGATCCAAAGGTCAGAACAGTTTTCATCTCAACAATGACTATATATATATGACATTACTGCCACTAGCCCAATTATATTTGATAGAACTGTACCACAACTTTAAGTGTTGTTTTGTAAAAGGGCCAAACCGATCATTCCTTGACACCAATTTTCATGTATTTATATTTTGGAAACAATTTGTTAGTATGAATATGAATTACGGCAGCAGAGGGATAAACCTTTGATCTAAATTTGGGAGGAATTATGCTAAAGGTGAGAACAAAAATACAGCGTTAAAATGGTGTTTCTAATGTTTTCTCAAACAGAAGTGAGCTGGAAGTCAGAATGATAAACAATCAAAATGTGTCGGTTTGTAAATGAGCCTTTATTACATACACACATTGTTCTGCCAGTTTTGACTTGGTTATTTCGTGTCCAGTGTTGACAACCAATTTGAAGCATAAAAATAGTAAACACAGAAGTCAATTTTAGCTTGAATCCCAGGATGACGGTTACACTTTAACCAGTCATACAAATGTAGCCTCTGTTGATTCATTATTTTTCACCTGGTGGCTATTTAAGTACGAGCACAGGTGTTTTCATTTCTGGCTAATTAGAGCTCTGCAATCACGCCTCAACAAATGCAACCGCGTGAGATATGGAGCAAGCACTTCCTAAAAGAGGAGGCCTTATTAAGAAAACAAGTGAAAACACCTGTCTGTTAAAAACAATGATTGTCCTAGTTTCCTCTCTGTGCAGACTGCATAGACATTACAGCCACCGGAGACAAAGTCCCACGTTTACTGTTCTACTGCATTCGTTAAACAAACAGCCACGACTCTCTGAATTCAACATTGTTTTTATTACATGAAATGTGCAGATTTGTGATTCAAGAGCAGAGATTTTCAAAGAAATGTTGCGTTTTCATTGGAAAAATGTTCCCGTGCATTTTAAGAACACACAGAACTTGGTATAAATCACACACCGCTTGATTAATCGAGACCATCGAGAGATGCTGTGCTGCAAGCGTGACGTATTCATTAATTCGCCTTTCAATCTCGTCCAACTCCATGGGTGTCATCGGGCCTGTCGATGCGGTAGACAAACTCTGCCGGCATGAAGTAGCCCAGGTACTCCACGCTGTCGGGGGTGGTGTCTATGTAGTAGTGGCCCCCTTCTCCGTGGTGGCTGAAGCAGTGGGTGTGCTCCAAGCGGAGGTCCAAACCCTGCAAACGCATGAACGAGACGCATTAGGAAGCAGTCTACTTTTACCGATTGGTGCTCATCTCATGTCGTGTCTGCCTCACTGAGGCGAGCGCTCGCTTTACTCACGGGGTCTCTGGATACCAGCACCGACTGGCAGATGATCGGGGCGCTGACCTCAAAGTGCTTGAGCCACTTGTTGACGTCGTCGTGGGTGATGAGGGGGCAGGCCGAGAACTCTCTTGGCTGTCGATATGAGCGTATTTTTAATGAAATAAATCATGGCGTGGAACTGTCAGCAAACTATCGATCGTGTACTGTGTCGAAATGTCCAATATTTACCATGATGTGGATTTTGGCTTTCCCTTTCTGGATGATGAAGGTGCCCCCCAGAGCCAGGCTTTTATCAGGGTAGCGACCTTCTAGAGTGCTCCTCAGGGCCGTCACAAGACTGTGGGCCCCTGTTCTCTTCTTGGCCCGCACCTCAATGACCTGGAGGTGAAGAGAAAACAACACATTCCTTTTGTTAATGTTTATCTTCTCCAATGTCGGGAGCACAGATATGATGGGGCTGAAGTTCAAGCGTAACAACTTTTAACCTACTAACCTACAGATAATTGGGTTTAAGTTCATATACAACCAGAGGTGTTTCATTATTTGACAAAAGCAAAATGACAAAAGCGTTTTTGTGCATGCACCATGGTTCGCTCTCAGAGACAAGAAGCCGCAGATGTTGTTTGATCTGATGAGACTCGTTACCTTTCCAGACTTCCCCTCACAGGCGTACAGATTGCCCATCAGCCCAAAGCTGCAGCCAGAGAATTTGTTGCTGTATTTTTCTTGCAGACACCGGCCATCGGCCGGGTTGATGGAGGCGATGTAGCTGCCGTTCACTGCGGGCCTTCCCTCCGCTTCGGTCAGAACCTGAGGCATCATCTGTGGACGAGAATATTTAGAATCTGCTTCACTGCAGAGCGCAACGTCTCTCGTGCCAGATGTGCAGCTTTCAGTTAGATACAGTCCAAACTCCAAACAGAAAGCAACCCCACAGCTACCCAAACTTTGTCAATCCATTATTTACTCTGTAGTCAGACAACCTGATATAAACATGATCATGAAAGCTAAACTATCTTAAATAAGACCTTACTGGAGCCAGATTTTATTATTTTTAGGCCACTGCTTTAACAAATCATTGTTATCTTGGGGTTCCACTCCAGGGGGAAAAACTGGAGAGCTGCACCCTAAGTAAAGGTATTTTAGCCAGAATCTATGATGTGCCGTAAAAGTGATTAACCTCTGCATTCATTCCCACAACTCTGCTGGGAACAGCGGCTGCACCGAGCATGAAGGCTCCTGGCAGCTCCAGCTCCTTTGATATGGTGTTCATGTTGTATTCCTGGGAGGAAGAGAGGCGACAATATAATAATCCCATCCCACTACAGGCCATTGATCATTATTCCACACAATATTTTGTAATTAAAAAAAAAACTACCTTGTGCTTTTGAACCAAGGGGATCAGGTACGGCACGCCACCAACATCGGTGATGCGAGGCTTTCCACACAAGCCTGCAGCATGAGGACAGAGGTGAGGTGAAGTGATCAACAACATGACACAAATCCTAACTAACAACTTCACAATTCTGATCAAATGCTTTTTTTGTAACCATTATTTCTAGACGAGTATAGATATAATCATATATCTTTAATGTAAGATCAAATAAATCCACATGTAAGGGTAAAAACGAAGTGTCGAAATGAGCATGATTGGACTAAATACATGATGTAAGACATGCATGAGGGATTTGATTCTGTTTATAGGTTTTTTTTACATTATGGAAAATGGGACTGAACACTGTGGAAGAACGCAGTGTACTTGTACGTGATAGGCTCTTACCTTTGACAGGAAAGTGGAAGGGCTCTTTGGTGAGATCGGGACACTCCACAACACTCACCTGCACTTCTGCAAAGTTGTCTTCCAGTCCTGCTTGCAGTACTGCAACCAGCAATAAGTCGTTGTTACTCTCTCTCTATATATTTATATACAGAGATAAACATGCAGTTTCATAAACATTCATGGGCTGTGCCACTGATGTCCTTACCACCACACAGTTCCTCCAAATCTGGCGCGTGCAGCTGAACCTTTTCAGTTTTGCTGATTTGTGCCATAACTGTTGTTGAAGTTAAAAGTACCAGCAGGCTGTCAGCGGTGCAGGAAAAGTGGACTGCTAAAGCGAGCACATCCCGAGTGGTTGAAGACCAACCAAAGAGTAAATACTAGCAAGATAGTTCCTACCCCACACCGTTTGTTTCCTCGTCTATGCAGCCCGTTTAGTAGCATAACTGCCTGTTTTGGAAAAATATATATTTTTATTCCACGGGTACTATTGTAAGAATAGATAGAATAGAATAGAGTTTTTTGTCAGGATCACTTATGAATGTTAAACAAACGGGGGATTAAGAGCGGCTCGTATTTACTGAGGGAATCTCAGACAAAGAGACAAAACGGAAGTAGAACGAGTGAATCCTCTTGCTCATTTGTCCATTACCGCCTGCTCGTTGGTCATTGGTCACGTGACTATTCGTCACGTAGGAGACGTTTAGAAACTTCCGGATTGGTTCACACAGACACGTGTTGTGGCTACTCGCTTTTACTTTGTTTTGGTTTTTGGTGCAGGTTGTTGCTATACGACATTAGCGAGATGTTTAGGTAATAATCATCCGTGTCCACCCAAAAGCGGACATATAATCGGAGACAACTAACATATTTAGAGCGTATTTTTGTTCGAGGCAGGCTACAAGCGGATCTTTTTTTTTTACTATTTCTTGCCAATGAAGACCTCCTCTAGTTTGATCTCTGCCCTTTGCTAATCTGCACAATGACTGGAGTGCATCATTCTCTAAATGGGACTCAATCCGAAGTTGGATTGAGTCTTGAGTCTTCTGTGGGACAGGGCAGACGGGATAAAGTGTCTAATGGTCCTGCTGAAGCAGAGGGGTAAGGATGTACTACTACTACACATGTCACAAGTATGATCAAGCTTTCCCCCAATAACAGCAGCCTGAATAAAAGCTCCAGTTTGTCTTTCAAAATGTATAATTGTTCCTCTGCAGGGACTCAGGAGACAGCCTGTTCATAACCCAAAAGACACTAACGTTACCTGAGGCTAGGAGGTCAGGAAGACGACCTCACTACAGCAGGAGGTCAAAGCCCGTATCTCCCAGAGAACTAGAGGGAAGTGAAGACAGTTCATCCTCCGCTTCCTGCGATGAAGAACTGAAAACTCACGAGTGGAGGAGGAGAAAGAAATACTCCCTGCCGAACTACAGTTTCCCTTTCCTTCAAGAGCGGAAGCGCCAAAGCGGTCCGTTACCCGACCAGAACAAAAGCCTTCATGTAAGGATGACCAATACTTAAACACACATTTTTTTGCTGGCTGGTGTTGCTGTAGAACGTCAACAAGTATACATTTTATTTTTGCGCTGAAGTCTTTCCTTGTTTCAGAATTACACGATTGGCGGCTTCTTTAAATGTCTCGGAGAGCTGAGGCAGAGCTATCGAAGAGGACAGAATCTGGAGTCATCTTTACCAACAGTAGACATGGACGGGGAGAACATATCTCCATTGTCAGAGTGAGTTTATGTCAAGGAATAACCATGCTTATTGTAAGTTACATGTGTATATATTTTAGTGGCCTATAACCATCAACACCCAGTGACAGACTTATATGTACTCCTCTTAATATTCATTTTTTAAGTCTAATTGTAGAAAACTCTACATACAGTTTTATAGTTAAAAAAAAAAATCCTTCAGTCTGGTTTTCTGGTTTAGTGCAGGGACAACCCTTGTAAATGTAGATGCCATTAAGCTTTTGGTGCCACTTTATCTGAGTGCTTTCGATACAGTTGATCACAAAAGTCTTTGAAATAGACTCGGGGAACACATCAGTCGGTCTGCAGCAGTGTTTAACAAGATATGCCTCTTGTCTTTCAGGCAGAGAGTTCTAGATTATGAATACAATACCTTGTGGGACATTGTTTTGAATAAAACGTATCTATTCTGTTCCAGAGAAGACGGAGAGAGGTCAGAAGACGAAGACATCAAAGTGGTGGTAAGCAGGCCGTTGAAATCATGCACGTCGCTGCACTTTTTATTTGTGAATTTGGCGTATAATCTGTGTGTCACCTCACAGGAGAGGAAACACTTCGTGGCATCATCCAGAACAAAGAGCCAACAGACCTGGTGCAACCAGTTCAAAAAACAACGGAGGAGGAAAAATGCCACACAAAAGGGCAGAGAAGCACCCGAGCCTGTAACGGAACAGGCAGGTCCAAGACAAAGAAGCCAACGTCTCCTCCACAGACCCCCAGAGCTTACAGCTGTCACTAAGGTAAAGAAGAAGAAGAGGAGGAAAGAAGAGTCAGAGGGCCTGCGCGCTGCAGCATCTGTGAACATGCAGGCAAAAGAGACTCCCAGCCTGTCTGAGGGTTGTAGGGCAGCGCAGACCAGCAATGTGCTGGAAGTGAATGGAAAACATGGGATGAAGGACTCGTCAGGTAATGATAACACACTGAGGCAGGAGGAGGGAGGTATTCCCGATTCAACACAAAAGAAAAAGAGAAAAAAGAATAAGCCCCGAGCAGAAAGTGTTGGACAGGAAGCGGATGTGAGAGTGGAGGATTGTGTGGTTTCAGTGAGCTGTAACGTGGAGGATGGTGGAAAGAAGAAGAGGAAGAGAAGTGGCGAGGATGTCGAGCAGTTACAGTTGGGCGCAGTTGCCGAACCTCTAAATGATGATGCTGACATACAGAAGAAGAAGAAGAAGAAGAAAAAAGGGAAAAAAGAACTGGGAATTGTGATACCGGACGAACATGAAGAAGAGGAGGCCTCGAATAGGACTTTGGATTTGCCGCCGGTGTCGACAGAGCAGGTAGAGGCGTCGGGAAATTGTTCCGAAAATGCTGCGGCTTCTTACGAAACTTTAGGATCCAGTTTTGTCAAAAGGAAAAAGCACAAAAAGAAGCAACAGTCATTGAATAACAAGGCCCCTCAGGACAGAGGAGAGGGTGCAGATGTGAGCTTTGGTCTGGATGATACTGTAACCTTGGCTAAAGGTTCAGAGACGTCACTGAAGAAGAAGAGGAGAAGTCTCTTTGAGGGAATGAATTTCTCTTCTTACACTCCTGAAGAAGAGGGAAACCAGAAAACAAATGAGGGCCTTGAAGAGCAAAATGCTGAACCTGTGATGAAGAAAAAGAAGAAGAAAAAGAGTGGAATATTTAGCAGGGGTGTATCTGAAGACAAAGTGGCGCAAAGCGATGATTCAGCGTCTGCACGGGAAAAAGAAAAGAAGACGAAGTCATCCTTCCTCGTCGCTGATGCAGAGGAAAACGATGTGGAGGAACTCAACGACGGGGTCACGAAACGGAAAAAGAAAAGGAAGAGGAAGACGTCTGCAGAGCAGGAGAGCACGGAAGAAGGTCACGGGCGGGATTGTGAGGAACCGGACAAAACACGTCGGGGTGCTTTGCCTCAATCTGCTGACACGGGGAGGAAAAGGAAAAAGAAACGTGAAGGATTGGATGGTGCAGCCGACGCAGCGTTTTCTCCACATCATGAGGCTGCGGTGTTGAAAAAGTGCAACGATGTGATGAAAGAGGGTCCACCAACCGCCACGACCTGTAGCTCAGTTTCACGCAAGGAAAAGGGCAAACGCTGTGACAGTACGAACGTGTCTCAGGATGGCAGTACTCATGACCAAGCGAGCACGGGAACGCTGACCTCGGTCGAATGTGATTTAGCGACGTCAAATGACGCGGGAGACAAGAAGAAGAAGAAGAAGAAGAAATTTAAAAACGGGGGAAAGTCGTCAACCGAGTCTGCTGAGTTAGAGCCCATAGAAAATCAAAAAGAGAGGAACGAGCAATCAACCACACCAGAGACTTCAGACGTTGTGAAAAACAAGCACGGAAAGCGCAAGCGGAAACTTCATAATCCAAACAAGGACTTCTTTACTGAGTGTTAGTTTGAACTCACCGATTGGATGAACTGTGGTTTGAGTTTGATCAGGACAGCTGATGCAGCCGCATGCTGGTCGCTCTGTGTCTTTTTTAGATGGACAGTGAACATGTGAAAAGATTTCGTTTTAAATATGTATTGATATGCTTTGTATCAAGGCATTTTAGCTCCACACTTCTCAACCTTTTTGGTGTTGAAATTAACTGAAAAACAACACACCATAACAAACCATAATGATTACTTGAATATGAAAGCTGTTAGATATGAACATTTGAATATTTGGAGGAAAAAATGTTACGTTTGTTAATTAAAACAACATCTAATGATTGTAATCAAATAGTTTGTGAGCACTTGGAAAAAAACATGGAAATTCCTGAAATTGTATTTTTTTATTTTAGTGTGTTTTTTATGTTTTTAATGTACAGTAACCCCATTGTCAACCAGTCAGGATGACAAATCTGTACACAGCCTGCCACCTAATGGGCGTTTGGCTGTCCATAGTAGGGGCAAGTTGTGCCTTTCCTTAAACTTGTCCTGTTTTTGTGTTTTGCCCCGCCATAAAATGCGTAAAAACATAAATTGTTGTTTTGTGTTGGAAATCAGTATGCTGTCCTCTGTTTAGGAGACGTCTCCACTGTGCCCTTTTATTGCAAATGATCTGATGGTCTGAGTGACTGTCTGTGTTTGTTAGAGCTGTGACAAAGTGCATCATTCATGGGGTTAATAGGTAATACAGAGCCACTGCTTTAGGTAAAACATTTTCATGGTCACCTTCCATATGGTACGTTCTCTGGAATTTAATTTGTGATCAAGTTTTGGCAGATCAACATGCTAAATATTTTTTATTTTTTTTATTTTTTCAAAATTCAGCTGTGGCTTAGTTTAATAAAAATAAATAAAAATCATCTGATATGTCAGGTCCTATTCATCTGCTTCTGCATTTGTGGATTATATACATTTAGTAAGGGGAGTCATGGCATTCATTAACCTCTCGGAAGACTTAATATATTTACTGAATGTGTTAGGTAATAATAAGTAATTTATGTTTTACTGAAAACTTGTGTCAATCCTAGGCTAATGTATAAAGCAGGGGGAGGGGGGAGAAAAAAAGCTTAGATTGTATTTTCAGTCCTCGTGTTCTTGTAACGTTATACCCACTGGCATTTTGTTTTTCTTAAACATGTTTTATTTTGAAGGCCATGACCGGAAGTAACGCGTCACGTCATGTCCAGCTCAAAAGACGACTTGTTAATGCGTACGTACTTGAAACGAATGTTTTGATCACATTTTATTTCGGAGGAACATCACCGGAAACGAGTCCTTCCTGTGAGTTTGGCGGGTGAAAAGGTAAACAAAGGGAGGAACCTCGTTAACTGGGGTTTCGCGTGCAACTCGAGATGTCGCGTGCGCCAACTCGGCGCATTTCACGCACGGCGACTGATCCCAACAAGCCAGCGGGCACGTTACGTAAGCGCGCAGCAGCCACGGCAGGCATTTAAACAGTGAGACTGCGAGACTCCGGCTGGAAACTTTCCCTTCTGCCCCCCCCCCCCCCCCTCCCCCCCCATACAGTCCCCCCGTGAGAAGCAGCGCGTCTCCATCTGGACCCTGCGCAGTTTCGGGATCCAGACCATGTCCTCCTACGGCAACAGCGTGCGTGTCATCGAGGCCAGGAGGGTGGCTATTTTCGGGGGAACGCACGGGAACGAGATGTCTGGCGTGACTCTCGTGAACCTGTGGATGAAGAACAGCGCCGAGATCCAGAGGAAACGGGTCGAGACCAAGCCGTTCATCACCAACCCGAAGGCCGTGGAGAAGTGCACCAGATACGTGGACACGGACCTGAACCGAGCCTTCACCCCGGAGAACCTCAGGTAAACACGGCGTAGCGTCGCTGCTGCTGTCTGCTGTCATACATGTTGAATGGAAACTTTGTCCTGGCACGGATCCACTAAACGGGTTCAACAACTGGGATTTTACTGATTGGGGTTTGAGCTCAATTTGATTTATTACAACAACAAAGAAAAGACACGTACCTGTACTGTATATTATGATTATTGATTGATTAGTCTTGTGTACGTTTTGTGTAAATTGAAATGACTAAAATCAAAGCTCTAAATGTGAGATCACTTATGACTTCTACGGAAACGTGTTGATAATTGTATTGACGGCGCAATAATGCAACATTATTGACTGTGTGTGTGTGTGTGTGTGTGTGTGTGTGTGTGCTCTATCAAATGAAGGCAAATATCTTATAAGATAGCTGCTTAGAGAACGTCTGGTTAACACAGTGGAATGACAAATAAATAAATAAATACTGCACGGACGAACGGGGCACTATATTAGAGGATTTACACTGTTTCCTCGTGGGAAATCCCACTAATTCGGTCACGCGGACATTTCCATCAAAATGCTATTATCTCAGGTTGCTCGTGTGTTTACCATCGGCCATGCCCCTCTTCGTGTGCGTGGTAGCGGAAGATGAAGTCTTGCAGAAAACGCTGGCTCATATAGTCGACCCGCATGAATACACACAGCAGCCTATTGACTAATGCGGTTGGATAACATCATCGGATCCCACTGCTCATAAATCACCAGAGGAATCCTGTAATAACAACAGCAAGGTTATTGTGGGAGCTCTCCTGTTAGCCCTGTCGCCATGATTATGTTGGACTTTATCTTGTCCTTTCATTATGATTTACCATAATTTGCCCTTGGGATATTTTCAAGTGCTCTGTTGTAGTGTTTCATTTTTGAATTATTATAATTTTTTAAACTGAAAATATGGTAAAAGGATCAGACTGTATGGGTGGAGTCCCAGCACATTTAAAATGATCTTAACACATAGCACTGAATCCACTGCCTACGTGTCCTGGTGCAGTTGTAATTCACACACTGTGCTCGTGTGCCAAAAGCCCTGGCAGTCCAGACAATGCCAGATGTTTGCTGAAAATGGCTGTCTAAAAAGAGCAGATGTGAGGGAGGCGAGACAATATGCGCAGCAGAGGTGCTGTTCTACTGTCGTTTGGAGAACGTCCTGGATCAGTGGTTATTCTGAAACGCTTTAAAAAAAGAGCTAAGAGAGGGAGGAAAAAAAAAAAGGGGGGAAGTTCTCATTCTCTGCTCACAGCATGTAGAATGTCTGTCTGGAGGGGGGGGGGCAACTTTATCCACGCTGACAAAACAAACCATTCAGGGCTTCTTAATAAGAGCAGCGATGCAAGGATTGGAGAAGGTGGCTTACATTTCTCACCAAAGGGGGGGCCTTTCCCTGCCAAGTCCAGCTCATGTAAAGTTAATGGCTGACATGATTTTCTGCATTAAAGATTAGGTGGAATCGTGCTAATTATCATTTACAGTTATTGGAGTTTTGCTGTTATCCTCATGTGAAGAACCGCATTGAATACAAACCATACGTTCGACACAGAAATCAGGAAATTCCTGTTTTTTTCCCCCCGCTGTTGCTCTCACAGTTACATGCGTCAACTTGTTGATCAGAGATATTTTTTTTCCACTATACGGCCGACAGTCAGATGAAAGTGTTCCAGGGCATGTAGGACAAGTAGACAGCCCTGTGTGAATCATTAGCATGCGTCACGGCTCATTGTCCCGCCAGGAGAACTGTCAGGATAAGCTGTGATAAGGATAAGCTGTGATAAGGATAAGCTGTGATAAAAATATCAGATGTGTTGGCATCTTTTCTCATGCGTCTGTGTGTGTGTGTGTGTGTGTGCGTGTGTGTGTCTGCGCCCCGCAGTGCCACGGGAGGAGATGACCTGCCCTACGAGGTGCAGCGAGCCCAGGAGATCAACAAGATATTCGGGCCCAAAGGAAGCCCGGAGGCCTACGACGTCATCTTTGACCTCCACAACACCACGTCCAACATGGGCTGCACCCTGATCCTGGAGAGCTCCAAAGACCACTTCAATCTGCAGATGATGAACTACATCAAGGTGACGACCCCTTGAGGAGCACATTTAGATTATTATATATATTTTTTTTTAACTCTACGCCCAAAGACACACCTCTGTGGTGTGATGAGGAGCGCTCAATCAGCAACATTAGCCGTTCTGAGGACCTCTCATTATGTGCAAGTCTTTAATCAGTGGTTCAATTTAACATTTTAAACTTATTTTTAACTGTGAAAGGTGGTCTGGTGTCCGCTCACTTCTACCTTCCACATCAAAGTGTGTGCTTAAAAGTCAATGTTCTACTCAAAGGTCTCTTCCGTAGAGGTCCAGTTAACCCGCGTAGATGATACGGTCCCCAGTTTTCCTTTAAACGTGTGAAACAAACTCATTTAAAGGATCAACCATTCCAACACACCGGCCGGTTTTCTTCGGTCATTATCTGCCCTCGTGAGCCTGAGAGGACGCTTCATTCTTTTGTTTCATGTACAAAAAGAAGAGGGCGGTCCATATAGAATTTAAACCATCGTAAATCAACATAACATTTGTTTAAGCATATTAGAACACCAACGTTTTATATGACGTTCATTTAGCCTGCTTAGCAGTTTTAGATCTCGCTCCTCAACACAAAAACAAAGACACCAGGGAGCAGAGGAGCAGCCAAAAGCAACACACTCTGTGACTGTCAGCAATAGGGGTTATGAGAAATATTTGTTTTTGTAACTTTAAGAAACACAAATCAGAAAATGCTGACTCAGCTCCCCCGCTGATTCAGAGACCTCAGGCGAAAGAATTAAGAGCAAACAATCTGCTATAATTAGGTGTTCATAGTTTTTATCCATCAGTCTAATGATGATGTGAATTATGGAGACAATAATCACGAATCTGTTTGTGCTGTAAATGTTTTTTGTACTTTTACTTTACCAAGACAGACTTGGACTTGATTCGTGCTCATGTGTCATCGTGTTCGTCTGTTGTTGTGCGCGTCATGTCTGCTGCGATGTGAGCTGGTGCAGAATTCACTTTCTGTGGAGGAAGAGCCTCAAGCTCCCGGGTTCCGTTGTGCTTCAGACAGTTGGCTGACGTGTCGCTCCGTGTGACTGTGTGTGACTGTGTGTGTGTGTGACTGTGTGTGTTTGACTGTGTGTGTGTGTGTGTAGTTTTGTTTTTATTATCTGCTGCTGAGATCTCGCTTTTGTTGGCTTCGTGTTGCAGAAAGCCATCGCTCCAGCCAGTTGTCTTGTTCTGCTGAATGAACATCCTCTTTTGAAATATTCCACTTCGCGCTCTGTCGCCAAGCACCCTGTCGGTGAGTCTCTCAATCAAGCCCCGGGGGCCGAATGGCTTCTGGGGACAACGAACAAGATACACACCCCCCGCCAATAGACGTCCACTTTAACATTTACGGGAAAAAAACGTGTCTTCTGAATTGTTTGATTGCAGGTCTGGAAGTGGGTCCTCAGCCTCAAGGGGTTCTGAGGAGCAATATCTTCGAAGCCATGAGGGTGATCCTGAAGCACGCGCTGGACTTCATCGAACTGTTTAATGAAGGTATTTCTCAGCTATGACACACCACACGTATGTAGTGTTCAACAACGGAGCACGTCACGAGGCTTTTAAAGGAAGCAGCTGAGATTAAAAGCTTTCCGGGAGAGAGTGTCTCGAGAATTCTGACATGAGGACGACTAATATGATTCATGTTTGTTATGCAATAGGAGAGGAAGTCCGCCTATCCTGTTCGTCAGCATCGTGTAGACGAGAAACATTTTGTGGCAAAGCGCCCATGGGTGCCTTGTCTTATTCATCCAGATCTCCTAAACCCAGATCTCTTAAATGTATCTGCATCATGGCTCATCGATCCTTCTCTTACCCCGAGGATCAGAACAGCGTTTCTTTAGGCGCAAAGCCGGGCCCTTTTTTCTTTATTTTTTTCCTCTTTTTCGCGTAAACAAAGCGGCCCGTGCAGTCTGTCGGTTTCCCCCAGCTCGGCCCAGACAGGCCGTTGAATGGTCTGCTTGTTGTCATAGTCCGGCTGCCAATGGTGCGGTAATCTTCTGTCGCGGAGGGGGGGGGGGGGCGCTCTGGCCCCAATGAATGCTCGTGGCATGCTGATGAATCGGTGTTCCGGAGCCGAGCAGCGTGAGGAAACGGCTCATTTAGCCGTGAGAGAGTGAACTATGTTCTTACAGCTGAAAATGACTTCCGTTGAGATTACTGCTCGGTGTGCTGCCGCTTGCATATCAATGCAGATTAGTGGTTTACTTACTTAATGTCTAATCTCTGCCAGAAAAACAAAAGCAGACACTGCACATCCTGTTCAGTTCCGGAGAGTGAATAAGGCCACTTTGGCACCTTCAACACACTTTACCAGAGTGCTGTAATGTGTCAGAGATGGGGACTTGGACTCAAGTGATGCACGCAGTGACTTGAGACTCGCGAGCATCTCTTGGTTTGAGAGGCTACAGGGATGTGGATTATAAACTGTCATTAGCTGGAGACCCAGTGTTCATCATACAATAACAATTATACTCTGATATTGAAAAATAGGTGACGGTTATTATTGCATGCCTGATAATGTTAGCGATATTTTCCCGTTACCCTGAGTGACTTTAGTCTAAATCCATTTTTAAGAGGGCAAAATACAGTTATTAACTTTAAATGAAAGTTTTTATTGTGTTTTTTTTTTTTTTTCATACTGCATTGCAATATCCTGCTTTAAATGATCATATACCAACAACAACGAATCAATGCTGATACTGTATGCTAATAGATAAAGGAGTGATGAACTCCTTACATATGACAGAACCCTAATTACAACCTCAAGAGACCTGGGACTTGGACAAAAAAAAAAAGGACTTGTGAGCATTGATCTATATCTGAAATGAACTATACAGACACTTTAAAATCACATCAACCTCATAGATGATTTATTGTTTTTTAATATTTATAGAATCTGAATCAGCGTCTTTCAGTCAGTACGCTTGGTTTTACTCTTGGTTATGAAGCAAAAACAACAAGTTTCTTTCCACTGCTTGTTGTTTCTGGCGTATACAGTATTATTTACATCACAGTGCCCGACAAAGAAAAGACATTTATCCAACCAACTTCAAATCCATACACAGAATGCATCCTTGTTATTTCTAGCAGGAACATTATTTGTCCGTGTCTTCAATAGTTTCTGGAATACAAGATTTAGCAGGATGGTTACAATGTTGGGGGTGTTTTTGTCTGTGTGTTGTTCAGGCATGGAGTTCCCTCCCTGTACGGTGGAAGTTTTCCGGGTCTTGGAGAGGATTGACTACCCCAGAGATGCCAATAGAAACATCATTGCCATGGTGCACCCCAATCTGCAGGTAAAACCTAGGCAGCCTGTATATCCGACCTGTTGAACCCGTGACTATGAGCCATTACGAAAGAGGAAATGAGACGTCTTTGGTCAATGCGAGAGTGTATTGTTTTAGATTGAGCAGCACAACTCGAGTTACTTTCCCTGTGGCGGCCGCTTGTTGTTTCAGGACTGCGACTGGGAGCCGCTGAACCCCGGTGACCCAATGTTCCAAACATTCGACGGAAAGACCATCCGCTACCAAGGCACGGGCACCGTCTACCCCACTTTCATCAACGAGGCAGCCTATTATGAAAAACAACAGGCGTTCATGACCACCAGGCGAGAAGCCTTGGTGGCGAGCGCCATCAGAAAAGTATGAAAGCTGGTCGGCAAGGCTAACGGCGAACCATGGACGCGCTGGTAGCCGCGGCAAAGATCTGTGTGTTGCACTTTGTTCTGTTAGCGAATGACAGACTTTGCCCTCACGTAATGACTAGACACCATAACTTTTACACACTGATTTAGTTTGCCAAACATTTACTATAAGAGAATCTATTAACTATGCAAAGAAGGTGTGTGGAGGCTTTTCAAAGAGTCACAGTGAAGGTCTTTGATCTGAAGAAGTATACTGCTGTGGTAAGTATTTATGATACTGTTGTATATATATATTTACATTAAATCAACTATGTTTTTTTGTATAATATTAAAGTTAAATTGGTGGCTTATGAATCATTAACCATCTCTTTAAGTTTCCTACTACTGCTCAGGATCATAACCTGCAACGTTTGACCCAAAACTGTCGTCGTTTGTCCTCTTACATTTCCTACATTTATATTTGTCACCTCTTTGGGAGGGTGTCTGTGGCCTTTGATACTTCCTTACTGTAACTCCAGGGGTTGCGTCTGTGGTGCTGTCCTATCGTTGCCTTAATAGAGATTTCAGACACACAAAAAAAGAGAATTGCACAGCAAAATTTGGAGTGGAACTTGTATGTTATACGTGTCGGATAACAAGATATTATTTTGATAAGAAGTGGAGTATGTTCTCTTCCTCTAAACAAATGGTTTGAACCGTGTTTTATAATGATATATACCTGTGTCTATTTTGATATACTTGTACTGTGTGTTTGGTCTAAAGTGAAATATAGTACTTGGATCGTGGAAAGCATATGTCCTTTTTGATATGTTTTTACGTCTTTGTCGTGTCAAAGTGCATCGCTGTGGTCTTACAGTAATTCATGTTTCAATTAGCAATAATTTTGTTGGGGGGTTAGCACCATTTACATGATTAGTAATGTTTTCTGTCCTTTAAGTCCTGTGGAAATGACCCAATCAATAAATGTAGTGCTATGCTACACTGTGCTATTTGTATTGTTTGTACACAGAACCCTTCATACTGTGTTGCTTTGACCCCACGTGCTTGTTCTGTCATGTAGTGTTGCACCTACAGCCGCCAGAGGGCGTCACACACCCACTGATGGAAGCCTGTCCCAGAGGAGCCAGTTGCCCACTGTATGTCAATACATTATAGGCAGCACGCAGTAATTCAAACCTGAACTTCCCTTGTGGCGTTCTTTGCTTGGTTGCGTCTCATTCGCACCTGTGGATTCAAATCAACAACACAATCAGACTTCTCAGGCGCACCCGCACATCTGAACTTGAATGGGAGCGAAGTAGGTCGAGAGGTGTGTCAAAGAAAAAAACAATTTAAGATGTGTTCAGTGTTTTGTTTTTTTGTGGGGTAAATGAGGGAATGAGATGCAAAGAATACTGTCCACTCTTTTGTGCACGGCCCTATCATTCCCCCCTCTAGTCATGTCATTATCTTTGCACTGAGCGCATTCATTCAACGTGCTGACTGCAGTGAACACTTGTCGCTTAACCAGGAAAAAGTGTATGCATTTCCTGCTATGTCATGTCAGGCTTCGCGATTAGTATTTCAGTTTCATGACCCCAGGCTGGTCGTATCCTTTCCCCATCTATTCATTGCAGTAACCCAATCAGGGCTCTCAGGCCCGCAACGAGTGCTGATCTATGATTCCTCCATGGCTGCTGAAAGCTTTTAGGAGAATGATGTTTCAGTTCTGGGCAGGGATCCAGGCACCAAGCTTCCATCCCTCCTGGTAACTTTCTGCTCTGCCGTATAGCATTACAACTCTGTTTTACTGGAAGCCTCTTGCTTGGCTGCTTACCAAGTTGTTTCATCCCGCTGAGATGAAGGTGACTGTGTTTTATCGTTGCTCATTTGCGTATGAAAACCACTATGATCCAAAGCTTTCAAGGTTGGATAAAACAAATGTTTCTTTTGCTAAATTAAAAAATGTTGAATGTAAAGTATTCGCCAGGTGTGCCACAAATCAAGTGGGTGGGGGAAGGTCACATTTGTCACCAAAGACTATTCTGCAGTAATAAAATGGCATCAACCAAAACCAGCAAAAGCACGAGGACACGTGCCTGCATATGATATGCATGCACAGATGCGTGTAATAAAGCACTGACGCGTGCATGTGGGTTTGCAGGTGGAGTAGTGTTTTCACGGAGGCCGGGTAGCAAGTATAGCATGATGAACACCACTCTTCTCTTCCTTCATGTCAAACCACCAGCAGTCTTGTCACAGCGCCGTCCTTTCACAGAACAGTCCTGTGTTGTGGTGACGCAAGTTGGCAAATCACTGCTGATGTCTATACGGGAAATGCCCGTCCATGTTGTCAAGACAATGGACCTGTGTGAACCCAATACAGGAGGCTCCATAAGCCAGGGTTCCTTAATTAATGCAAGTGTTACAGCTTCCCCGGTTCCCTGGATTTCATGCGAGTCATGTCAATCAGCAATAACATCTGACTGTGTTTTGATGTTATGCATGTGATCAGGTGTCTTTGTTCAGGGATTTAGATGACATTTCTTTGAATTCTGGCTTTGACACAATCAGGTAAAACCAGCAGATCGGTGGAGATGCACACTGTCCATTGCAGTAAGTCTGTTCTCCTATTCACATGTTCTTTTTGAAGAATAGCCCATTTGAGCCAATAAGTATAGGACTTTGATATTAATCCACCATTTCATCTGTCATGTATATGCATAGTATGTTTCTTTGTAAAAAAACAAAAACAAATAAAGGCTACTTTCAAATTTGCACCACATGGTGTGAACATTGATTGATGTCAGAGTGAACAGCATCCGCTTCACTAATACTTGTTGCATTCAAGTGCTATCGGAATTATTTCGGTGCTGCTGAGCATGATGGGGAAGAATAGACTGTATATAATGGTGGTGGCCTACTCAAGTGCTACGAGATATGTTATATGGAGATAGAGACAGAGTAATCGTTTGATGATAAACACTTCTGGGATGTTGCTGTCATACACTAGTCAAATAAATATTGTGTTTCGATACTTTCTTAAATTAGCTCTGTGGTTAATTTTTAAATGTTGAAGTTACATAAATAATGTGGGTTTTTTCGCCCCAAAGAAAGCCAAACACATCTGCTTTAAAGTATTGTATTGATTGCTACGTTGATCTGATTTTACTGACATAAAACTATATGGATAACACACTTGTCCGAGCAGCCCTTGAAGGCAGCACGTCTCGATCCAGGAAGTCTCGAAACTTTTCAGCGTAGTGACAAACTTGTTATCCGCATCACTCGGCGTGCACAGTACGCCCGCTGTTTGTATGTGTGGGAGGGTGAAGATGGTCAGAAAACGGTCGGGTTAATATCGACAGACAGCTTTTTTTTTGTTCTTAGAAGGAGAGGAAGGTGCATGAATGCGACAGACACGCCGCTGACTGTCGGTGAAGACACAGAAGAGTTATTAGCTCCAACATTTCTCTCTTGACTGTTACGACACTGCGGCTCGCGGGAAGCCCGAATTGAACATCGTTATGTGGGAACAGGAGGAATTTGCAAAGCACTGGAGGAATGAATTTCCCGACGGAAGAGTACCTCACATGGACTTGAACTCTGTGGAGGACATCGAGTCGGAGCTGGAGACGAGTAAGGCCAACCTGAAGAGGCTCCAGAAGGCGCTGGCGGAGGAGAAATTCAAGGTGATTTACCTGCAGACCACCATGGCTCGACAGAAGAGAAAGGACCCGCAAAGGTTTGCAGGCAAAGACGAAAACTTTAACGCGGACCCGTTTGGCTTTTGTAAGACGGGGGATATTCGGAGACCGCAGCGGCGGGAGGATGAGGGCGACGGGCAGAGGACCAAGGTGTCCGACTCAGGGGACGTGAAGCTCCACGCGGCAGGTAACACGGCGGGTGTCATGGGCTCTTTCGGGCGAGGCAGGTTCAAGACTGGTAAGCCCGTTCCCATCCCGGTCCCGCCACCGAAACCCAGCTTTCAGAAAAAGGACCCTGTCCCAGCTCGCGTCTGTCTACCGAATGACAACGAGGCGGGCAGCGACCGGGAATACGAAGATACGGAGCTCAATGAGAATTTCGTCAGGAGTAACTTGTTGGCACCAAATACCGTCGGCAGGGACAACCAGAGGACGCCCATCGGCTACCGGGACCCCCGGCGGCCCTTCCGCCACAGCAGGGACTTCGACTCCGGCGACGACGGCAGGCTGTCCCCGTCCATCCCGCAGGTTCACCGCAGAGCCTCGCGCGGCTCCGGGTGCAGCACCCCCGACAGGAGGAGCGATGGGTACCTGAGCTCCGACCACGACGACTCCTCTTCTGCAGGTAATTATTTTAATGTCGACTCACCACTGGTGATGCAATGACAAAGTAAAATGAGAAAATAAAAATATAAAGACACAATACTAGTGCATTATATATGACAAGGCATAAGTGTTGGTTCTTGAGGTTCCTGGGTGAGGATCTGGCTTAAGTGGAGCTAATTGAATTGTAGTGCAGCAGGAGGCCTGCCAGTGGGCAAGTTAACAAAAGATATCTTAAGTGTATAAGAGCAAGACATAAGGGAACTAAAGCATCTTCACAGATGGCAGTGCCACTTTAATAAAATGTGGCATATTTTAATAGACAAAATGCTTTATCAACCAACACAATGCATTTGACTTTGATCACCTCTGTGCACAGACTGACCAGCTGGACACTATTTTAGCACAGCCCCATTAACTGTATTACAATCCACTTCGCTTATTGATCAGCAGTGTTATGTGATTTATTCATATCTGGCACGCTTCTTCATTTGGAGCGGACATCAGGAAACAAAATAGATCCTCCCAGAGTTTGGCTCAGGACCAGACTTGAAGTTAACCAGATGCTCCACGAGGTCTCACAGATATCAGACCTGACTAAAGGGAGCTAATAACCACACAGTCTGCTGCAACATACCGTTTTCCAGGTAGACCAATGCTCCAGCATCACCTTGGTTTTTTTTAATCATGTATTAGTGGTTTGCCTCTGACTGGGCCTACGGTAGTCTGTCTATGTGCTTTTGGTACAATGTGTTAGCAGAGAATTATAGAATTCATATGCCGCTCTAGTAGTGTGATTGTGTGACACAGTCCACATGAAGTAGTCTATCCAGGAGTTTGGGAACAGATTTCAGGGCCACAAATGAAAGAGGTCTGCAGTGGTGTTAGATCGGCCCCCTGGGAGCTGCAGTGCGGTTGGTATAGTGGAAGATAACGGTGTTGTTGACACCTGAGACTACACTGAAATCCACAGATTAGAGTAATCAAGACACGAGAGATTGAAACAAACCACAAGATTGTCCTAACAGTAGAAGTAAGTTCAGTTTTATAGATCATTAAAAAATAGTTATCGATAAGAGATACTCAATAATCGATAATGTTAAAACATGTTTTAGTACTATGACTATGATACTGCTTAATTATTTGATCTTTTTGCATTTGTAAGGTGACATTAACATCTGTGTTTGTTCCTGCATCATTAACCTGAAAAGCCAATAATGTACAGTATTCCTATGTCACAGCTGCAACACAAAGTCTGATCATTTGGCACAGGTTAAATGTAAATAATAAGGTTGAACTCAATTTAGTGAACTGTGACTTTATTAGTATGAAGCTCACCGACAAGCTTTGGGTTACAATGCGGTTTAAAGGAATAGTTCGACATTTTACACTCTTTGCATTAAACAAACAAACAAGCAGCACAGAACGTGGCTGTTTCCAGTCTTTTGTGCTAAGCTACGTTAGCTTTCATCTAACTCTGGGCTATCTCTTCAGCTCATCGGCAACGCTCAGCATTGCCAATGGTTTGTTAGTATTCGTAGTTTTATAGGACCGTAGGGTCGACACCCCGGTGCTAATAATAAGACGGCTAATCCAGGAAGCAGGATTCACACAAACTTCCTCAAATCAGTGTGGCAACATTGATGGAGGTTGTCTGCATGTCATGAGTCAAGATTCAATGACTAACGTGAGCATGAGAATGGATAGTGGAAGACGAAACATTTTGCGACACATTCTTCTGCCCCAGTCTGTTCGGCCCCTTTAATATTTTAGGATTATGGATGGGCTTATTACTAATTGTTAGCTAATTGTTTTCTGTTGAAGGCATTTAATGACAACTAAAGGGATTTGCTGCATATGAACTGGTCTGAATTATATAAAAAGGATTTTTGGAAATGTCTGGCTTCAGTATTTGAAGTCTTATCAGCCGGAGCAGAATGAGACCTTCAGGTCCAGTTCTTCCTCTCCGTGACGACTAGACACCAGAGCTGAAGCTGAAGCTCTGTCTTTATAGAACAATTGATTGAAGAAGACTCACTTTGTGTCATTAGATGTTAAAACGACGTTAAGCAAAAGTGGGAAATCGTATACGTCATATTTGAGGGGCTGCCATTTAAAGACACGCCTTTTGTCAAAACGAGACATGAATGTGTGGGTAAACGGCTCTTAACAGAAGTCGTTGGACATGACTCGATGTGAGAGCATCTTATGTGTCAAGAGCTGGTCTCTCATCAAGTCCAAAATTTGGAAAAAACTAGTAAAGGGAACACCTGGCGTCATTTTCTAATCAAGACACACTGTTTGTTTTCCATTGTAGTGAAGGAGGATATACGGGGTATCTATTAGGGGAGATAGTTTCCCATAAACCTTTGGGTCAGTCAGGATAATCACTAACTGTAAGTCTCTTAATCTACTCCATCTTTGTTCTCCAGCAGGATAATGATTTTTTGCTCTGACAAATGGGAAGTAATCATTGGAAAGCCTTTACTGTGGCTGTAAACAATGGAGGGTGTGTGGATCTGTGGGAAGAACTAGAAACGTTGACTTGGCATGCGAGGTCAAGCTTTTTAATAGAAGAAACTGCAGTTGTCTGGCTCCTGGTCACTCCGGCATTATGGGATGCTTGTCCTCTCTTACTCCCACGCAGCGGTGGGCTCATGCCAGGGGTCTTGCTCATTGCCGATGCCCTTTTGTGTGACGTGCGTTTGCTGGGAAGAGGTCATCCATCAGGTCACGTGCGTCTGAAGCCATGGCTCTGTCCTCTCCGTGTGGCGTGAGTCACCTCTGATTCACGGCACAGTGTTGGTCTGAACCTGGAGCAATCCATTGTTATTTGAAGACTGTTAACATGAGTTTTGTTGAATTTGATTACTTTCTTGATGCAAACATCTCCCTGAAATTAGTTTCCACTGGTGTTTTGTTTTGGTCGTGCCAGCATGCAGCAGAGCAGACAGCTGTTCGGAGTGATGGCCAGATTCCAGTGTTCAGCTATCCTAACTATGTAAAGCATTTCTATGGAGGAATGTGCAAGCAAGCTGCAAGGTAGAACGAGGGAGTAAGTGTAGCACATTGTTTATTTATAGCCGACAGCAACTTTGATCTGCGCAGAGAGAATTGTGTTTTTATTTCTGCACTCCTCCCAGTAAAGTGTGACGACTCGCTGTTTGATTGGCGATGCAGGTTCAGCTGGCAAATTAGATGTGAAAGTTTACGTGAAGTTCATCAGGTCAGTTGATTGAGAGCTGTTTATTCTGAAGTCACTTTGCCAACAGGATGGCCCAGCTGAGAGCACGGCTTCCTGTTTCTCTTAACTATAGCACACTTCTCTCTCAGCTCGTAGCAGAGCAAGAACAAAAAAAAAACAGTACTCTCACATTCAACCCTTTAAACGGGCTACATTTGATTTATTTATATTTGCTATTTAAATTGCAGGTGCGCTTTGAATTTCAAATGTAAGTATTTAAATATGGAATTATGTATAGCTGACATGAAGGCCTGTTATAATAATTATAAAAACAAACCTTGAGGGCAATGTGTTGAGATGAGTCGCTCCACAAACAGTCGATACTAGTGAGAGATATTCTGGTTCTGGGCTGTGGACGTATCATTTGGGAATTAAAGTCTTTGGAGCGAGGGTCCTGCCAAAACATACAATTAGGGAACAACATGTTTAGCGTCGGCTTAGATAAAGTCCTGTGTTAAATAAAGTGTGAATGCATCGTCGTGTGCAGGCTGAGCTAATGATCAGATCCAACATGGCAGTGTTGACACCGAAGAGAGAAAAAGGATTGTAGTCGTATCATCTCCGCATTCTCTTCACAGGAATTACCATTAGTTAATTTACCCCCCCCCCCCCCCCCCCCAACGTTTGACAGGTTTCTACAGTGTTGCTTCTTGGCACCACAAACTGCTTCTGTAATGTAATGAACTACACCGTCGCCAGGCGTATTGTTGATGATGTTGTCTTCCTGCTAACAGGGTTAGTTTTCATGTCGTATCTCTTCGTGAGGCTACTGGATGGTTGGTGTTGATCTCTAGGTGTGCTGCTCAAAAAGGGGAAACTGGAGGAGAAACCTGTTCTTGTCACCGATTCCTGAATATGACACGCATATTTCTCCTCTCCTCTGGGTTGGCTCTTTCTTGCCTCAGATAAGCACGGCTTGTCCAGGCCCGTCCTGAATAGCATACGCAGAGAGAGGGGGGGGGGGGGGGGGGGGGGGGGGGGGCTGTCATATTGTTTCCATGTTAACGCTCTGTGGTGTGACTGGCAGCTGAGACTATTTGATTGGTTTGTGCCTCATCGTGTACACACTTCAGGTTTAGCAGACAATTTGACTGCTCAAGTTACTACAGCGTCTTACACTGACAACCCTACTGGGGCAGACGGTCCTCTAATAATGTGAGCAACAAGAAAAACACCAATCAGAGTAAATCTCTCCCAAAACTCCGCCTCATGTGTGATATTTCCCAGGCAGCACTGCTGCAGAGCTCAGGTAGATATGTGACTTAGACGTATAGGCTCTGTGAAATCCTGATAGACATTTTCTTACTAAATATGACATTTTACAGACCACACGATTAATTGGTTGACTAATCAGAAACACAACTGCTCTTAAACTTGTTTATCCATTGAAAACAGGCAGCGCTATGTGGACACATCGTGGTATAAAGACATAGAAAAAAAAACCTAGAGAACGTCAAATTTAGACAGGTAACGTAACTATCAGTCGATTAATCTATTTTTGATAATTCTTGCTAAACATTTTCTTTTGCCCTGCCTCTCAAATGTGAGGATTTTTTCTGACAGTAAATTGAATAAATTCCGGTCTTGAGCTGCTGGTTGGAAATAACAAGCAACCTTTAAATGTCACCTGGGGTTCTCTTATTCACTTTGTGTCGACAGTTCATAGACTTAAAGGTGCTACATTTGATATTCAGAGCAGCAAATAACTGTTTGATATGTTAAGATACAGTGGAGTACTGGCCACCTGAGCAGAGAATGAAGTCACTATATAATATATTATATATATATTATATACTATAGCCTCCTGTAGAGCAGTGATGGAAACAATGGGACAGTTCTTTGACATTCTAATATCTTTTCAAAGTGAACGCAGTCTAATAATCCACGGCTTTAAATCCTCACAACTAAAGGACTATTTATGGTCCTACATGTCCCCGTGTTACCTTGGTGATGAGTGTGCAGGCGGGGGGCAGACAGGATGTCTCTGATAGATGGAGTAGGAGGTGTGGGTTCTGCAGCATCATTGCTCGTTTTCCAAGATGGATGCAGGAGTTGACCGTAGTTCTTTATCGTAGGTGAGAAATGCAGGAGTAGGACTTTAATATTTTCTGGTGCTCTCATGTCTATATTTGTATCTAGCACACCACGTACAAAGGCTCATGCACACTTACAGAAATCCAGCTCTAGACCTGTGTCTCGGTTTAGTGCATGTTACATATGTATTACCTTTGTCCCCGGGTTTCTCTAAATCACTTGTGACTTGTTGTGTGAAAGCAGTCAACAGTAATACACTTCACCTGGTGACTTTAACAGTGTGGTCTGTGTGGTCTTTCTGCGTCATAGCAGGATTTCCCTCGGTGCAGTCTCGGGTTCAGATATTACTCGGTGTAGATTCACCCCACGTGAGGGATGAGCAATGAAAGCGGTTGAGATGCAAGATGGCAGTTATGATATCTTATAGATTCATGAGATAATGTCATGGATCATTTAAAAAGTAACATATAGTGAGCATTTGGTTTCAAACTTAACTGACAGTGGCACCTAATGAGGTAGAACTCAGGAAATATAAACAATTAATGATATTGTCAGTGGCTTCACAGTGGAGCTTTAACGTTACCTGGTTTCCCACCAGCTCTCTGTTTAAAAGGACATTGGCACACTGCCCTGTGTGTGTGTGTGCGTGTGTGTGTGTGTGCACTCATTCCTAGAACCAACAAAGGTGTGGACCTCCCAGGGGTTTGCAATTCGGGATGTAGCTACGCTGGTTTTCACATTGAGAGGAGCAGGGAGAGACCACCAAGGGGTATGGTCAACGGGACACAGAGCTGAACCCTCAATCCACCAATTTAAGCCCCCCCCCCCCCCCCGTGCTGCTATTCTGATCTCCCCCGAGATGGGGCTGATCCGGATCGCCCCTCTCTTGCCCTGAGTCTCCCTCCCCATCCCATAAACAAAACCCAGACAAACAAACTGACCAGAGGCTTGGCGCTAGGGTTTTTACACCACGGGGGAATACAAGAAAAATACAGGAAACGCAATCTCATCCTTGACGTGAGAGTCTCTCGGTTCAAATCAAGTTAAGATGAGCAGCTGCACGATACAGGGGCGACAGAGAGCGGTGGGTTTCCTGTCAGTTAACTGTTTCACACAGCGACCGCTGGTGTGCTCGACACGAAAGTGACGTCAATGAATTGACCCCGGCGGTGTTTATTTTGTAAATGAACAGAAATGAAGGGAAAGCACATTAGCTAAAAGGATAATATGAAAAGAATAACAACATGGCTCGAGTTCTTTTTTTTTTTAATGTTGATATTTAGACTTAAACGTCCTCTCAGTCTGAAATCAGAGAAAACACCCAACGCCTCCTCTGATTGGCTGACTGCTATGGCTGCCATGGAGACCCCAGTGTGGTGTGTGTGGTAAGAAGCTGGGATGTGTGTGTGTGTTCAGTGCTAATGGGTCCACACAGTGCTCTGCATTCTTGTCACACACTGCCAGTGGGTGTGCACGGCCACATATATCCGTTCATTACTCCCAAATGCAGCTACTCCCACTTTGAGGGGGGGGGGGGGGGTCAGTATTCAACCGTTTGATCATGCACACCCCCCCCCCCCCCCCCCCCCCAAAATTCAAATTTTATTCCTGCATGTACTATGGAACTCAAATATTTAATAATTTCTTGATTTATTTCATCATATGACTATTTATTTAATAATAAATAATAATGGTCTATTGTATACTGAACACTTTGGGTCTTTAATCTAGGCCTAAAGCCAGTTTGGGTACTTTCAGTACATTTAAAAATTATTTTTATTTAATTTATTTATTTTCAAAACTAAGCACAGCTTCACATGAGGCTCTGCGAGCCGGCAAGATCAAATTTACATTTCATTGACTAATTAAACTCCTAATGAAGACGCTGCACTGAACTGAAATCTAACTAATCTCTGCATCAACCATGAGTCTGAAACCCGCTCATTCACCAGCGCTGTGTGATGAGTGCTAATGGTTGCGATCAGTAAACTTGTCATGGCTTGTTCCACATCACGAAGAGGAGGAAATGATATAAATGCTTATTGAGGAACATTTCTCCTGCCTGTATGCTCAATAACAGTTGTCATGTTTTCAATCAGAAGTGGTATTTTAGGCGGCTCGCTCGTTGCAGAAGGAAGTTGAGCGTCGGTCGGCCGGTGGTCACCGTCTGCTGACTCAGACATGATCTGGTGCGTGTTCAGCTGTCTCACATGGTTTCATGGGTATTAGGAGGCTGATGTTGACCTTTAGTAGCCACAAGTTCCTGATGCTTAGAGAGCGTCGTGGAACAAAAAGAGCCCAAATGTCAAACTGTGTAGGACGATGAGAGTGCGTTAAATGTCCGTTAAACAAGTCTTGGTCTTGTTCTGTCCCCTGAACGTCTGGCTTGTGTTCTCCCTGCTGGTGTGTGTGAAGTTGTCATGGTGACAGTGTAACCTGTCAGATGGCAGCCGTGGGAAATAACGTCTCCGTCACTTCTATCAAAGCTTTGGTTGGTCACGTATTTTAAAAATCTGGTATCTGTGGCTGAAATAAGCCAGTCCAATCATTTCATTTGACCCGACTGTAATGATTGGACTGGCTACCTGCCTGCCTTGGCATTCTGCCCGGGCTAGTGCTGCTAGCTAAAAGCGTTGGCACCACTGGGCTGCTTATTCCCGGTTGGATCATTTAAAAACTCCAGCTTATTCTTGCTGGTTTCCCCTGTGTTACCCAGCCAAGCTTTAAGGAGACTTGGTGCAGACTTTTGGCTTTCATAGCTGTCGCAGCAGGAGACGTTCTCATGACCCGGCTCTCTTCTTTTCCCCCCCTGACGCTTAAGTTATTCTTTCTCAGCAATAGAAGACATAATGTCTCGCCAGCTTTTGTCACCCCTTCTCAAGAAAGCTATTTTTGTTGTCAGCTACACACCAGGAGAATTAATGAAGCGTCGGCCTTCTCTGAAGTGTGACGGTTTTAACACCTGTACTGGCACACTCGGTCCTCTCTCCCAGTGTACTCTGGTTAATGTCTTGAGGACTTCCTCTGCTGCGCTCATCACTTTCACTTCCTCTTCTAGCTATAGGTTGGAATAGAAAACAAATACACTTGAGAGGTGAATTGAAAGGGTTACAATATATTGCATAATACAAAACTTCTTGGTGCTCTAGTTCCTGCTGCAACAGAATAATGTCATAATGGTTTATTATGCACTTAAACAAACAGGAGGGGAACCCGATCTGATGTCCGGGTCAGAGAAAGCAAAGGGTTTCAGGTCACAGGAGCTCCCGATGCAGGTGTCGAGTGTCATTGTGTGTGTGAGCCCATGTGGGAAACACTAGCTACACTGAGCCTGCAGCTCTAGGGTTAAACGTATAGGCATGGCCTTATACCTGGAGGAAGATCCCTGCAGTAGAAAGTTGTGTTCAAGCTGTTTGCACAGTGTTGACGAGCTCCCCGTAGGACCACAAACTGTAAGCTCGGCCTTTGCAAATGAACCGAGAAGAGTGCAACACGCTGCTGTTTGCTCTCAGGATTACCTTTAAGGCCACGCTAATTCTGCAACTTTTGCAAACACCGCCTTCGTTTTATTGCATGTGGGTTTGGCTCCGTACACAGAGGGCTTCATGGATCATCGTGGATTCCGATCACAGCCTCTGCGCTCTTACTGCAGTCACCTGTGGGTTTGCTCTGCCGCTCGCTTGCGGTGAGGAGGGTGACGTGGTGTGAGAAAGTGCCGTCCTTCCTGTCCTGGTGACACAGTTGAGCTGACTCGAGTTGAGGCGTGGCAGCTTCCCAACCAATCACGAAGCTCACTCACCTGTGCCACATTTTGGCACTCAAATGGATCTTTAACAAGTCCATACAAAACTGTTGATGATTTCTCAGATCTTCAGTGCTGCGCCACTGTATGTGTCGCAGTCACATGCTGTCAGACTAACAGTTGCACCTAAGGGGACATAATGCTCGTGAGAGCACACCCTAACTGCAGGGGATTGAGGGATGCAGGGGGAGAGGGACACAGCGCCCTCATGTGGACATCTGCAACAGTGACAGGTTCACCGTGGTGTGTTTGTTTCCATTCTGCAGTGTTTCAGTGTTTGTTTGTTTTGATTATTCAAATTTTCAATTAGGGATTGTGTGTGGTAATGCATGCTCCCATTAATGTAATTCTGTACAGTGGGCTAATATTCCATATTCCTCCTCTCTCTTTCATCTGTGAGTAGTGTTACGCCGTGTTTACACAGGATGTGTAACGTGAGGAACCGCAGCGTCGGTGCTCTCGTTTTTATTCTCCACACAGGATGCGTTCAGGCACACTCCTGAATCGTAGGTCACTCGCTCTTCGGTAGCCCTCAGGGCCCAACACGCAATCTTTGATGGCACACGTGTAGAAACGGAAGAAAATCAACTTGAAGTTTAAAAATGTCTGCAGATCACCAGTAAAACGCGAGTAAAATTCTTGCTTGCTGTCCCTCCTCATCACACACACTGAAGATATTTTCTTGAGCCCTTACAGCTTGTGTTGACAGAAACTAAACACTAGAGTGCAGCAGGTCTTTATTCAGACATCAGTACCTTTACAGGACTCCCTTGTCCATCTTATAATGGGTTGTGTGTTTGTGCTTATGGGCAGGCACTTGAGGAAATCGGCCAGATCAGAAGACCATTTGTCGAGTGGATACACGTGTGGTGCCTTTGTGTTCAGTCACACACACAAACAAACATATGCAGCAACTTAGAGAGACAGACAGGTTGTTTTGTAGTCTCATCTCCTCGCTGGGTTAGTTTTAAAAGATGTCAGACAAGCTCCCTGTGCAAGTGTGTGAAGGAGGAAAAGTGAAGCTCGTCTGTGAAACTAACGATGAGAAAACAGCATAAATAACACATTGTGTGTGTGTGTGTGTGTGTGTGTGTGTGTGTGTGTGTGTGTGTGTGTGTGTGTGTGTGTGTGTGTGTGTGTGTGTGTGTGTGTGTGTGTGTGTGTGTGTGTGTGTGTGTGTGTGTGTGTGTGTGTGTGTGTGTGTGTGTGTGTGTGTGTGTGTGTGTGTGTGTGGCCAGCTAGCTCTCCTTATCTGGTGTCTGTCCAATCACAGCATGATTCAGATGATTTCCACATTGACCTCAATAGATCAAAGTGAATTCAGCTGGCATGGGATGAATACTCTCTCGCTCTCTCATTCTCTCACACACACACAATCTCTTTGTCCCTTCTTCAGTCTTTCTCTTTGACACAAACGGGTGCAGGATTGTATCTAAGGAGGCTCTATCATCTCATAAATCCGAGTCTGGTTTAATGTAGAAACAGCAGACACACAGATATGTCACAGTGGTCCGCCAGACAGGTCCGTTCCACATAATTGGATGGTGAAGGAGTTAGTGTGTGTGTGGGGGGGTTCAGGGCAAACGGGGTGAGGGGATCTCCCTTGCCATAGCACATACTGTGATGCGTCATGCGCGTGCACACACACACACACACACACACACAAGCTCTCATGGTTTTCTTCCGTTCGCTGTAGATTTGTCAATTAGATAGAAAAGCTTAACGAAGAGAGGTCTGTTGCCATGAAGCGTTAACAATTAGTCATATACAAATATTGTTATTCAAATAACACACACACACATTGGAGTCGATGAAGAAGGAATGGTGGTATCAAAGTAATTGTTGGATGAATGACTCTTTCGCCGTGATAAAACCTGGAATTGATGGAGAACACAGTGACCTATGACAAACACAGACGGACAAATGACTTATTCGTGCATTTGAGATAAAAAATGTATTTAAAAAACCCACGGGGCTTATCACACCGTTTAACTTCGAAATGAAATAGAAAGAAAAAGACAAACGCCCCAGACGATTTCAGGCATTCCCATTTAACAAACAGACGTTAATCACTAGTGCACTCTGGGCTTTTTAATAATGCATAGTCAGCGCTCGTCCCTGCTGCCATCCCCCCCGACCCCCAAAACAACGTGTCTAAAAACCATATAGCCAGAGAATACCGTCATCCATCTCCACGGAGTGTGTCCACACACAAGGCCGAGTGTCTTTGTGTTGGTGTTGTGAATTAAACGGGTTGTTTAGCGCTGATCTTATACACCAGCTACAGTCTGCACCATGAGTTGAGTACAGCCATGTTTTCATTTTACTTCCCTTCTGAAATGATCAGAAAATATTTAAATATTTTAGTCAAGTTTCATTGCCAAATGTTACGCTGGTACAAGATTCACGAGTCGAAAACTCGTATGGAAACATTGGCTGTATGTGCAGCCCCACTCTCTCACTCTACCACACACACACACACACACACACAAACCGGTAGCGCTGGAAAACATTTTGATGTGGGTGGGCGGGGGGTTGAGCAGGATGTAAAAAAATAAATAAAGAGGCAAATCAGGTTTTTAATATTTCCAATTAACTTTATTCTCATCTACCAGTTAGTTTTGCAGTGCCAAGCAGGGGGGGGGCAGGCACACATACACACATGTGAGAGTTGGTGAATGGTAAATTAGTGCCATCAACACCAGGCCTGGGGGTTTGAAGCGAACATGTAATTGGGGTGGGGCAGAGGTATCTGGGTAGAACACAGAGGATGGAGGGGTAGGAGAGTGGTGGGTAGCACTCTGATTGGCTGGTGGGCTGCTACGCTTCCTAATTATAGACACACACACACACACACAGGCACACTGACAGACTATATGACAGGAAGTCTTTACCTGTTAAGAGCGTGCAACATTGATTGATAGAAGGCAGTAATGGATCGACCTGCTGCCCGTTCATGGACGCTTTTTGATTTACTTTTCCAAACAACAGTTCAGCTGGTCATCATACTGAAACAACGTGAGCAGTGATACCAAGTAGGATTATAATAATGGTGGTGTTAACCAAGAGCTGTAATTCCCCAAACCAGTTCCCTTTCTTCTATTTATTATTGAGTTTATGAAATACATTGTGTTCCAATCCATATCATATCTGATTACCATTCTGTTACATATTGTGTGTGGATTGTTTCATTCTGTAGACACACGCACTAAGTCCATGATGTTTTTCATCCACCTCCAGTAGGAGCTTTTTATTGTCGGTGCACAGAATGAGGCTTGTTGAGGTGGCTTGTTGAACAGTTGTTGGGTCTAAACGGTGAAGCGGATGATCAGATTTCCTGCGGAAGTACGCGGTGCAGAACTCCCATTTGACTTTGTGCAGCCTAAATAAGCCTCTGAGCGCCATGCAGCACAGTGGGTCGCTCACAGTGGGATTACAGGCATGATCAAAGGGAGGTATGGATTTTAGGCTCTTTTTTTTTGTTTTGTTGCAGTCAATATTTCTTGCTGTAATGAAAAATGATGTATTGTGTTATGGATTTCTGTTTGTGTTACACCCACATTAGAAACACTTACTCGCAGGGTTCTTTGCCAACATCTGTATGAGTTGATATATAGAGTGTGTGTGTGTGTGTGTGTGTGTGTTAGCATGGCACGTGTGTCTTTTCTTTGTTTGGCTCTGCCCCCTTGAATGATGAGACATTTAGGAGGAACACACACACACTGGTAGAGGTGTGTGTGTGAGAGAGGGAGAGAAACACCCTTTTGTCCCAGATTGAAGACAAAGGATGTGTGAGGCTGTACAGTAGGTGAATCTATTTGTGTGTGTGTGTGTGAGAGAGGGAGAGAAACACCCTTTTGTCCCAGATTGAAGTGTGTGTGTGTGCGTGTGTGAGAGAGAGAGAGAGAGAGAGTGTGAGAAAAAAAACACACTCAAAACCTTGAGGGTGTGTCTTCCCCCTTCATAATGACACATTTATATTCATTAATAATAACCCTGACATACATTAACACATGCAGGCTTACATTAAATGCCTTGACACACACACATATATAACCTCTGGCCATTTGAGCTCTGTGTGGGTGGGTGCACTGTGGTAGAATGTATGTGCGTTTCCCCCAGCTGGCACATACGAGATGTGCAGCCAGACAAAGAGCGGTGCTCGGGGCCGGTGCTCTGCCTGCTGAGGGTACATGAGCGGGGGGGGGGGCTCCTGTCAGCCTTTGTGGCCTAATTGAAGTTTTTCTGCCTCTCGTCTTTCCTCCCCCATGCTGGTTAGAGGAGGATGACGGTGGTGTGGGGGGGGGGCAACAGGGGTTTGAGGGGAGGGCTTGACATAGGGCTTTGTTGCCGCTGGCACGATGTTCGTCTCTAATTTCTCTCCTCTGGAGCACATGCGTTCAGAAACACAGCGCGTTGTTTCGGATGGAAAGCAAAGGGACGCTGCGTGGCGATGCTGTCAGCAACAGGAGAGCTAATGTGCTACGCGTGCTAATGCTCCCATTAAAATCTGACACAGCGATCATTTGAAAATCAATAGAGAAGTCTATGAGATTCTTAATTGTGTAATGAGGATGTCAATTTCTGTGCTTTATTTATCAGATGCAGGTTGTAGTGTAACTTTATTGATGTATCTCTTTATCTTTATTTTAGAAGACACCCCCCCCCCCCCCCCCCCACAGTATATTCTTTATTGTGTCAGCTTCCACAGTCGCTACACACACACATGTTTGTGTGCCTCTCTCATGTGAGCCTGTGTAGGAGTGAGGGGGGGGGGGGCAGATGAAAAACACGATGACATCTGAACGAGTCGTTCAGTTTTCACACACACCAGCTCATTGGTGTGTGTGGCAGTCCAGCGGTGGTGATCTATCTTGAGCTGGTCATGTTGTGCCATTTC
Source organism: Anarhichas minor (assembly GCF_050575085.1). Classification (NCBI taxonomy): domain Eukaryota; kingdom Metazoa; phylum Chordata; class Actinopteri; order Perciformes; family Anarhichadidae; genus Anarhichas; species Anarhichas minor. Next base: position 7,513,687 of record NW_027466473.1, on the reverse strand, counting down.
CCACATAAACCCGTCCTCAGGATTAGGTAACCAAATCTCTCCATGGACTAGTTCCTCCATACCTATCTTCATATAGAGTTTTAGAAATCAAAAAATAAACATGGCTGGCGATTGCATGATGCTTTACACATGTTGGTTTTCCCTCGTTAGAACACAACTGGTACTTCAAGTACGCTGCACTTCCATGAAAGAAACTCCTGCTCATGGTCGCTGCATTTGCTTCTAATTTATTGCTTTTTCTTAATTGTGGAGCAGTTGTCTTTGCTTGTGAATCAGCTTTATTGGCCATGTATGCTTACGCATACATGGAATTTGTCTCCGGTTTCCACTCCGCTCTCAATATACAAACACAAATTTACAATAAACAAGAAAATATATGTATAAAGAATAAAAAAGGGCCGCAAAAAAAGTAGAACGGATGTAGGTATAGTGTTTGTCATGTATTTATTGCCACAGCATTTTTATGCTTCTTTCTAGGTCTCTTAAAAAAGACAAGATTTTATTCTCAGCGACGCTCTGGGTAAATGAACAAAAAGCAGCCGAGAGGAAAGGTGGTGGCTCGACACAAAGAGGGAGAATTTAAGCTCAAGAGTTGTTTTTTTTAAAGGTACCTTACAGTTAAAGCAATTGGGTTTGCACACTACTGGAAGCAAACAATGTGCTGTTTACGTAAAAGAGAAGGAGACAGTGAGAGTAACTTTGGATTTGGCATCCATTCAGTAGCATAACTTAAAGAGAGAGGATCCGAGAAAAAGACATATTCACATTTGACACGAGCCTCGTTGGTCCACAGTCATCGGAGTTACTGCAGAGAGAGAGAGAGAGAGAGAGAGAGAGAGAGAGAGAGAGAGAGAGAGAGAGAGAGAGAGAGAGAGAGAGAGAGAGAGAGAGAGAGAGAGAGAGAGAGAGAGAGAGAGAGAGAGAGAGAGAGAGAGAGAGAGAGAGAGAGAGAGAGAGAGAGAGAGAGAGAGAGAGAGAGAGAGAGAGAGGTGTGGATGGGAGTGAGCGAGCAAGCCAAACAGAGAGAGAGGGAGTGCTTCTCCCTTCCCCTAGCAACGGTGCGCGGCGGTTGTCTCCAGCCTGTTTAATCTCTCTCTCATACACTCCTCACCCAAACACTCCCGCTCGCTCGCCTGCCTGCTGGACCCCGGAGGTGTCTTATTGACATTCATGCCAAAGGATTCTTTGAGCTTCTCCCTGCGAGATGAAGGCTGTTTTTCGAGGATAAGGACGAGAGAAGAGGCCAAAAACGCGAAAGGCAGCGACCCAAAAAAAAGGACGGAAGAAATAAGAAAAGGGAGCCGAGTGACTGAGACAGGGAGAGACAAGGAGGATGGAGCCCCTCAGTGCTCGTGGCCTGCCCCGGCTCTCCTGGATCGACACCCTCTACAGCAGTACGTATCCCATCCATCCATCCGTTCGCTCCTCTCCACACATCGCTTCCCGTTTATCTTTGCGCTCGTCTTTACCTCTAGCCATTTTACCCAGCACCCCCCTCCTTCTCCATCTCACTGGCTGCCTGTTCGCGTTACAAACAGAGCGACATGCACAGGGAAACAAAAAACACTTTGCCTTTTCTCAGGATGTCCAATTAGCGTGCATCAGTGTGGCTGTCCATACCAAGATGGTCCCCCCCCCCTTCATTCAACTGTTGTTTTGGGGGCTTGTTGCTGGCCAGTAGGCACAGAAGCAGGGGAAAGCCCGTGAGTCATGCTTGCTGCCGGGAGGTAGAACTTTATGTTCCATCCTATCGAGGACACGGGCTGCCTGATGTTGAATTTTTAATCCGCTCTTTATTGTGGTCCTCGCTCTCTGTTTTCAGGTCAGGTGTTAGCAGTGATGTCAGATTACGAAATAAGGTTAAAAAAACAAAACAAGGAGTTTGGGGAAATCCCCTTTGCTTTCCCTCTAAAATTAGCCAGACCTTTTTTTTTTTTTTTTTTTTTTTACTGTGTATATAATAGTGCAACTTTTCCCATAAAAGGAATATTTTAAGGAGGATGATTTACACGTAAACAATGTTTTTTTCACGCTTTAATTCAGAGCCGTGAGCTCGTGTACCGCTTTGCTAGCGATAGCACACCACCCATCACGTGCAGCTGTGATTCTCTGTTTGTGCCGTCGAGATGCTGCCGTGTGTTTGTGTTGGCAGTTTCGGGCACATGACACAGCCTTTTGGGATTAAACGTCTGCTGTGTCACCATTGTTGCCATGCCTTAATCTGCAGAGAGGGAGTGAATAGGAGAGGAAGAGGGGGGGGCTGGTTTGGTGGTGTTTGGGTATTTCTTTCTGATACAGAGATGGAAAGAAAGAAACCCAGCGTCCGAGCACGCTGTCAGAAGTGTAGTGGGTGGGCAGCTGTTACTCCAGTTCACAAAGACGCTGAACGCATGTCATTGTCACTCTGTACAGTCGTCTACATTTTAGTAGTCAACATAAGTGTAGGATTCACAACATTATTATATCTGGGACATTGTAGCTTGTAGTATCTTTTTGCTGAATGAGGTGTCAAAATGAATAATTTGCAAAGTAAACGTGTTATTGTTTTGGGACAATTGAGCCACACATTGCATGGTGGTGATTGGCTGTTTAAAGGAATAATTTCGACCAGTTGGGGAAATGTTCTTCTTTGCTTTCCTGCAGAGAGCTGGATGAGCAGATTGATACCACCCTAATGTATTTACGCTAAATAATAAACTAGAACCAGCGATTAGCCTTAGCTTAGCATAAGATTATTCTGCAAAGGTTGAAACAGAAATCTGCCTGCCAGAACTATTTTTAAATGTGTATACGGGGATAAAAACTCATAAAACAGTCAAACACACAGTCAGTGCTGTAAAAGCTTGCATAGCCAACAGTGTTCAGCATGCAGATTAGCTGACTAGCAGCGGTGCTAGCTCGACCACCTTCGTTGGTCACGTGACCCCTGTTTTGCAGGTTGTAGCGGTCCGGTTCCAGGCTTTATGCTAACTAAGCTAAGCTAATCACCTGCTGGCCCTCGCTTCATATTTAGCTTACAGATATGAGAGCTGCGTCTCATCATCTAACTCTCGGCAAGAAATAAATAAGCGTATTTCCCAAGATGTCGAAGTATTCCTGCTCAGTGCAGTTCCTTTTTTCTGTCTGATTGTGTAGCAACGTTTTATGATATTGGCCTTTTCATCAAAGATCATTATTTCCCAGTAACTGTGAATGCATCATAGAGCGCACTGGATTATCTCAGCACTGAATTCTCACGGCATGCACTGGTCCACTTTTCAAAAATGGATCAGGTCATGTGTAACTGTGTGGTAATGATTTCCTATCACCAGGGACTGTGTACTTAGTCCGTGCACTACTCTATTATTGCTATTTGAGTTCCAGCATTGCTGTGAGCAGAAACAGAATGCATCACAACCCAAATCAAATCCAATCGTTTTTATTTATGTAGCACTCAAACACATTTGCAATTCAGTGAGAGGCGGGATGTGTCCAAGAGGAGACTATTAACATTACAACAGGCTCTATATGAGCTCTTCTGAGGGAAAAGGGCACAGTCCTTTTATGCACCTGTCATCTCATCATCCTTTTGCTTTCCCACCATCCTTTTCCCTTTTACTCTGTGTGCATTGGATGAGTCAATTGGTACGTCAAGGGCCGCTGAAGCGACCACCTCCCTCCACTCGGGGGGAATAAAAAAATCACACCGCCACTCTTGTGAGCTCTTTGAGGGCTACTTCAACAGCAGTACACTCCCTCGGTACCACCACTCCGTTCACACATCGGCACACAAACAGTCCCACCCTTCCTACAGTGTTGTCCAGTGTAATGTTCGTGGATTACCAAACATGGGGCTGTAATTGCATCCTCTCTCTCTCCGACCACTGAAGCTGTGTTAATGGCTCAATGTTAAGCGGTGACCACACATCCTCCACTCGCTGAGTAAAGGGGAGGGGAGGGGGGGTGGTCAAAGCCACAGCTGCCTCGGTCCCCCAAGAGGCTGAAGTCTTTCTGCTCAGCTCTGCAGCGAGGCCATCTCCTCCAGCTTGCGCCGCATCTTCTCGATGCACCGCGTTGGTTGTATAGACGATGGTTTTCCGAAGGTCATAAATCACACTTGTGCATACAAACTGTAAATATGTATTTGTTTAAACAAAACCCCCAAAAACTCTGCAAGTAAGTTAAGGTGCAGAGTTGTGTGCACGAACAAATTCACTGGCCCAGACCTCATCAGTCATCCTCCGCCCCATTTGTCCAGTCAGCAGCATAAGTGGTAGACTCCCAGGCAGCTATTAGTGTTTTTGTGTGCGTGTGTGTGTGTGTGTGTGTCAGTTACAAATACTTCTTCCTCAAAACCTTTATTTTCCCTCTCATCTTCTGCCTTTCCTCTTGTCTTGATCAAAGTAATTCATCATGTTTTAAATCTCTCACACATGATACGATTTATCAGTTTTATTGTATTCTGTAGGTTTCTGTGGGTGAATGGACTTTCTGGATGTCTGTGAATAAAAGGGGAGACATGCATCAGAGGAAGGAAGGCAGTAATAACTAAGTGGTCAGTGTTTAACATGAGTTTCAAACACAGCTCTTAGTAGGAACATAATGTTAGGGTTACCAGTGCGTTTGGATTCATCATTTCTGAGCCCTGCACTACGCTGCTGTCGCCACCTCCGCGGCCAGAGTGGCAGACTGACTTCTGACTCTGGCAGTCGGCGCCGTAACCTTCAGAGAATTAGCCGGCCCTCCTCTCCGGCCCGCGTCGGTGCCATGTGATGCTAAAGCAGCATCGAAGGACGGCCAGATTACGTAAGAGTCAGAATATGGCCGATTTGGCACATGCACAGAGGCACGCGCGCACGTATGTCAAAGCGATTTTCCCTAATCCGAGTCACAGCGAGGGAGGCTTGAATATATGCGCTGCTCTGAGAGAGCATTAAAGACCGAATATATCCTATTTTCCTGTACATCCTGTCGGTGTGCTGTGCTGGAGTTCAGCCATGCCAAAGCACCACTGTGTGGGTCAGGGCGGGACATTTAGCAGCATGGAAAGAGTTAATATGTGCTACTTTCCTCTGCCAGTGCGGCGGATACTAGTATGGAACAACATGTTTTTGTTGAGAAGTAATCTTCTCTCTGTCCTGGCGCCATCCAACTAGTGCGCTCTAATCATAAATGTAGTGTGGATGACTCATAGGTCTCAGGAAATCCACATCCTGTTTGGAACAAGACGTAATCAACATGGCTAAATGCTGAAGTTGCTGAGATACCCCTCAATCAAGGCAAACAAATACCCCGCGATCACCACATTGGAAAAATACATTCCGTCAGTTGATAAAACCTTCTTTGATTGTTTCATTATGAGACACCACCACTCATCCATGTCTCTTACTGTTGAAGTGGAGCTCTAGAAGTTGTTTTAATGTGACAGTTAGGGTATTCAATCCAATTGCATCAATGTAGGTGAAACGGATGCTCAGTTTTCTGGTTATGCCTCCACATTTCACCACACTCTGGTGGGTTATTTTTCTCCCTGGCTGTCAACTGTTGTGGTTCTCCTGTGCAGCCGTGATGGATGGAGCCAACTTCACTGCTGGCTAGCTGCTACTTCTATCCTGTCCCAGTTCTGTCTTTAAGTGTTTAATGGTGGTTATTTGGCTGTCGCGCGGCCTGCTTCAGCAAACAAGGGCACGGCAGAGTGATTCTGGACGGCTTCCCAGCAGAGTGTCGTCGGGGGAGTTTCATACGACGAGGGATGTGTCTCATTTATCACGCCCTACAAAATCTATTCTGACCAAAACACCCACCTCCCCCCCTCTGTTTGAGTAGCCAGCAGAAATGAGTCCTGATCAATGGGATCAATGGGAAGTTCTTCCAAACATGCAATTTGTGGAACGTTGTATTTATTCTACTGAAGGAGACTGAACAAACGCTATTGAAATATTGTCGTAAGAGCCGCTAGTGCAGCCACAAGGACAAGAATTAATTTGTGTTTGACTGAAAACCGTACGAGCCACCACCTGGACTCGAACCCTGGACCTCTTCAGTTGCTAAACGGCGAAGCATACCATTATTAATCAGTTTGCTGTCGGCACTGCGGCTGCCGCCACACTGTGGCACGGTCGCTGTAAAATAGCCGCTATGTAGGAATGAAGTGGGTGATGCGTAATTGAATCTGTGCTGTATGTCAAGTGTTGAATCATTGTGTTCCCGCCGTAAAAAAGCTCCTCCATTATGCTGATCAATAGATGAAGCCGTTCCTTCCCTTCTCTGTACTGTAGCTATAGAAACAGACATTGAAATCTGTTCTCACACACACACACGCACGCACACACACACACTCTGAGTCAGCCCACAGCAGTCCTGTTATGTAATACCGTCATCTCTACTGCCTCTTCCATGCCATGCCTCTCTCTGCTTTGTGTTTGAGCATCTTTTCTCCCATTGGGGTTCATGCTTATGTAATCGGCTTCATGTTCGCTCCTCCAAAACAGCAAACAGCTGTGTGGATGCCACTGAGGGAGAAGCAAACACACCGTGCTTTGAGTATTTAACAGAGACAGACTGGAAGTACTGACGGCAAAGTGAACAGTGTGACGGATGCTCTGGTCCAGCAGTAAAAAAAAAAAAAAAACACATGTATCAGCAGAATCCTCCCCATTAAAGATAGTATTTACCACTGTACCATCGGTATTATTTAGGATTCAGTATTAGTCAGGATTCAGAAGATGGTACACTGTGTGAAAACACACCTGTTCTACAGTGTGGCCACAATGGAGAAGAGCATCCTTTATTCTAGCCCTTATTGTGGAAACTTCATACAGGAACTGTGCAGTTGTAGGGAAACGTGGAAATGTTTAATTTCTCGTCGTCCAGCTGAAGAAGTGAGGGAGAGATTTTGGCACTAGGTCCTAACACCGTCCTTCTCTGTGCCACGGCCGCCTGGGTTCACCCAGCGCCGACCGTGTGAATAATAGATGAAGCTTTTGGCTCAGCTGAGTATGTTGTTGTGGCTCGTTCACACACACTGCAGCTCAGCTGAGCGACGACCTCGTGTTTTACTGGGGCCCAACGATTTTCTGACCAATATTGCAGTTTCTATATGAAACTATTTTCTATAAACTAAATCCCACGACGAATAATTGCCGTTTAATAATAATGATGACCCGCTAGTATTGCGACAGATCTGCTCTTCAGCTGCACTTTAAGAGCTAATGCTAGCTCATCACCAGCGCTGTACCGAATAGTTCTCAGCTTCGTTCTTAACGTTGACATTTTTATTTTTAAAATAACATTCAACTGCTTTTTTGCATGTCTATTCATTGAGTTTAAACCTGGTGTTTCTGCACAGTTGCAGTTAATGATCAGGCTACAATAGTATCATTAACAGGCTGTTATACTACTTGTAGAATTAGATACCAGTAGTGGCTGCATAGGATTGCTTCTGACATGTTCCACTAACTCACTGGATGTATCTAAACAAAAGACGTCATTTCCAAAATTCTCAACATGTTTGTATCGAACAACATATTCAGCATTTTCACTGCAGTCAAAGAACAGATTTTACTCCCGCTTGCCAAACACAAAGGGGAGCAGGCACCTGTATTAACGGGTGCCTGTATTAATAGGTTACATTTACATAACCACCAAAATAAAAAACTTTTCTTTTTCTTTTTGAGGGGGATTACGTCCTAAAACACTACGACCAACGTTCAAAGTTCCATTCAGAAACCTCAATAAAAGGTTTGAACATTGGGACATTGGGTGCAGCCCTACTTGTCTCTGCATATTCATTTGATAATAGACTTAAAAATCTTGTATTCAGCATAAATATACTTCATAAATGCACTTATTTCTGAAGAAAAACTCCTCTGTCTTAAAATTAAACGGTCCTATTAGTAGTTAGGTAATTGTTTCAATCAACAAAAGCTCCCCAATGTGTTTTTTACTAAAAGACAATTCATATACCACAGAATACAGAAAGTCTTGAGGAAACCATCTTTTGAGCGCACACACACAGTACAGGAAATAGTGCCGACGCCAACCAGACAAGCGCCCTCTTAAACAGCGTGCTATCTTTCTGTTTTGTTATATTTTTTTGTTGTCCGTTTGACCCAAAATCCACCGTGCAGTCAGTGTTTTGCATAGAACTGAATTATGTAAACGTGGTAAACATGTGCTGTAATATAGCTAGAATACCACAAATAGCAGCATCAGCTGGATTCTCCTTTCAATGGCAAATGTCTTGCCGCCTTCACGTGGGTGAAGCTCTGCAAATCCTTTGTTGGGCTTGATGTTAGAGGGTGTGTCATGTGTCTGAGTGTGTTTGTGTTCTCCGAGTCCGTGGGGACCTTTACCATGTCCTCAGGGGCTCGAGCTGTGTGTGTGTGTGCGTGTGTGTGTGTGTGTGTCTGGCATGTTACTATGGACAGCAGTCATCCTGCAGCGCTGTGGTAACCACCAACCCTCTTCTTCTTCTCCTGCCACCCATGCCCCCTTCCCCCTCAGCCAATCGGCACAGATTAACGCCACTGTTCCCGGCCAATGGTGCGGGCTTGCGTGTTTACGTGCTCCAGGAAGGCGGGGGCCACGATTAAGCATTCAGGGTAGTCGAGCGGAAGAGAAGAGAAGAGAGGGGAGGAGGGGGGGGGGGGGGAAAGTGGGGGGGACAGGAAAGGGAGATGAGGCCATTATGAGTTGAGAGGGTTGATGGATGTACTCGAGCAACGGCCAGTCTCTCCCAAACAGACTCAGGTGAACCAACGCATACAGGTCATACATCACCTCAGGTTTTCCTGAAATGGACTTGCTGAATCCTAAATCATGGATATAAATCTTGACTCTATAAATGATCGGTCGCATGTTGTAGTAGAAGCTGTCACACCAAGAAACCATCATCCTGCAGGTAGGCCTCTCTCTCTCTCTCTCTCTCTCTCTCTCTCTCTCTCTCTCCCTCTCTCTCTCGCTCTCTCGATCTCCCCCGTTTTCTGTGTGTGCATATTTTTACACCCGTGTTTGTGAAGAGAATCATTAAAGATTGATGGTCTCAGTAAGGGTTGGCGTTCTGGTCTCAGTAGGTCGGCGTTCTGCTGGGATCGTAATGGATGTTCACATTCAGCCTGATTTGCCTTTGACATTGTAGAGACCCTCGGTGAGAGAGGGGAGAAAAAGAAGAGAAGAAATAGAAACATCCATGCCGGTAGAAGTACATCTTTCTAAGAGATGTTTCAGGGGAGGTGGTGGGACTTAGTTTAACGTTGGCAAAACCAAATCGCAGATACAAATGAGTCTGGGGCCTTCATTTCCTGATTTTTGGAAAATAGCAAAAATAATAAGTGGGGCGGAGCTTTGTTAGCGTCATTTCTTCAATTAAACAAGTGTACTTGTGCTGCAGAAAGGAAGCGTGAGCAGCAAAAAAAATAACTCGTAGGAAATGAAATGTGTTTATTCACCGTTTTACAGCCGCACCCCGAATATATCCGACCTTTATCCGATCAGGCAGGTCACATTGAGGTGTCAAACGCGGACATGTGTGAGCGGGCACAGCCTGAAGCGTCCGATCACATAAGTCTCAGGACGGGGGCAACCGCATCCTAAGATGAACGGTTGTGATTGGCCCGTCACATCGGAAGTTGCTGGAAATCTGACCAATGAATCCGAGAGGCGTACCGGACTCATCTGCCAGAACAAGATTCTTCTGGTTCCCAGGCCAGGTGAGGCAGGGGGGGGGGGGAGAGAGATAGTATGGGAAGATTTCTAGCTTTAGTGAGCTTGTACCCTACAGTGTAATGGACTGGTTGAAAGCTCACAGTGATGGAAAGTGGTAGCAGAGAGATGCATGCTTTTGTCCTTCCTCCGTAAATGTAAGGGATACTTAATTAAGTTTATTTATTCATGTGTGCCCACTGTTGTTCTCTGTGTTATATTCTCTCTCTCTCTACAGTATAAATGGGATGCCGGCACCACTATAGACTATGATTAGCATGGCGAGGCCACTCTTATAAAGCGCTGTCCACTTTTTATTCACCACTTAACTGTGACCTTTAGTACACGGATTAAACTCAAAATCAATGGAGTGATGTGTGTGTGTGTGTGTGTGTGTGTGTGTGTGTGTGTGTGTGTGTGTGTGTGTGTGTGTGTGTGTGTGTGTGTGTGTGTGTGTGTGTGTGTGTGTGTGTGTGTGTGTGTGTGTGTGTGTGTGTGTGTGTGTGTGTGTGTGTGTGTGTGTGTGTGTGTGTGTGTGTGTGTGTGTGTGTGTGTGTGTGTGTGTGTGTGTGTGTGTGTGTGTGTGTGTGTAAAAACAATATGCTGACACACGCATGCCAAATGGCTTTCTCCCTCCGAGTGCTCTCTCAGTTTATCAGGCATCATGCGTCATCCCTTCTTACTCTCTTCTGTCGCTCTTTACATGTCTCTTTCAATAAAAAAACTGAACACAGCGGAGCCTCATTATCGGTAAAGCCTGTGCATTCATATTTGCACTCATGCACAACGGTGTACAAACGGGAAAAGCCAGATGGTTGGTGACACGCGAGACGCCTTGTAGTTTTTCGCTGCGCGGCAGTACCGGTTGGCTAACGGGTGGTTAGTGTGAGAGGAGAAGAGCAAAGCATCGCTGCACGACGCCGGGAGAGTCTGAGAGATCTGCAGAGAGCCCCGTGAACAGCAGGTGTTTCTCTTTATCACTGCTCGGAGACGACAGAGGAGTGCCATTGTTTTCAGCTCTTTTTTTCCTGAATAGTCCACGTTTTCTTAATCTCCTCTTCCGATCTTCTCTCATTGACAGACAAATGTTTTAAAAGTGTCCAGTTATTCCAATTTGTTTTACTCGGATGGGTTTTTATTTGACACTTCCAGAGTGTTCTGCTTACACCAGCGGCCTCTGCTTGTAGAAGCGGTACTCGTTTGGGGCCCCCAGAGGTTTTGTTAAAGCTTGAAAGCAAAAAGAAGTGCTCACAATATCTGGCTTGGTATGGTGCAATCACGTGCAATAGCTTTCACATAGGTCGGTGTGTGCACGCCGATGTGGCGGACTGTCATCAGATTTATACTTTAACATTTTTAAGTGATCACAATGACATAATTCTGCTTGTGTTCTCGATGAGCCAACAAACCTCTCTGAAAACTGCCCCCGCAGTCTGCTTAAATGAATCATAAAAATGTCCTTGTTAGTAGTGGAGTAGTACTACTAACTACTAGTAGTAGTGGAGATTTGTTGGCTCATCGAGAACACAAGCCCCAAACAGCTGCAGAATGAATCATAAAAATGTCCTTGTTAGTAGTGAGATTCAGCAGAAAGTTTGATGTATTCTCACTTGGAGTGTACACCCACACACTGCCAGTTTTTTATTTTCACGTCTCCTTTTGGCATAATTTAGTTTCCAGATAAATTTCTTCTTCGTCGCCAACCCCTCACTTTGACCCGCTGTAGAGGCTCTCACGAGTCGCTCCTCAATGGGCGGTGTTGTGATGCCAAACACGGATCGCTGTGGGCTCCCCGAGGGCTCCCCGACAACCGCTCGATGTCGCTCTGTTTTTGTGCTCTTTCCATCAGCACGTGCCCACGAACCAACGCAGAGGGTCCTGCTGCAGCACTGAGGTGCCCACACGGTGCATATGCTGAACGTGGGCAGCAATCGTGCACCAATCATGTTGGTGCACGATTAGTCGGGGTTCGTGTCTTTTGTTGTGCTTGTGCACTTGATTGTGACCTCTTGTGTCTGTGTCTGTGTATGTGCAGACAGACACGGCTCCGGGCTCGACAGGGGTTGCCTTTAATCTGTGGAAGCAGTGGGTTGTATCCAACCGGTCTGAGCCTTGGGGATTTCAGGCCAGCTAATTACAATGTATAGTGGCTGGCTGCCATGGTAACAACATTGGTTGGTTTGGTTTTGGGGGTGTGGGTCCCCGTTATCTCTCTCTGCCTACAGGCATATGGCACGTGAAGATATGCAGCTGCAGTAGAGCCGTCACTCACTTGAGGCATAAAGGGACAATGGCGCCTCTTCATCCGACTCCTCTCCGGCGGTGAAGTGCCGTAGATGTGAGCGCACAGGTTGTGGAGCGGATAACGGGCGCACGTCTTCATGCATACGCAGCGTAAAATATTTAAAGTCTCATCCGCCTGCCTGCGTTTCATGCCGTTAAGGCTTTTGATCATGGATTGGCAAGTTTCCTGTCATCTCCCATTAAAGCACAAGGCTCTTCCTCCCCCTCTCTGTCTGTGCTTCCTTTCCTCTTTCTTCCTCTCTCTCCAGTGACTACTGTGCTGGAGCTTATTGACCTTTTCAAAGTGAGCTCTGCTTGTTTCCTGAGCACAGTGGTTAGCTCTATATCTGAGAAGCCTACACGTTATCGTCTTGATCAGGCTGGATGAGGGAAGGGGGGGGGGGGGGGTTTAGACCCCAGTTTAACTGGATGACTCACAGACCCTCACCGCTCTTGGCATCGGCATAGTTCGCAGCATTTAGCATCACTGTAACATGAAGCGGGTAGACAGTCGTGGTGGCATGTGTTATTTGTTGAAACAGGAGGTGCACACACTGACATTTTAACTGTAATTTTGGGTCTGAATCACTAAAAGGCCGTCGTTCTCCCTTTATCTCAGGTAGTCCTATAATCTGGATTATATCGATACAATAGCATGAGAGTAAGCTCAATAAAGAGGGTATGTTTCATTATTTCAACGACGAATCACTGGAGGTAAGTTAGTATTCGTAAAGGGTAAAATTGGATTACACTTATTCCCAGAAGTGATCTGAATTCATTCAATAGTCTTCAGGCACATTTCCCTCGATGTTCTGTTAGCTATCAACGTGTGATGAAGGTGACGTTCACACCTCTCTGTACCACAGCGCGTAGACTCGGTAACCTGTACTCACTGCTCTCCCTACCTGGCTGCTATGTTCACAGCTTATGTGAAATTCATGGAGTTGGCAGGTAGTTATTTTTAGAGCTTTAGCATGGCTGACATCATTAGTATACGCTGCATGTACCGTGCGCTGTAGATCATCAGTTTGATCACGCAGCCCGGTTGGCTCAAGTGAAGCAGGTCCTCATTAATCACAGTTAAAGTAAGTTTTTCGTGGTTTGTTTAGCTGCTTTGGGAACCTTAAGGATGTGTTTCTGGCTCTGAACTAAGACGTAGCATACTGAAATGTCAGATTTGACAACCGCTTCACCTCCCACTAATCTCATACAAAGCTTCACTCTGTGGCGGTGCAGAGAGAGCCACGCCAACTCACTTTAAAAACTGATATTTTATTAAAATATAGATTTGGTCCCAAGTGGTTTAGAGAATATCTGACGCATCCTTGTGGAACTCAACCCCTCGACCACTCCCTGGATAAGCCTGTGTTGTAGTAGTACTGTAGCTCACTGCGCGGCACGCGTCCGTTAACAAAACGCCTCAACAACGCCACTAATGGCGTCCCTGTCAGACAAAATTCCAATTTAAGGCTCAAACAGCAGGCTAGATTCAAATGTGTCACTGTGCAGCGAGACTTCCCTCTAAACACCTGCTGTGTGTGCATGTATGCACATGTGGCTGCATGTTCACTCGTGTGTGTGTGTGTGTGTGTGTGTGTGTGTGTGTGTGTGTGTGTGTGTGTGTGTGTGTGTGTGTGTGTGTGTGTGTGTGTGTGTGTGTGCATGCATATAAGGAAGAAGGCGGGCGTGTCTGCATATTGATCACTACCTAAGCCGGTTTGATCACAGTTGCGACGGCTCCCGGGGAGAAGCAGCGCGCAGTAAAGAACACAGTCGGTCGCGGCACATCTGGATAGCGGCTGTTTGTTTGGTTTCTTAACAGAGATCGTATGAAGAGAAAGACCTCTGAGCACCCGATGATTCTTGGGGGTCTGGTTCACAGATAACATAGACTCCATTAAAAGCTAACGGAAGCAGCAATTCTCGTGCAATCATTTCATTTCAGAGGGTTCGTTTCTCTCCTCGGAGCTTTAGAGTAGCTCAAACTGCAGTCGCACCAGCTGGCCAACTCTGTATTTTCCCATTTTTAATGTTGTAAAACAATCTCGTGTATGTACGCTCGCCAAAGCGCCTCCTCTTCATTTTATAGCTTTTCTCATTTGCAAACTGTGGAGTGAAATTGGTTTCCAGTGGTGCCGTATTGCCGCTGGTTTCTGTCCTCAAGAGTCTCGTGTCATGTCTGCTGTCGCTGAGATAATTTATGTCGATGATGAGTGGACCATCGGATCCCGGGCCGAAAAGATAGACCTTCATAAAGGCTTTTAATTTCCCCAGCGTCGCCTCCTGATTGACGACTGCAGGACAGGGAGGTGTGAGGGACTACATGTAGTCTATCATCTCTCACACACACACACACACACACACACACACACACACACACACACACACACACACACACACACACACATAATGACCACACATCCGTCAAACCACTGATGTACTGTCATGGCTCCACAGGGCCAGGAGGACTAGTTGCTGAGCAGGAGACTACAGACACTCTTCTCTCTCTGTTTTTTAGTTTTTTCCTTTTCGTCTTTTATCTGGTGAAGAATCGGATCTGTTGCGGTTGAGCTCGCTTAAATTTTGTGAGAAGACGCAGAGGAATATCTTGTCAACAACCCAGAACACACACACACACACACACACACACACACACACACACACACACACACATACAGTACACAGTAAAGACGGTAGAATAATAAACATGCACAGACATGTTGAGACACACACGTTTTCTATTAAAGGCCTCCCCATAGAAACCTGAAGGTGCACAACAGCGCTTGCTCGTTAACACACATCTCTACAGTAATAATGTGTGTGTGTGTGTGCTTGTTCAGAGGCCGTTTGCAGGGCTGCTTGCTTCTCGGTGCCCATATTGTTCGCTTGCTGTAGGGCATGATGTAATCCCTCTCCTGCTTGGATGAAAAAAAAATGCTGAGCAAGGCAGCAAAGCTCCCTGATTGAATTCTCACACTGCAGCAGCAACTTTTTTCCTTCTCCTGACTTTATTAGTTTGCAACTTTGCACAGCGGGCCCCCAAGCTCCTGGAGATGGGAGATGGGAGGGAGCTGGAGGCATGATGGCGTTCAGTAGATCCTATGGTAGCTTCTCTATTCACTGGGTTACTGTGACACCGACGGTTAAGGATATCGTTCATACATTTTTTTCTGTATTATGATATATATATATATATATATATATATATATATGTCGATTCTAAGAGAGAAAATGAGGCTACATTTGCATACCAACACATCTTTGGTGTTTTTGGATGTTTCTATGTAGCAGAATGGTTGGTAGTTGATGTAAATTGCTTGTTATCTTTCCTCATTTTCCCTTGTGTGTGTGTGTGTGTGTGTGTGCTTTGTCTACCATACACTTGTGCATCCCTGCTACTGCAGAAGGGCAGCACACAAAGGGAAGCTGGACTGTGAGCCATAATGTGCATAAACCGGGTATGTTCCAGACGATGCGTTTGTTCTTCTTCTTCCGCCGGGTTCACAGTCGGTGTGTGCCGGCGACCCTCCCGACATCACCGAGTGGCTCATTGGAGAGCAGGAAGCATCCGTGTGACCGCCTGTCACGGCCAGCCTTCGTCCTCGCCATGGAAACGAGGTCCGGTGATTGAGAGTGACGGGTGGATTTAGAGCCGACCGTCAGGAGAGGTTAGCGGTAAGAGTGATGTGAGCTGACGTTGGGCGGAGGTCATCGGGGGGGGGGGGGAGTGATTGGACTACAGATTAAACTGGATGGTTATTCAAATATATCTGAACTCATCACGGACCATCACACACCACGGCAGCGATTCTCTGGTGAACATCTGGACTCAGCTGGATCCGCTGTTTCTCTGCTGCCCAAAATCAAATAACGGGTACTTGTGTACGTAGAAGAACGTTGCATGTTTTATCCCTTTAACCACAAATAACGTTTACTTTACTTCAAACCATTATCCAAAGCATATCACGATTTATTTAGTTTTTTTTTCAGGTTTAGATGGGGACCGCACTTTGTGTGTCGATACATGAAAAATATATTTGCAGGTACTTGCTTGGTACAGACGATCTAACTCTGAGAACCTTTATTCTGCATCGGCTGCTGAAAAGTGTTGCGTTCACGCGCTGTGTTGTGTAAAAGTCTAACCTGGAGGACGAAGCAAATTTGCATTGCAATTAAAGCGGTTATTGTTCGGCAGCTCACTCTCAAATGTCACATTTCAGAGCTTCCTCGAATGCATCGGGGAATAACTCGTACAGAAATAATGAACGGCGCCAGAGATTGACGAGCGCCATTCTTCAGTTATGAAAAGCAGCCTTTATTTAAGGCCCAGGCTTATGTTTCATTGTGAGGAGAACATTAGCAGCATTTCTGCAGTTTAATCATTTTTCTGATTTCTTTCATTGCATTCGCTTTGATCCCTTGAACTTGTTGCGCGTGTGTGTGTCCCGTTTGAGAGCTTTTCCGGTCTAAGCCATTCCTTATTAACTGGAGCCTCGTTGATCTAACCACATCAACACACAGAGCCTTATGGGTAATTGTGTGGAGCAAGTTTCTCTGATGTGAGTGAGAGAGTGTCTGTGTGGCCTCATGGGCAGCACTAATTTCCCTAAGCATTATGTGGAGCGCGAAGTAGGTCCAGAGAGAGAACAACATCAAATACATGAGACGTGATGGTGTGTGTGTTTGGTTCTGAAAGAGGTAATGGGAAAAATCAACCCCGAAACATCTATAATCTTGGTGATGGATTTCTCATTTCTGCTTCTGTTTTGTTGTTTGTTGGTGTGTTTGTATTTTAATTTGAATCCTGTCCTCGAGAATAACAACGTGACCTCTTCAGTATAATAAGACATCGGCAGAAACGTCAGGTTTTGCAGTCAATCCCTCAGAATCAATCTCTGTGTTTACGCTGACATTTTACACAGACTTTGGATGAAATGGAGATACAAATGTCTCCACCGCCAGCAGTCTCAACAGACCAGAATGCAATGCAGCAGGGTGACCGTCAGACCATTGGATGTGCTATAGAAGCTTTTTTTCTGTGAAATGTTCCTCATGTCCGATGGTATTTATTCTATAGCGCACAAGAGAGCAAATCATTTGTGTTAACAGAAAAAAAAAAACTGCAACATTTCTTCAAAATAGTTTCATTCAGTTTTAAGTGTTGAGATTCAAGGGGAAATAGTCTTAATTTTGTTGGTTAAGCCAGCTGTGTGTACAACTAAAGTATCTTTACTAAAATGAGTTGAGTTACTGTAGAGTCACTGTTCTTAGGTCACATCAGCAGATGGGAAAACAAGTGCATCTTTCATGAGGAAGTGGAAGCTAATGGTGTAAGAAAATATCCACACGCCTGAGCATCGCGATATCACTTTTTGTGAAACTGTAACAATTGATTTTTGATAGTTGATGTTACAGGGACGAACGATCCCACTGTTCTGATGGCATAAGATATGCATACAGTGGTGTGGTCTGTATATACCATGATCTCCTTGCTCACAGTATCGCAATCTATTGATTCATGACCACTGTGTCGTGACATGTAGTCCAGTGTCAGCACTGTGGTACTCTAAACGTTTCCTTGTCAGCGTTGAGCAGCGTTGTAATGGACGGTGTATCATTTACATGTACAAATGAGTCTGTGGTTTTATGACGTACCTGGTTCCCCATTTGAGAAACAGGGTGGTGTTTGTTGGAGTCACAGACTCTGGCAGTGTTAGTCTGCAACAACACGATTTGAATAATTTCCAAATGTGAGAACTCCACGGCCGGCCTCACGAGCAGCAGCATTTGTTTTGGTGCGGCTGGCTTTTCCTTTATGTTTTGCCTGGCTCCTCGTAGTACAGTACATGTAGCCTACCTAACGTTCATGCCCACGCACTGTTGATTTTAAAGCCCACGTCACCCATAAACAGCACCGTCGTTATTGGCCGGCTGGGAAGCGACGTGACGATATTCAGCGGACAGAAACATGTTGATGCATACAGTACACTCTGTGCGCACCAGTTTGTTGCTTCCTTTTAGGCTGCGGGTGTTTTTGAACGCATCAGTTGCGGCCCTAATTTGAATGAGTGCTATCCGAAAGGCTCACAAAAGTGGGAAGTATTGAGCGGGCAGCAGCTCCACACCAGTTCCCACATCGCTCTTGTTGTAGTGCAGTTGAGTCGGCTTTTAAAGCAGCTCGCGTTGTTGAGTTTGGACCAGTGGGACTGAAGTTGTGACACAATGTTCGCCTCACTGTTTCCTTGACATGGACGACTACCAGTGAAGGAGCTCAGGTCAGACGGCGTTCACACACTCGCCAACGCACTCATGGCGTTCTTCTTCGAGGCCGCGTGTTTCATTCGTTCCCTCGTCGCCAGCGATGGTGAGTCTGGTCTCCGTGTGTGTGTGTGTGTGTGAGTGTGTGTGTGTGTGTGTGTGCACGTGTGTGTGTATTGATTTCTCAATAGGATCTTCCTCCTCTGCAAGTCCATCCCTTTTACTCGACTATCACATGTTTAATAATCTTTGAACGTGTCATGTTGAGCTCGTCCCTGTTTAAACCCTGTCAAGTGTGTGTGTGTGTGTGTGTGTGTGTGTGTGTGTGGGGAGGGGGGGGGCTCTATTGAACAGTATTAACGCGTCAGGGCCGATGAATCCTCTCCACAGAGAAGTTCCCTCTCCGTGGACTGACAGCATTGATTTTTCTGTTTGTCACACTCGGGGATTGTCAGTGTGTATTAGGCGACGGAGACAGCCGACATTTCGGGCCAGTCAGAGGGCGAGCAGATAAACATGTGCACGTGTGAGCATTGTGACTGTGGGCACTGTGTGTGACTGTTGTGTTAAACGCCACAACACAACAGCAATGCGGACGAGTGATGTTGAGGTTTTTAATGTGCATTTGCTGGGAAAACCTGTCCTGTTGAACCAAAGACATCTGAAGCGAAGAGAGGAAGAATATATTTATGTTTCAGCGACTGTAATGTTCAACTTATTTATGGATTATTGAGAGCAATAATAAATTAGCTCTGAATTCCAAGAGAACCGTTAAACAAGAAGCTAGTTGACGTGCATTATATAATCTCTATCTTCCTCTTTGTTATCTGATGGCTCATAAAGTGTGTAGCTCAATCAAATCTACAGAAGTGTTCTGCTGCTTGAGTCCATACAGGAAACACATTTGTGACTAGCAATAATAATTGTGTAACATTCAGCCTTGTAATGTCCGCCTTTTAGTTTGAAACTGATGCCACCAGCTGATATGGTGTTTTCTGCTAACCACGTTACACCACATGGCTGTAATGTGAGTTTTACTGAGTACACAAACTTTATTTCCGTCTCCTCGCTCTCCTCTGTTCTCTCACTGTTTTCGATCTCGTCTCTGGAGTGAGCGAGCAGTCGAAAGAGACATTTTCACAATCACCCTTTTCTTTTGTCTCCCTCTGTGTCTCTGTCTGGAGGCGACTAAGTTAGCTCGAAGGACACAGCGTGTGTGTGTGTGTGTGTGTGTGTGTGTGTGTGTGTGTGTGCACTGTTGGCTGTGCATGGGCCGTGTTCTCTACTTTGTCCTTCGATGTTCCAACTGTTCTCCGTGATGGACCGACTCTCTGCTCCGCACACGGCAGCTGCCGCACTTCTGAATGATTCCCGTTGCCTATTGATGTTTTCTGCAAATAGAAGAAGGGATCACGGCCTCCATCTTTGTAAAAGAGGGAACAGGCCTTGGCACTCGTCTAGACGCGAGTGCTTTGTTGAGTGCTCAGTGTGAGTCTTTCTGTGCCATCAATCCATCCTTCCAGCTCACAGTTGAGTTGACAAAACATCCCCCGTGTGCTGGGAGCA
Organism: Anarhichas minor; assembly: GCF_050575085.1. Lineage (NCBI taxonomy): Eukaryota > Metazoa > Chordata > Actinopteri > Perciformes > Anarhichadidae > Anarhichas > Anarhichas minor. The sequence continues at coordinate 7,493,899 of NW_027466473.1, read as the reverse complement.
AACGTGAGGATTTTGGCGCTCTGTTGAGTTTTATAACATCAGGTAAATATCTCAACTAAGAACACTTCTCTGCTCATGCTCACATACACACACACTTACACAAATATAACAGATTGGGACAAACTAGCCTGTCAGGATGCCTGAAGGTGTGCAGAAGAGTCAGAGAAGAAACAGATGGAAGAGAGCGAGAACACACACACACACACACACACACACACTTGCAGATCTTTTCTACGGAACGAGCACAGCACAGTTGGGCAAATGTCCTTACCTCAGTGTTTTGACCCCCCTCTTAACCGTAACGCCTCATGTTCTACTCGTGTCTTCTTGCAGCGCTTCGACACACTGTTTTCTGTGCACGCTTCACTAAGTCAGCGAAGACCCAAGTGCACCATTTGACAGCCATTCGCCCAACGGCTCCCAATAAACCATATGGTAGCTGTAGCACTCCACGGTCCACGTACATACTGGCATGCAACCAACAGACGGAGGGGATTTTTGATTGGCAGGTGGGCGGGTCCAGCGACCGAGGGTTACGTGCGTGTCCCAAGGTGACATCCGCATCCATCAACATTAGCTTGATGGCGCGTGTCGTCCCACGGGGATTGAACCCCCCCCCCCCCCCCCCCCCCCGCTTTTATTTTGAAATTAGTTCTTGTTTGTGGCTCGTTAGTTATTCTCATACGGGCGCACACAACCTCTCGAGCACGTTCATGTCTGCACAGCGGAGGATTCACACACGTTTCCACTTTTCAAAGTGGTGTTTGAGCTCGGCGCCGGCTACAAGCAGTCAGAGAGGCTCACCTACACACCTCCACACACTCTGCCTTTCAAGCACTGGGTTCTGCTTTTTCACCAGCCAACGGCTGAATGGCTTTTTGTCAAAGTTACACAAGCTTTGCTGCATGTACTCCTATTCGACTGTATCAGATGGATCAACAGGATTTGTAGTCCTTCGGGGTAAAAACAATGAATCTGTAATTAGTGTGTAAGCATAAGCAAACTCCCCATGTCATTACAGTATGCGTTTGGTTTTCACCGTCCCTGAGACACCTCTCCTCTCTAACAAGACATCAGATTTAAACAAGGTGTCGACCAAGCATGTTTATGTCTCACAGGCTTTTTATATCTCCTCGTGCTTTTTTTGTTATTCCACTGTTTCCTTCAACAGTGCGTTTTTCTTTTGAGGCAGGGCAAGACTCGTTTCGGAGTCGGCGTTGTTCCCGTCCACTGGAGCTGTCACTGTTACTCAGGCCTGAACGCCATGGCCATCGCTGGCATGAATATCGACCTCAATACTGACACGAAGCCGAATGTATGAAACCCAAAGACTGTGATACTTGGACACAAAGTTCAACTTAAAAGGAAGAGAGTTACACGTGGAGTTTGCTGCTTTGTAGCATCCTCAGCACAGGATGCTATCTCTAAAGAAGTATTTCATCGCTGGCCTTTTTCCTAAAACTAGGCTGTCTCTGTGGTGAAAAAAGGCTCACACATTTTTTTAAATTGGTGCTACATGATCAGAGGAAACGGGGCGGTAGTATTCTGTAGTTTGGCCCTGAAACCAGTTCAGCTATGCTAGACTGTCTCACGCTGTGCTGTCAGCTTGTTGTCTTCATACCAGCTTCAACGTCTGTGTGATCGAAGACGTTTAATCTTCCTTTAGCTATTTGTTCATTTGTTAAACTGCATGTAAAAATTGTCTCCAGAAATTTCAGCTTTCGTTCCACCCATTCTTTGTGTTTTTTTTTGTCACACGTGTAGTGCCACAATCAGTGGTGGGTAACAGGAAAATCCCTGTTTGCCAAAAATAGCATTGAGGAAGTACTAGATAGTTCCCAGTGAGTCGTGGTGGTCGTGAGTCACTGGTGCGCAGCGCCAGCCTTCTTCTCTGTGGTGGGACGCTAACCGGCATCTCTCTGTTTCTCTCTCTCTCTCTCTCTCCCTCTCTCTCTCTCCCTCTCCGTCGCTCGGCCCTCCAGACTTCAACTACAACACAGATGGCTACGAGGGGGACGCAGCGGAGGACGGCAAGTCTCAGGACGGCTCAGAGACGCTGCCCTACATAGACGAATCGCCCACCATGTCGCCCCAGCTGCCCGCGCCCCAAGGGCCCGACGGGGAGGCGGTGTCCCCTACACCACCAGAGGGCCTGCTGGCAGGGGTAAGAGCTCGCACACGTTTAGTATACGGAGGCAGGTACAAGTCAGTAGCAGTCCTCCACGCTTCAACTTCTCCACATATATGGGACAGATGGAGACGTAAATCACAGGCTGGATGTTTCAGGTTGTGATCACACGCTAGATGACTGAGTAGCTCAGGTGCAGTTCTCCTCCAGTTTCTAAAGGAGAATATGTAAAAATCCTGAAAGTAGTTTTACAAGTATCAGTATCTGAAGTTATTAGACTGAATTCCTACACTGCAGACAATATATCTTTTGTTTATTCACTGGTCAGTGTTGTCATTTTGTTGATTGGTACTGCGACTCTTTTTGTAATTCTTTGTTGCTGCGTTTAAGTGTTGCTGGAAAGTCCAGTATTCCACACATGAGTTTCCTGTTTTTTTGGACAAACATTTTTATCCAAAGTCACATTATCCTTGCTTTACTTCAAAATAAAATTCAAAAAACAGACATTTCTCAAATATCAGATTTTTAAAGGATAGTTTCACATTGTTTCAGGCCTATCTTAATACTCACATGCCCATGTGTGCATTGGAGGAGTTCTTGGTCGCTGTAATCAGTCTTCTTGTCCATTCTGAAAAGTGAAGCCAATGCTGAAGTGCCTTGAGTATGGACAGGAGGAACAATTACAGGGACCAATAATTCTTAAGTAGACTTGCTGGTCAGTGTACCGTCCAAAAGAGTCTTCAGAGCACCCCCTCCTCAACCATATGACGGTCATGTAACTTTGACATAAACCTAAAGGTGACTAAAGGTTCAATATTATGACCTTTTTAAACAGTTTTACATTCTGACATCATTCAGGGAGTATACTACAGGTAAAGCTGACATGTCATCAGTGTTTCTCCTTGTAATTAGAAGTAGGAGGAGCAGGTTTCGTCCCGAAGTTAGCCGTCGGATCCAGACCCGGTTAATTGTTAGCGATTAGCCACAATGGCTGCACCGCCTGCAGCACACTGCAGGTGGTGCATTCACAGCGGCAGCAAACGACCACTGACCCAGATGGGGCTTGACAGCAGCAGCACCAGTCTGCCAATCTGTGTGTGGATGCAGAATATATGTGTTCATCAGTTGGTGTTCAATGATGTGGTCCGTTTATTATTATTTTTTCAGTGCATTACTGTACACCCGCAGTGCATGGTTTAGAAATTCGATACTGGAGGTGGCACTCTTGTCTTTGTTTATTCCGTCACAGTCAGCTGTCACTGAGCCTGTGAGGCCTCCTGTTTACTCCAGGCAATCCGCTGCTGCAGGGAACATCAAACATACTGTTTTAAGTCCAACCAGACACCGGGCATTTAGAAAAGCTGATGCAAAAGCTCTCGTGAAAATAGAAATGCATCGGGTCGTTGTCATTGCACAACTTTCTGACAGAGAGTAGCAACAAAGCACTGATATAAAAACGCTTTTAATCTGCATATTTTAGTGTCCTGATATTTACTCATTCCCTCCTTTATGTCAGTAGGTCAGGGTTAACAGGGCTCTTTCCAGTGTGTGTGTGTGTGTGTGACTTGTGTTGTCCTGTGTGTTTACTTGTGTGAGTGGTTGCTTCAGCACCCGGGGAGGATTAGCGGGAGTCGTTAACCCTGACCTGAACCGACACACACACACACACACACACACACACACAGAGGCTAGCAGGCTTTCCCTTCACACAACACAGCAGCTTTGACATGCAGCACGAAAGAACCTGAAGGAGTCATGGCTCAGACTTGTGATGTGATTTACACCTTGAGTTGTCCTTGTAACAGCCCGCTCTCCTTTGACACCTTTTCCATCCAGCTCCCTCTCGCTCTGTTTGCGCTCTAAGTCTGCCTGCTCTCTCCCATTGGCTCTTTTTTATCTCTTCTCCAAGCAGCTCTGTTATCGCTGTATTATCTTGGTAATGTAAGTACAACGTGGCCTTGATCGTTGCCCTTCTTATTATAGTGGTGATTTATGAATTATTAAGCATATTGTTCTCTTGAATTCATTGTGAGTTGCTCTGTGCTGGGGTCGGCTCCTGTAAGTACAAATGTGGCTCCATCTAGTGGACATGTGGGGTAAGAAGAGACGGGACGGGACATTTTGAGGTAGCTTTTTTATTTACATTTTTTTAACCTCCCATGATTTTGATCAGGGAGAGATTAAACAACAGAATCAGATTAATTTCCAACTAGGTTTTCACATCCAGTGAATTTGCTTTGATGTATTGGGACATGACATAAACAAAAGATAAAATAAAATTACAAAATAAAAGCAAGTTCTGCAAAAATGAAGAAAGAATAAATATGAAAGAAGAGAAAAAAATACTATAAAAATATAAAGAAATATTATAAAATATGTACAAAAAAATTAAATAGAAAGAATAGAAGAAAAATATGAAAAAAACACTATAAAAATATGAGCAATATATCTGAGCTGTATAGTTTTTATTGTGGTGGTTTGGTTTGTGCAGAATTGTGCACCGTACAAAGGTTCACAGTACGAAGTATAAAAAGAGGATTTTCTTCCTTCACCTTCAAGCAGCCATCATTACGAGCATAATGTCGCACCAGATAATCTAGATTTGAAGTTCTGGTTGCATAATCTGTATGTATTCACCCACTCTGTCCTTTCTGACTCTCCTGTCTGCTACACTTTAGTAGCACATGGAGTCAGAGCAGTTCGTAGTGCTGGCCGCTTTGAGGCTGCGAGAGATTGTTTGTTGGACAGACGCTGCAGCCACGCGGACTATTAAAAGTCTTATTTCCACTGAAGTGGTCCATCCCCTCACCGCCTTGTTAAATCGGCCTTTCTTTCCGCTGAGTTTGCCTTTTATCTGCTGACATGAGAGAGCCAACGCTGACACCACCGTGCAACAAGAATCCTACATTCAGCATGAGGAGCGCGGTTTGTAAATCACATGCATGAGTTGAATGAACTAAGAGATGTTTTTAGTTTGAATTCTCGGATGTTTTAGAACCACAGTTTCATGTTTCTTCTAGAGGTGAACCTTCATTCCCTCCTTCAAAGGGTTTTCCTCGTTAAATGCAGGGTCGATGGATAGAGGGTGCTGCATGAGGCAAATTGGCGAAATGGGGCTATATAAATATAATGGACTAGACGAGTTGTATGCTTTTGTTCTCTCCATTTTCTTTTTTCTCCCCGTTATATTCTTTTTTTCCCCCACGTTCTGCCTTTCTTTAGGCCTGACATTATTTTCTTTGCTTTGTCCTCTTTCTTACGTTTCTTTCTCTGCCCTTATTAATGGCTTGAAATGACGTAGAAATTCTAGCCAAAAGCATGAATTTACTCTTATTTACTTCCAAGTCCTGTGGTTGTAAAATACGTTTGACCTACACACACACACACATATATATATATATATCTATATATATATATATATCTATATATATATATATATATATATCTATATATCTATATATCTATATATCTATATATATATCTATATATATATCTATATATATATCTATATATCTATATCTCTATATCTATATCTATATATCTATATCTATATATATATCTCTATATATCTATATCTCTATATCTCTATATCTATATATATATCTATATATATATCTATATCTATATCTATATCTATATCTATATCTATATATATATATCTATATATATATCTATATATATATCTATATATATATCTATATATATATCTATATATATATAAAAAAAAAAAAAAAATGTAAAATATGAGCTAGGAGGTTTGCAACCCCAGGCACTAGCATAGATTCTGCAAGATTCATTTTGCAGAAGTGGCCAGTACAGATGATGTGTGGGCCAGCCTGAGAAAATCTGGAGGGAGGCTGACTTCCTGTAAAGTGGCATCGAAGGGTCAGGAAAGGGGGGGGGGGGGGGGACACACAAGCTCCATGGCTGAATCATCACATCTGGATCAGGACAAGTCAATCTCTTCTTTTTCTAGCCTCCACAGTTACTGATTTTCCTAACCGCTCGTCTTGGTGCACACGTGTCTTTTCTCTCTTTTTTTCCTCCTCCACACTGTTTTCCATGCCGGCTTCTGCTCGAGCTGAAGCTGCTGTTGCCCGGCGAACTGCGTGACCTGTAATTTGAAATCAGCCACACCAGCAGCACATTAGCCGGTCTCAGCTCCACATCCGAGGCTCTCAGCGGATCAATAAAGACCACAATGGACCAGAGAGAAGGAGGAAGCAATGCAAGGAAGAGAGAGAGAGACTGCCTGTCCGAAAGGAAGTGCCTTTTGCCCAGAAGATATACGGAAGAAGGAGACGAAGAGAGTGAAGCAGACGGACTCTCCCGGTGAGGCGCAGACAGAAGTGCTCTACACCGTCATCGAGGAAGTGGCTGGATAGCGTTTGCTGTGAGGGGAGGGGCGGGACGCGGAGGGAGGGCAGACCTCATCGACCAAGCTGGAACAGTTGGCGCACACACACAGAGTACACACACATGCACACTCGCACCAGGAAGCCCAGCAGAGGAAGGGGGTGGGGTTGTGTAGGCGGGGTCCTCTCTCTCTCTCTCTCTCTCTCGCTCTCTCGCTCTCTCGCTCTCTCGCTCTCGCTCTCTCTCTCTCTCTCTCTCTCGGCGTCCAGACGACTTGCTCTGAGGAGAAAACACTGATGTGTCCAGGCAGGCCCTGAAGAGAGAGGGATTCTCGGGCAGAAAGAGGAGAGGAGGGAAGGAAAGAAAGAAAGAAAGAAAGAACCATGGAAGAGGAGGAGGTGCTGTGCTACTTGGACAGGGTGCTGGAGGAGGAGGAGGAGGAGGAGGGGATGGTGTTTGAATATGGAGATGGGGAGCTGGATCCCATCACTCCAACACATAGACAGTTCAAGGTGAGACAGCGGCTGGACTGCCTGATGCAGGGGATACACACACACACACACACACACTACACACTTCTGCGACTCACACCCTGACAGGACTTGAAAGCTCGGCTATATATAGCAAAGTGGAAGGTCTTATTGGTGTTGTTGCCGTGATGTGGCGTCACTGTGCACTGCTACGTGTTTCTATGAGCCGTGTGTGTGTGTGTGTGTGTGTGTGTGTGAGTGTGTGAGCCATTATTGTGACAGCGTGGCTTGATGAGGCAGCTACTTTGGAGCACATGTCTTCTCACTCTGCTGCTTTTTAAAGACTGGCTGGTCTGTTTCTAATAGTAACTTCCGCCTGTTAAGAAGCCTGTGTGTGTGTGCGCGCGCTTGTTCAGAGGCCGTTTGCAGGGCTGCTTGCAGTGCGTTGTTCCCGGTCATTCTTGATATCAGCTCCTTTATCACACAGAATAAGAGCAGAGGGCACAATAAAATAATAAAAAATAGAAAGCATGCAGCTATTTTTCCGTATGAAAAGCGTAACTGAGAAGTGCACGAAACAGGAGCAGGTTGCCATGGAAAATATAAAATCCTTTCACCGCTCATGCATTTCCCATCTTGCCCTCTCGCCACACAGAAGCTCTTTGTACAGCCGAGGGAAAATATTCCCACTGTTGGGGGGGAAAAAAGTAGTTTTCCCTTTCCTGTTTGTTTTTCTTTTTTCATCTTGCTGTGACATGTTTGTCACTAAAGGAGTTGAGCTCTTTCACGTCACCAACACATACTTGTTTGCTTTGACGGTAAAATGCATTTGTTCGGTCAAGAGTCAGGAAGAGTACACGGACCAGGCCTCGTGTCTCAGAAGTCTTGTTAGAAGCAGCCCTGGGATGACATTTATCAAAACAAAGATGTCTGGAGATGTGGACACACACACACACACACACACACACACACACACACACACACACACACACACACACACACACACACACATATGGTTCGCTGTGCTTAAAATAAATGATGAGCTAGCAGCAGCACTTGCATATCAGAGAAGCATCTACGAGTCTCGAGAGGAAATGCGACTCGTATCTTAGTGTGACTTTGCATTTGTGGAAACATGAGTAAATATGTCTTGTTTCGTGTACTGTATGTTGTGTCATTTACAGGTAAATGTCTAAAAGTGGGGTGAAGTAATATTGTCTGCTAAACTTGGTAATATTCCTACGATTAAGAAAAGGAAAGTAGATCTCGGCACCTCCAGTCTTGAGGGAAAACGTCGGCGTCAGGAGGTGGATGTCGCTGGTGATTGGCTTATTAATAAAGCAATGAGGTCACGGCTCCCTCCTCGTCTTATCGGGCAGCGCTGGTGTGTCGATATCTTTGTAAGGATCTGCTCGTGTTAATAATTAATCTTCCTTTCCGCTCTCATGGCTGTTCTTTGACCTCCCTTTAAGCACATATAACACTTCAACGTCACTTCTTCTCTTTATTGCCTCTTGTCTCTGTGTGCGTGGACACGTGTCTCTTCGGGGGGGGGGGGGCATCGAGTGAATGACGGCCTGTTGGTTCACTGTCAGGCTGCTGTGTGTGCAGTTTTATCACGGAGGAATATTGAAGTGGGGATTGCTTGTGCAGCTTTCACACATTTTAATTGTTTTGGTCGACACATGTTTTAATGTGCGTCATAAATAAAGTGTGCTGACTTGTTTACTGTGGATCTTTGCCCTTTACAGAAGTAGTGTTAATCATGCAGCAGCCATTTAGTAAATCATTATTATATATATATATATATATATATAAAACACAGTTCATGTTCTTACACAAAATGAAGATGGATTTAATTTAATTTAATTATTTCAGGCACATGAATAATGAGCATAAACATTGCTACGTTCATATCCTCCAATATAGACCATTTATTTGGTCTCTCTACACGTACAAACAACTTGCGTCCATGTTTTTAAAAATAACCAACAAATATTTGAACTCGACTAACTCCTTGAGTTGAATTACCCGTGACTTCACGTAGGTCCAGTGTATTGCTCTTCACACAGGGCTTCCCGTCCGTCAAATCATTGATTTATAAAATGCTGCTGTTGGTTTATAAAGCGCTGAATGGTTTCGGGCCAAAACACTTTGGTGGTCTTGTGCTACGCTATGAACCATGCAGACCTCTCGGGTCGTCTGGGACCGGCCTGCTTTCTGTCCCCAGAGTCAGAACTAAACATGGAGGAGCAGCGTTCGGTTATCTGGAACAAACTCCCAGAAAGCTGCAGGTCTGCTGCAACCATCGCCTCGGTCAAATCAAGGCCGGAGAGTTTTTTTTGTTTGCCGCTGCCTTTTTTTCAATAACTTGTTACACTGCTGCACTGTTTTATTCTATTTCATACTGGTGTTCATTTTCTATTCTCTTGGCTCTTAAATGACAGTTTTTAACTGTATTTACATGAATAGGTTTCTTTTGCACTCTGTCTTTTGTCTTTTAAAGTTTTATTTAAAGCGCTTTGAATTGCCTCGTTGCTGAAATGTGCAATATAAATAAACTTGCCATTCTCTTTTCTGTAGCGTATGAAATTGATTTATATTTGAATAACTAAAATATGGTCAAATAAGTAAGAAGTACATCATTTGAAGTACTTCTCAGTCCAGTATATACTTTGCTTTGTTAAGAACCGCAGTACTTTTGGACCCTTTTGACTTCATAAAACCAATTTGAGGTTTATAGTCTATAGTCCTCAGTTTAACCTTTCTGGCTCACTGCTTGCAGCCACATTTCTCACCTTTTAATCCTTTGAAGAATTCCCACTCCCACTAGTGTCTTCCTCAGTAAAGGAATAAAGGTTCTGTGCGTCCTTGTTTTACTCTCGCTCTGTGACTTCCACGATATTAAAGTCCAAATACAACAACTACCTGGAAGCCCCGGGAGTAACATTTCCCCACACAGGAAACGAGACATTTACATGTTTTTGGACTAGCTTAGATCGCGAATAAACAGCTGCCGCTCATTCCTACACACTTTGTGTGTGTTTGTGTGTTGAACTCGTGTTTACCTGATGTGGCATCATGCAGGAAATGAGCTTGAGTCATTGTACTGTGATGAAATTAATCCTGGATACAAGTAGTTTACCAAAAGGGTCCTTGTTGGTATTCAATGTGTTATTACATGTGTAATGCTGTTATTACATTGGGGTCTGTTTTTCTCCTGCAGGGAGACATCGAGAAAGGACTGGAGATGAAGAAACTGGTGCTGTCTGGTTTCTTGGCCAGCGAGGAGATCTACATTAACCAGCTGGAGGCCCTGCTACTGGTGAGGCGCACACACACACACACACACACACACACACACACGGTGTTTTGAACTAGACCATGTGTGCAAATGAAACAGCTGGAGTGAAGATAATTTCCCTTTTCTGACACTGATGGACGCATTAACTTGTTTTGGGGACAGACAGCCGGTCCTGCATCATGTTGCAGTGGAGCAGGACGGCGTGAACTGTTGGAGCGATATTATTGGTTGATGGTCAAACTGAAAGCAAGACCACAGCCGCTGCAGTTTCCTGCAACATGCTTCCCCAGCGCTCGGCCGCTTTATGTCATATCCTGCCGCTCTCAGCCACCTGATGCACTTTGACCAACATGAAGTCAGTTTGACATCAAAACTGTAAAATTGCACAAGGACAGTCACAGTTGTAAGACAACGCCGCCACATAAAGAGCTGTAGTGAGTCAATGAGGTAAAACAAATTTAAATAAATAAGATTGCAGAAATCTGATCCGTCTCTCGGTTCCTTCTCTTTCAACCTTCAGTGACGACACAAGTCATGATACGATTCCACCAATAGAGAGTCAGTCCTTGTCCTCCTCCACTTCCTCAGTCAGTGAGAGAAGGTTTAAAACACACACTGTGAGCACACTTTAAAAAAAAATGCATTTTGTATATTTGGCAGGTTTTAGTTAGAAATTAAAGGCATGTCAGGACTTGTAACAAAAGTCATGTTGAATGGGTTTGTGGGTACCCTCTTTGTCAACTCTCCATGTTAAAGATCACGGTGAATTTAACAAAGTCTAGGCAGACTGTTGATAACTGACAGCCAGCAGTTGCTTGTACTTGGATGTTTTGGTGTAACTGCTGTCTGGTGTTGATATTTTTGAACCTGGATCTAATTTTGCCATATTTTTGTGTCTCATGGGGACAAACATTTTTGACATTGGTCCAGTATTGAGGGAGGACGCTGCAGACGGCAGCCGCTAAACACGTCGTAATCGCTCGGGGAAACTGAACCCTGTCTGACAACATTATGGGATATGTTCCCCTTACCTAAACCTGAACCAACCCTTATCCCTAACACATGACGGGTGCGCTATCATTTTAAGAGGAGGGAAACACTGTTCGATCAGGGAACAGACTTTGACATAACACCGGTCTGTTTGTTATTGTGCGTCCCGTTCTGAAATCTATCGTCACAGCCACATTGTTGAAATCAGCTAAATTGAACACAAAGCTACTCTTTCTGTACTCCACTCACACTAACTCACGTTTCCAGTCACATGACCCACAACAAACGTTTTATATCTCTGTAGAGTCCTTTTCATAATGTTGTCAGACACTTATACTAACAATCTGATCCGATCCGTGGCAAAAACAAGCGCTCTTAGTGCACTTACTTTTATAGCTAGGAGTTGCCCCGAGCGATAACATTACAGCCTGTCAGCAGCATACATCCTCAATGCTGGACCAACCTCAAAACAATGTCTCCATTAGTCACACAAACACCAAAACATGGAAAAATGTGGAAGCCAAAGTTACCCGTTAATACCTGAGGAGGTAACTCATGGCAGGAAAAAGAGACGGAGAAGAAAATACTTCTTCTCCATAATCACAGGATGTCCTCCTGTAACCTAACATGGGAAGATAAATGGAGATAACACTGTTGTCTAACCTGATGGGGGCTGCTCTGCTTCATGCGTTGCCTTCATACAAACCCCTGCAGCCAGCGGGAGGCTGACTCATCATCATCCTGAGGGAAATGTTTGTTTCCGTGACGCGAGAGCGTTTTTGTTTTCACAGTGGTTCAGGGTCCCTCCCCACCCACCGTGTCCACTCCGCACACATCTGTGATTAACTGAGTTGGCGTACAATCTGACTGGTCAGAAACTGCACCACAGGAAGAGAGAGTCGCCCAATTGCAGAGCAGAGAGGCTTATCACTGGGTGACGCAGAGCAAGATCACAGATCAAGATCAGTTTTTTTTTTGTTTTTTTTTTGGCACTGGCCCAATTAGGACACTGACTGACCAATTAACCACCTCAAATTGTCGTCGCAATCAAAGTCTGCTCCTAAATTATACAGGACTTTATCCCATTTTTATCAGAACATGATGCCAAAGTGAATTGATTTAAACAACTTATCTTAACAAAGAAGAAACATAAAATTAGTTGAGGTCTGATGCCTTCCAGTCCTTCATATATTTACGGTGGTTAACCTTTGGGAAAGATACCGGCCCTCGGTTGTGTTCACTGAGTCTGTCTCTCTCCGATCCTCCAGCCCATGCGTCCTCTGAAAGCCACGGCCACGAGCTCGCAGCCCGTCCTGACCATCCAGCAGGTCGAGACCATCTTCTACAAAATCCAGGACATCTTTGAGATCCACAAGGAGTTCTACGACGCACTCTTACCCAACATCCAGCAGTGGGACGAGAAGGTCACCGTGGGGCATTTGTTCCAGAAGCTGGTGAGTCTGACGAGTCTTACCCTCTCCCATCATTTGCAGGGTACATTTAAATGAGTGTTGGAGGGAAAATTGTAAAATGCTATTTGTACTCTGTGAATCACTGATCTAAATTACACTCCATGTAAGTGTGTGTGTGTGTGTGTGTGTGTGTGTGTGTGTGTGTGTGTGTGTGTGTGTGTGTGTGTGTGTGTGTGTGCTCTCCCGTGTCTGTGGTCTGAGTGCATTAGCAGAAATGTTGCAGCCTCCGATCCATAACGCCGTCATATTTGCGCTGGGTTATATTTCTTAAGCAGGCGCTCTCGGTACTTAATGTACACGGTTACGTGTGTGTGTGTGTGTGTGTCTGTGTATAGAATTAGCAAGGCTCCAGGCCTCGGCTAGAACTCCCTCTGTGTTGCATCATTACATTGTCACATTTGCGCTGTGTGGATAACGCAATTTGAACAGGGCTTCTCGGCGCATAACGTACTGTGAGAGCGAGTGCATGTACAGCGCGCGTGTCTCTTTTTAGATGCTCATTACATCTGATTGGCATCCTGCAGACCGGCTGACGCAACATGCTGTAATAGACACGTTCAGCTGGGATGTAAGAAAGTGGACTTCGAGTAGGGAAAAAAATCCTCCACATAGAGATTACATTGACGTGCGTGCGTGCGCGCGTGCGTGTGTGTGTAAAATGCAGAGGCAGTCATCAGTAAAAGTTGTTAACTTCAATGGCCAATTTGAACAATTTATTACTGAGAGCAGGAGTGTAAATAAACCCTGGCACACTGTGTCCTGTTAGTTCACCATGACTACGTCCCACTGTGGTGACAGAATATGGTGGTTTATAATTTTCCTGGACTGGAAACTAGACGGACAAACAAATTCTCTGTTTAGAGAAAGTGTTCGTGTGAGCCTCTTATTCCTGACGGGAACAACGGGGTTTTTCTCCACAGTCAGGAACCTCTGAACAAAACCACAGAAGATGGAGGACAAAACAATGATTTCAGTCATTTTAATTACGAACATATACAGTATATGAACCATTAACAAGGTTCACTTTCTCTCTTTTTGTCCAAATGATGTTCTTTTTTTTCAGCAGTTTTTTTACTTTGTCATCAGATTTTTAAAAGATAATAGACAATAAACTCCTGTTATTGACTTATAAATAATAAATGATTACTTTCCCTAACTTTATTCTACACAAATACATATTCAGTGTCGTGGATTTGATGTTAAATTAGTAATTAATCAGTTGACTGAAAAACTGAGCCTATTATCGTACATTTACACAGGAAACTCCAGTGACAGGCTTATGAGAATTGTATATGTAGTTTTCCAAATCTCCCTTTTTACGTTTTATGACAATAACCAGATAAATGTGATTAACTGATGTGGGATCAGCTGTGGAGCATGTCCCGTATTCAGCTGGCACCATGAGTTTGGATCTTAGGAGATGGATTTTATTCCCGCTAATTAGCTGCGTGTTACGAGAGATCCATTTTGCCAAATCATGAGCGCGCTGTGGTTTTGACTAGAGCACAAGAATAAGCTTCATGCCAGCTCAGACAAATGAACTCCTCACAACCAAGACTTCTAATTTTGCTCTTTTAGAAACAACAGTGAATGTAGGAAGTTGTTAACAATATCTTAGCGTACAGTTCGACTGCAGGTTTGATCTTATTATCAATTACAGTTTGTCACCATATATTTCTAGAGGAGTCCCACGGTTTGTTATAAGGTTGAATGTACATGCTTCTGCTCTGGTCAGCCACTCCCCAGTGACTCAGCGACAGATTCTAACCAGCCTGTGGGTTTGACAGATGTATATCATAACTCAGCTTTAATAACTGAGTGCATTTCATGCATTCGTTATGAGGAACCTGATGAGGATGTCTCTTTTATTCTTATATGAAACGGGGCTTTCTGCCCCCCCCCCCCCCCCCCCCCCCCCCTCTCTGTGGACCCCAGGAGTCGCACCACCAAGTGACACCTATTAGTGTAGTCATCAGCTCCCATCTGCGCTGCGTACATGAGCATGTCATGAGGCGGCTAAACATTTAGTCAGAGCGGCAGTGTGAGAGTACAGATGGCAGCGTAATTAGCTGGTCTACTCCCCGCCGCTCCTCGTCAGCAGCATGGAGGCCACCGAAGAGGGACAGAGTTGCAGAAACCAGGCAGACGGGCATGAAAGCCAGCCACAGTTCCAGCTTTTCTCACCTTTTCCAGACCGGAAAAAAGGGCTCAGCTGCAGCCTGCGAGTGCCAGGATTGCATTTCGCCACGTTTGAAGTGGAAGGGTGTAATCTCTCCACGGCCATTGGATGTATTGCAATGGAATTTTATACCTGATATATGTAGACGTTCCCAACGAGATGAAGCTTACTGACCTACTGTATGCTCTAGTGCCACATGAGGCTGACATTTATGGCTTTATGTCAACTACTATTGGATAGATTTCCATTAAATGTGGTGCAGACATCGATGTCCTCCTCAGGATGAATATTAATAACATTAGAGATCCCGTATGTTTTTCATCTAGCGTCATCAGGTCATCATCATTTGTCACCAAATACACTATCATCCTCACTTGTGCTTTTGTGTTTAGTCCACATTAACAAATGGTCCCAACATGCATTGTCATCGTGAGCATGTTGGCATGCTGATGTTAGCATTTAGCTCAAAGCATTGCTGTGCACAGCCTCACAGAGATGCTAGCGTGGCCGTTAGTCTTCAGGACACAAACGTCTGCTGCGTGTAGTCTTGTTGCTGGATTATTGTGTGTTATTCAGGTTGCATGAGCTTAACTCAAGCTCATTTTGGGGTCAGGATCATTTCCCTGTGAGATTATAATTTATTTATGAATTATGCTGTGGCCACACAGCAGTGATGCCATGTCATCTGAGAGTGTTGTGGTGAAGTCTCCCTGGTTTGGTGGGCATCGGTATTGTTAGTTACATGTACACGACTGACTGACCTTTAACTGTTAAAGATCAAGGGGGAACAATGTATTTTGGCAACATGAGGAACTGAGTGCTGCATGTACAATATCTGATTGTGCAATTTTGTACAATTCGATATGCAAGTCAGTTGGCTGTAGTCAAGCATGTCCAGGATACAGATATTGCTAGTTGCTAAATAGTCATCATGTTGATGATACTTTTAATACGTATTAAATGTTGAGTAGTTGGCTGCATTCAGTCTTTCACTATATAGCTATTATACTATTTATATAATATATATTATTGCTGTGTTTATCTTTGTTTTTTTACGGACATAACCATACAATTAGAGTCCACTGCATCCTCTAAAATACAAAGAAGTTCTGTGTGTTTCATTCCGAGCTATAGAATCATGCAGAAGATATTGTTAGAAACGTGGTTTGGCCCCTCAGCGTTCGGCTGTCCAACATGTCGGCGAGGATGTAAGTTATCTAAAGGCTTTTTGAAGTGCTAGAGAATGTCTATTTCTAGTCAAGACTCCAATACTACCCCCCCCCCCCCCCCCCCCTCTCTCTCTCTTCCCCTCCTCATCTTCTCCTTCCCGCCTCCACTCTCAAACACAAGCTGTTGTTTTCCCACCCGCCGCTCTGACCCGTGATCTTGTTGTTTGAAGTGTGGGCGCTGTGCTCGGGAGCGTTGCTCAAAGTCCTGCGTCTTCAGTGACGGCCGTCGCCGGAGAGGTGAACCCGTGAAATACCGTGATCACGTCACTGCGCTGGGTTTGAGTATTTCCAGCCAAAGCTGCCAAGTCACAAATCCTCTATCTTTGGGAATGTGATCACTCTCATGGTGGTTTCTTCCTTCCATCCAAGGTTTTGGTTTGACATGGTGGAGTCTCCAATTATGAAGAGATGATATACAGACAGAGACTTGTTTGGCTGAGTCTGTGTTTGTCTTTATGTGGCTAAATGTTTGTGTCAGGATTGTGCTAAAATGACTTCATCACAAAAATAACTGTTGGCTATTTTATCTGTCTTCTGTTGCTATGAAGATCTAAAATAAACCCATCCTTTTTAAAAGTGTCGTATGAGGCCGGATGGTTCCCTCATGTCTCCTCTCATCACACGCTGAGGGGAAGTGGAAGGAGAGGAAATGAAAATAGGAGGAAGGGGGGGGGGCTTTAAGGACAAAAGTAACAAGTCTTACTCATTCACTCTATTCAATTGAAAGCAATCTCATTGCTTTAATAGCGTGCAGTCAGCTCTTCAGCCCAGCCATTCAAGCACGGCTGTAGCAGGATGCATATTCATGCACTGCTGGTCTGCAGCTTGTGCTACAATGCACATACAGTGCGGCAGAGAGGGGCCGGTAGTGAAAGAGAAAGAGAAAGTGAATCTGTTTCAGTCAGGAGGACTGCACAGAGCAGCGCTATGGGGATGCGATTAGACTGTGTGCATTGGCTTTACTGTATGAGTGTGTGTGTGTGTGTGTGTGCATGTGTGTGGGTAGAGCCAAAGAGGGACTGCAGCAAAAATCCTGACGGGAATGTAAATTAATTAATCTGCCAGAGCCCGATATAAATTTTAATATAAACGTGCGAGAGTATGTGTGCAAGTAGGTATAGAAATGATATTTGAATGTGACTGAACGTTGCACTCGGTTCACTATGTTTTGGTTTCCTGTCTTGTGTTGTAATAGTAAATGTGTTGGACGGTAAACTCATTGGGTCTGAATTGTCCTTTTTTAAAACGATTCCCATCAAACAGAAGAGAGGTTCGTGCCGCTGTCATTGTCTCACACCAGCTGGTTGTCTCCCGACCCTGAACGTCTCTTGTTCTCGCTCTCATTCCACAGGCCAGCCAGTTGGGAGTGTACAAGGCCTTTGTGGACAACTACAAGGTGGCGCTGGAGACGGCAGAGAAGTGCAGCCAGGCCAACGGACAGTTCCAGAAGATATCTGAGGTAAGTTCATCCTCAAGAGGTGATCAGAGGCTCGAGGAGCGGTTGGAAGGGACGTAAGAAAGACGTGTCTGAATAGCAAATATGCAGCGTTTATTATACGCAACATGTGGAGTTGGTGTCGTTTTCTTGTCGCATAGTCTAATATTTGGTCTCAAGTGTCTTAAACCGTCACATAAATCCTCTTTGGTAAAGGGAAGAAGGAAACAAATGTAGATGGAATGACGGCAGAGGAGGAAGCAAGGCGGATTGGAACATCTTCTTTTTGACTGGAACTAACAGCGTTTACAGGAAATGTGGTCTTATTTTGAGGAACATTAGCTTAAAACACAACAGATGCACTGATGTGACAATATGCTCCACTGAGCACATGTCGGCTTGTTAGTGTTTGGGCAGATGGTTTGGATTATACTGTAATTCTACTGTACATCAACACAAGGTGGATGTATGTATTGTAAATGTGCTGGACTTTGAATACCTTTTAATATGGCAATGGGAAAAAGTTTTAATGCTGTGGAGATAGTCCGCTTTAGTTTCTAAATATAAAACTCCATTTCCTGTTAAGCATTTAACAATAGATTACACTCTTGTGGTCATTTTCCAAAAGGAAGCCCTGTCGTTACAGTAATCCGAGTACAATGCACAGCAGATTACACAACTGGAACTTTAGTTTTAGGGGTTTTAATCGACACCTTAAATGAATCCTTCACCCACAAAATCTCCATTTCTTTACATCAATTACTCACCCTGTGTTACCTCGAGTTCCTGAAGGAAACTTTGTTTTTCTCGCATGCCCCCACGGTGAACGGAGAATCACACAAATGGAGAAAAGTCTTGATGAATTGAAACAAATGGGGGGCTGCGTTCAACAAGACTTTTCTCCGTTTTTTTGATTCTCCGTTCACCATTGAGGCACGTGAGAAAAGTTTTCTTAAAGAATTCAAGGCAACACAGAGTAATTATTAATATACAAATCGTCATGTTGTGGGTGTAGTTTCCCTTTAACTAATATCATTTCCCAGTTGTGCTGTAGAAGTGTGTTGGTGGTTGTACCTGTACTTTACTGTGTGGTGGTTACACGGCTCAGCCTCCGTCAGCTGGCTCAGTCTGCTGCAGTGACCCTATACGCCTTCATTACTTCTATCAGCCTCAGCCGAGCAAGTAGGTGTGTGTGTGTGTGTGTGTGTGTGTGTGTGTGTGTGTGTGTGTGTGTGTGTGTGTGTGTGTGTGTGTGTGTGTGTGTGTGTGTGTGTGTGTGTGTGTGTGTGTGTGTGTGTGTGTGTGTGTGTGTGTGTGTGTGTGTGTGTGTGTGTGTGTGTGTGAGAAAGACTGGTTAATTAAATTGATCATCCCACTCCTCTGTGTTTTCTTTTTTCAGAACCTCAAAGTAAAAGGTCCTAAAGACTCTAAAGATTGTACCACATCTGTCACAATGGAGGGTAAGTGTGTGTTTGTGTGTGCATTTTAGTCTGTGTCTATTTGTGAGTGTGCGTGTACATCAATCCAGGCTAGCTTGCTGCTTTAAGACTCCAGTACTGCCCCGTTCTACTTGTGTATGCAGTGGTGGGCTTTGGGAGGCAAACTGGCACGTGTTAGCTCTCTGTCTCTCTCTCCTTTCTCTCTCGCTCTCTCGCTCGCTCTCTCTCTCGCTCTCTTTCTCTCACTCGCTCTCTCTCTCTCGCTGTCTCTCTCTCGCTGTCTCTCTCTCTCTGTCTCTCTCTCTCTGTCTCTCTCTGCCTGAGAAAGGATGCAGTGAGCAGGAGAACAGTGTCAGGAGAGGAGATGAGGGACATGGAGGTGCTTCTGGTCCTCAGACTGTGTTGTAACTGCACATACGGTAACGACCGCATGTTGTGACCCGCCGCCGTTTCGATTTGGGGCAATTTGGAGCGTTGTTTTTTCCTTTTTCCCGTCGTTTACCTGTGAGCCAGGACGTCGTCGTCGTCATTGATTCCACGGTAGATTGGTTGATTGCTGTGAAGTTGGGACAGCTGCTGACAGGCTGTCAGATTGATTTGGGATATTCTGAGCTTTAAGAACTGGTGCTCATGATGCACAAATAGTGTCTTGTCTGCTGTTGATTTTTCCTGTACATTTATGTGCAGTAGCCCGCGTAATGAGGTGATGAAGTCTTTTGAAGTGTCGGCGCTTTTGTGTGCTCGCCGAGTGATGATCCTCTGAGAATATGCAGCGCACCGGGATGGGCAGACTCCAGTTGTTCATGTCTTTTCAACATACAGAATAATATACAGGAGGACAGCAGCTTTTGTGTGTGTGTGTTTGTTTAAAAGCAAGGCACGTTTAGTCTGCATCAGGACTGTTGGCCTTAGACTGCTCCTCGGAGAGAATACTCATCGCCAGAGGATCGGAGTGAGTTTGTGCGTTTGCCTGTGCTCTGCTGGTGTCTTGCACAACCGAACCAAGGGGGGTAGACCTCTTGCTGCTGCAGGGGAAATAATGAAACGCTGTCCGATTGTTATGCAATAATAGACGCGATTAGCAAACGGTGTGGCTTTGTCTGGCTGAGACAGGGTGGATGCGTGTGTGTGTGTCAATCTACAGCCTCATGTACCTGTGAAGTGTCTGTTAATTAATGCGCCGTAAATGAAGAGCGACCCAAACATCCTGATTGTTATCGTCACGTTAGTTTTTCCTTCTTTACTGCTGAGACTGCACTGTAATATACTAAAGCGCTCTCTGATTGCTTTTGTCTGTACCATTGTTTTCCATTGCTGTCATATTCCCTCAGCAATCAGTGTTCGTCAGCACCCAGGGCAGTTGCTTTGATTACTCTTTGTGTTGCGGTTCCTTAATTACCTGGCCAAGTAGTCCAGGGACTTCTCCAGCTCAGCTCTGAAACTCCCGCTCCCTCTTTCATCATGCTTTCCTCCCTGTACCCACCCATTCATCCATCCATCCTTCCATCCATCCTTCCCGCCTTCCACCTCATTTAAGTAGACCCCAGCCTTCCCCCGGCTTTTGCATGTTTTCTTCATTGAAATAAATCAATTTGTCATACTTGTTTCCATATAGCTCACTGTTTTATCTGCCAGCCACCGCTTAATGAATGGATGCAAATAGCAACAGTGTTAAATCAAACATCTGACATCCTGTTTTACATGTAAATGGGGACTCTTGCTCCCCACCATGACCGCTTTCTCTCTGTTTTCTTAATCCGTGTGTAGCCGCCTCTGTCACTCTGCCGTCTCTATTTTCCCTCTCCTGTCGCTCTGTCCTTGTCGTCCTCCGTCACGGCTGCTGCCTAACATTGACGGCTGAATGTCTTGCCAAATTACCCTGGCAGTCTCCGCGTCCCAGCTGAGGGGCCGTGCAGTGTGTTGATGTTCAAAGACATTGCCTACACGGCCCCCCCCCCCCCCCTTAGCAAAGATGAACTGTCTGTCCACCAGCCAAGTCGTCAAGGCGACCTTGAGAACAGGACCAATCAGAGGCACCTCGCAGCGACGGGTCATCGACTTCCGATAATCCGCCTCCTCTCTGATCCTCTCGGTGTTCTCATCCTCTCTCGTCCTGTCTCTTGACTGGACTTTGAACTTTGTGGTGGAAGGTGTTATTGATCTTTCTGTAACCGCATTGGGACCTCGTCCAGACTAAAATATCTCGACTTCTGTTTGAGGGATCTGATTCGATGGACATTCGTTGTCCTCGGAGGATGAATCACACCGACTTTGGTGATCCCTTAACTTTAGATCCGGCGCTATCATCAAGTCAAAATGTGCCCAATACTTTGGTTTTTGGCCAAATAGCTGCAACACTAAATGACATCTGCATTAGCCTCAGCTGTAATTTGTGTTTAGTGCTAATTAGCAAAAGCTAATAAGCAAATGTTGACATGTGAACATGATCATTATTATTCCTGCTTCATGGCTGTCGACTCGTGTTTCCAAACAGAAACAAGGTGCAGTAGAGTTTCACACATGCAGCACAAAGCACATCAAAATAATCAATACAGCTGATGTACTGACTTCTACAACGACTGTACTGTACTAACACCTGAAACTTGAACTGTACCCAAGGTAACCCAAAGTCACCTGGACATTCTAAAAAGGTGAAGACAACCGTGCACACGCATATAATTAGAGGAGTTGGCAGCCCCCTTGTGGTCCGTGCAGGTCGTGGAGCTAATCCTCCGGGAGGTAGCGGTATTGGTTCAGTGAGACGTTGACGGAGGCCGCATCGTTAACGACCAGAGGGCGGAGAAACTTCAAAGAGCATCAACAAGGCCCTCTAGGAGATTCTCTTTGGTCTTACACAGTAGCCGGGTGAATGTGTGTACGTATATTTGAGCACATGAGAAGTGTGTATAAGTTTTATATGAAGAGCCCTATCAGTAGATCTGAACACGCTCCCTGGAGGTGCCCTTTTCATTTCTTTTTAGTCGACGGAGGAGGAGAGAAGAAAGGAGGGCGAGCAGAGTACAGAGGAAGAGAAGAAGAGAGGGATAGCATGCACTACTGTACAATCAATGGGAGCAATGTTCAATGGCATAAACAGAAAAGTGTAGCTCTCTTTGTCATGCTGGGATGACCTGCCCTGCATACAGAGGGCCTTGTCTTGCCTTTCGGTTTAATAATCAGTTGCTTTACGTCTGCACTATAATAAATGGAGATTAGCTTGATCAGTGAGTGGAACGTTGTCAGCTGCTTTCCAGGTTTCTATGCCCTTGCGGATCTGAATTGTTTTTATTGCGTACTCCACCCTTGCGTTTTCTTTTTTTCCCTCCCTGAGAACAAGTGCAGAGCGACATTATTATACATTTTTTGTGACACCAGTGGCATTATTATGTTGAGACCTTGAGACATTTTTTTGGCATTTCATTACATGACTGCCTGAATCCAGGTCTGACAGAGGGAGGAATGAAAGTGTTCTTCTTCAACCTCCCTCTCCTCTTTCACATCTATATGCGTGTTTGCTTGGTATTCGTCTCTCCCTAGGGGTTCTCACATCTGCTGCCCGTCTCCTTTTGTGTCATGTATGTCAGACCTGCAGCTGTTCACGGGGGGAAACCAGCTGAGTCTGGCGGTGCAGGCTTAAACTGTGATGTATAGATGTGAACACTAGCATCGGGTCTGTCTTGTTGTACAGTAGATGTATACACGCTTCCATTTCTGCTGTTTATGTTTGGGTCGGTGTGTTTCAGAGAGAATCTCTTAGAGTCCAGCGTCCAGGCTGTAGTTTACCTAGTAGCAGCCTAAATATGCAGTGGAAGCAAACTGTTTCAGGACCAATAGGAGGCTGCAGCATCAACCCCAGAGATGGACTGCATGTTAAGCAGCCTGTGTGTGTGTGTGTGTGTGTGTGTGTGTGTGTGTGTGTGTGTGTGTGTGTGTGTGTGTGT
The DNA here is from genome assembly GCF_050575085.1 of Anarhichas minor. NCBI lineage: Eukaryota > Metazoa > Chordata > Actinopteri > Perciformes > Anarhichadidae > Anarhichas > Anarhichas minor. Next base: position 7,470,956 of record NW_027466473.1, on the reverse strand, counting down.
GTGTGTGTGTGTGTGTGTGTGTGTGTGTGTGTGTGTGTGTGTGTGTGTGTGTGTGTGTGTGTGTGTGTGTGTGTGTGTGTGTGTGTGTGTGTGTGTCTTCATTGTGCAGTAACAAACTGCTGCACCCCCCCCTACCTTCAATCCACAGAGCAACACACATGCAGTCTTTTATCTTGCTCCCCGTCACAGGAAGGTCAAAGGTCAGGGTCGCGCTGCATGTATTGCTAAAAGCCTCTCTGGCAGTGTGGATAAGAGAGATACCGACGTCGGGTCGAGACTGGTCCAAATAGCTGAATTGGTTATCGGCGGGGCCAATCTATTCATTTCAATTCTATTTTTATATATTTATTTTAGACGGGAATACTAATTCCTGTTTGAGTTTTGACCAATTTGTTGCTGCATTAAAAAGGTTTACACACAATTTGGGGGATTCTTTACCAAGTTGCTGGTGTGCGATTTATTATTTAACAATACAGTAAATTTATATCAATTTATTACATTTTGTTTTACAAAGTTAGGAAAGCGATGTACAAGTCCAGCCTCACACATAAAGGAATGATCCCAGTCTCCTCCACACAGTGATGCATACAGCTTAGTAATCAACCGCTGGTATCAGCCGGTACCAAAGCTCAGGTATCGTTATCGGGACTAAAAAGAGTCTGATCGGTGCATCCCGAGGGTGGATGCTTATTGTTATTAAGTTGAACGTCGTCAACCCAAGAATCGTATCAGCAGTCTAAGTTTAACTCAGAGTGTGTGTGTGTGTGTGTGTGTGTGTGTGTGTGTGTGTGTGTGTGTGTGTGTGTGTGTGAACGTGTGTGTGAACGTGTGTGTGAACGTGTGTGTGAACGTGTGTGTGAACGTGTGTGTGAACGTGTGTGTGTACGTGTGTGTGTACGTGTGAACGTGTGTGTGAACGTGTGAACGTGTGTGTGTACGTGTGAACGAGTGTGTGTGAACGTGTGTGCAGACTCGTGTGAACGTGTGTGTGTGTGTGTGTGTGAACGTGTGTGTGAACGTGTGTGTGTACGTGTGAACGTGTGTGTGTACGTGTGAACGAGTGTGTGTGAACGTGTGTGCAGACTCGTGTGTGTGTGTGTGTGTGTGTGTGTGAACGTGTGTGTGTGCGTGTGAACGTGTGTGTGAACGTGTGTGCAGACTCGTGTGTGTGTGAACGTGTGTGTGAACGTGTGTATGTGTGTGTGTACGTGTGTACGTGTGTGTGTACGTGTGTGAACGTGTGTGTGTACGTGTGTGAACGTGTGTGTGAACGTGTGTACGTGTGAACGTGTGTGTGCAGACTCGTGTGTGAACGTGTGTGTGTGAACGTGTGTGTGTGAACGTGTGTATGTGTGAACGTGTGTACGTGTGAACGTGTGTGTGTACGTGTGAACGTGTGTGTGTACGTGTGAACGTGTGTGTGAACGTGTGTGTGAACGTGTGTGCAGACTCGTGTGTGAGCGACACTGACTCAGAGCCGTCCTCTTCTCTCCCCACAGCTCTCCTCTACAAGCCCATTGACCGTGTGACCAGAAGCACCCTGGTTCTTCATGTGAGTACACTTCTTACACTCCCACGACTTTAAAGGATCATTTCACCCGAATTTTTTGAAATTACTACTTGGGACCAAAGGGCTAAAATGATTTAATATAACACCAAAAAAGCAAAGTGAGAAAATATGGTTAGTGGTTTTGTTTTGTAATGGTTTTCCCTTTAACTGCCCTTCTCTCACACACACACACACACACACTCACACTCTCAAAGCAGAATAAACCGTTTGTACTAAAAAGATTTAGCTGTTGTCATAGACTCTACATTCCTCACAGCAAATCCAACCGTGAGAGTAAAATTTCAACTATAATACCTTAATTTATGTTTAGCAATTCCGCACAGAGCTGAAAAACAGAGCCTGCTTTGTGTTGTTCATCGCAGCCTGAATAAGCCTACCTCTCTGGATGAGTAATATTAAGGTGGTAACTGTCAATCAAGCGAGCAGAGAGATGGATGTGTCTAGTTACCTCACAGGAGTTTATTGCGTGGACTACGTTTGCATAAAGCTGTCAGAGCAACAACATGACCGTCCAGGACTGCTGCGTGTGTTTCCACAAAGGTCACGTTCCTGCCATTCATGCAAACGAAGAGGTGTTGTCCGGCTCTCCCGCTCATCGCCCCGCTATACTGATGAGAGCAGCTTCAATAACTCCAAGAAAATGAGATTTTCAGAGATGTCTTCAGTATTCAATAAGAAACCACAATTATGTTTTTAATTAAGAAAGAAAACATGCAATCAGGACTTCTGCTCATGCTTGGATTTTGTTAGGAGGTGAAAATGGATTTCTAACGCTATACAGGATAAGACGTTTTTACGTCACTGCACCAATCATTATTTCTGTGATTTCACAGTTTTTATGTATCGTAGCACAAACAGTGTCTTTGTGCGTCTGTGTAACCGTGCGTGTTTGTGCACGTGTTGCAGGACTTGCTGAAACACACTCCTAAGGACCACCCGGACTTCCCGCTGCTGCAGGACGCTCTGCGGATATCTCAGAACTTCCTCTCCTCCATCAACGAGGAGATCGACCCTCGCAGGACTGCCGTCACCACGCCCAAGGGAGAGGTGTGTGTGTGTGTGTGTGTGATTATTTGTCATTTGAATATCTCAGTATGAATGAGACAAGAGCCTAATGTATGAATTGACTTTGAAGTTGGATGCTGTGTCTTTTGGTGCAAGGAGAGCGTGACCTTGGATGGAGGAGAAATCTCTGCATGTAGTGATAATATTCTATATGCCTCGTGTGACTGAGATGTATTCAAACCAGTTCATGTCGTCCTGTCTCTTCTTTTCCTGAAGTTTTGTGTTGCATATTTAGTCACATTCTTAGACTGTATAAAACCCGTACTAAATTAAATTCTGGCTTATATATATATATAGAACACATTTCATACAATTAGAAGAACTTCACAAAATAACTAAATATAACTTTTTGAGGCAAAAACGGCAAAAGTTTATTAGAAAGTTTGAATATTAGGTGCCCTGTTGTCAACAAAGAAAAGTTTACATTCTGTGTTTCTCACCAAAATGCATCGTGTATTTTCAAATTATCGATGAACTGATTTCGCTGGTAGGTCTGGTAAACCCACTTCATCCCAACTCCACACCCCCTGATTGTTTTTCATTCTAATCTCGTCGGCAGTTCATCAGACTTCACACCGTTCACAAATGCAGTTGTAATCCCTATTGATGGACTTCCTCGTTGAGGTCTAACAAACAACTAACACATCAGAGCAATATGCAACTGTCAGGCCTTTAATAAACACTTCCGTACATTTGCAAAGTGACTGTAGAGCTGATCGGGAGCCAGTGTAGTCAGTGTGCGGAAAACCCGGTGGCAGGATTTCGCTGAAGTTCGAGACACCCCCCCCCCCCCCCCCCCTGGAATTTTGCAATTGAGGCTTTTAGGGGGTCTCAAGTGTCGGTCAAGGGGTCTTAAACCCCCCTGTATCTCCCATGCAGCCATAATTTGAACACGGTAGCAGTTAAAATCCAGATGGATACAATCACAAAATGTATTTTTTCACTCATTTCTCTCAACCGTTACCAGAACTCAGCATTGTTTGACCCGCGTCATGTTAAGCTCATCAGCTTTGTGTACGCATCGGTCCGACAACAACAAGTGACATGCGGCGTTCTTCTAGGCTCGTCAGCTGGTGAAGGATGGCTTCCTGGTGGAAGTGTCGGAAAGCTCCAGGAAGCTTCGGCACGTCTTCCTCTTCACCGACCTGCTGCTCTGTGCCAAGATGAAGAAGACGGCTGTGGGGTGAGTCCACTTTACCTTTTTTCCCTCTCCATCCGGAGAGGATCATAGCCGTGTTTTTATTTAGCACAGAGCCATTTGAGTATCCACCCTCTTAGGATTACCCTCTCTATGCTTCCATCTGTGTGTCATTCATTCTGCCCTCCACGTCAACATGAAGCCCCCCCCGGCAGTGACACACAAAGGATGACACCGGCGCTTTACAGAATATATCCCGTCTCTATTTGTGTTCAGGAGGACTTTCTGAAGCCACACTAACAAAGAGAGAGGCTAGCAGGCGTTTTTTTGCCTCTGGCATTGTGAAAGAGTGGAGGAGACTAGAGAACAGAGCGAGGACGAAGGTGTTACTCTGTTAGGCCTGGAGGCAAAGTGAAGAGAGGTGACGGAAACACAGCCGTCCTGTTTTCGCGTGTGGCTTGACACACGATGTGACACGCGTCCACAGATTAAGCGCCCCACATTTACGGGATTGCGTGACATTCGCCCCGTCAGCGCGGCGGAAGCTGTTAGCCTGATTGGATCTTATTTTGGTTGACATTCACCGTTTGTCTGTCATCCGCAGCCTCCCCTCACTTGGAAGGAACACACAGCATTGCCATAACTACCAGACTTGTAAATTGGACTGTTATGGTCTGGAGCGTCTCTGTGTGCCGCCTACAGGCTACACACACACACACACACACACACACACAGTTAAAGCAGCGGATCCATCCAGAAAACTCGGTCACCTTGGGTGAAGTCCCTGAGGATCCGTAGTCATATTTACATGTATACTCTGTTCCTGAATACATATTTCATAATTTTCTTTGTCTATAAATATTGAATTGTTATTGTTACTTAAGGGTTAGTAGATTGGATATAAGGATGTCTTCATACTCTATTCAATTATGCATTTAACTGAGCTCCACCCTTCTGTTTACGGCTGTGTTTAAGTGCACGAGATGAATGGATGGTCTGTAAAACAAAGAGATGTCAAAGACGAGAGAGACACTCAAAAACACCTGCGTTCCTCTCATTGTCCTCTAACGCCATGTCCATCAGAAATGTACAATATTCTATTTTAGATAAAAGTTGTTGCGAAATGAAGATTTTAGTCGTCACATGTGAGAATTTTCGTCAAGTGCGGATGCTCATTAACCGGCTGCTCAAATTGGCCTTCTGATGAAGGTGTCGCAGCGGTAATGAGTTGACTGCGCAGCACCCAGCAACGCTAATGACGGTCTCATTAGTGACAATGCAGATTGATCTTCTCTCTGCCCTGCTGGAAGTGGAAGCACTCTGCTGAGGGTTTCATTAATCTAGCATCGCGACTGAACATAGTGCTTTTGAATTTAAAAAGAGGATGCCCTTAAATTGTAGTTCCCTCAATCGGCCAATTATTGTCATTGTAAGGATGTTTTTCTCTTCTTCCTCTTCAGCTTTTTCTTTTAGACCCCTGTGAATGTTTAACTTTTTCATCGTGATGATGATAGTGTCTATTCATTACAGTAATGTCTTTACACCACAGCACAGTGACACATTCAATCATACTCGACTCTTGCTAGTAATGCTTTGTTAAAATTAGCCAGAGATTATGATGTCTGGTTAGTGGCCATCTGGACAGAATTTTCTATTAATTTGCAGACGTTGTATTTTTTCACTGCCTTTGTTCTGTTGATCTTTACAGCTTTTGGTCTCCTCCGTTGATTTATTGTGTGTCATATATGTCCTGTATTCCCCCACCCGTCCATCCTTCCCTCTCTGCCCATCTGCAGCCGCCATCAGCAGTACGAGTGCAAGTGGTACCTCCCTCTGGCGGACTTGACTTTCCAGACCCTGGACGACTCCGACTCCTGCCCCAGTATCCAGGTCCTCCCCGAGTACGAGATCGAGGAGATGAAGATCAAGATCTCAGTCTTAAAGAGTGAGATACAGAAAGAGAAGGTAGTCCTGTTGTTTGTTTATTTGTTTCAACATCTCGCGGCGGGACCTTCCAGGGGTTCCTTAAAATGAGTCATTAGCTGGGTTCCTATTGTTCTAAGACACACAAACGCATACAAGTGACTCAGGAGGGAAGCTGCGACTAATGAGTTCTGTGAAACTTTGATAGCCATCTATTTATTTATCGTGGCATACGCAGACTTTCATGGAAGACTCAGTGATTCTTTACTGGAAACACTGCACCTTCCTTTTAACTCGGTAGTTGACACCCACACCTTTGTTTGTCTTAGACGAGGTCACGGTAAGGTCCAATGTTCCATGTGGGGAAACTCTTGAGCGTGCATGCAATAGTAGTGACATCCAGAAATAAGTATAAAACAGAATTACCTTCTTCTACGTCTTTCTGTTCCTATCGGTACGGAAACCATAGAAGTAGAATGAGACTAGAACGCACATTGAACTGTTTGCCGTGGTCGTTCGACTAGTTCAGAAGGAAATGGCGCTCAGCACTCGGCATTGACCGTAGAAATAGAACGAGTCAGCCCGCTACAACGGGTCACTTTGCAATGGCCGCCTCTCAGGCCAACCTGCTATGTTGATTTGATAGAAAATGTTCTATTTCTATGGCTGGAACATTCGGTCAATGGCAAAAAGAAGATGCTATATAATCCTCCAACATTTCCAAGTCCCTGGCTGAGACTCACTGAAGTTCCTGTTGTTCCCCTCTCACAGCGCTAAACTCGCCCACTCGGCGAGTGACCACGGAAGGTATGTAGAGTCAGAGGAGCAGCTGATTGTATCCAGGCTCTGACTCACAGCTTCCTGGTGAGGGCAGGGAGGATGTGTGTGTTTGTTTTCCTTTAATACTCACTAGAAGCCGAGATCCTTGAACTATATAAAAGGACTCTCGCAGCACGGCGTTGTTTTCTTTGGGAAAATAGGAAATATGTCGTTAAACCGATACCATGCTGTTAAGAGTAATGACACATTAGTCATAAAACGTTTAGTTCTAATTTAAATAGGTCGGAGAGTGGAGAAAAAGTAACATGCATACAGATGTTGATAAACCTCAGGAGACTAACACTGAACTCAAAGTGACAAAATAGTGTAAAGTGGAGTTTAATATCAAAGTGTAAATAGCTTCATTTACTGCTCTAAGAAAACAGTTGCTATTCCACAAATCATAACTAATGTTTCATTCTGTATGTTTATGGCAAAACGAAACCAATTATTCTCAATCTATAGATTATCTTTTCTTTTTTGTTTTTACCAACAGTCAAATAAACTCATTTGGGGGATGTAAACAGGAAGTGCATTGCTGCCATGCTGCCATCAGTTAGTTAGCTGTGGTGCCACACCCTAAGCCTGTTTCTTTAAGCCTATATTTGTTCGCTTTTTTGGCAAATTGGCAGCATTAAAAGTATGAATTATCCTCTAGCTCTTGCAGTTCCTGTTGCAGCGAACCCATGAATGTACAGACGGAGGAAAACTTAAGACGTAATGATTCTCATGCAGGTTCTGGACTTATATGGAGCGTGTTTTTATCTATGATTTCTAAGTGGATTTGTGGATTTTTATTAGTGACGGACATCGTGGAGTTCACAGTGCACACTGAATCTAAAAATATGTGTATCATCATGTTTGGTGTTAAGAGTTGAGTTATGACAGAGTTGGACTCATTCACCTCGCGCAGTATCTTTGCCTCACAACTCTCGGGCTGCATAGCAATGTTAAGTATTTGACTTGATGAATGTTCCTCCCTCTCAACCTTGGTATCAGTTTCAGGACTAAAAGAGGTTCCATACGTCTGTTTGTTTGTTTGTGTTTAGAAAGCACCGAAGGGTCAGAATCGCGTGGAGCGCCTGAGAAAGAAGATGAACGAACAGGAGTCGTGGCTGCTCCTGAACTCTCCCACCATCCCCTTCCGCATCCACAACAGACATGGAAAGGTAACGCGTTCGTCCAATCCTGTCACTCCGTGTGTCCACGTAGCAGCAACACTCAAGTCTCACCACTAGAGGGAGACACGTCCCTTTCAAAACAGCCCTCTGATGGATTCAGTTTAGGTTTCCAAAATCAAAATCTTGTGACAGCGTGAGATAATTTCACATCGTGGCTTTTAGTGATTTTGAGAGGCATTTCCACTTCTACTTTCTGTAAAAATAGAAAATCTTTCAATAATGATTCCAGTGCAGGTTCTTGATGTGTTTAACATTGTTTTTATTCTGTGTGTATCCAGAGCTACCAGTTCCTCATCTCCTCCGATTATGAGAGGTCCGAGTGGAGGGAAAGCATCCAGAAACTCCAGAAGAAAGGTAACACTGGCCTTGAATTGTCCTAAAGGCCCTTTATGTTATTAGAACACACTGTCTGCATCTTGAAGCGGTTTAAAACCACTCTTTACTCACCGTACCTCAGAGAAGTGAAAGTGTAACCGTAGCCGTGTGGTCGCTGTGTGTCTGTCAGATCTCCAGGCGTGTGTATTAAGCTCTGTGGAGCTCCAGGTCCTGACCAGCTCCTGTTTCAAACTCCGAACTGTCCACAACATTCCTGTCACAAGCAACAAAGACGGTAAGAAACACTCGCACACAATATCTTCTTGTCCTCTTATGCTCTGTTGCTTTCTCCTTTTTAACCCGCAATTTCTCATCTAGCTCTGAGCAGTCAATGCCACGCAGTGTGCCGGCGGTGGCCTGCGCCCTCAGCTCCTACATGTTTGTTTTTGCTCCAGATCTCCACATTGCACCACTTTCAGAGGCTGGTGGTGACATTAAAGCCATCTGGCCGACCTACTCTGATCTCCCAAAAGGGCACGAGGGTCTCACACGCACGCACAGCACACTCGTACAGCCACAGAGCTGACGGAGGGGCTGTCTCAATCTTTCTCGCTTCGCACAGAAAAAGACACCCGTGTTTGCTTCTTATACAATAGTATCTCTGTGTAAGTAAGCCCGGGGTTTTATTTTAATTTAGCATTCCGGTGAATTTCGATGGAAACTGGTCAATTGCCAGCATAGCACTGTGACTGATTAATTACCTGCTTCCTTCTTTAATGAAAAATAAACTTCCAATGTAAAAACAAATCACTTCCGGGTCAGGACCTGACAGCCTGTGCTTTTATATCAATTTACAATGTATTGTAAGTATGTGTTTAAGATTATAAGTAACTAAAGGTCGACCAATAGTGGATTTGTAAAGGCGATGGTTTGGAGCAGGAAGAAGCCAATAGCCGATACTCAGCAGATACTTCTCAAGAGCTTATAGTGTTGCGATATATATATTCAAGAGATCATTTTGAACATGGGTCAGATATGACGTGTCGGCTTGCTGTAAAATCAGCTGTTCCTGGAAACCGCAAAGGTTTAGGTTCAGAATAATGCATTCAAGGTTTTTTCATGAAATGGAGAATCGCCTTCTGGGAAAAAAAATCTAGATTTGTCATTTAAAGTCTGTCTTGCATTTATGTCCGGAGCCAGCGCACCCCCCCCCGACTCTCCCGACTCTCCCCGTCTCAAAATGGGGTCTTTAACAGTAATTTAGATTATTATCACATCATGCATGCATACATATATTTTTCCCTCCTTATATGTACGGTGATGCAAAACGGTGTGCGTCCCCGCGTCACACTATCGCAGCCCAGTTCTGCTGATGGTGATGATTTGTAAAACGCCCTGTCAGCGCCTATCGACCGAACTCATTAAACCACAGACCTCCAGTTTAAAGCTTAAACCCTCCGTTCAGTTTAATGAAACCAATGTCACATGTGTGTGAACTAAGGGTTACGAGGCTGTGTTTAATAAAGCAACCATTCATTCATTCAGCTGACCTCAGTCAGCTGTGGGTCACACACACACACACACACCTATCACTTCAAGGCGGTTACACACTGACTCCACAATCAGAATTGTCAGAGGAATATTACATTTACAATAGTGTAATATTACAATAAAAACAGACCTTTATGTCTACAAGAAAGGTCGCCCCTGGCCCCGGCGGACTCGCTCTGCTGACCTGATTAACCCCTCACCTCTCTGCCATGTAACAGGTCTGTCATTTTGTTTGGGCTCCACATGACATCTTCCTTCTTCTCCCAGGGAGGTGATACCCCTGTGTGTTGGAACGTCATGTCCCAGACTTTGGAAACACTCCTCATTGTAAAGCAAATATAAACACACACCTCAGTGACACGTGAAGCAGGGAGCACAGTCGGGGTTTAAATGGAGGCCAGCTGGGGAAGGAATGCTTCTCGTAACTGCGACGATGGATGACGTTGCAGAGACCATTAAACACTCTTTTATTTGACTCTTTTACCCATATTGTTATCAATTATCACATAGTACCACAGTTTATGGCTCAAGTTTGATTGTAATTGGAAGAAAGGGATTTGAATTTGGCTCTAAAAGCAGCACATAGGCCACCTCGAAGCTGAACCTTTGAACCTTCTCCCTGTGAAACTCCCCTGTTGCTTATACAACACACACACACACACACACACAGCCGCCTACATCGCAGCTCCAAACAGTCCTGCCGCCCTCCATCGCAGTTTATTTACCAGGCTTCACAGGCCTCAACCAAAGCAAGAGGCCACCCAACAAACGTGCACCAAACCTCCCCATCCAGGCATCCAGCTCAGCTGTTATGGCAGAAGACTGCTTGTTGATGTGAGGCCTGATACCCGTCCGACGCAAAGGTTGTCATATGATAACAGAAGTTGGTGACTTGGTGTTCAAAGGGGTGAGAGCTGTTATTGGATGTTCATAATGATACGTTTGTGCACAGTTCAGACCACCCAACCTGAGATGAATGAAAAGCACACATTCCTCTCCCCGAGCAATCATATGTTGATTATGCGTTTTGGTTTTTTTTTTTACTTGCGAATGTTTCTTGACTTTGAAGGTCGGTGTCAAGTTGGATTCACCAAACTCTCTTGAGTGCAGAAACTTGTCTGTACATCTCTTGTTTCAGCCTCACGAACCCCACGTGTTTCGTAGGAGTTTGTTACATTTGATCATTAGCGGAGAGCACCATCCAAAATGTCCATATAAGGCTGCGTGTTCTGCTGCCTTTGTGGACGGGTTTCATCAACAGAAATGTTCAGAGGAGAAAAAAAGAGGTATTGGTGTACAGAAATAAAGGGGGAATGTTACACTGTCATGGCAACAGAGGCTGATGCAGGACAGCATCTGTTTCCTAACTGAACAGTATTTCTATGGTGGATGAGACTGTGATTGAAGTGATGCAGTCGTGGTCAGGGGGAAATTTCCCTTTTGTACACAAACTCTGATTCTGAATGACTTTATAGATGCAGCTTGTCGCCACATTGACACGAGGATCTCACTGCTCCGTGTGCTTGTTTTCCAGATGAGGAGACTCCTGGCCTGTACGGCTTTCTGCATGTGATCGTCCACTCCGCCAAAGGATTCCAGGAGTCAGCCAGTAAGTTGGCCAGAAACGGCATTTTTCCTTTTCCTTTTCTTTCTGCCTTTTTTTCACCACACTCGTGCAGACACTCACACATAGCTGCTGTGCAGATACGCGCCTGCCAGCGAAACGCATGGCCCAGTCCGTCATCGCAGTCTGCACATGCAGTTTCCGCCGTGCCACGGCCCAACGCCGAGACCGGCCAGATGGATGGATGGATGGATGGAGTATCGGAGCATAGATGATAGGAGAGGGAGAGAAAGAGAGAGACTCGGAGGAGAAGTGAGGGCCACAGTGGAATTGCTGCGGTTGTTTTCATCTCAGCAGACATCATAAAAACACTTGAGGCACATGAAAAGGAAGAGGGAGATAATTTTGAAACTGAACTGCTGGCAAAAATGATGCCTGTTGTCTCTGATATCGCATAACTCACACGTGTGTGTGTGTGTGTGTGTGTGTGTGTGTGTGTGTGTGTGTGTGTGTGTGTGTGTGTGTGTGTGTGTGTGTGTGTGTGTGTGTGTGTGTGTGTGTGTGTGTGTGTGTGTGTGTGTGTGTGTGTGTGTGTGTGTGTGTGTGTGTGTGTGTGTGTGAGAGAGATATCAGCCGAGTGTGATGTTGGCAGGACCATGCAGACGTGTCGGTAGGGGACAGCTGCTGTACTTTTTATGCCCCGTTGCACCGGATCAAATATCTGGAAAAGAGACGGAGATGAAGAAATGTGATTTCCTCTGTTGCCATGACAGCCTTTGGAATATGAAAGCTGGCCTGCTAGAATTTCCCGGGTAATGGATTGGAAAGCCTTCTCCTCTGAAAGCCCGTTTGATCCTCGATGAAGCTGAGGGGGTTTAAAATGAAGGAAAGTGCGTTTGTGTGTACGTGGAAGTCTGGTCGTTCCACCGATACAGTTTGATGTCAGCGTGTCCAGTGAGGCGTATAGAGGCAGAGTGGGGCATTAAAGGTAGAGGGGGGTAGGTGATGTGTCGCTGTTGCCACTGATGATTGGGGGGGGGGGGGGGGGTATATGCAGGGTTTACACATGTTAAGATCCTGGGATCACTCACACCACCCGCTTGTGCCAGGCGACGAAAACAAACGAACCCTCCACTTCAATCCGTCCAGCGAAAGGGTCGATTGATCGATGACATGAGGGAGGCAGTGAGACAGCATGGACGTCCCACAGTATTTAAAGAAATTATAATCCGACAGGTAAAAGAGCATAAGTGTAATTATTACGTGCAGCTAAAGCTTCAGAATCAACTGCATATATCCGTCGAGAGGAAAGGAGACAATGTTAGTGAGTCTAGTCACACTCGCCATAATGAATTGTAATTTATGCTTCAGTTCAGTTTACACAAAACACCGCTCTACGTCTCCCCCCGTTCTTCTATTCAGCTGTGCTCGAAACGTTGCTCTGCAATAGAGTCGCATGCCGCTGCACCCACAGTGCACCTGTGTTTTTAGGTTAGTAATTTGCTGTGTGGGTGCTTAAGTGTTTGTGTATTGGTGGGAGTGTACTGGCTGCAGCCACGATGCTGAAACAAGCAAGTTTACCCCGATCACCGCCACAGCTGTTCATCGGCAGTTAAACATTTAATGCAAAGTGTAAAGAGTTTATTGACCCAATTATCATGCAATTAATACATTTTATGAATACAAACTTTTTTTACTTTTACCCACTTACTGCATTTTAATTGTTCTGATAACTTACTCAATTGTCTCGTATTGCTTAATTAGTCACATCAGCATTGCGTCGTCTGGTTTGAAATAGTGATGAATTCTTTTGAGGTTGGTTCACTTATAAAGATCACACACCATATTTTGACAAATGTCTCGTCCTCAGTGTCCTAAAAACATTTCTCATTGAAAAGCCTGACTTATAATTGCATTGACTGTCACAGTTATGAGACAGTTGTGTCAGCAGCGCGCTGTTTTTACACCTTTCACAGACAGTGAAAGGTGTAAGAGTGATGTTTGTAATATCTTTTAAATATCCCCGTAGAGTCCTGCTTATGAAACCCATCAAGCGCTGGCATACATTTTCTCATATACAGATGTTTTAAAACGACTGTCCTCGCTGATGGGAGACATTGTCCTCAAAATGGAGAGTCTGCTGCCTCCGTAATCCCCTCCATTCCCACAAATTACTAAAATGACACCGTCTCCTCCAGATGTAGCATAATAATGGGATCAAATGTGCCTTTTAATGTTGTGTGTGTGTGTGTGTGTGTGTGTGTGTGTGTGTGTGTGTGTGTGTGTGTGTGTGTGTGTGTGTGTGTGTGTGTGTGTGTGTGTGTGTGTGTGTGTGTGTGTGTGTGTGTGTGTGTGTGTGTGTGTGTGTGTGGTTTCAGTTGTACTGCTGAAGTCTCCTTCCTTGTCTCTGTTTTTTAACGTTTCTCATTGTGTTAATCTCCCCTGCAAGCCATTCTGGACAAGAACTTTGAGGGGATTTGCTGCTCTTTTGCATGTGTGTGTGTGTACAGTGTGCGCTTTCTGTTGATGCATTTGGTGGTTATTATCATATCAGAATTTAAATGTGCAATGAATTGAAAAAGCGGTCAGTCAGTGGTTCAGATTGTGTAATCATGAACAATAGCCCCATTTTGTTCCTGTTTTGATTGAAAAATCACACAGGCATGTACCAGAATATCTTATCGGAGCTGTGTTATTAATGTCACAACGACCCCCCCCCTCCACCACCACCACCAGTGGGAAAGGGCTTGAAATTCAGCCCAGGGCAAAGTAGTCAAACTGGGTCACAGAAGGAAGGAGCTGGGAGTCGAGTATCTCCCAGAAACTCTGTTGTAGAATAAAAAAAAAAAATAAAAAAAAAAAAAAAACACAACAGTGGAAAACAAGTTGACTTTGTTCTCGATTTATTTTTAAGTATGCACGAGTGTCAACAAGTGACATCCATATTCCTCCACATGTATTCAGCAGCTGCTGGAACCCGTGCTCCATACGAGCAGTGTGCACAGATTACAAATTGATGTGCAACAAACTTGGAAAAATCACGAAGGCATTTGAAGCGATCGCAGCTCCAGTAATCTGCAGATAGTTTCTTGAGCTTCTCCAACAGCCCCCGAAGAGATTTAAACGTGATTCATATTTCATATATGTAACTAATAATGGAATATTAGCGCACTTGCTAACGGACCAACAAAGTTATATAACAGGGCTTTTTTGCGCTTGAATCAGAACCAACGTTTTCGTCACTCGCCACTGTTCCCATTAAAATGAAGTGTTCACATCTTCTCATGACTCTTGTGATTTTCTGCGTGCGATCAAATCCAGCCCGTTCATTGTTCGCCACGCTGTTATTAGTTTTTCTCCTTCTGGATTCTATGAAAAACAATTAGATTATTCCTCTCTGCTCCTCATTTCGTTCTCCTGAAGCCCTTGGAGCAGAGCACACGGGCACACAGCTGCTCTGGTGTCTGGGACTTGTAGCTGTGGAGACACTGACGAGTTTAACTGATTATCACTCGTCTCCTGATTCTGTGAACCCGCATTCTGACCCGGCATTCAACACCGCCCCAGGCAAAGATTAGCCTCCTGTATAAAAACACTCCCCGCACCACAAGGGCTGCAGTTAATTTGAGATGTAAGAGGATGGTATTCATTAACCCCTGCATTTGGGGGTCAGAGACCCCACGCTGACCAATTTATCCCCCCCTCACACTCTGAGCCTGGTGGTGACCTGCCAGGAAAATAAAAAAAAAACCTCTGGAGTCCGCCGAACTTCCCTCATACCACCGGCACTAATCTCTTCCTCATTGGGAGTAATGATGCCAGAGCCTTTCAGGATGCTGAGACAACAAACAGAGGAGGAATGAAACCAGATGGGATTCCTTCTCTCTGTATAGTCCTGTTAGTGATGGTTCTATACAGCTCACCCAGGCGGTGTGCTTGGTATCTCTCCATAACGTTAACCAAAGCACAGGTCAGGCTGTTGTTTAAGATGCTACAGTGTAAACATGTCCTCCATCGGTGTTTTATATGTATATGAGATTCAACCAGTGAAAGGTCGAGCAGGGCATCCATCCATCATGCTGTCAGACGGGGGCCAACCCGAGGGACCGGGTCGTACTATTGACACTTAACAGACAGCCGGCAGCGAGGTCTGCAGGAACCGCTGCAGCAGCATTTAAAGAAACACATTAACGGACTTAATTGCTCCGTGTTAGAATTGAGCGCGAGCCGATCCCGAGGGATTGGGGGGGGGGGGGAGGCTGCAGTATGAGGATGTAGCGGAAGAGTGTGTACACGGGCAGGAGATTGATGCCTGTCAACATATCGATGATTTAAAGGGCTTTTTCTCTCTGGTGGAGCGAAACCTTTTCAGTGCACATTCATTAATCTGATACCAGAATTAGATACTCGACTACTTTCATGGTGAGAGCCTTCTTGGGAAGTTTTGCTTTAACACATTTCTACTTGTGGATGACACTTTTGAAAGAGGAATTGCATCTTGTTTGTGGTTATATTTTTGCCTGAGATGATTTTGACTGCTGCTGTCTTCTGATGCTGATGCGTATGCTACAAAGTGATGCCTTTAGCGCTGCAAATATCCATGCTGCTTTTGGCAGCAGCTGAAGTTCTTTGATTCGATGGGATGTGCCGTTCTGTAGATGGTGGATTTACAAGATGGATGAGTGTCGAGCTGAAACGGAAGAACCGATTAGTTTGAAAAGTAATCAATTAAGACCTCGCCGTGGTCTCTGGAAGCTATTTTAGGGGTATTTGCTGACATTTTTGTTGAACAAACAATGGATTACTTAATCGAGAAACTAATTGGTAGACTATACGATATCTTTATCTATTGCACAATATTAATACATGGCTTAAGTGTCGAGAAACGAATTAACGGAGATACTTTTGGCCTGTAATTACGCTCGCCTTTAATGAAAATACATTGTATCCATACAGTGACGTCATTGACCATTAAGTCAGTTTTAATGGCTGTAATAACTCTTTAATAGCAGCATTTCTACTGCCAGATGATGACAATGGGATTAACAGACTTGTCCTTTGACTCCACAGCGTTACACGTTGCATCTGTTTCCGAGACACAGATATCACGACAGATATCATAAAAGTACACCCGTGTCATATCGCAGTGACATAGAAGCAGTCCAGAAATGTTCATCCAGTGTTTTTCAGTGTCCTTGATGGATCTGTGTTCCCTCCTAGATCTCTACTGCACCCTGGAAGTGGACTCGTATGGGTACTTTGTCAGCAAGGCCAAGACCCGAGTCTTCAGAGACACCACAGAGCCACATTGGAACGAAGTCAGTCACCCTCCTTTTACCAGAGCATCGCCGCGTGTTTTCTTTTGTTGCAAATATGTTATTCTCCTTTTCTGTGTGGTTGAGCAGGAGTTCGAGATCGAGCTGGAGGGCTCCCAGTACCTGCGGATCCTTTGCTACGAGAACTGTTACGACAAGAGCATGCTCAACAAGGACGACAACGAGATCGTGGACAAGATCATGGGCAAAGGGCAAGTCCAGGTAAGAGGCCCTCACAGAAACGACCAATAGACAAAGAGAGACGTCCCTGTCCTGTTGGGGGACGTTTCCCAGCATGTGACTCATTGTAATTTGCCGTCTAGCCTTGACGCACACTGGAGCGGTTTTGTCCTGGTGGCCTCTAATGATGCTGGTTGGATTATTAGTCTGAACGCCAGTTTATACAAGGGGGGTTTCCCCCGTCTTGTTGTGCGAAACGGTGCTGTAAAAAAATCTCCCTCGGTCTTGTTAAGTGGATCCTGCCTACACAGTGGAATCTGTGGTTTCTCTGGAGTAAGGCAAAGCGCTGCTCTCATGCGCCGTTGTTTTAAGTTTTGCAGAAGCAGAGGAGTCACGTTTCCATTTTTCCAGAACTTGTTTGGAAAGAAAATCTGTTTGGTCAAGGGAAGCTTGACTCCTGTCATTTCCCCCCCCCGCAGTTCAGTTCCAATTGCTGCCGCTGCAGTTTCCCTCCTCTGCAATCGGCAGAGCCCCGCTTCGTGAATTCAGGTCAGCTGTGAGGGGTCTCAGTCGCTCTCATCGTCGCTTAGTGTCCTCATGTTTTTGCTCAAGTGGTGCCGGTGCCAGAGGTGAACTTGAAGCAGGTTATTTCTGAACCCTCCAAACTCGACAGAAGTTATAAATCTGCTCAAACTTTTCAAGATTTGTTTGTTGCTGCACGTAGAATAACATTTGTAGTCGCAGGTAAAAGCAGCATCAGTGACAGGTTGCAGTTCCACCGGGAATACAAATCTCCTGTCTGACACAGAGAGGAAAGTGGGGCAGACATGAATCATTCACGATCGCGTTGCATTTTAAAGCAAAGGACGCGACTCAGAAAATATCTCATAAATCGTATGATCTTTGGTGGGTTTGTTGTTTCTCCTCAGACCGAGGGAGTTTAAAAAAAAAAACAGCCACAACATATTTGTTGTAGCTGTTTCCTGTTTGGCACCACCACTTCTCATGCTTTTCTCATTCAGTCGGATGATTTGTGTTGTCTTTGATTTTCCTCTGAAGAGCAAATGGGCCCCACACAAGCAAATCTATCAGATCCACATGCATCTGAACGTGGCATTGGATTTATTCTTTTTATGAACTTGGATGTTACTAGAATAATGAATAGAGTGAACTACTGTATGGAGATGATGCGTGTCTATGAATGGCTACCAGTCAGTCTTTGCTGAGTGTAGTGTGGTTAAAAAAATACAGTGAAACCCGGCCTTGCCTGTGTAATTGGGTCAGGAGTCGACTCCAATAAACGATTGTCTGACCTATGACAGGATTAAAAAAGTAATTGTGCACATGCATGTATGTGTGCACATTTTTTTCTTTGCCTGTGTGTAAAGTAATTGGCAGAAAAAGGACTTCATCACTATGAAATGTTGAGTTAGTTAACAGATTCTGCCTCAAATCTTTAAAGTGGAATCATACGGAATCACTAATATACTATTTGATTCCCTTTCCTCTGTTAAAGTGGTCCATCCCATCTCTCCACATAAGGTACAGCGGTTCATCAGTGGTTCAGCGTTGTATCTTATATGACAGTAAAAGCCACCCTTCCTGGTACGACTGCCAGTCAGAGAGACAAACGCTGCTGCTGCTGGGAACATCCACTTCCAGCCAACAACAGCCAAAGAACACAAATAAATACACCACATGTCCTCTGGCTCGCTGTGTGGAGAGGAAAATAGAGATGGGGGATAGAAATAGAGAGAGAGAGAGAATGGCATGTTCTATCCCAGAGTCTGAGAGGGTGGGAATGTTGTGTGAGTGTGCACTATAGTGGGGTTGTGTACTGTAGAGAAAGAAGTGGACCTTTTTATAGATGAACTGTCTCCACTGATTGTATCAGCTGTGTGAAGGTGCAACAATTAGCATTAACTGTCTCGTGCCATGTGGTTACGGCAGCCAGGCAACCGGAGTATTGTACAGAGGGCCATCGGTCTGCTCCACAGTCCAGAGCGCACACCCAGAGAGACTTTCACTTGGACCCGAGCTGTTTGCTTTCCTGGTGAAGCCGAGTTTAGAAGGAGCCTTCAGTGTTTTGCTTTCCTCTCTGGAGACCCTCTGATTTATTTAACAAGCTTGTGGAATACTGACGGACCGTGAATACTGACAGACCGTAAAAGGGCATATTGGGCTGGAAGTTTCCTTTCTTTTCTTTTTTCCGCTGCTGTTACTCCACTTTGATACTTTGTCACTCTGTCATCAGAGGATGTTATGTTTCGGGCCAGAGGTTTTATTTCGATAGCGACAATTAGACCTTTTTTTGATCCTGTGTTCTCTGTTCAGGACTGAGCACATTCACACATTCACACACACACACAGCGAAGAGAAAGCCGTGTTATCATGTTAGCTAGATTGAGTTGCTTGTTCGCATGGGAAAAAAAAACACCATTTATTTCCAGCCCTTCACCCAACAGACGTCCCCCCCCCCAGCTGATAACCTCTGACCTCCAAAGCCACGTTGCTAATCCTCCATTAAATGGCAACAACGTCGGGTTTTCTCTGCCCCTGTGTCTCAAACTGACAACACAAATGGATTCTGGAATATCTCCGAGCAGGCTATTTGCCAAATTGATTAGTATCAGCTCCCAGAAGTTGCCAGTTTAAGAGAAGCGCTTCCTCCGGTGTGTTATTTCTTTGGCCTGTTGCCACTGATGTTTTTTGCTCTGTTAGCCGTTGACGAACAGTGTGACTTCAGTTACAATCGGAGACTTTGATTACATTATTTCTGATTTCATTGCCAGCGTGAGGCTCCATAAACCTCTGGCTGCCGGGGTTTTGTTCAGTCAATCTTTAAAGTAACACAAAAGTGATCTGACTTGAACTGGTTTACGGGTGGAAAGTGCAGACGACCTCCCGGTCTGCCTCGTGTGCCGCTTCTCCCGGGCGACCCTCATGTGTCGGCTGTAGCTTGCGATACTCGTCTTCAGAGTACCAGTTATGTAACTGTTTAGGTTAACCGCCCCAGTGCTTTGTGTGGCAGGAACGCGTCGTATCACCCAGCGGCAGCCATCCTTTCATCTGATAATTCGGCCCTCGTGCGGCCCCGTCCCACAATCCCCTGGGTTCACCTCTTTAGGCTTTTATCACTTGTCTTATCAGGGTCTGAGAGTGTTGTCTTTCATGTTTTTAGAGTTTTCTTCAGTCTCAAAGCGGTCCAGTGATAGGGGTCTGAACATGCATGGGTGCACTGCAAACGGGACTTGCTAATAGCTAACACAGCACACTTTTGATGGTGCCAATTTGCCACAGGCGCTCAGCTCACGTTGTATCTCGCAGCTAACAAACTGACTCCATAGCAACACGACACTTCCTATTTACATCCCCCACAAGCTCCTAAATTCAGCGCATGATTATCCACCAAATCAAAGTAAGATTCAAAAGATAACTGTGGGGGCTGTTGGGGGAGCGCAGAGTCTTATAGAAACCAGCACATTGCTGGTAACCACATTGTTGTGAGTCCATCACTTAAGAGATCAGGGCCAACACCACATGGTGCTGCACTGAAGGTCCTCCTCACAGCGTACCTCACACTGTGTGTCTACAGAGGAACGGCACGTTCTCCGCAGAGTCCCGTCCTTAACGCTGCTCGTTGCTGCAGCAGCATCCGATGATCCTATTATTCCTCGTGAGTCATGTAACATCTCCAGTGATGTCCCCAGCAAAGGGACTCCACCTCTTGACCCCCCCCCCCCCCCTCCTTCCCCTTCTCCTCCCATCACTCGTGCACCCTCCTCTGCGCGAGGCTGGGGTTTGTTTTTATTTTATGTTCTGCCGGTGAGCGCATGTCAACCCCTCCCTCCATCCATCGCAGCACTGTTCCAAGGCCTTGGTATGCAGTAACCGGATAGTTTTGTCCGACTTCCCGGAGATAATGCAAGCCAGAGAAGTTGGGCAGAAGGGAAAGGGGCGATTCGTTGTTCCCGGCAGCTCTTAGCTCCCTCACCGAAGCTCGAGGAGCTGGACAGGGGGTCCACGCATTAGCCGGGAGTTACTGTAAAAGTACGGGTGCAGGGGGGTTGTAAAGTTTGAGGGCGAGCCTCTAGCTGCACTCTCACTCCCACTTAAGAGTCGGAGCACTTTCCTCCACTATGAGGCATTAGATGCAAAGTTTGACATTTACATGCTACGTGACGGGTTTATCGGCGAACGCGCCGTTGTTCGGGCTAATAGCAGGCCGGCCATCTAGAGAATTAGCGGTGAAGCTTGTGGACCAGTGGCACTCAGCCAGTGCAGAAAGTGCCGGCCTCAAACTCTGATCTAATCTCTCAGCACTCGATCAAACATCAGGCCAACATCAGGCTGCCATGAGGATGGAATAAAGCCTGGTGGGTGCGTTTAGTAATCTGTATAAACAGTGAAGAAAGTTCCATGAGAAAAGCAGTACAAGTATTTGTAAGCGGATGGGGGAAAGTGGCAGTTCAAAATTAACATATTTTGGATTCTTTGTTTTATAGTCAACTAAATAAAACTATAGCAGTGCAGCACAGAATTTACACTTAATGGGTACAAAATTAATATTTTCTTTCTTCTGCTTTTCATGGAAACTTCCCAGGACTCCTCTCTGACTGATTTATTTTTTTGTTGTTCTTTGTATTTTCTGTTGAAAATGTCTTGCCTCTGGGGCATGCAGGATGGTGGTATTTCATGTGGTATTTGTTTTGAACATGGAGGTGTGTGTGTGTGTGTGTGTGTGTGTGTGTGTGTGTGTGTGTCCACATCTCCAGACATCTTTGTTTTGATAAATGTCATCCCAGGGCTGCTTCTAACAAGACTTCTGAGACACGAGGCCTGGTCCGTGTACTCTTCCTGACTCTTGACCGAACAAATGCATTTTACCGTCAAAGCAAACAAGTATGTGTTGGTGACGTGAAAGAGCTCAACTCCTTTAGTGACAAACATGTCACAGCAAGATGAAAAAAGAAAAACAAACAGGAAAGGGAAAACTACTTTTTTTCCCCCCCAACAGTGGGAATATTTTCCCTCGGCTGTACAAAGAGCTTCTGTGTGGCGAGAGGGCAAGATGGGAAATGCATGAGCGGTGAAAGGATTTTATATTTTCCATGGCAACCTGCTCCTGTTTCGTGCACTTCTCAGTTACGCTTTTCATACGGAAAAATAGCTGCATGCTTTCTATTTTTTATTATTTTATTGTGCCCTCTGCTCTTACTCTTGTGTGTGTGTGTGTGTGTGTGTGTGTGTGTGTGTGTGTGTGTGTGTGTGTGTGTGTGTGTGTGTGTGTGTGTGTGTGTGTGTGTGTGTGTGTGTGTGTGTGTGTGTGTGTGTGTGTGTGTTCATTTATATTAATATAAATGATGTCAAATAGAAGGTGTCATTTATTTTGATTCTGCGCCCCCCGTCTTTTAGGGCTGTGATCTGTCATGTTTCCATCCTACACATACACATACACACACATAAAACCACATAGCTGTCAACAACATTAACAGATGGGGCTCTGCTGTATGTTTTCAGTTCCCCCTGGGGACAAACCAGACACGCATACACACACACACACAAATGGGTGATGGGCTAATACATTTTAAATGATATCAATAAATTCAGTCTGCTACGTTACCTGGTGTTTATTCGCTTGTGCCTCCTTTGTCTGGCTAGGTGTGTGTGTGTGTGTGTGTTGATGTGGGGGTTGTCGGTGGATTCGTGTGTGTATTTGTTCTTGCTTTTCCTCATAAACTCACTTATTTCATGCTTTGTGTTCCCTATCGGGTTTTTTTTCACTGTATTTTTTTTTTTAATGAGGCTCATCCCTCATAGTCTCTGTTCTTCAGCATATGGTGCTTTTTTATTGATGAGTCCCAATTAAGCCGACTTCCTCATCAGACGATCCTTGATCAGTGGAGCTGATGGCAGTGTTTTGATGGATTTCTAGTCTTTTCCCTGTCATCTTCCCACAAAGCAGCTCCTCCGTCACATCCCTCACTTAGACGCCCTTTGTTCCCACTTGAAACATCCACTCTCCGCCGCTTGGGATGTGCATGCCCTAAATAACTACACGCACCGCTGAAAGCATTCTTAGATCGTGCAAACACGCAGATACCCACTGTTTTTCTCTTTGCGGGTGGAATAGGAAAAGCCCCTGACCCGCCGAGTCTAGTTGATGTGCGAGCGCGTAGACAAAACAGACACATTTGTTCAACATTTGTCATCCAGCTCGATGCTTTTGTCGGGTTTTTCTTGTCGGTCAAATCTTCCCGGCTGGTAGGAAAAGTCAAGAATGAGGAATGTATTGTTATGATGCCATCTTCTTCTAGAAAATACCGTAAGGAGGACAGCGGCAAAACCAAATGTTGGCTTGTTGGACTGTCCTGGCCTTACAGTCTGATGAAGGCCGACATGTGCTTGAGCATCAGAGGAATGATGGTAATCATGTAGACTGTAGAGCAAGTAGCCTAAATGCATTTGTATTGTGAGCAAGAGTTGGCTGCACTTTGACCCGCAGTTCTTCTTTCGCTCCGTGTGGTCATCACTGAAATCACTGAGTGAGATCCATTCCAGTCCAATCCAGTCAAAACAAGGGTTGTACAGTATGTTGTTGATATCTACCAGAATCAAATGGCTTTGACCAATACATATATCACATACTGTACGTTAATCATACAGCACGCATTTTACACAAAGAGCAGATGAGGCGGATGGGAATCCATTTGGCAGGTAGTGAGTCACAAACCAAAGTGTTGGACAACAAAGTCATCAAACTGGATCTTGAGGGAGCCACGAATTTCATGACAATTCACCCAATAGTTGTTGAGACATTCATGGAAAGCCAAACTAACACAAGTGGTGAAGTCAGAGTGTCGCCAAAGTCCTTCATCCACAGGAAACCATGACTGTGCAAGATTTCACGGCAACCCCATCCGTTGTTGAGATATTTCAGTCTGTGGAGGACCGACCGACTGACCCACATTGCCATCCATCAAGCCACACTGCTAACATGGCTCCAAAAAACATTCTAGCTTTGACAGTGAAATTCAGATTCTGAATGTAACCAGTTATGAGGAAAAGGATGCCAGGAGTGGTTTGAATCTCTGCCGCTGCTGTACAAGTCGGAGGCGTTGGACAGACTTTTGATTCAGCCGAGTATAAAGAGTGAACTGTGAACCGCGTAGGAAGAGCAAAGCAAGAGGAAATTTAAAGGCTAAAAGATCTCTGTTAGACCTCCTTCGCATCTCTCCGTCTCCTTTTCCCTCGATACACCACC
Source organism: Anarhichas minor (assembly GCF_050575085.1). Classification (NCBI taxonomy): domain Eukaryota; kingdom Metazoa; phylum Chordata; class Actinopteri; order Perciformes; family Anarhichadidae; genus Anarhichas; species Anarhichas minor. The sequence continues at coordinate 7,447,071 of NW_027466473.1, read as the reverse complement.
TATCCCTCCACGTCTCAAGCAGAAAATACAAACACACTGCTCTCCAGTGGACCTCGGAGATGTCGAAGGCAAGCCGGCTTTGTAATCGGTCTTCATTATAACATTACATAACGTTTCAGGGAAGTGTAAAAGATTGACAACAGATGTAGGATTTCCTACCACGAACATCCACCAATGCGCAGCGCACGTTGAGAGCTGAGCGCTTAGCGAGGCACAGAAGAGGAAGAGATGGAGGAGGAGAATAGCAGCGAGAGCCCCAGATGGTGGCCAATTATGTGATGTTGAGAGTTAAGGGGAGAACAAAGGAGCTCATCACAGCCCGAGAAATTAAATGCTCTCCAGAGAGACACCGCGGATCTCTCCACGCATTCACGACCGCCCTTTTGTCTCGTGGAGGAGTCGGGGGTTCAGAAATAATTGGAAACAGTCTAAGAGAGGGGGGAGGGTCAGATAATACAAAGAGTTGACACATTTGAACATGAGGGTCGTCAACGTCCACGCTCAGATAAAAACAAAAACCGTGAGAGGTGATGAGAGCCTCTCGTTCCAGCCGTAAGCGCTCGAGTTTTCCGTTTTCACCGATCAGTATCAGTTAACCCGGCTGTTACTAACAGCGTCTCTCTCTTTTTGTTTCAGCTGCTCAGTAGCTTTGAAACCTTGAGGAGAATAATGCGGAGGCTCTGCAGTTTGAGACGGGAGCACGGCCGTTAATAATGACGAGTAGGCCTCTCGTTAACACCCCGAAACCGCTCACTGTCTCTGTGAGCGTGCTGTGTTCAAAACATTCCGCTCTCATCCAGTTTTCTTTGCTGGAGACTGCTGCTAGCAGACCAACAAATGGTGACAGAATATATTCTTTTAAACCCTGTGTTCCCTCTTTGGTGGTCTCTCTCTCTCTTTTCATATTTTGGCAAATTCCAAATGTAATCCAGTTGATTTTTCCGCCCTCAGTGCAGTCATCTTTTCTTCTAATTCACATATGAACGTCACATTCACACGTTCCCCTGGCTGCTCTCAAGCTGTGGATTTCTAGACAGCAGATGACATTGGGGAAAGAGATTCACCTCGTCCCTCTCTCTTCACGGTCCCAGTCGGACTCTCTGAGGGGCAAAGCTCATTTCATGCTCGGCTCTGCCTGCCAGCACACTGAGAGGCTCGACTCATGGATTGACTCGGGTCTGTGAAATCCCCGGGTGGTCAATGGACGGGTGTCCTGTGTGTGGAGGTCTTCCTCCAGATGTGTTCCTTTGTTTCTGCCCTGTCCTCTTCGGTCTATTACCAGGGTTTATGTATTGTTTAAGGCTGTTTTTTTAAGTCTTTATGGTATGAAATTCATAGAACACATCATATAAAGTAGTATCAGAACATGTAAATTGAAAGTATAATTTATACTTGGCCTCCCAACAAAAATAGATAGCCAACAAGCGCTTAGCTTAGCATAAAGACTGGAAACGGGGGGGGGGGAAACGGCTAGCCTGGCTCTGTCCAAAGGTAACTAACTCTGCCTACCAGCAACTTTAAAGCTTGTTAATTAACTCATTATATCTTGTTTGTTTAATTCGCACTAGTGTGTAAGTGTGTGTTTTATAGCAATGTGACCACTATGAGAGTGGAATCGATTTTCTCATCTCAGTCTCTGCAGGAAAGCGAACACACTGTCCTCCTCTGTCCTTGGTTGACTGGTTGCACAGCTCTACACAGACCCCCCCCCCCCTCAGTGTCTCTCCTATTTCATCTCCCTGACAGAACCAAGTCTCTGACCACCAGATGCGACTCTGTCTTCTTCAATCCCCGAACACTTTCTCCCTCTCTGCATCCCTTTTCCTCTTGTCGTTGGCAGGCTTCTGGCCCATATTAAAGTCAATGGGCCTCAGCAACACACTGTGTCCCAGCACGGAGAGCCCGTTGTGGCTTTCAAGTGGCCAGTCGGGGGGGAGGGGGGGAGCTGCTCCTCCAGCAGTAAGATGTGATGGATGTCCATCTGCAGCTGACGTTAGCTCCGGGCTGCTTTTCTTTTTGAGCTCCGGGGAAGCTGGTGATCGGGTTTCGACGGTTACGAAGCTGTAGCGTTTACTCGAATGCCACTTTGTTAAAATGCTCTCCTCGCCGGGTTTTGTTTAAACATGATGATTGTGCAGGAACGTTGATGCTTTCCACATGGCCTCAGCTGGGGTCTGAGATTGAGCAAGTATTTGCCCAGCGTGGTCCTGCACCTCATTATGCAGGACGGTGGATCCGCTGTGGGGCCAGTTTGAGGTTTGACTTCTTCAAGGAATTGGAGGTATGGTGGGGAGGACAGTGGTCGGACTCGGCACCAGGGATGGGTGGAAGTACAATTATTGGCAGTGTGCTTTTTGTTCCATGCTGAATCGTGGCTTCAATCCAGAGTGCGTAAACACAACTGTAGCATAAAGCATGATCAGTGTCAGCCAAAAATGTCTACTCACTATTATTTTGACTGATATTGTGGTAGGTTTTGCGATATTGGAGGGAATGGTCATTTTTACATCATTACAAAACATACTGAAATGATTATGGTGTGAGTTTTTCTGGAATGAAGACATCTCATCACTGCACAACGATGTTACATTTTAAATGACATTTTGACACGTTTCGCCTCCTTTCGATTTGAAAATTAATTTCAATTAATCGTCGAGTAACGTCTGTAAAGCTCCGTATTTTGGTCAAACACTCGATCTCCCTGTTCACCACACTTCCCCACTGCCTCCCGTCTGCTGTGTCGCGTTTCACCGTAAACGTTTTCCCAGAAGCGTCTCGCAGGATTCTGCAGTATAGTGTGTCAGAGGGATTACTGACATCCTGGTTTTTCCCGTTCTTTGCGGGAACGACATTTTGTATCAGCAGAAGTGGTGAGAAAAACCACGATTGGTTTGACCATCATGGTCGCGAGAGCTTTTGATTCACGTTTCCATTTGATTTGCTCGTTGAGATCCCTGTAGGAAAATTCCAATAATTTTTGAAAGATGAGCTTCGCCCCTGCTGTCTGCCGAGAGCTCTGAGTGCGCATGTGCGTCCGCGCGCTCATTCCTCGTGTGCTCCTTGTCCTCGAGCCCCTCAGTCTTTGTAGAAGTACCTATATATCTGTGTGTGCCTGGCCCTCAAATCCCCAGTAACTCTCTCACTCGTGAAGGACGGTGCTCCTGCTTGTTGCAAATATCATTTCTTTGATGAAGATGAGAGTTTATTAGGCTGTTTGGTTTCGTGTTTAGCTTGTGTTTGCTCCACACCATATGCAGATGAAACAGCAGCTGACTCTTAATCAGTAGCTTGAGGTACTGCAGCTGTTATTCTCGGGTTTCTGCGTTCAGCCTTTGCATGTCGGAGTGTTGCAGAGGCATCTGCTCGGCTCCTGTAGAGATCTAACCGTGTTCACTGGTGAGTCAAGAGAGAAAGCCCCCAGCCACAAACACGCACCATGAATCTGCCCGTTAGACAGAGAGGGGGGGGGTGGACATGAAAACTGCTGGCTGAGGGAGATACATTTCCAGTGTTCTTCCCAGGCCTTTAGGAAGATTTAAAAGGAATGCAAGGTCCTTGAAACAGTGCTGTTCCCCTGTTTTAGCCTTATTGAGGCTGTGACCTTTAACCTTAACGTAAGCATGAGCTCAGTATAGTGGCTGAGATATGAGGTCCAGATTGTCTAAGCATAACGGTACAGTGGACAGATGCAAATAAAGAGCAACATCCAGTAAGTGCATGACAGCTGAGAGGTGAGATTTAAAGGGTGTTGGCTCAATGTTTTTTCACGCTAAAATGATTACTGGTTGTATACTCCTCTTAACTGGTTAAAAATAACTTTACATATAAATACTATATGGATTGTTGGCTGTTTATCTCTTCTCTTGAGGTGTTTGGCTCACTAGTTTCAGGTCAGTGCTCAAACCTGCGTGCTTTCCGGTTTGTTTTCCCTCTCTTCACATTCTCTTTCCATATTCCGTCCACTCCACTTCTCAGAGCGGCACAGGGCCTCTCCAGGTTTAATGTGAATGCAGTCGGCAGTGTAAACGCTGAGATGACTTCAGACTGATCCATAAGGGTGTTTAGCTCCATGTACACAATGCACACAATGCAATCTGCAGAATCACATTTTCATAACTTCGGTTATTGCGGCAGGCTTTGAGCTGTTGTTGAGTCCGTGACTTCCCATGACATTATGCCGCTCTCATGGCAGGGCCGTGAGCAGTGCCAGGCGCTTGATCCTGCTTTATGACTTCCTGTCCCAGGGCGAGGGAGGGAGGCTGCCCATTTCCTGTTCGGACTGTGCAGCCCGCGTGAACTCTGGGCCGGCGTACTAATCACACCCTCATCTAATTTGTTTTTATTTTTATCAGCAAGTATCGGAAACCCCTCCCGCTCTCCAAGGTCCAAAACCGAGGCTTTATTAGGTTTCGTGGTATTACTGTTTTTTTACAGTCTGCATTTGTCGCTGATAATGCAGTGCTTTTCTAGCTCTGCTTTGATAATGTGCAGCTGACAGCCCCGGCCACCCTGACAGGTGTTTAACCTTCACTAACTAAACATCCCTCGCTTGGCAGATATACACACACTGTAATGAGTTAAACTGATGGAAACATACGAGGTGGAGGTGGAAATGGTTACGAGGTGGATTCTTCGTTATTGTTGAACCCTTTCGCTGCCTGCGATAACAAAGCTCTTCTTACCGCCTTCTTGAATTCTGACCTTACTGGCCCCCTCTCGCCCCCACAAACAAGCCTAATGATGATGTAATTGTTTTCATGTGGAGGAACCGTTTCTGAAGTCCCCCCCCCCCCCCCCCCAGACTCCCTGCAAGGATGTTTTGAAGTTGTCAGCTGTGTAGAAGATGAGGTCACCAGTGCGGTTAGCTCGTCGTGTTTACGGCTTCGCCAAATCCAGCTGTTCTGCAGCAGAGCAGACCGACGCCTCGCGTGACGTGTCGGGGATCAAATCACTGCAACTCTATCTTCTGCCTTGTTCACACATTAAAGACATGTTAAACCTCTACGGAGAGGAACGGGGATGAAATGCAGATCCACTGAAATGTACCAGTTTAAGTAACCTTGTGGAAAAACACAGTCCTCTCAGATGACTAGTGCTCTCTGTGCATTGCTTTGCTTCAAGCGGCATGTTGCGTAACCAGCTTGTCGTGCAGAAATCATCTGAGCAATGTTTTGTTTTTTTGTTTTCTTTCCCCTGTGAAACGACCTTGGCAGAATCATAGAATGCGTCGATCCGGCGGGGGTGTTGTACCTGTTCCCTGTGCTGGTCCTGCTTTCAAAGAGCTGAGTGGGTGTTGACGAGGGAGGGCACCTCAGAAGAGTCTGTTTCACAGAGTCACAAACTGTATGAATTATGTAATGCGTATTGTATAATAGCCGGGAGAACGATGTGTACTGTAAACGTGTGTGTTGCGGGAGCTGCGGAGGAGTTGTTTGGGTTGACTGCGTCTCTCCCGGCTTGTATCTTCTCCTCTCCCTCCAGTACAACCTGCCAGCGTGAAGGAGGGCAGGTCAGCTCTGGTCAGACGCAAGTCACTGACACTGGCTGCTCGGCATCGCCCGTTAGTGGAAAAACACTCTTGTTTGGTCCGTAAGCCGTCTTCTTTATCTGTGAGTTGGAGGAAGAAAGATGGAGGTTTAAAGTAGAAGAGACGGAGTGACGGAGAGTAGTGAGATAATCAGAGAGAAAGTGTTTAACCACAGCTTCCTCCTGAACCCTGAGGCCGCCCCGCTAACACTGTTGGCACAGAGACGGGTCACCATAACAACCCAATCGTCAGCAGCTGAGGCAGGTAGAGTCTCTGATTGATTAACTCATTGATTTTCCTCTTTCAAGTTGATGGCTTCTTCACCTGCTAATGAGGTTTGACCCTGTACTGATTTATTTATTTTTTTACTCATGCAATAAAGAGTGTGGGGGGGGGGGCTGTGAATTAGTTAGTTAAAAGAACAGCTGACACAGTTTTGTTACAAAACGAATTTCTTCGATGATGGGGATTCATGTCCCTCGTTAATGTTGACACAACGCACCAGCTCGGTCCCGTTCATTTTTATTTTTATTTCAAAAACTGCTCTAATCAAAGGAATAGTTTGGATGCTTTCATTTCTGTACGCTGAATATAAAGCTACAGCCAGTTAGCTTAGCATTAGCGTCAAATGGAGGGGTGGCAGTTGCTCAGTCAAAGTCCCTACATTTACATACACTGCACTGACTGGACTACTATTCACTTCTAAAGTGGAGTTTGTGGGGGTTATGTGCTGCACTATTTGAAAGAAAAAAAAGTCAAAATCATGAACACTCTTCCAAAAACTGGAAAGAATTTATTTGGTTTTAACTCAGAAGTCTGTGGCAGTTTAAATTGGGTTCACTTGTGTGAAACACTGTCTCTTGGGCCTCCTTCCCTAACATTTAGACAGTTCTACTCAAAATCGTTTTTTCCTCGGGGCTTTTTACTGTAACCCCCAGTTGCGTAACACCTTCCCATCTCACCTCATGTCATCGGAGATCATCCCATCACCTCATCCTTCTCCCTGCTCGTGTACTCGTCAAGGTGACTGCGTCCAGTCAGCCGTGGGTTTACACGTTTAAGAGTGAATAATTCAAGCAGGTCAGCAGCAGCAGCGGCTCTTCATCACTGGAACTGGGCCACGCTGTTTGGATGTAACACAGCCCAGTCAAGCAGAGGGCACAACACGGTCACCACCGCTACAGCATAATGGGATCACATCCACAATGTGCTCAAAGGGCTCGATGGTTGTAGGAGGAAGTCACACTTGACTCCAGTCGGCATCACAAATAGTTGCTGAGACAGAGAAGTACGGGTCACCCTGAGACTTATGTCTGACCTTTGACCTGTTTACACAGATAAATAGTCCGTGCAGACAAATGAACTAATGCAAAGCAAAATACAACACGTGGGCACAGCAGTGATGGCTAAACCAGCTGTGGAACAGACACTCTCATTTCTGGATGTTATGGTAACTTTAGAAGAAGAAAGAATTCCCAAAAGTTATTTCTCACACTTTTAAACAAAATGCAAATTTGCCTCGTGCAGCTTTATTGTGAGCCATGGGTGTTTATTTAAAGCAAACTCAAGCTTCAGATTGTGTGCTATAATATTTGCCCGGGATGGGGGGGGGGATCAGTTTTAATTAAAGAAAGAGCACTGTGTTGTTTAGCTGTAATAAGCTCCACTGAGGAGGATCCGGTGAACAAATACACTTTAATCCGAGGAGCGACACATTTTAATCTTGTTGGCACGCGTGCAGATCATCAGCTGCGTTGATCCTCGCTGTGCCAACACAGCCGAGTAAATGATGATTGCATCGTAATGAGGAATTATGACAATGGAAGTAAGAATAAATCAATATTGGGCCGATTAACGTGGCATTTAACAATTACAACCAATTAGGAGGAAGAAGAAGGAGGAAGTCAAAATGTGAAGAGCAGCATGTATGCGGAGTGTGACCTCATTGTTTGAACGGAGGTTTGTCGTGCAGATCCTGCAGCGTTGCTGCTTCACCGTTTGCTCTTGCATCACTCTGCTCCTCTGCCTCTTTTTCTGCTTTTGTCTCCTCTCGCTCACTTTCTCTCTCTGTCCTCACCTGTGTCCAAATGTACTGATCAAAGCCCAAAATATTCATTTTTTTCTACTCTCTTCATACCCTGAATGCTTTGTTTTTCCACCCACTCGTCTTCTCATCACAACCACACACCCAACAACACGCAACCGACTGCCGCTACATGCAAATGGAAGCTTCCCTTTTCCTTCCTCATCCTCGCTCTCCATCACCACTTTTGTTCCATCATGCTTAATAAGTGATGGAGTGGTTAATCTGAGGGGAGTGCCCCCCCAAACAGCTCAGATGAAAGGAAGCAGGAATGATCTGCAGAGCACCCTAAGGCTGTGATTTCCCACCCTGCCAAACCCCCTCCCGCCTCTTCACTCACATTTTAGCACACCCACTGTACCCTGAAGGACCCTCCCTCGAAAGCCCCCCTCACACACACACACACACCTCCTTTTCCCCTGTTTTCTGAAGGCAGCAGGGCAGATCAAAGAGGTGTAGAGGGTCATCCAGTAAACATACTTATATGGACCGTTCGATTCGAATCAGATTGAATTATGTGCTCGCATCACTGGACTCCGAGGTAAAAACACAGCACTTTTTGTCATTTCTGTTGAGTAAGTCGAGCACTTCTTTTGAGACGGTAATAACGTTGCAATATGAATGTGCACACACACTTTGTGTGGCATGAGTTGGGTCTGCAGTTCAAAGCCCACATGAACAGAAGGTTACTGTTATATTCATGCATGTAAAAGAACAAACAACAAACCCCTGTGTGGTCACCATGATAGTAAAAATACAGATGAGCCATTAACAGTACCTGTATGTTCGTGGCGATCATAGTAGCCCTGATTAAAATGCTCAGTGTGCCTCCTTAAATGCAGAAAAGAAATAGCAAAAATAGATTAAGGTTAGAGCCTGGAGCTTCCTAAAACTTTTTCAAATTTACACTCATGCACTCTGAAATGCTCTGTGGAGTTTGAAGCAATTTCCACCAGCTCTGTATCAAAGGAATAGTTCGACATTTTAAGAAATACGCTAATTCAGAGCTGGATGAGATCTTTTCCACTCTCATGTCAACCATGAGTCGATTAGCTTAGCTTAGCATAAAGACTAGAGGAGGGGGAAACAGCCAGCCTCCAAAGCTCCTCTAAAACGCATCAATTAACACGTTTAATCCGTCCACAAAATGTAAATATCAAAATGACACGTTGCACTTTTTTACGAAAGTGCAGTGACTTCCTGGAGTTGGTTAACGATTTTTGAGCTTTTCCATAATAAGCAAAATTCCCAAAATGTCAAACAGTCCTTTGTACAATCTAATGTACGAGCCATCCATCCATACACTACAGGTCAGTCATGAGAGAACATGAAAACACAGAAAGACCCCCGCTGGGAGCTGGACCAGAGCCCGGGACCCTCTTGCTGTGAAGAGAGCCACTGCACAGCTTCCTATTGGAAAATCTGGAGTTGCAGTTCACAAGATCTTGTTGATGTCAAATATGAACTCTGAAATTTCTGGCTAAGTTACTTAACATCTTTGTCGACTGCTTAGCGTCACTCACAACCTTCGCTTCAAACAAAACAGAAAGAACAATGGAGGTCAACTACAAAACATTTACAGGCAGATGTTTTCAGCAGCTGTGCAATGTTCCCAGGATGTCCACCGTACAGTCGCTGGAGCTCGTCACGTGAACGCCAGACTGACTGCAGTGTCGGGACCATCTCATGTACATTAGCCAGGCACGGATTCAGAGCTGCTCCGTATTCATGCCGGAGCGCCGGAGCCGTCAGACCGAGCATTAATTCATCCCCGGCTCTCGGAGGTCTCTGTGATTGGCGGGGCAGCGGCGAAGCCTGCAGGAGTTGGAGGCCGGAGAATGGCAGAATCAACATAATCGCGATGCCGTGTCAGGGAGTGGAAATCAGGACCTGGTTCAACACTCCCTTCCCCCCTCTTGCCTGGTCGCATGGAGCGGCTTTACGAGGGGCCGTGCCACCCAGCACATCTATAATTAAGAGCCGGGACTGGTCCTGATGTCAGAGCGCAGGCACTCAGGGCTCAACCATCTGCTGTCTCACCTTTTTAATATAGGTTGTTATCTAATCAACCACATTTTTAAAAAGTCTTCTATTCTGACCAACAGCGCAGCAGTGATTCAATTCCTCGAAACATCTCACAATCGCCCTTTGAGAGACGAGGCGTGGTTGTCCTCGGGGGACAGATTTCCAGCAGAAAAACTGGGTAGTTAGTGTCAAAGAGCATAAAAGAGAGTATCACACGGAGCAAATCAAACATCAGACAAGCTAACGGCCACTTTGTCATGTGATCTCTGAAGCTCCACTAACACCACCAACATCTCAAGGATTACCACTTTTACTAATTACTCTTTTTTTTCCTCCTTTTCTTTCATGTAGTCTCCAATTCCCTCAAGAACTCTTAATCTCATCTCCCTGTTGGACTCCTCCTCCTCCCCTACATCTTTCCTTTCCTTCTTTTTTGTTGTCATTCTCACGTCTCCCGAGCTCAAGGCCCCGCACAGTTCACCCTCTCATACGGTGAATTTATCTCTACAGTACTTTTTTTTTTTTTATCTACACGAGAGCCTTTTAGGAAAATAAGGGCGCTTTGTTCCTCTCTCCCTCCGCACAGCAAAACACCTCCAACCAACTAAACCGGAGCGTTCGCCTCCAACAACATACAGACAAATATTATCCAGGCACATCGCTGTCCGGTTATTATTTTTGCAGTCAATTTTGGGATTTGGGGAACTGTGCAGAACTGCTGGGTCTGTTTTTAATGTGTGAGCCCACAGTGTTCTGGGTTAACACGTCTGCGTGTACAGTATGTGTGCATGTTTTTCATGCCGTAAATAGTGCATGAGCTAACACCAGACGAGAGTGGAGCACGGGACGTGTGAATGTACAGTTCTTCCGGCTGGAGGGGGGGGGAGGCCGTGTGCGTTCACCTCGTGCTTCTACATCTCTTAACTCTGGAGCTCCCAATGTTAGACACCTGATAATTATGATTTTTATTTTTTCATTTTTTATTCTCTTTAGTGCATGCTGTGGTTGCAGAACTCCCTTTGCAACAAAACGTCTTAAACGCTTAACATATACAGTTAACATACACCCCATCTATTTCTGTGTTCCCTTTCTCTCTCATCTTACCCAAAAATATCTCCCGTCTCCCCGTGTGTTTTTTTCTTTTTCCTCCCATTTCCAAAACATGGCTTTCCCAGACATTCTTTCCAAGTTGTGACGCATGGAGAGCGTACGTCTTATAGTTCTGAACACTGGGAGCTTAAAATACTCTGTGGCGAGGGTTGGCTGAGGTCTCTGACCCTCCTCCTCCTCCTCCTCCTCCGGTCACAAAGTCAGACATACAGGCCGTCCTGCTCACCTAGAGCCCACATACAAGTAACTACTGAATACATTCACTTTGTTCTGCTGGTACCTGCTGTTTTAGGGGGAATATAGAACAGACGAATGGTTAAATGTTCATCTAGATCATCAATAACCAAGAACATGTCATGTTAGTATTGGAAAAAGATTTCCTCGGTCATTGATTAAATCCATTGACAGTTAGCCCGAGAAGGGTATGTTGCAGAATATTAGTTTAGCACACCTTTCTTTTCATCTCGCTTGGCGTAAGCACAGCTGTGTGCCGCCAGTTCAGCAGATTAAGGAAATAGTAAAACGTGCTCCTCGCTTCTTCTCTGAATCCCGTCATGAGTCACCGTACGGTCGGCATCAGTCACCAGCAGACACCGACTCTGAATCACAGCCCAGCAGACGGTGTGCAGCCTTGTGTCTGTAACCCTTTCCCCAGCAGAACATTTTTTTCCCCCTCTTAATTCAAATGGGACGGGACACGGCGGATGGAGACGGAGTTTGACAGGCATACACAGCCCCCCCCCCCCCCCCCCCCCCCCCATCGATCCATTATCCAGAGGAATACGACTTTCAAAAGCAGCCAGCCCCGGCTGTCCTGTTGAATAAAGATGGTGATGCCCTCTGAGCCTGCAAGCGTAAATCAGGGAACTGTAAGAGCGCGGTGAGGAGAAGTCAGTAACAGCCACTCAGACGGAGAGGAGGGGGGGGGGGGGGGGGAGGAAAAATGGGGGCTGTTGTCATTCTTTTGAGAAGAAATGGCTTTTAAAGCCTCCAAGATTTCTACTGTGGGGATGTCTCCCACTGTTTTAGACACTAATAGTTAGTCACTTTAAAGTTTCACACCTTTCTCCTCATCACATTCCTCTCTTTGCTCACTTCCTGAGTGCGCTGACCAGCCTGGGAAAGGTTGACAAGGGGGTCAAAGCAATGAACAAAACACAGTGCAGCATTTAGCAGTCCCTCCCTCCCTCTCTCCCTCCCTCTCTCCTTCTCATTTCTCATTGAATGTTTATTGCTCCCTCCTCCCCTCCTCTTTGGAGGTGTGTCCATCAACATCTGGAGAAGCAGGGCTGCTCAGTGACAACGGGAGCTCATTCACTCCCTCTCACTCTCTCTCCCCCCCTCTCTCTCCCTCTCACTCTCTCTCCCCCCCTCTCTCTCCCCCCCTCTCTCTCTCTCTCCCTCTCTCTCTCTCTCTCTGCCTCGCTCTAGTGCTCCGTATCTGTGTTTCTACCGTTGTAGAAGTCAGATTTGCACAGCGGGGAGATGTTGGCAGCTGACTGTGGAATGAGCTCACAGAGGAATTATTCTCAGGCTTATCAAGGAGACCATGGCAGCATCTCGTTCTCTCTTTCATCACTCTTTCCTTGTTTGAAGTGAAAACCTTTGAAGCGAGCATCAGCTGCGGGAGACTTTTTATTCTTTATTTTTTATTCTGCCGGTGAATTCCCCGAAACGGTTCTCCCGCACCTGGTCCGGTGCTCAGCGAGAGTCTTCGCAGGGGATCCATCCTCTCCTCCGTCGTTGTCAGCGGCGCTCTCCCTCCACCTGCGCTTTCGGTGGACGAGGCATTTAAAGGCTTTTGGGATGACGGAGATCCTGGTGTCGGATGTAAACTTGAACTCGGTGTGCGAGCGTCTGGAGCAGCACTGCTGCGTGGACCAGAACCAGCACAATCAGTCCAGCCAGCCGCAGACCCCCGTGCACAAGAGGCACACCAACACCGGGGCCAAGCTATGGGGCCGCGTCCGCAGCAAGCTGCTCAGACAAAAGGTCTCTCGCTGACATATGCACACACACACACACACACACACACACACACACACACACACACACACACACACACACACACACACACACACACACACACACACACACACACACAAGCTGTGTTTCTTCTCATTTGTTCTCTATTTCTCACTGTGTCACTCCCATCTGTTTGCTCTGCCTCTCCTTTATGTTTCCCTCTCCATGTGCGTGCGCTCTCTCTCTCCCCGTGTGTCTTTCTTTCAGTGCCGAGTTGACCATTGTTCTTATCTGATGGCTCTATTGACCGTAGTAGAGGCAGTGATGTAGTGCCGAATTAAAAGGTGGCTAAACCGTGACCTGCCATAACACCAGCCACAGTAAACACAAATGTTATTGTTATATTATAATATATATATATATATATATATATATATATATATATATTTAAAAAGTTTTCATTTCTGCTTTCACACCTCCTTAAATGATGTTATTCTTTAACAGCTCACATTTATTTGACGATACTGACTGTGAATATTTGTTACTGAGCCTCATGTCCACTGATGGTTAGTGAGCCACAAGCAAGTGTTTCCTGTTGTTAACATGGATGAATAGCACTGACACCAGTGAAAGGCTTTCTACATACCTGGGTACTGGATTGAGCCTTTAAATTACCAGGAGGTGAAAATCACCACCTCTTTAAAAGCCACTGCTTCGACAGATGAGACAATTAGGATTTCCTCTCTGTTGTTTCATTGCTGCCGTTTTATGTTTCCCACCTTTCTGCATCCCACAGTCTCTGTTATTCCTCAATTAAAGCCACCGATGATGAGTACGTGGTATCTCCATCGTGGTACTCGTGAGTCCTTTCAGTATCCGTTGAGCTCCCCCTGCTGCTTGTTGTCAGCACCGTCCGTCCTCCTGTGGCTGAGCTCATCTCATGCACCTTTTGGCTTTTCCAGCACAGCTGCCACTAATTAACTGTCACATTATCCCAAATAACCTGCGAAACGCGCGTCTAGCATATTTGCATCGGGTTGCAATTATAAGACTGAGGTTCTTTCAGAAAAGGGCAATTGTTGTCCTTTGGTTAAAGCATTCGGGTTGGGCTGAATGACCCTTGTGTTGAGGGATCTGTTACCCAAAGATGAGTGCACATACACACACACACACACACACACACACACACACACACACACATGCAGGTCTGGTGTGGCATCGTTTAAATGCAGGTTTCTGGATTGTGACTCATGCGTGGGAGCAGGAAATGTTTTTTTTTGGGGGGGGTTTTCGCTCCAGATGCTTTTTGTATATGAAAGATGGAGAAGAAGCCCATGAGCCTGTTCTTGTTCTATGCATAGCTCTGCACACGCAGCTAAAACTCAGACTCATTTATATATATTTTTTGTTTATTCAGCAGTCCTCCTCATCTTCATCACGAGTGCATCGCCAGCATTTTAAGCTGTAGTTTGTGTGCATAATGACCCGGTTCGGGACATGGATTTCAAGTGGAGAGTGGGCTTGACCTTCGCGTCAGTGCTTCCCAATTGTTTGAACAGGAAGGCTGACCACTGGTTCTACTGGGCGGGATGAAACAGGGATTACATACTAAGCCCACGCTTTACTGTATCGATCCGTCCTTCTCCCCTCTGTACGCACGTCTCCACGTCTTGATGTTTCTGCGTTTTGCTGCTGTTGAGATTCGTCAACAGTTAGTTGCATGTGATTTCACCCCCCCCCCCCCCCCAGCTCTCACCCTGCACACTTCACCAGGCTGCTCTGTGAAGTCCCATTCATCATTCATTTTCAATGAGCCTTTGAATGGCAGGTCGTGTGAGTAAACTTGTGTTGCAGTTTTTCTGCGCTCGCTTGCCTTTTGATGCCATCAGCTCTTCCACAGCTCCCCCTTTCTTCTCCCCCTGACCTGCATTTCTGCCTCCGCATGGTGGCGAACTCTGTTTGATGGAGGGTGAGAGGCGTCGACGTTAGATCATCATCTGATACAGTAGCCTGACGGGCTGCCTGCGGGGTTTCTTAAACAAGCTGAAAATGTCAAAATCTGTAGTATTAAAAAAAAAAAAAGGTTTCTATGTTCAGACAGGACGGGTTGGACACAATTTGTTTTGCTGGTTTTCTTTTCAAAATGGTGCAAAATTTGTCCTCAAATTGTGAAATTACATTTTTTTTTTAACATGCACATACTCATTATGAGGAAGAGCGACATTCAGTGTTTCAAATAATTATGTGAAAGGGGGCAGGGAAAGAAGATTCAGGGCTTATTTCTTTTTTTTGTGCATCTGTGGCATGCGTCGTGTTCTTCACAGGGTGTTGAGAGGAATGTGGATGTCGGAGGATGCGTAGGGGGGAGGACACCGGGGAATCGTCCTCACTCCTTCAGCCTAAAGCGCCACCTAATTAAGGCACGGTGCGATGAGATGGGAGGCTGGCCGGGAACACTAATTAGACTAGAAGCAGACATAATGTACCTCTTGTGTCCCACCGAAAGAACAAGCGATGATTAAGCCGTTGCTTGGTTGTACACAGTTTTTTTTGCGGGGGGGGGGGGGGGGGGGGGGGGCTGTGTGTTTGACATTGTGTTCTTTCGGCTGATGACCCGTTTGCCCGGGCAGGTTAGGTTTTATTTTCTTTACTGAGTTACAGCCCGCTTAGTGGGGAGAACAATGGAGCTTAGCGATGGATGAGAATCAGATCAGACCATTATCATCCGCCCTCCGCCCCGCTCATCCCTCCTCCCGCCCCCGCTGCATTTTAGCCCACATACAAAATGACGCTCTTCCATGAGAGTATGTTGATTAGTGCAGATGAGGTATTTGGTTTTCATCCCTCCTGCGCGCCTTAAATGCCAGCCAGTCCCCCAAATGGCCTTTTTATATGGGCCACATAAATCTCCCTCTGTCCCCACCGGAGGGCAAAGCCCTTTATTGGCCCCAATCCATCCTCCGTGCGCAGGATCTGCGATTGGTTAATGAGCTCCAGGAGGGTCAGTAAAGCAGTCTCAGGTTGAGACCCACAATGACCCCCCCCCTCTTGGATGAGTCCAGCCTCATCGCCTCTGGCCGTATGCAGGGTGGCTTTAATCTTTGCAGGGTGATAACAAGGCATTAATCATCTAATGAGGTGGTGAGAGTTGGTGCGGTCAAGCAGGAAATGTGATACATTTATCTGAAACAGTCAAAAACAGTCAGTTCAGGTTTGTTTTTTATAGATGTTGGTTCTCAACAGTTTTCTTCTCCGCTAAGAGTCCAAAACCAGGAAGAAGTTGCTTTTTTTTTAGTTTTTATCTCATTGGAGCTCTCCAACTTTATAATCAAACCTCTCTCCAAAAATGTTGAATGTTACATCACAACCGAAAGCGAGACGCCTCTGATCGTCGAACTGGCACCTGCTTTAAGACCGACACATACTCCACGGAGTACACGTGCGAAGAGATGATCTCACGGCTTACAAAATGGTGCATGCTGCTATTGGTAAAGACCCCAAATAACCTGAATAGTGAGGTAATGAGCTAGCCCACGACCACGCCGCGTCCCCAGGAGGCCGACGAGTGAGAAACATCCCCGTAGATCTGTCCAAGACCAACATAAGGGGTTCATCAGAGGACAAAAATGTGACTTTAGATGTCAGTCTCTTGATAGCAGATGTGAGTTTTGTCTCTGCTGCTCTGGATTAAATCAGCTATTTGGTGGTTAGACTGTTTGACAATGGAACAAAGCAGTGATTGCATCCGTGTCTTCACCATGTGGGTTTCATTTAACAGCCGAAGGCCTTCAATTATTAGTTAGTATATTAATCTCAGGAAGCATGAAGAACACATTTTATTGGAGGGTTTTAAGCAGAAGAAGGAAACATAAGTGCGCTACTGAATGAATGAAGCACTTGTGTTAACTCAAATTCATAATCATATTCCTCTCTCTCTGCTCCTAAGTGTAGGATAGCTCATGAGGGGTCGTGTTGCGTAAGTGTAGCACGCGTCTGTGTGTTGCCGTTTACAAGCCCTGTGAGAGGATCACACACCGCAACTCACAACCCTCTGCCGGCCGGAGAAGCCGCGCCGATTGGCTGAAACGAGGACGTGAGGGGACGAAGGCAACATGGCAACCGAGTCAGAGACCTCACACGGCCGTGGTGACATCGGCCGCTGTCGAGTAAAGAGGCCGATGCACATGTACCAACATTATGCGAGTGTGGTTCATTTGTCTAAAAATAGTCGTGCTGCTTGTATTCTATGAAGCAGATACACTGCGGCATGATGTGTTAGCATGGGGGGGGGGGGGTAAAGGCTCAATCACTGCACAAACACTTCCTGTAATCCTGCTAAATAAACCGAGGAGCCGAGCAGTTTGAGCTGCGTTCTAATTAGAGGACTAATAAAAAGCTTTCTGCTGCTGAATGAATATTTAATCAGCCAGAGGGCGGCAATGGAAAACTGAAGGAACACAAAGGGGGCAAAATATTAAACAAATTCATTAATTAGGCATATCAAGAGATCAAGTTGTGTTTCGAATGTTGTCGCCGGCATGAATAACTCTCCAGCACAGCAACAATGTAATTAAGCTTTAGACATCATTTCAGCCACCGACTGTTTGGAACAATTTCTTTTGCTGTTTTTCTTTCTTAGATCAGCAACGAAGGATTTACACTCTAATAGGAAGCGTGTAGTCAAGTCAACACATTTATTAACATATCGCATGTGTGCATCTTTTACATGCTCGTCAGTAAAGAAGGCTTTGATGTCCCGTATTCTGATGGATGACGGGTCCCTGAGGGGCCAAACATTTTCAAAAAAGGACCTTATTCATGTTCCCTGCGATGGATGTGCTCTTTTTCTGACAAATCGGGACCCCGGGTGTTACTCTCCTGCTGTAGCGCTGCATGTGCTGCTGAACCGCGTCCCTGAAGCCTCCCGTGTGCTTTGTAGAAATGTAAACCGCTCCAGAGGGTTTCAGACCTCTGACCGCCCCGCTGCGTCAGTCTGCTGTTGCTGTCAGTCTACGTACAGGAGTCCACGTCACATGTCTGTACAGGATTATGTTTGCTCAGTGGGGGGGTGTGGGGGGGCAGTGTCAGCCAGTTCCTGTAGTGTAGTGGTTATCACGTTCGCCTAACACGCGAAAGGTCCTCAGTTCGAAACTGGGCAGGAACAGCACCTTTTTATTCTAAAGACAGCAGCTCTTATATTTATTTTTGAGGAACATAAGTCCAGGAGCAGAGTTTGCTGTTGGTTGTGTGTGAACAGCGTTGCTCTTTGTTCTATGCAGGGATTAAATGGTCAACAAAAAGGCCGTATCGCCACATCACCACTCTATGAATCCTTATAAAGAGAACTGAAGCCACTTCCTGTTCTCCTGTTCACCATGTGGCAGCTGAACAGCAGGGCTTATCTTATCTGCTTTTGTTCTGTCCCTGTAGATCAGCCGGGGCAGAGTACAGGCTGAACGTCCTGGATAGCGGCTTTGAAGCCAAGCCTCGTGCTCGTGATATATTCTGTTCTGCTTGAAGGGAAAGATACTGAAACCAACCTTCAATTTCCTACAGAACAGGGCCGAAAGGTGGGCCGTGTCTCATGGCAGCCACATGCCTCCCGTTGCTCAAACACACCAAAGACCTACGTGTGCGTGTGTGTGTGAGCATACAGGAGTTGGGTTTAGAAGGCCCTACAGAGTGTTGAGAGAAAGTAAATGGGCAGCACGGTAACCAGTTGATCCCCAAACCTGCTGCAGACATACAGTGTGAGCTGCTCACAGAACAATGAGTTTCCATATAACAGAACGACACACATGTTTATTGCATTCTCTATGCGGAAAAAGCTTGAAGTGTGTTCCTCGACCGGAATCGATACAAATCCGTGTGTGTGCAGCGGTCCGCTATTTGAAGTATTTCTCTGCTCTGCTCGAGGCTGCAGCCCGTTCTGTCCTCTCAGGCATTGACAGTTTTCACGGTCCCACAAAGAGAGCTTTGCCACTGGTGAGATGTGATCCTAATCCGAGCCACATTAGGCTGAGGGGGTCTCTAAAATAGAAAAAGAAAAAAAAAATACTGGATTGCACACACACACAGTATATATTAGATGCTCATGTGTTCAA
This sequence comes from Anarhichas minor, assembly GCF_050575085.1. Classification (NCBI taxonomy): domain Eukaryota; kingdom Metazoa; phylum Chordata; class Actinopteri; order Perciformes; family Anarhichadidae; genus Anarhichas; species Anarhichas minor. Next base: position 7,428,257 of record NW_027466473.1, on the reverse strand, counting down.
AATCCCCTTCAAGCATCCTATGAATGGAAATCAGTCATTGCACTTCTCATCTTTTTGGAGTGAGATGAAAGGGGACTTAAGCTGTGCTGGTTTGCCTTGAAAAGGACTGAAAAGGACTGAATAGACGATAAATAGCCTTTGTAGTCGAATGGTTACAGCACATGCTAGGGATGCATCGATATCAGGCCGATACTGACTCAAATAGCTGGATCGGTTATCTGGACAAGGGGGTCAATCTACCCCCCCCTTCCAGTCTGCCTCGACGCTGTCATCTGTCGATTTAAAGGTGAAAAATGCCCCCAAAAAAGCTTTAAAACACAGTAAATAAACAAGAAGTGAGGCTTTAAAATGTATTCTTAGCAGTCTTGTAGTATACTGTACCTTCATTTCTTTGTGTCATTTCCTACCATGTCCACACTGTCCACCTTCAGTCAGATTTAGTCCCTGCTGTGTTACCTGCTGCCCTCTTCCTGCTGTCACTCAGGATTACTCTCTCCGCGTTTGTTCAAACCAGCCGACTGGACACATTCCACGTCGAGTCCCAATTCATTTCCAAGAAAGCCGTCTCTCGTCATGCGACCCTTCTCCTGACATTTCCTTCCTAATTCTGAGTGTAGTATTTAGCATAAACTAAGTCAGTCCGAGTTCTGCGGAGGCCTCTTTAGCCAAACTGTGTATGCAGTCATCCCGTTAAAACAACTAATTTGCCAGGAAATGAAAAAGTATTTTTTTTTTTTTTTTTTTATAATAAAAAAGAGCCCAGTAGAGGATTTACCTTCCAGAGGGGTCAATGAGTGTAACCCATGCCTGTAAAGGGCCCTCTTTGTTTTTACAGCCCAGCAGTGCATTCATGTTTAAATTAGCAGAGTAATAGGAGGGAAATGGGACGGAGGGAACAGTTTTTTCAGTGAGTCTACTTGGAGGGGTCACGGGAGGCGTCAGCAGTGAGTCCTGGATCTCTGCCCGGTTCTCTTCTTGGCAGTAGCGGTGTAAAGACCCGGTTGCAGTGATTACTTGTCCCTCGTCTCAAACCCCAAAGCCTGCTGGGAGAACAGGCTTTAACGATAATAGGAATGCGTGAAACCGATGCCAAATGGCCTTTTTACGAGGTAACGAAGTACTCTCACTGAGAACTCTTAATGGTCGCAGCCTAATGCTGACGATAAGAGAAGTGTGCTGCCCTCGTGCTCATCCAACACTCATCACTTTCCTCTTAGTCGAGCACACCAGTGCGCAGGGTTGTAATCACATAGCTGTGTGTAGTGCAAACAGCCTATTAAAAAAGGCATTAGCCGTTGTGGCCTCGCACACGCGCTCCAGGAGACTTAAAACAACAACATCATGTCTCAGAGGGCATCATGGGACGTGTGATCCAGACTTTGAGAACGTGTTGCGGTGAAGTAGGCCAAGCGTCTGAGCCGATCCGGAGCCCGAGCTGGACCCCCAGGAGACAGCAGAGGGTATATGTGGGGGAACTTAAGTGGCATACGTCTTTGCCTAAAGTAGACTTCGTGACTGTGTTGTTGTAAAGCAGCAGTATCTGGGGACAGGCTGACTTTGATCTGGTTAGAGAAATGGAGCAGCTAAAAGGTGAACTCCGGTCAAAGTGGATGTTAATCACAGTTTCAAGGTGCCTCGCCTCGCCTCGCCTTTGTCAGTTGCAGCTTTAAAACTGGGCCGGAACAGCCCTTTTTGTTTCTGGCTTCCTTTTTTTCTTTAAATAGAATAAGTTTTTGTCGCTTAACCCCAGAGAAAACCAGAGGAAAGCCTGTCATGCTTGCTTGGAATAAAGCAAACTGTTTCCTTTGTGTTGAAATGTGCAGGTAGTGACTTTTGATTGTTGTCATCTGATGATTTTTTTTATTACTCCCTGTGTGAATGAGATCATGCGTCCTTCTTTGGTCCAAATCCTATCACCTAATGTCTTTCTGTCTCTGCTGTGTCTTTCAGCTGGATCCTCAGACTGTGCAGTCCAAGAACTGGCACATGGACGTCATCGAGATGAACGGGGTAAGACACAAGCAACTCCACTCTAGCTCACACTAGGATGATTATATATTATAATGAGATGTGTTGCGAGTTTTTACTCATTGGTCGGTATCTTCCGACATCCCTGCAGGAAGTCAAAGTGAGATTTAGGATCCTCTAGTACAGCAATGTGTGTACGAGCAGATTTTTAAAAGAAGAATTCAGTTGGCACAAAATAGTTTGATACACATCTGTTTGGCTGTAATGTTTACAATAGAATCCAAATGTTTAGCTTGAAGACGTTGGATATTAAATATATATTCAAAGTCAAAACCTCTCAATGCAAACAAAGTCAGAGAAGTGGCTCGTGAGGCTCCTCGGAGCGATGCAGCTTCCTTCAGCTGTGTTGTTTGTTCATCGTCAGATCAAAGTGGAATTCTCCATGAAGTTTACAAGTCGGGACCTCAGCTTGAAGAGAACGCCGTCCAAAAAACAGAGTGGGGTGTTTGGAGTCAAAATCAACGTGGTGACAAAGTAAGTATGTTTTGGCAATTGAGTCCAAAAATGTTCCCACACATTCACTGTTGTACATTTGCGCTGGCAAATACAATTCCTCTTGAATACGGACAACAAAAAGGCCCAGAGTTGTTTTCATCTCCTCAATGGTAGATCTGTAAACTTCCCTGAACATCGTCAGAAAGGTCACATGGGTGTAACTCCTGCTCTCGCCCACAGGCGCGAGCGCTCCAAGGTGCCTTACATCGTCCGTCAGTGCATTGAGGAAGTGGAGAAGAGGGGGATCGACGAAGTGGGAATCTACAGGATCTCAGGGGTGGCCACTGATATCCAGGCCCTCAAAACAGCGTTCGACGCCAGTAAGACCCCTCTCACTGCCTCATCTCACCATCACGACCAGAGAACTAACCAGCACTCTGGCGTAGCAACAGATTATTAACCAGCAAAATCCCATCATGTGGGGTTACTGCAGGAGGATGGCAGCTGTGCTTTTGTTCGCCTGTAATAATGCAGCGTGTTCGCTTTCTAATCTCTGTCTGCGTCCGACCTGCAGATACCAAAGACATCTTGGTGATGCTGAGCGACATGGACATCAACGCCATCGCAGGAACACTGAAGCTGTACTTCAGGGAGCTGCCGGAGCCTCTGCTCACCGACCGCCTCTACCCCGCCTTCATGGAGGGCATAGGTGCGACCTTTAGGCCCCCGGAAGTGTGTGTTTGTCATCCAGTTCAGCCGAGCTGGAAGAGATGAAGGGCTAAAGTTTAAGAGCAGTTTTGCCGTAATTAGATCTGACATGTTTTTTTTTCCCCTCGTCTCCCTCGCAGCGCTCTCAGACCCGGCAGCCAAGGAGAACTGCATGATGCACCTCCTACGCTCCCTGCCCGACCCCAACCTCATGACCTTCCTCCCTCTGCTGGAGCACCTCAAACGGTACACACACACACACACACACACACACACACACACACACACACAGTTAGACCACATGTCTTGATCGTCCACATGACGATTGATGGGTGTAAGAATAAAAAGAAGCCGTTCATTTAAATCTTCAGCTCAACACAGTCTTTTAAATCTTCACATTCACACCCGAAAGCTTCCCAGCACAACCCAAAAAGTCCTCCACTATTGTGGAGGACTATTGTCCACTGTGCAGCTTCTGTCTACCTTTGCAATGAGCGCCTTTCACCACATGGAACCCCTGGCTGTCTTAACCGTGTCCTCCCTGACTGACGGGTCTGTGTGTGTGTGTGTGTGTTCCTGCAGGGTGGCTGAGAAGGAGCCCATCAACAAGATGTCCCTCCATAACCTGGGCACCGTGTTTGGCCCCACTCTGCTCAGGCCCTCAGAGGCGGAGATCACAAAGGGACAGCAAATCACCTCCGCCTCTGACATCTGGTCACATGACGTGATGGCACAGGTACCGTCACGCAGACGCAGTTTGATTTTACGCAGTAGATGGTGTGCTGGTGCGTAGCGTTCAGATGTTTTTCTGGATGATTGCTTTTACTCCCACGTCCCTAAGTGACCCATGTGGCTGCGCTGTACTCTCACAGCTGTATTTAGGCTGCAGGCCATCCCTTCATCCCTACTGAGATATCAGCTTCCTGTGCACAAATGTCTTTCCTTGTCAGAATAAACAACATCCATAATAAATAATCATAAATGTGTCCGCATGCAGGAGGCCCCGTCTGTCCATTACAGTGAAGCCGAGTGTTTGTATTTGGGCTTCTTTAAATTCTAAATGTTTATTTCGTAAGTACACAAAATGTCAAACACCAAAGAAAGATGCTTCCGCTGCTTTATCCTGAATATAACCTCAGAATGGGGACATGATGGATTCTCCCTCTTGTTATTAAAAGAACCAATCCAGCAATAATAAAGACATTCCTGGACATGTTTAAGAGGATACAATCAAGTCCACCGACTCACAAAATACACCTTCTCGGCGTAAAATACATATTTTAAATTCAGTTACCTGCTAGCAACTGAATGTCCGTCTGATGGGACTGATTTAATGGGGGAGCATGAGACAGAGTCAGACGTAGAGAACCTCGATAGTAACGGCCAACTTGGACTGAAATAAAAGCAATTTCTAATCCAACCAACTTGTTTTCTCTCTTCCCAGGTCCAGGTGCTGCTGTATTACCTGCAGCATCCTCCCATCTCCTTTGCTGAACTGAAGCGCAACACGCTCTACTTTTCCACTGACGTTTAAGCCCCACCCACCTCCCTCAGGGCGCCGTCTGGAGAGCAGAGAGTGAGAGACTCCGTTCAAACCCCGGTGCTCGCCGCTCGGTCCTCCTGCCTCACCTCTCCTCCCGGCAGGCGGCTCATCTCGACTGTACAGCCCCCCCCCCCCCCCCCCCACGCACACACACACATCCCTCCTCTCTGCACCCCCACCTCACCCTCACATCCCCCCCCACCCACCCCCAATCCTGAAAAGAGATGTAGCCGAGCTTGATGGAGGTGGTGAAGGAGATTTCCCGGGTCGTCTACTCGTCACATGTCACGTCCTGTTTGTAATGTGAAGAGAGCAGAGCCGCCGGGCGCCTCCCACCGTCAAGACGACAAGGCATTCTTGGACCGCGTGGGGGAAAGATCGAGGGGCCACGGGGGCCCACGGCCCGGCGCGGTGGCACAGGATCAAACCCGTGTTGATCTCAGAAACCAGGCGACTCAGCCTCCAGCTTCTTCTTCTTTTATTTCCGATCAGAGGCATTCCAGAAAAAATGGCATTTATACGTTTAATAATTCTGTTCAACAGCTGTTTTGTTTCCTGTTTCTGGCTTCGTGCATGTGGCGGAGGAGGATGGGGGGGGGGGGGGGGTGTGAGCAGTGAGCGATGATGTGGTTCTATTTGAGTGAGTGAGTGTTTAAGGGACTATGAGAACTTGTGATGTTTAGAAGTGGCTGGGAAGCCATCCTGATAAATGGCTGGTGATGTGCCTCTCTGTGCTGACAAACAAGAGAGAACCGCCCTCCCCACTGAGTCTAGGCCAAATGATCCCTATTTATTTTAAATATATATGATATGTGTGCCTGTACAGTTCTGTGCAACTAGAGAAATGCTCTAAGGAGTCTGTTTTTTGAAGTTTATTCAGGTAGTGATGTTATTTTTAGGCTGATTTTCTCATTCGCCATGTCCATGGTTGGTAAGCTGTACTGAGAAGAAGAAAAATAAGATCAACAGGAAGTCTGGCAGTTCATTTCAGCTCACTTTGTAGAGGAGAAAGGGCACTTTGTGACATGAGGGTTGTTAGGGGGGAAAACACACGAAATGGAACATTTAGCTTGTTTTTCTTTCTCGTTGTTTCATTGCAAGCCCGTTCCAAGTGTCTTACTGCACCGTTATAATCTATAGACTTGATTTGTGTAGTTGCCCTCATTGCATGTTCAGCTTGTCAATCAAACCAGGCCAGGTAACACAAAGGTAGGTCGTCTCTGCGAGGCTCTCGCTAGGACCGACCAACCTTTCTGCCATCAAGCCTGCGACATATCTTAAAATACTGTAAGCACTGCTAGATGAGTACTATTTGATATTTTTAATATAAGATTAAAATGAAATAAAAAATGTTGTATTTTACTTCCGTGGAGAAGAATTTCAATATACTGTAATATTGAGACTAAATGTCGATGTGAACTTTTTTCCCCTTTTTTTTTTTTTTTTGTAAAATAAAAGTTACCAAAACACTCTCACTTTGTGTCCGTCTGTTTCAATAAACCCGTCTCTGTGGAAACAATGAATCTATAAGGTTACAAGGATTTTATTTGTCATCGTACGACAGGGTTACACAACGACATTTAGATTGTACTCCCAAATTGATACACGGGAAAGAAAACAAACAACAAAAACTATAATATGTGGAGGGTGGAGGAGGAATTGAGGAGTCTCACAGTCGGAGAAAAGAAGCTGTTTTGAAGTCTGGTGGTTCGGCAGCTGATACTTCCGTATCTCTCCAGGCGGCAGCAGGTGAACAGGTTGAGGCTCGGTGGGTTTTGTCTTTTATTATCATTTGAGCTCTTTGCAGGCTCTTCTCACCAATATCACTGATGAGCAGTAATAATAATAATAATAACTTTATTACAGTAGATGGGTGCCAATGATGTTCTGGGTGGTTTTAATGACCCGCTGTATAGAGACACAATAACATAGCTATAAAACAAAATACTAAAACATAACATATCATTGTATTGTGAGATGATGCTGATTGAATAACTATTTATACAGCACCTTTTAAAACCAAGTTATCAAGTGGTTTACAAGAAACCAAAACATAAGATATGAAATAGTTTAGATATGAAGCATATGAGGATTAAAAACCCCAACTATCCATTTCCCCAATTTACATATCGTACGGTAATTCTCTACTGTATGGTAATGTGCATCTACAATTTATCATTTTTAGTCTTAGACTTCCTTCTATTTATGTTATTTTTTCTCCTTATGATCCACTTAAATCATTCACTACATCATATAAAACAGAAAGATTCATTCTGAAAGATTAAACCACCTTTGGACATTTCAAGTTTCAGATCTTTGTATGTTGCACCCCCTGCTGGTCAATTGAACACATTGTCCAACGTGAACTCTAAAGTTGAACCTGTAAATGTGTTGAACATCAGTGCAGTAAACATCCCGGATATGTTGACATATTTAGGGCAGGCCCAAACCTTCTGAAATCTATATGCAGATTCATTCTCCGGACAAATGACTGAAGGTCTTTGAGGGAACTTTCTGATCAGGTTACAACAGAGAGCATTCTTCATTTCTTACATGTGTGTGATATTTGCTAGGAGGGATAATAAGATGGACACGGGTGCTGTTTCTCTAAAGGACTTTTTTATGAGCCCTTTGACCCTCCCACAATAAATAATATGAGTCACTGCACACAGATGCCCTGGTACCCACTGAGCCTTTAGGTCACGTGCCCTCTAGGACCAATCTAATCAACCATCAGAAATCAGAGCTGCTACGTGAAGAGCAACTCAAAGTAAAAAGCCAGAATGACACTATATTGCTCTTATTCTTCGAATTAAAAGTAAGGGATATGTATAAGTGCTTGATGTGTTAAAACTTTGTCTCTGCTCACAAATATATATATATATATATATATATATATATATATATATATGTATAAAAACTACTGAAATATATTAACAAATATGAGATTTTTAAATAAAAACAAATTCTCTGTTGCTATCGGGTGTTCGACAACGAACGCGCTACGTCAGTAAATGTCATGGAAACGACGCCACTGACTCTATAAACATTCAGCGGACCTCAGATTCTCACTTTGCATCTGAACTTGGAGACGAGTTGACCTCTTGCAAGAGCTTTCTGTGGAAGACAACTCTTGGAGTTATGATCTACTGGAAAAGGGATTTTGTTGGAAAACGAAACTACTGATTCATCGACTACTTGTGGAGAACAGAACCTGAAGACGACCCTCAGTGGACCACAGGTTAACGAGAAACACCTGCTGTAGGGCGTCGCCCACCCGGTAAGATAATCACCGAGCAGGTAAGATCACTTTTACATTTATTTTATTGTTTTATTTACGGTAAGTGTGTTGATTCATAGTCTTAAAAGCTAGAAATCAGTGTCGTGGCCTGAAGCAGCAGCAGGAGGCCCCCCAGCCTTCAGGAGGAGGGGTTGGCTCGCAATAAATACAAAGAGGTAAATAAATAACAAGATTTCTGTGTCTCTGATTTACTCTAATTGCCGTTTTAAGTTGTGTGAGCATGCCACAGCTGGATGGGTACAGACCAAACTACAAGGACGAGCGGAGACTCGGCGGGGCGGAGCGGTTAATGGACCGCATTCAGGTGAGGTGGAAGTGTGAAAAGTAGTTTTGTTTTTTACATTTGAATGGTTGTTTTGTTTCTCACTTAGATGCTGTAAAAGAAGAAGCCGAGCCGTGGAATCACAAGTTGAAGCTTCAATAACAACGTGGCTCCACAACGCCAGAGAAAGAGATGGTGGAAGGAGCAGAAGAAGAAGAAGCAACATCACATGTGCATTCACTGCAAATATCAAAATCTGTAAAAATGATTATTATAATGTATTAAAATGTCAACAACCACGTTGAAACTAGCCAACAGGCACATGACCAACACATAGAGGTGGTTGATGAACACTGCTAACTGACATGTAAACTATTTTAAAACACATGTATAGTAAAGTGTATAATGCTCATCTATTTTAATGTTGAAATGTTTACATTATTGTATCTTTATGATGTGAAATGCTGAATGTACTTGTTCATTTTCTAACATATTGTTACATGTTGTGTTGAACTGTATTACATTGTGAATGAAATTCCTTTTAACTGTAAGTTGCTATTGTTTGTTTCATTATTATCCACCTGTAGTTTCAGTCATTTCTTTCACAGCAGTTAGAATTAGAACAAAGGTTTAAAAATAACTTCATTACAACCTGCTAACATAAATAACTACACTATTACATTTCAGAGCTATTCACTGCTCACTGATAACTATGTTTTAAAACAACTGACTCCAGATGTGATACATTATAAAAGGGAAGCAAGTGTTTACTGGCGGTGCATTGCAAATATTATTGAATCTTGATAACTTTAAATGAACCAAACAAAATCCTGAAGATAACACAAACTGACCCCTTCACCCCTTAATATACTTAATTTATTAGAAGATTATAATAACTTAACATATCTATACATATTCACCCCAATAACAATTGACCAATGTGTTCAGGCTAAAACAATTACAACCCTAAATTACTTTAATAATCTCTGAATATCACTTTAACATTTTGAAGATGCACTTTGACAGCAACTCATATTTGTGGGATGATCATTTTCAAAATGTTTAAAATACAGGAATCAAACATGTATTATAATATTTCCATGGATTCAGTGATTCAACTCTGATCTGACCTGGAAAGCATCTTTGGGATGCTGTAAAATACATGTGATGTGCTTTATATTCATGTTTGTGGTGATGTAAAGTAATATCTGGGGAAGAATGTGACCCACACAGGATGTAGTCACATTGTTTGACATAAAATGAACTTTATGTTATTAATGATAAGAGGATCAGTGTTGGATCCTGTCCAGGCCAGAAGGGGGCGGTAGCGGAGCAGCTGATGTCACCCACTCTAACCTCCATCTGTTCTGCTTTAGGCAAACATGTCACACTTAAGTCCTTATAAGCCTCACAAATGTGCCTCCTGGTACAAAAGTGATACTTTAAAACATAGATATTTTGTCCTTTTGCACATTTAGAAAATACAACTTAGTAGTTTTTAATTGTCTGGCTCCAAACACTAAGCCCTAAAGCTCTCTCATTCACTGTAATGTTATTTAGTTATTTCACATCTGAAAGTCTGTGACACATTCCCCTGCACCTCAGACTATACTATTCAGGTTCTTTGCACTTTATTTGGATCAGATAAGACTCATATTTAAAGGCAGTTTAAGATTGTATTGTCATGAACACTTGTTTACTAAAAGAAGAAACGTTCTAAACAAGTTAACAAAAAAAACAACTTTAATAAAAATAATTTGATGTAGATTAGTTCAGTAGACACATCATACTAATGTTCTACAATAAGAACAGCAATAAGAACATTTTCATGACATTTCATTATTTCTTCAACACAGAAGCAGATCCACTCTGCTCAGTTTCTGGAGATTCTCCACGTGAAGCTGTCCACATGGTAGAAGTAATGAGTATTTTTCTGCCCACTGTACACAAATAGGAACTTCCACCAAAAACATCAGCTCTGCTTTTGCGTCAATCCTCCACGTGCAGGTAACTATTGACGAGTCCTATTCGTCACAGGGCTCGTCCACGCGCACATCCATAAAGTCCGAATAGAGTCACTCTTTTGTGGTTCACCGTAAATAATATTCAATGGCAGCGGAGAACGCAGCAAAGCCTCCGCATCCCAGAACCCCGGCCTTCAGACCAGCTACAAAACAGAGAAACAACACACGTGAGGATAAAAGAAATCGCCGAACCTTCAATTTAAAAACATCACAGCAAAATATACCAGGTTACATACCACGAAATCCAATGGCTCCTCCTGTCACACAGCCGCTGTACACCGCGTTCTTCCAGTCAGATTTCCCTCGGTGCTGCGAGTGAAAAACAGACACAAGAAAGGAATTAATAAATTGAAAAAAAAAGAGTTAACACTGATATTAGAATGATCAGTTAGCATCCATCATACAACATTTTGTACATCACTTGGAGAATAAAAAACAGCTGTGCACCAGAGGGCGCTGTCGGACCGTTTTGATGAGGAAGCAGAACACAAATCATCTCAAACATTCTATATGGGATATTGAATGGCAAAACAATAACAACATATTCGTTCTGTCCAAGCGCCATCAGAGATGGTTTGAAACCAGGCTATGAGGCCAAATAATAAATCAAGCCAATAAAACACTGCTCTCAAGTCAATCTATGAACAATTCCTGAAAGATGAATGAGTCAGTAAAGGTGGATCATATCAGCTTTTCAACTCATTTATCAGCCTTGGTTCAACGTAAAATTACAGTTCTTCTCTGCTGATGTTCGCCATCTGTCTTTATGATTTTCCATAATATTCCCATTGAAGTATGAAATTATTGTGCTGTGTTTTTTTTTTTTACTGATGCACCAAATATTTGACCACAAATGATGTATTTGGTCTTTTGGGTGGTGTGTTAGCAAAATCATGCAACTTAAAAAAAAAAACTCCCATAATGCCTAAGTGACCCAGCCTTGTAGAAGGGTTTGGAAATAAATAAGACACTTGAGTAATAAAGATGGAGTTTAAAACCTTGTACATCAACCCTTCACATTATTTTGTCTATTCCCTGTTTTGCTACAGAGAAGAACTGATTTATTAGTTTGTTTTGAGCTCCTGCCTGTAATTCTGTTCAATGTAGTTGTCTTGTAGAGCATCTTATATAGACTTCAATGTGATTTAAATTGATTTAATTCTTATATCATGCAGTCCAGTGGTGTGTAGCATCATATTCACACAATGTGTGGTGCTGTGTTGTGTTTACCAGATAAGGAGACAATGAAGAGAAGGGGCGTGACCTACTGATTCTATGATGCACTCTGTGCAGGAGAACATGGCGCCCACGATGGCAAAGTTCTTGGCGTATGACATCCCCCTCTGGCCCATGTCTTTGAGGACTTCTCGTGCCGACGGGGTTTTCATTGGGTCTTTGGGGTCGAGGCCAACATTGGTATCGATGCCTGCCGTAAAAACACCAAAAGCTCCTCCGAGGACAAACCCTGTGGAGAACAAAAACACACAAGAAATCACAACAACATTTACAGACTGAAAGCAATACAAGATACTCCTCTGATCTGAGAAATATTACTGCCTTAAGGTTATTGATCGTGTATGTGTGATGCACAGGAAACATCAGTCAATCGTTTGATCTGTGAAATACTGAATCATCATCACAGATTCCCAACACCCAAGGTGTCATCTTTAAATTGATTCAAGAGAATGTTGTTTTCTGTCAATCAGTTAATCACTTCAGCCCTACATTACAGAAACCACATCCCAAAATCCCAAACCCAGTGTCCCCTTCTAATCCACTTCCACATATGCAGTAGAGCTCGGAGCTCTGACTCCGGTTTAGTCACCTGAAGCTGGACGGGAAGAGCCACACACAGATACTGACCAGCTGTGCTGTTAGTGTCGTTGCTTACCTCCCACACAGGCCAGAACCGCCTTGAAGGCACAGCTCTCCATTCCCCTCTCGATCATCTTCTGCTCGTCGCTTTTATGAGGCGCCCCCAGTCCCCCCATAACGCCGGGGCTCAGGTCCTTCGCGGCCCTCTTGTCCCCGATGAGATGGTCCAGGATCATACTGTACTGAATCGGCGGGCTGTCCATACTCGAACCGGCCGAAGCTGGACCTTGTAAGTCGGCGGCAGCAGCGTTAGCAGCACCCGTGGAGGCAGCCATGTTTCTCAATGACAGACAGCGCTGTAGGTAAATACAGTCAAAGACGAGTGGCTGCAGATTCGTCACATTTGTCATGTCCGTGGCTGATGTCAGAAAACGGAAATAATATGAACACAATTCAAGCATATATATTTTTATACGTACTGGAATTAGCAAGGGTGAGGAAATATTTATATTTAAAAGCTAAAAATCCTATTTTGTGTGATTTATCTAAATTCGCGTCAGCACATTCGACACAACACTGCCCTGCATTATGAATAATATTACTGTTAAACTGTTTTTAATACATCTTATCCCTACAATAAATCATATTTGTTCACCTTGAATGCATTCATTGTTGTTGCAACTTAACAGAGAGGTGTTGACTCCCCAAAGTGAGTGGAATGAACTATCCAATAAAAAAGACTACATGTCCCAGAAATCTACGCGAGCACTGCACCAAACTCTTCACGCGCTCCACCTACTGGCTCCAGGACAGGCTGGTGGTGACACTTTAATGACTCGCGTGCGCTAGGCGGCGGCAGCATCCTGAGCAAACAACAGCAGCAGCAATACTGAACAGGTGAGACTAAGCTAATGGCTAATACGCATTTACTTCTGAGTGTCAACAGCGTCTCCTCTTCTTTTCGCCAAAGTGTTGAGTTAAAACGTGTAAACTTTATCGCTAACGCGGTTGTCGGTGGACATTGACGAAGCTGTCACAGAGAGTCGCTCGGTATCAGTCGAGAGTCAAAGTGACTTGACGGCAGCTCGTCTGTTACAGCGTCCCTGTTCCTTTAATGTAATGACTGGAGCAGACGTGTCGTCCCTGACACGGCAACGACTGTCATACAATAGCCGAAGGAGCCGAAGGACAGGTTGTTTTCTGGCTAATTGATGTTGGTCAAATAAATCGAAAAACAATCGGCGTGCAGGACGTAAATAACGTGCCCCGGGTCTTACATCCAAGATACTCATCCTGGATGTTTGTTTACTAACGCTGCACCGTCGTGAGTCGTGAGTTCAACAGGGGACGTGATCGATAACGTTACTCCACATCTGCTTTACAAGCATCCCGTTGATTGGCTCAATTCTTCTTCCACCACGGTTATAAGTTAGTAAAAGTCACAATACAGTGATTATTATATTTTCTTTAAATCTTATTTAAAAGAATAAGAAGACATGAAAGTCTAAATGCTGCTTCAAAAGCCCTCCACACAGCCAGGAATAGCCTGTTTATATATATATATATATATATATATATATATATATATGCAGGAGAGATGCTGTGACTTTTATTTATTTATTGTTATTTGTTTTAGTTTAAACTCAGTCAAATGTAAATTACCCTTTAAATATTGGAGTTGGTTTATAGACTACTCACCATGTGTACGTTTAAAAAAATGTAAAGTCCCCTCCGGTTGCTAAAACCACCAACTTCTCCTGAAATACAGAGGACGTGACCTCAGTGCCCTGAACTGAAGATGTTTAAAAATACAAACTGTCATCGTTCAATTTCAAGGATTTGAATCAATGAAAGTTGTTTTTTTCTCAGATCTATATGAACGGTAGAAACAAGGCACTGTTTAGCACCTGCTTTTTCACAAGGTTATCATACTTTGCTTCCTAAAATAAACCTGGGAATGTATAAATTAATTTACCAAATTGGCTGTACTGCTTAGGTTTCCCTGTGTTTTAATGTACATTTTACATTTGCTGCCAATGGCAAGTTTCCTTTGGAACCACTTGAGCGCTGCCATTTGTTCCTCGTTAGATCAGTGCCATGTGAAGCAGTCAAACAAGGCCCTGTTGTGTTAGGTGTTGTTATTTTTGAAAGGTTGTTGTTAATGTCTTTATTAGGCCCTTAATTGCTTAATTACAGCAAACTATCCTGACTAAGCTGCTGTGAGTCATTTTACTCCTGCCACGTAACATTCTACCTGTAACCCAGAAACATCACATCACCGTCTAAATGAGTGATGCTTGAATAATAAACCTTTTCTATGTTGGTCATGGCTTGCTGTGCGGCAAAATTGGACATCTCAATAATGAAAAAAAAAAGGGGGAGAGTAAAGTTGTTAGTTATCCTAATTGCAGAGCTTACGTTGCAGTCTTGTGTTTATAGGAGAGGCCAGCCTTGCAATGGAACGCGCATGTGTTCTTTGGGAGAAACCAAATGGGCAACAAATGACAGCTTTCACTTTCCTCTGTTCCTTTTGATTATGCCAGGAGAAAGGAGAGTTCAAACGAGCGGTGCACCAGTCATTTAAGAGGAGGTCAATGTGGATGTTTGTTGGTAATTATACCCTTTGTGTTTGTTCCCATGGTTAACCATCCAAGAAGGGGAAATAGTTGGAAGTCTGTCTTTGGCGTCTGGGTTGTGTTCAGGACAGGCGGCGCTAGACACAAAAAAAAGCCCCAAGGGAGGCTTGTGTCAACGTAATGACGGACATTCAGACTGTAGCGCTGAGTAAAGGGATGGACACAGTTTAACCATTGACATTTACTGATGGATGTCATGTGATGGGGCTCCTTTCTTTTCTGTGTCTGTGATGTCTAGTGAAAGAGAAACATCGCATGAACACATCTGTCAACAGTGAATAGGATTGATACATTTTAATTTGTTATTGATTTCATGACGTTCTGATTGTCATTGCTGGAGGTAGAAGGATCTGTTATGCCTGGACGCATACTTAGCATGCCCTCTTAGAGCCTGAAACACTGAATCTCCCTCGTTTTTCTTCTAGAACTGCTCTCATCCTCTGTTCAACGCATTATCCAGGCAGTTCCTGTCGTTGGATTGCTATTTATAGCACCGGGGTTAGGTGGGGAGCACCCATGTCTGTTGGTACAGCGGTGGTGTGGCTTGTTTTGTGAGACAGAAAATGATACCCGGTTGATCTCCTCACGCATTCTCCTCGATGGGAAGATGTCAATGTGTGACGCTCTGAAGGAAGTTCATGTTCTCCTCTCAGTGCTGTCCCACACACACAGGAACATCAACTGAGCGCCACCAGTGCTGGTGTCCTGGTTTAACTACGCACTGAGGGACTGTGAGTAGAAAATTAGCAGCTGCACTGGAGTCTGTCACCGGCATGCCGTAACTGACATGTGGAATGAGTAAGGGAGGGGGGGGGGGGGTTGGGTGACAACATTTCTTTTGACCTTGTACTGCTGTGGTAAGAAGGTTGAAAGGCAGATACTGCAGGGATGTAGTCGTGTACACCGTACGTCAGACGCTCAGATGTTGAATTCTCTTCCCAGTTGCTCTTTAGAGAATGCGATCGCACCATAATAACGACCTGCAGGTGCACTATAACCCTAAGACATCAATCTGTGTTCACACTCTAAATAATGGGGTCAATTAAATTATCAGGTATCCAGTAATCCCAATATGTTCATGGCAAGTCTAAATGCTGTCAAGAGATGCAATCAGTTGTCTGTCCTAATATGTGGACAATACATCTCTCTACTTTATTTAGTCAAAGCAGTGCTGGTCAGGCATTTAAGATTCAATCAAGACTTAGATTTATTTAATAATGCAATGTGGGGTTCGGGGAGTAAAGTTGTGAGGAGGAATGGTCTCGTGGGCGCAGTTTGACAATGTGAGTAGTCGGGGCCGGAGTTGAGTAAGTAAAGTTACCAGCACCATGTTGAGCTTGCATGAAACTTTGGCCACAAGGAGTAATCGGTGAGATACCCGTCTTTACCAGAACACACACCACCCCACTCCCCATAATGATGAGGATCAAGGAGGCTGCTGAGCCGTACCAGCTTGAACCTGTGGGCTGAGTTCATCAAGTCCACAAGTTGCTGTGTGGTGTTTCCCTGAAATGACCAGTCAATCAACGTGTGTGTGTGTGTGTGTGTGTGTGTGTGTGTGTGTGTGTGTGTGTGTGTGTGTGTGTGTGTGTGTGTGTGTGTGTGTGTGTGTGTGTGTGTGTGTGTGTGTGTGTGTGTGTGTGTGTGTGTGTGTGTGTGTGTGTGGGGGGGGGGGGACGGGACAGTTCTGTGTTGAGGGGCAACCAAAGTCAGATACACAATATTTTGCAGGTCACTTCACAATGGAAAAGGCCTCATTTGTGAAATGTTTTTGTGAGATTACATCTTTGGTAATGACAAGCAGTAGTCTTTGTTTGCAGAAATGTAGTTTGATGAAAAAAAGCATAATAGTGGACTAATCGACTACGAGGACGCAGCCTTAGTTTGAGGTAAAATGACTATCGCTTAATAAACTTATGACCAGATGGTGGATTTCCTGCTGGCTATGTCGGAGCAGAGCCGTTTTGGAAGCAAGTGTACACTGTGTCCTGGTTCATAAAGGGATCAAACTAGCAACAATTTCCCTGGTGTTTATTATCAGGTAAAGCCATTAGCAATATACAGTTGAAGGCAATGTGTTGCTTTAGAAGGCTTGAAATGAGCTATTATATTTAAGATTCAAATATAAATGAGGCCCAAGATAATGTGTATGGATTAGTGAGTGAGTGAATAGATGATATGTAAATGTGCCCTATAGCCTGATTGGTGCTAGATGTGGTACCAGAGAGAGGGGCTGACTGGGTTACTGTTAAGTGACCTGAACATCACAACAGCTCATCACAAGACGCTCCGTGCATACTACAGTAGCTTGAATTGTTTTGTGTTGAGGTTAGTTTGCCAGAGAACTCTTGTTTGTCTCTATGCAATCCTTCATTTAGCCTTTTATAGCTGTGGATGTTGACGCTCTTGTTTGTAACAGGATTAGCCTTCACCCTCTTCAGCATGAGGATCTTAGGGAAATACTAATACGGGTCAGAAGCACATTTCTCTTTCCCACTCTCTTCCACACACACATTCAGGGGAAAGAACTCAGTAATGAGAAGCAAGAGTTGTAATCTGTCCTGAAGAGGCGAGGTCTGGTCTGCATACAGCTGGAGTGGCACGTCCTTTACTGCAGAGGAGGAGGCTTTAATTGAGGAGATAAGAGGAGATGGACTGATTGGAGCAGGAATGAGCACTGATCTGGCATTTAGTCAGCTTGATGAATAGAAGCACCCCTATTTCTGACAGAATGTGAGGCTGCTCAGTATGCTGTCAGCAGGTTACAGATAGTTTGCGTAATATTTTTAACTCTGTGCTTTTGCCTCTTGCAAACACACAGATGGCTCCCAGCCTCCACAGTATTTGCCAGACTTTCTTCTCTCAGTTTCTTCTCAAGCTTCACCTTCCAAATGGCTCGGGGAGAGAAACACTTCAGCACTGGCACAGCAACGTTTTCTGTCTGAGAGGTATGCTATATATTAGCTGCATATATACGCTGTGAAGGAAGGTATCGGCCAAGCATCTTCTTCCTCTGGCGCTCTCTCTTTAGTTTAAGAACGTCCAGGAAACAGACCGCATGCTTGACAAGCATCACAGTCTAACTCACTGGCTCCAAGGAATGCTGGCGTTTCTGTAAATGGGTCATCTGGGCCACGTCTGAGGTAAAGCCAATATATGGCCTTTTGACATGAATGTCAGGCCATTCTCCACTATTCTCAGTGTCTTGCAGAGGTGATAAGACGGATGATTTGATATATTATTGAGTTATCTCATCCAGGTAAACAGGATACGCAAGTTTACAAGTGTGACGTTCACACATGCGTGGGGCGTGTCGGTGTCTTTAAAATGTTTGCTTGGTAGCTGAAATAGTTCTGACCCATTGTTCTCTTTGAAGTCTGTCTCGCACAGGTTACATTGAACACACCCACAATGCACAATCAAATAGCTCTGGTGCCACAAAGTCTGTGTGCTGTTGCAAAAGACAGAGCGGGGATTGGGCCTTTTTTAGGTTGGACAGTAATTGTACTCAATACTATGAGGTTCCATTGTGGAAAACCACTGAGCTCTGTTCAGCGGTTGTCTTTTTTTATTCCCTCGCGGCTCTCATGGATGCTATGCTATAGTGTTTCTATGGAACCCGCCCACTCGCTGTACATGTAGCCAGCCAGGCAGACAGGAAAGCAGCGGACGTCTGTGCAGCGTGGCTCTGACTGACTGTTTATCAGACGAGAACTTTGACACGATCGGAGCAGGAAGTTTGGCCCTCGAGGGAGCCCGGCTCTGAGAAAGATAGAACAGAAGATGAAATGTGCAAGATAACTGTCTCTTTATCGACTCCGACTGCTTTATCTGGTCTGTCTGGTGAAACCACGCAGGGCCTGTAGTAGTTACAAATATTTGCTAATAGGCTTAATTATTATGCCCGCGAGTCATGTCTTATTATGAAATAGAAAATTATATTATGTCATGTTTTAGAAAGCAGTATTTGTATAGAAGCTAGTATTGAGGACTTTTTAAAAGTTCAATTTGAGCACAGGATGTGAAGAAAGCTGCATAGCTTTACTTATGCAGGTTAAAAATGTGAATATTTCATCAAATGGAGAAATGAACTTCCCAGTATCTCATGGTAAGAACCCCTGCTGTATAGGCCCAGAAGCCAGCCAAATAACCTATTGATTTATACCCAGATCAAAGGAAATCATCAACTCAGCACTTTCCTCACAAGCTCTGCCTTCATCTCATCTCTTCCTGAACTAAATGATGCTGATTTAAGCAGCAGTTCTCCTCTTTAGGCTATTTCAAATTCAAATGGCGAGGAGTAGTTTCTCTGTGTTTTGGTAGAGACATTATAGTATGATACTAGAAGGCTGGATGGGGTTCTTGTTTGACTCTTTCTAGCAATTATTCACATCAAAGTCTCCACACACAGGCAGTTGGCACAGTAATCAGTAGCCACTTGTGAACCACTGCTTCCTAGCTGTAGGTTCAGGGCTCCATTCCCAGGAGTGCAATTTGAACCATTTAAAGCCTGTTATATTTGTACAGCTGTAGGCATTCGAGTGTGTTTTGCTCACATTCAATTCTCACCAATTGCGCCTGCAGGATATGTCCCACATTTGCTGCAATAGTGCGAAACTAGGGTTCCACTTCCCATATGCTGCGTTTGGGAAGGAGGTTTTGCGTTGGTTTGCGTACTAGTTTCAGATCCCTTCAGACTAAAGGGGAAACCCAGAGGGAGAGCAGAGACCATCTCACAGCATGGGGTACAGACTAATCCCACACTCACTTCCTGTTTCACTTTAGCTGAGCTAATGACTTTGCACACACCGCTTCCTTCAACCCAGGTGCTGTACAGATGCTTCAGAGCTGCCGACGTGGTCAGGCACAATTAATACAATAATGCATGTGTGTAAGCACACAAAGTGAAAGATTGTACAATACACTCTATATTTGTACAGCAAGTTATCTATCTGTTCTGCTTCACTAGCTCTAGTGCTGATGTTAGATGTGCAGCTGCTGTGGTGGTTGCCACTGATGGCAATCAAAGACCAATATTTGGTTGCCAATTTCTCAAAAAGGTTGCCAATGTTAACCAGGCAACCGTTACAAGCCCCGATGATCCACAGTTAGTGAAAGTAGGCTGTGCCTTCAATGATCATGGAAAAAGCAGTATTTCAAGCCACACACTCGCCATCATTCTGCATGATACATTTGTTTTCACATCCTTTGCGACAGTGCTGTGTCTATGTGTAGAGTGTGACTCAGTGCTTTTTCCTGTAGACGGAGGGAGGAAAAAGGCTCTCAGGAGCTTCAACGTGTCTGCTGCCACCTCACCTAGTGAGCATCCAGCCACATCGCTCTATGTTCCATCATTATTTATTAATGTCTGGCCAGTTTCATACTCCGGGGGTTTGCTATTTCCTGTTTCCTTTCTGTCAGTGTTTGGTTTTAATTCATACAAAGGATCCTGGCGGTATGGAAGAGGATGTCAGTTGGCTGTTTTTATGGCAAACAATTGGTCCAGTTACTGGAAATTACAAGTCTCTAGTGGTAAGCTTTTCTTCTAAGTCCATGTCCTATATTGGGACACCTCGGACTGTGTTATTGTTCTTACACTATGGCCAATTACCAATGGAAAAGTGATGTACTGTTGGCTGCACTGGGGACTCCTACAAGTTGGTCGGGATCCCCTGCAACAACCTCATAGTGGTGGAAAAGTCATGTAGCATGCCTGTGAGTGAAATGTCTCAACAGCTATTGCATGGCTTGCTGAAAGTTTCCCATCTTCAGCAGGCTCTCCAGACATCTGCAGCCATCCATAAAGGGTACACTGGAAGAGAAAACAAAGACAATTTCTCTGCTATATCTCTACAGATGACTTTCCTAAGAAAAAAACAAATTAAACAGTAGTTGGACTGTTTATTAGAACTACAGTGGGTACGGAAAGTATTCAGACCCCTTTAAATTTTTCACTCTGTTTCATTGCAGCCATTTGCTAAAATCAAAAAAGTTCATTTTATTTCTCATTAATCAGCACCCCATCCTGACAGAAAAAACAGCAATGTAGAAATATTTGCAAATTTATTAAAAAAGAAAAACTGAAATATCACATGGTCATAAGTATTCAGACCCTTTGCTCAGTACTGAGTAGAAGCA
Source organism: Anarhichas minor (assembly GCF_050575085.1). NCBI lineage: Eukaryota > Metazoa > Chordata > Actinopteri > Perciformes > Anarhichadidae > Anarhichas > Anarhichas minor. The sequence continues at coordinate 7,407,367 of NW_027466473.1, read as the reverse complement.
CCCTTTTGAGCTAGTACAGCCATGAGTCTTCTTGGGAATGATGCAACAAGTTTTTCACACCTGGATTTGGGGATCCTCTGCCATTCTTCCTTGCACATCCTCTCCAGTTCCGTCAGGTTGGATGGTGAACGTTGGTGGACAGCCATTTTCAGGTCTCTCCAGAGATGCTCAATTGGGTTTAGGTCAGGGCTCTGGCTGGGCCAGTCAAGAATGGTCACAGAGTTGTTCCGAAGCCACTCCTTTGTTATTTTAGCTGTGTGCTTAGGGTCATTGTCTTGTTGGAAGGTGAACCTTCGGCCCAGTCTGAGGTCCAGAGCACTCTGGAAGAGGTTTTCTTCCAGGATATCTCTGTACTTGGCCGCATTCATCTTTCCTTCAATTGCAATCAGTCGTCCTGTCCCTGCAGCTGAAAAACACCCCCATAGCATGATGCTGCCACCACCATGTTTCACTGTTGGGATTGTATTGGGCAGGTGATGAGCAGTGCCTGGTTTTCTCCACACATACCGCTTAGAATTAACGCCAAAAAGTTCAATCTTGGTCTCATCAGACCAGAGAATCTTATTTCTCATAGTCTGGGAGTCCTTCATGTGTTTTTTGGCAAACTCTATGCGGGCTTTCATATGTCTTGCACTGAGGAGAGGCTTCCGTCGGGCCACTCTGCCATAAAGCCCCGACTGGTGGAGGGCTGCAATGATAGTTGACTTTGTGGAACTTTCTCCCATCTCCCTACTGTATCTCCGGAGCTCAGCCACAGTGATCTTTGGGTTCTTCTTTACCTCTCTCACCAAGGCTCTTCTTCCACGATTGCTCAGTTTGGCTGGACGGCCAGGTCTAGGAAGAGTTCTGGTCGTCCCAAACTTCTTCCATTTAAGGATTATGGAGGCCACTGTGCTCTTAGGAACCTTGAGTACTGCAGAAATTCTTTTGTAACCTTGGCCAGATCTGTGCCTTGCCACAATTCTGTCTCTGAGCTCCTTGGGCAGTTCCTTCGACCTCATGATTCTCATTTGCTCTGACATGCACTGTGAGCTGTAAGGTCAGGTGTGTGCCTTTCCTAATCAAGTCCAATCAGTTTAATTAAACACAGCTGGACTCCAATGAAGGAGTAGAACCATCTCAAGGAGGATCAGAAGAAATGGACAGCATGTGAGTTAAATATGAGTGTCACAGCAAAGGGTCTGAATACTTATGACCATATGATATTTCAGTTTTTCTTTTTTAATAAATTTGCAAAAATTTCTACATTTCTGTTTTTTTCTGTCAAGATGGGGTGCTGAGTGTACATTAATGAGAAATAAAATGAACTTTTTTGATTTTAGCAAATGGCTGCAATGAAACAAAGAGTGAAAAATTTAAAGGGGTCTGAATACTTTCCGTACCCACTGTATGTTTCAAGTGTCTTGATACGTAAACAAGTATTTTCTGTGGTCATGGTGTAATCCACAGCCCACCACTGGCAGTGAACAATCACAGGAACAGTACAATGTTTTGACAGCATTTTGTAGTGTCTGCCATTCGCAACATTGCAGAATCAGTGTAGTCGAAAGCATGCAGCATGCGTCAAATCACACTCGACATCTACATCTGCAGCAGCGGGGTGTGAAACAGCCTGAAGTGAAAAATATTCTGAACTGTTTCTCAACCCTTTGCAGCATCCTTTTAAAAAAAGCTGTTTTAGTGGTGGTGTAGGGGTGTGGTCAGACCAAGTTCCTCAATTTACGACTTGCCACAAACTGAAGGCTGTTTCATCCCGGACCAAAGTTCAGTACGCTCTCTACCCACATGCTTTACGGCCTTGGCATGCCGTACGTTGTGGGATCCAAATTAGACCAGTATGGTGGAGCAGGAAATGCAGACCCCTCCACAAATGATCCACCCTCGCATTAAGAAGCGCTTCTCACACAAAGATTGGCTTTGTCAGTGTTGGTAGCTGCGGTTTGTGCCCAAACAGCCCACAGCCCACGTAGGAAAGAAAGAGCTCATAACAATGTCGTGAAGCAATCTTTATTTTTTAGACATTTTGGTCATAGTTCACAACAAGTACTTGCTTTGCGTGGTGGTTTTTAATTCAAGAACATAAACCACAAACGCACACGGTCCCACGTTAAATCCAATTACAAGCCACTGCCCTGAGAACAAAGTGCAGACACCTGCATTTCTAACAACAGCGGTTTGGGCTGTGTGATCATAATAGAAAGTTGTTACCCTTATTCAGACCGGTATGTTGGAGGTCTGTTCCTCCTCCTCGTCCATTCTCCCTTTCTTGCTGTGTGTTCTTCTCAAGTAAGAAAAAAGTCTGGAAAAAACTGTGAGAGGAGAAAACCATGCCCCATGGCTGAGACTCTGTGTGAGAGTGAAAGAGTTAGCAGCACAGCGGTTGGCCGCCTGCAGTACTTCCTCATCCTGACTGCCGCGTTGAGGCAGACGGCCGTTGCTCCTGACCTTTTTTTGAATTGGCCCTCAGAGTCTCTTCGAAGAGCTCGGCAAAGGACGCATATTCTGGTCTGTTTTGCTTCAGGGCTCCCTGGCAGAGGGCAGGCTCTAGGACAGCGTCGAGCACCGAACACGTGAGTGAACAGCACCGCTGTTTTGTTTTGTTTAGCGTTTTCTCTGACACCAATCTGTCACCACCCTCTTTCTCATTACTCACTTTTTTGAGCTCTTGGACAATATTTGGATATGTTGTTTTATCTTCCCGTCATTGTTTTTCAGCTTTAAAGGGACAATGCAGTTTGTTTGGGCTGGAACATGTGATTGGTCATAGTAATAGAAACGTTTTGAATAGGAAAAAAGTAATTTTGTATGATAAGTTAGGCAGAAAGTGAAGTGAGAACATCTGCTGCAGATATTTCTTCTGCCAGGTTTCTCACATTTCTGTCAACCACTGAAAGTAGAATGTTGGAAAGGAAACGTGAACTGTATGCAGGACGAGTATTTATTCACGTTTTTACAACCGTAGCTAACCAGAGATAGCTATTTTTAGGCTTATGTTATGCTTAGTATGTTATATTGAGGTTTATGTTAGCCTTTGCTGACCATTGAGTCATGCAGGAAGAAACACATGAGAGGATGTGATGACACACGTTCAACCTAGCATCTTATATCCTTTTATGTTTCCAAATGCGGTCAGGAGCATATAAGATGCATATCAGTTGAGTCACTCATGTTCCTGTTGGTCAGCATGAATATGTGATAAAACAGACATTTTAATGCCCATGTTATAATAAAGAAATACCTCAATTCAACCTTGTTCAGTTATGCTTTGTTGTGTGTTACAATGCTTGAATCTTTTCAAAGTTATTCTCTATAGATATAGTAGAATAAATGATATTGATTGAAGCAAAGCAGTTAAGGCGCACCTGAATGCACTTTGCCTAATTAAGGGCCGCCACAGGAAGGCAGCAGGCTTCTCTGCAGGCCTGCAGTTTGTTTCCTCCCATGATAACTATTTATGCAGACGTTTAACAGATTCATTGACAGGAAGTTGGTACTTATACACCGTTCCTAGTGACGGGAGGAAGCGTTTCACTCTCTTCTGCTCCGTTTTCTACAAATACACATAGACTGAATAATTGAAGTGTGGCTCACATGGCCTGTCATGCAGCAGGACAACCTGCATTTAAAGTCAGAGAACGGTCAGGACCGGTTGGCTCGGATTTCCCTCGTCAGCCAAGTTACACATTTGTGCAAGAAGGTATTTCCTCTGTAGCTGTTGCATAGCCTTGGGTTTTTGCAGTACAGAGTAATTATTGGTTTTGTCTCAACAGCAGTTCACTGTATGAGTGTTGATCTTGCTTGTATGATTAAAAAGCACGCTGTCGACTCCCTCAGGTGTGAATCGGATCAGATGATGTGTGAGAGATGGTTTAAACCAGGACCAAACTGATAACAGTCGGTGCTTTCTCCTTATTTTCCTTCCGCCGTCCAACAGCAACTGTCAGAAATAACTTGAGAGGCTCCTACACCACTCCGTCCCATATTTAAGCCTTTACATTCATCATCCTGTTTTTGGAAGCAATATAATTAAGGCAGATGACAACCCATTACTTATGACTGTGTGGTGACTACAAGTTATACTTGCTTTTTTTTTCAAGCAAAGTCCATTTTTAGCTTTTTACAGCCTTGTATAAGCCACGAGGTCGTCATCCTACATGTTTGTTCTGTCAGACCGTGCACGCTGTAGTCATCTTTGTTAGCTGAGCTGCTTTTACAGGAAGATGCCCAACTCTTAACTCTTCAGTTCATCTTTAAAATACAACCCGCTGTCTGTCTCTCAAAGACATTTGGGTTCCTATTCCTAACTAGGCCATTGTAAAGTAAGTGGGACACAGTTGTGGCTCCTGAGGATCTTATCTCTGCAGATAAATATGGTACGGTCATATTTACAGAAATGAGTCCCACAGTGGTCCAAAGAAGGTAAAAACAAAGTATATTCAACTTCAACTGGACAGGATTTTGCTTTACAGATGTTTTGAAATTTTTTGGGGCATATGTTTTCAAATGCCACATTACTGTTTCACAATTGCCTGATTTATTTGTTTGGTTGTTGCTTAGTTCCCTCCCATTTATCAAAATAAACTAGTATAACCTCGAGGGGAACATCCTCAATTTGCCTCACTTCCTCATTAGTCCTACGCTGGCATCGTAGCAATGAGTGGAGCCCGAGCCTTGTAAACTGATCTGGAAGGAGGTGAGCCATCCAGCTGAGATGTTAGACTACCAGGCCAGGCAGGAGCTAGTCACAGGATCTTGCCTCGAGAGGTCTTCGTATCATATGATGGGCCTGCAGGGGGATAAACACAAGCTCTCATATGGTACATGCAGTGTGATCCTCTTTAAATAAGCACCCAGAAACATCCCTGAA